>NW_027206068.1:63685774-64285774 GCF_024711535.1 Dipodomys merriami | reverse complement strand
CATAAATGAAGTGTGAGCCAATAAGGATCTTAGAGACAGTATTGGGACAAGAACCAAGACCCTGCATCTCTAAGTCACCCCTAGACCAATATCCAGCTGCTAGAAGAAAGGGTGGAGGTTATAACAGAGAATAGTTCTGACTGATTTTTAAGTGCTAGGCATGATTGAAAATATTAGCAGGGCCTCAGAGAAGTAGAAGGCGATTGAGACCTCCACCATCACCATCAAATTAGCAGCTGCGCTAAACATTTGCCAATGACAGACATTCAAATGATCACATATAGTTACAACACATGAACAGCAAAATCCAGATAAAGAATATTAATGAAAGTGCTACCAGTAATACAAATTGGTCATATGAGAAGTAAAAGTCATATAAGAATTCATATAAGAAGTAGTATCACAAATTAGTCAGGTAAGAAGTAGAAACAATGCTGGGGATTTTTTTTTTTTGCATGACAAATTTTCCATCCCCGATACACAGAATTCTCAGTCGTCCTAGAGAAATCCCTGAGGGACTCGAGATGGCTCAAAGAGCATTTCCAAGTACTGCTGGTTGCTCCTCAACCTGCCCAGGGGGAGCCCGGGATTTATGTTATTGTCACAGACCCAACAGTTGCCAAAGGAATTACCTTTGGGACATACCGCCATTTTTTAAAAAAGGAGCAGAGTCTCTGTAACATCTAAAAACTACCTATTCCTGTTGTCACTTGAAGATATCTTTTCTTCATTGTTTTCAAATGTTATCTGAAAAGCCTTTTGACATGGTAGAGAATCATGAGATGTTTCTAGTCTGCACTCACCAAAATGGCAGTTAGTAGCCACATGGGCCTACGTCACACGTGAAGCAGAGCTAAGATGAATGGAGCGAGACGTTCGCTAAGTGTAAAATGCATACTCCCTGTCAAAAACTCAGTCTGAAATATATAAGGTAAAATACCTCAATAATTTCTATGTAGATTTTGTGCTGAATATGTATTTTGGATATATTGTGTTAAGTATATGACCAAAGGTAATTTCACCTGTTTCCTTTCTCCTTTTATTGCAGCTACCAGAGAATTGTAAATAATGCTTATAGCTCTCATTTTATACCTTGTTCTAGTTCTATAAGAAAGTCCTATCCTCAAGCATTACTACACCCATTTCTGAAGGCTGGGCCAGTGGAACTTTATTTTCCTGTAGTTTCATGTGACTCTGGAGGCAAATCATTCTCTATTTCAATCCTGGCTCTGGTTTTTGCTAAGTAACAAAGTTGTGTAGCTACAGGAAAGTTACTTCGCTTCTCTAGGCCTCATTTTCTTTCTGTGTAAATGCCAATAATAGAATGATGGGAGGGAGGGGTGACACTGTACACATAAATGGATATGTTGCATTGAAGTCCCTTTGTACAACTACTTCAATATAACTTAAAAATAATTTTAAAAAACAGCAATAATAATGTCACAATGAGCATTAAATGAGATATGGAAGGTATGTGTAGCATATTTTATAAAATAATAATAATCAGTGTTGAATGGCAATTTTATGAAAAAGACTAACATTTCATGAGACAGCCCTTGAGAACCAATAATGGAATACTGGTGCCAATGTTAATATGTCCTCTAATGCAAACATGGAAACCAAAAACCGTTACCTTGTTATCTTCCAGGTCTATCACTTCCAGAAGGTCATGGTTCTCTAAGCCCTGGAGGCTGCTTATCTGATTGTGAGACAGATCCAGGTTCTGCAGGGTTTTCAGATTCTCCAAACCGGTGATCTTCTCAATCTGATTATTGCTCTAAAAGGGTTAAAACACACCTTTGATTGGAAGCATTCGTAGGAAAAGTTGTCATGGAAAGCCTTCATCTTGGATACAGCCCCAAATCAACAAGCCATACATCCCCCTACCCATTTCCATCACTCACTTATCTAAAAGCATACACCAAAAAGAAATCCTAGGCTTTCCATTGGAAGATCAGAATATAATATCTTCATTTAGTATATTTTTTGGTCAGTTGTGGGACTTGAACTCTGGACATGGGTGCTGTCCTTGAGCTGTTCAGCTCAAGGTGAGTACTCTACCACTTGAGCCACAGCACAATTTCTGGTTTTCTGGTAGTTAATTGGAGATGAGTCTCATGGACTTTCCTGCCAGGCTAGCTCTGAACTGTGATCCTCAGATCTCAGCCTCCTGAGTAGCTAGGATTACAGGTATGAGTCTTGGCACCTGGTTCATTTAGCGTTTTAATGTTTAATATTTTTTATTTTCAAGATGAAACTTGGTGATATTAACTAGGTAATATAAACTTGAACATCTTATACCCAAAACCTAGGCTACCATTTGGTAGCCTACCTCCATTTCATCTCTATAACCATGAATTTGATATAATTCTCCTATCACGTTACAACAAACCACTTGAACACTAATTCGCCTATACACTTATTTTCTTTATTTTAACCATAATCATATCATATTACAAGGCCTACAGTGGTCTGTGGCCTTGGTGGCTTCCAATGAATGAATCATGATTGCAGTTGAAGCTCTTGTGCAGCCGATTTCTCTTAAGGTTAAGCTGATGTATAAGTTCCCCTAACAAAAACAACATGGCGGAAGTATGCCAATTCCAAGTAGTCTTAGAAAGGCCATGAAGCTTCTGTTGGGGGCTTAGGAACCCTGTGATGTCAAGTTAAGAAGTCCAGCTAACTTACTGCAGAGAACTCATGTAGAGGTCACCAGAATAAGAGAAAATCACATTTAAAAAGCTCTTGTGACTAAATGGAAAAGTCATCCTAGCAGGGTAATGCACCTACTCAGATCCTGCTAACTGCAATAAGCCTTAGTGAAAAAGCACCCACCCAAAGCCAGCTCAACTTGCAGAAATGTTAGCTAATTACAGTAGGGGCTTATTATCCAACTTATTATCCAATGATAGATAACCAAATTAAGTTCTTCAATAATTCACATAAATGCTTTTCTTAGACAATGAGCAGAAACTTCCTATGTTCAAAGGTTGTCCCCCCTTTCAACTTCCATATCCCCATCATAACAAGAGTAGAAATAATGATTTTCATTTCTTTTTGTTCTCCAATACACTCTTCATTCCTGGGCTTCCTCAGTCTTGAGGGATAGGAAAATGCCACTGCAAAAATTAAACTTTTAGTTTGAGTTGAAAATTATGATAAGGAGCCATTGTGAGGTTGTGGCTAATGTCATCTATCCTCTTTCAAAGCTTTTAATATATGTCATAAGGAATGAAAATGTACATCAAAGTATTTACTTCCACCTACAATATTTCACGTTTGAACATTTTCTGGTATATTAAAAGCAAGAGCTCATTTCATTGAGTTTTCATAAAATTCCACGGCACTAATGAGCCATATTTTTTGCTCACTAAGTATAATTCTATAGCACTTTAACACATGTAAATTGATGGTTAATAATCTACAGAGATGGACTATAGCACATGAGAGCTTATTTTACTATCTTTATTTTTATTTATTTATTCATTGTGTTGGTCCTGGAACTTGAGTTGGGCACTGATCCTGAGCATTTATATCCAGCTCTGGCCCTTCCTTCCTACTTTTCTTTATTTCTTCCTTCCTTCTTTTCTTTCTTTCTTTCCTTTTTTTTTTTGATGCTTAATTGGAGATGAGTCTTAGACATTCCTGCCTGGGCTGTCTTTGAACTGTGATCCTCAGATCTCAACCTCCTGAATAGCTAGGATTATAGGCACAAGCCACCAGCATCCAACAATAATTTTTATTTTATGTTTGAAAAATAATAATAATAAAAATATATGGAAGAGATGACATTGATCGAGGTATATTATATTCATAAACTGGTATGTTAAACTGAAACTCCTTTGTAAATCTAAAGATTATTTTTAAAAATTATACTAAAAAGATGCATTGTACCAATAAATTAAAATGTTGAATTGAAATGTCTTTGTACATACTTAAAGATAATGAAAAATATTTAAAAAGGAATAGCTATGTAGTCTTACAATAAAATACTTTAAAAATCCTCAGCTTTGATTAAATTGATCATATTACTAGTGTTTTGTCTGAAGCATGTTCAAGTAAATAAATCTACTTAATACAAAAAGAGTGAAAATGAAAAAAAAAATACTCATAACTCCAACTGCCAAAATGGGTCCAAATGTCCTTCTTTTTTAGAGTTTAAAAAAAGTTGCCAAAAAAGTGTAACAGAAAAGAAAAAGATAGTGGGCACCAGAGGTTCACATCTGCAACAATAGGTACTCAGAGAGCTAAAACTGGGAGGATTGCAGTTCAAAACCAACTTGGACAGAAAAGTCTACTGGAGGCATGGCCCAACTGTAGAGTACTACTCATGAGCAGGAAAGCCCTAAGCAAAGGGAAAGATAAGAAGTTACACTAAACTAAACATTATATCCATTATCAATTTAATACATTGAAATTATATTTCCAAAAAAATGTCCCATTTTAAATGCCCATATATTAAATTTACATGCAATATACTTTTTTCCCCAAAGGACTATGAAATGTTAGACTATAATTTTTTTTCAGTCTCTGAAGGCTTTCAAATTGTAGATCCTGAGCAGAATGAGGCATAGAAATGCTTCATTAGGTAGTCCATGGTCATAAAAGAAACCAGAACTGATAAAACATCAGAATCACAGAATTTCTAAATAGTTAAGGCCTTTGTCTAAGGCTTTGTTCAAGCTGAAGCGTCTGGCCTAGGCCTGGACATCCAATTTCTGCACAATTAATTCTTCCTGCCTGTTCTACAACAATTAGCAGGCAGAAAGCTTTTAGAGAGAAACTATTTTCTTAAATAGATGAAATGAGAAATATTGTTAAGCTACCAATTTGTGAGGGAAAATCCAAGAGTCTCTAACTGATAAAATGGAGCTTCGAAGTTTGGAACACGCTATACATTACTTGTTAAGAGTGGGGGTGAACCACATTCCTCCTTTTCAGTCTTTACATTTCTCATTTAAGTTGAAGGTCAAGAACTAGTGATTGGTTTGTTCTTCTGACTCTAAAACTGCAGAATGAATTCTTTCAGAGTAACTAAGCAACTGGACACATTACTTAGAAATAAAAGCATTAGAAATCATTGAAACAAATGTGTAGCATTTTATGTCATTAATTTTATTGAAATTTGGAGAAAGACCTTTCCTGTTCTCAGAAAAACATAAGGAAAATGAATAATAGTACATTCTGTATTTTCTGTTTATCTTGGATGATAATCTACCTATGTGTGAAAAATGTTAAGTACCTTTTGTTCTTTCTAAAAGATACTTGAGACACAACTGTCAACATGGACCACTTAAGTAGTTAATAAAGCAAACTTTTAGGATGGAAGTGCCATGTGTTAGTCTTCTTGACGCGCTGTCTCCATTCCCTTCAGCTTACCTCCATATCTCCTTCCACTTACCCTGCTTCACTTAAAACTAGTGGAATGTCAACACAGACAACCCACGCGGAGAACAGGATGAGTTTCTAACCAACTACAAAGTGCACAAACGTGTACAGTGCTGTCCACAATCTTTCAGATTATCCTAACTTTAAAACGTGACTTCCTCTTCTCATTTAAAATGTTTCAATCCAGTTTCTCAAACCCACTTTCATTTCTGCTTTGATACCAGGAAACATGAAGTAAATGATTAAACCTTTCCATCCTTGGTTCCAGGCTTGGTATTTGAATACCAGTACTGCACCCTTACCTACTCCACCAATAGGATAGAAGGGCCTGGAAAAAGCAGTTGGAGCTCAAAGTTCAGGGCAAGAAAAATCACCTCATAGCCAACCATCAGTAAGCTATGGCTCAGTAAGACAAGACTAGTATGCCATATATACCAGAAATCTTCAGAGTACAAGATGGCATTGCAGCTAACGGTCCAATGTGGGCTGTTCACATTAAATGAAGAAGCAGCATCCCTGTGCCTGGAGATCCTCCCACCCACCTTCTTATGGACTTAAGAGAGAACAGCAAAGCCATCTAAGGGTAGACAGAAAGAAGAAAGGATCCTTGATGGCCCAGAAACAGTATTGGTAACCCTCCATATGAGTGCTACCCACAGTTAACATTTAATGTTGATTATATCATCTTGCTGATGCTGTTTGTTGGGTAAATGCCATGCCACAGGGCTTACAAAGAAAGGTCTCCACAGTAGAAAAGCAATCAAGTTTAAACTTTCTGGTTATAATTATGTATGTATGTATGTATGTATGTATGTATGTACGTATGTATGCATGCATGCATGCATGCATGTATGTATGTATTTGTCAGTCGTGGTGCTTGAACTCTGGGCTTGGGCCCTATCCCTGCACTCTTCAGCTCAAGGTGAGAGCTCTACCGCTTGAGCCACAGCACCAATTCTAGTGGTTTTCTAGTGGTTAAATGGAGATAGGAGTCTCACAGACTTTCCTGCCCGGGCTGGCTTTGAACCGTGATCCTCAGATCTCAGCCTTCTCAGTAGCTAGGATTACAGGCCTGAGCCACCAGCACCCGGCTAATTACTCATTTATTATCAGCACACTTTCAGACTTCCGGGGAGGTGAGACTGGCATGAATGGAGGACTGGCCAATTTCAGTGCCTAGAAACATCATGAAGATAATTTGAAAGAAAATGAACAATAAGAAATAAAATAAGAACAGCAATAAATATTCTGCTTAAATATGTTCAAATGGTTTTTAACCAATAAAAATACTGTCAAATATATTTAAATCCTTGTTTAAAAAGAATGCCTATCTTTTGTTGTGTAAAAAGTCAATCTTCTAATAAATTGAACTTAGATACCCAATCACAAAATCATGGAATGATGATCATGTACATTCACGTTCATGCAAAACAGACCTAAAAAGGAACAAAATGAATACATTTCATGAAGGATTTTGCTCTCTACACACTTGAAAAATCCCAAATACAGCTGGGCACCACTGGCTCACACCTGTAATCCTAGCTACTCAGGAGGCTGAGATCTGAAGATCCCAGTTCGAAGCCAGCCCAGGCAGGAAAATTTGTAACACTTTTACCTCCAATTAGCCAGAAAACAAGAACTGACACTGTGGCTCAAGTGGTAGAGCGCTAACCTTGAACACCAAGAGGCTCAGACCCTCAGTTCAAGCCCCACACTGACAAACAAAAAAAAAAATCTCAAGCCAAGAAATGTATTCATTATCTTGCCCATGTAATTGTAACCCCTCTGTACAGTATTTTCACAATATAAATAAATAAATAAATAAATCTCAAGCCAGGCACTGGTGGCTCACGCCCAGGCCCAGAGTTCAAGCCCCACAAACAACCAAACTAAATCCCAAGTAGCCATCACTACTTCTACAAAGAAAAACATGTTATTGTTGGACTCACCAGACAAAGTATTTTAATTGGCAATGTGTTTAAGCCATTAATTACTGAGATCTTGTTGTTGGCCAAACTAAGGTGAGTCAGATTATTACACATCTCAAGTCCAGTGATTTCTTCTATTTCATTGTCTATATACCATGGCTATGTTTAAGGAAAATGTTATTTGAAAGCATTAAAAAAACAGTGCTAAATCATCACTAGAAAAGCTAGACACTAGTTTTGATAAAGAAGAATCGTGCTCACTATATGGCATGAATAACACACACACACACACACACACACACACACACACACACACACACACGTATACATATATATTGATTATACTATATTCTACAAGAAATTAAATTCTAAAGGCATGAATTCTGAGTGTGCCCAGTAGCATTTGCATACATATATGGCTCATTTACAGAATCTGAAGCTGCCTCTACATTTTCTCTCAGTTAGATATCTATGTATATTGGCTTCTTGTCTTTACAATAAATGAGGCTGAGGCCAGGCATGATGGCTCATACCTGTAGTTAGTTCAAGGCCAGCCCAGGCAAACAAAGACCCATCCGCCCCAAAAAAGCCAGGTGTGGTGGCGTTCCAACGACCTGGGAGGCCACAGGTAACAGGATCACTGTCCTCTGCCAATCATGTCCTCTGCCTATCTTGGCCAGTAGCCTGGAAATGGAAGATTCTAGACTGGTGTTGAACCAGAAGAAGACTATTCCAGAGAAAGGAAACTAGATAATATAGAGTGCTAAATGTACTAGAGAATTTTAGGTTTCTCTCACTGACTTCAGATTCAATCTATGGCTAGAGAGAAACAAAGCTCTGCTCTCCTCTAGGACTTAACTGGAAAGTCAATATGTATCTCCAGCCTACTCCCATAAAGCTTGCTGCCAGAACAGCCCTACAAACGGGCATTTATGCCCACAAACACTATCATTTCTTCTATCTCCTTGAGGCTGCTTAAATAATTATTCTGGAACTAAACTAAAGATCAGATCTAGGTACAGATGGAGTGTAGTGAAATATGAATGTGAAATACAGCAAACAAGATATTACACTATCTCACACAGGAATGGATGAAATAAAAACTTGGACAGTGAAAAGGCTTGGCAAGGTGATGCACACCTGTAATCCTAGCACTGGGAGGCTGAGGAAAGGAGATCATGAGATGAAAGACAGCCCTTTGGAGCAAGTCATCTTCAACAACAGACTGAGCTGTGAAAAACCACTTGCCATCTGCCTCATGTGTCACAGAGAGGTAGGGTTTGGTGGTAGCACAGGGGCTTGAATCAGGGCCCGTGCTCTGCCTTGGCTTTTCTGCTCAAGGCTGGCACTCTATCACTTGAGCCACACTTTCACTTCTGGCTCTCAGGTGGTTAACTGGAGATGAACGTCTCATGGACATTCCTGCCTAGTCTGGCTTGGAACCTCGATGATTAGTTTTCAGTCTCTTGAGTAGCTAGGATTACAGGCTTGAGCTACCATCTCCCCACAAGAGTGCAGAAGCCCTACTTCAGGGATACCCATGTCCTGGGCTCTATTCCAACCAAGATGAAGATGCTCTGAATCCTGGCAGAGTACAAAGGTGCTGGTGGAGAGCTGAGGGTCAGAAGACTAGAAGACAGGAATCCTGGCACTAATGAGCCGTCTAAGGAACTGAAACCTTTCCTACTGGGTCTATGGTAATTTTCCCACACATGAGAGGCTACCTTAGGTAGGCTCTTGAGTAAGGAGTTCCACTTGCCCTTCAATCTACGTGGGTTCAATTTTAAAAAGTGAATATTTTTCTGAACTTCTACAGACTCTTTTCTTGTCGCCATTATCTATGCGATACAGCCTAACAGCTATTTGCATAGCATCATCTCCATTGCATTAGGTATGCATGAGTAATCCAGAGCTGAAGTTCGTGAGCAGATATGCATAGGTCATATGGAATTGCTGCCGCATTCCACAGAAGAGACTTGAGCATCCATAGATAATGGCATCTGAGGGGCCCATTCTGGGTCACCTCCAGCAATAATGATGATCATATACAGAGCTGAGTTGAGTTTGTTTTCAGAAATGCCATTATCACTCCAATCTCCTGTTTTCCTATTTGTAAGAGCCTCCACAAAATGTTATTTGTCCTTTATCCTAACATTATTCTTTCATATTCCTTCTTAGGTCTTAGGAGTTACTGATAAGAAGAAATATAATCTGATAAATCACTAAAAGTATTTCAATGAATTAGCTGCCTGGGTTAATCCTCTTAGGGATATTATAATTTTAAAAGATGACTATCAGGAGAGGGACACATGCAACTCAGAATCATCATATTGCATTGTAACTCTCAAGTTGCACCATTCTGTGGATAAATCTTCAGCAGTGGAATTTCTCAGCCTTGTGTAAACCGAGTAAAGGAACCTTGTAGCACTTTAGCATAACTTTACGATTAGGGGAAAAATATATTTTTACATTTTGGCAACACCGACCGTAGTTCATGAGTGCTTGTCATGAATTATTCAGTAGTCCTGTATTTGCTCTTTTTCATTTGTCTACAATCATAAAATATGGTTCTGGTATATCGAAAACAGTTACTAGGAAATAAATAGGAGATTCATCCTGGTTCTCTTAGTGGCAAGAGCCACAACGATGGCTTTAATCAAAACCAGTGCTGAAAGAACTACATCATCTCCTGCTGAAAAAACAGCCTTCGCCAGGAAAGCGAACCCCTCAAGAAGTAAAGCACGCATGCCGTTTCAACAGCTCTCTGATCAGAGTAGTAAGTACTTGATAAATTGTGACATGGGCAAAAACAGCAGAAGTCAGAAGAACAATCTCAGGTCAGTTATTTATCAGATGATCTCAGGGAAGATGCTGACCCACCATGGGTCTCAGACTCCGCTTTCCATACAATATTTAAAATAGGGGTTGGATCTCAAAACTGCTGTGACTTACATGTGAAATTCTATGAATCTGTGTGTGTGTGCGCGCGCGCGTGCGCGCACGCTAGTCCTGGGGCTTGAACTCAGGGCCTGGGTGCCATCCCTAAGCTTTTTGTGCTCCAAGTTAGTGCTCTATCACTTGAGCCATAACTCTAATTCCGGATTTTTAGAATTAATTGGAGATAAAGAGTCTCATGGACTTTCCTAAGCTGGCTTCAAACCTCGATCCTCAGATCTCAGCCTCCTGAGTAGCTAGAATTACAGGTGTGAGCCCCTGGCCCCTGGCCTGAATCTCATTTTTTAATGCTATGATTCTATAATACTAAGATATATTCTAATTAAAAATTGGCTGATGCTTTATAGGTAAGGAATAAATTGCATTTACTTGAAATGCTTAGCCTGATCCACATCTACAACTTTGCAATTTAGAGTGATTCTCAATGAATTATCAGCGATTCACATAAGGAAGGGAAAAGAGGCCAATGAGATAAATTAAAACATCAGTTACTTGACTGACTTCCTTTCATTCGTTTATTGCCCTTTCTGGTTTATTGTTTGTAACCGTTATTCACATCTATGCCCACCTTCTTATCCGAGGATATCTGATATGTTTCTCTTTAGTGAAGTTTTCACTACTCTTTAACACAGTTTTGTTATGTTCCTCCCACTGGTCTCATTCATCTTAACAAACTCAGGTTTGTTGCTCTTGTAAACGGTGCCTCTGTTTTAAAATTGCATTCTCTGATTGCTTGTTTCAGCTAGAGAGAAATACAATTGATTTCTATTTATTGAAATCCTATCCAGGCACCCTGCTGAACTCTGAAAACTATTTATTTCTAGTCATTTATTGTAGATTCCTTTTCATGTTCTCTGTTGCTAAACATGTCATTTGGAAAGAGCGACTTGTACTTTCTCCTTCCTAACTTTCTACCTCTAACTTCTCTTGATGTAGTGTGGAGAAAAGAATTCCAAAACCATGGGGAGTACAAGTTCAATGGCTGCACCTGGCCTTGATCTCCATCTTCACGAATTCTTACAACAGGCCCATAATCCAGATAGAGCTTGTTTTGAACATTTTTATAAATATTCCCAAAGAATATTAGATAAAGAAATATTAGATCACTGTTTTTGTGCATACATGCTGGATGCTGCTAAATTCTATTAAATTACCTATGTTGCTATGTTGCTATCTAAGGATCACGAGGTTTATTTTCCTGACTGTATTAATGTAGTTAATGACATTCATAGATTTTCTAATATGAAATTACCCTTACATTCCTGAACAAACCCAATCTGGTAATAAGATTCATCTATCATAATATCTATAATATTCATCTGCCTATCACCATTGTCAGAGTCTGTGGCTAGTATTAGGGTTTTTACATCTATATCAGGAGTGAACAAACCTGTCCTCTCCTCTTTTCTATTTCCTCACCTACTGTGGATATCAATTTAACTTGATTAGAATGAATTGTGATTATTATTTCTACCTTTAATGTTCAAAAGTATCTATTCATCACCTTGAAAGTTTGGGCCTTATGGTGATTTTATCTTCAGGTTATTCATTTTAATTTCATTTCACTGTAATTTGTAACAAATTATTTTCATAATTAAGGACAACTTGGAGTTTTTATTTCCAAATCAATGTTTTGGTGTGTGATAATTTTCTAGGAATTTGTCCATTTCCTCTGTTTTCAAATCCACTAGCACAAAACTCATTTAAAATATGATCCTATATTTTTAATCTCTAGACATTTGTCTTTTTAAAATAATACAAGCTGGGTGCCAGTGGCTTAGACCTGTAATCTTAGCTACTCAGGAGCTGAGATCTGAGGATCATGGTTCAAAGCCAGCCATGGCAGGAAAGTCTGTGAGACTCTTATCTCCAATTAACTACCAGAAAAACCAGCTGTGGCTCAAGTGGTAGAGCACTCACTTTGAGCTGAAGAGCTCAGGAACAGCGCCCAGGCCCAGAGTTTAAGCCCCACAACCACCACCACCAACAATAAAAAATACAATTGATGACTTCTTTTGTTTTTCTCCAAAAGGATTAATGTATAAGCCTCTATGTATTCTTTTTGCTTTTAGCTGTCCAGAGAAACATATAAAACTTCAATATTTGCGCCATGGTTAATATGACATCCTTGACCAGGACAAAAAGAGAAAGAGGCATGTTTAGTATTATTTAGAAACTACCTTCTCAAACTGTGATCTAGCTAAGCTTATTTCATCAATAGTCTATGAAGGGTAATTTGTTTTGGCTACTTGTATTAGCCCGTTTTTCTCAGACACAGGTGAGTTATAGTGCTATGTTACACTCTAATTATATACCTACATTCTGCATCTCAATTAGTTCTGATGCAATAATTGCAGCTCTTTATACCTCACTGATAAGACTCAATTGCTACACCAAATGTCAACTTTAAGGAAAAAAAAAAAACCTAATTCCTTTCTTCATGATATCTGACATTTTTACAAAGCTACAACATGGAAAGCTAAATTTATCTTGGAATTAAAACTCATGATAGAAATGTGTTAGGCTGTCTACTGGAGAGTTGTTTTCTTTGGCAATCCCAGGCTGCATGTAGAACATGTAAGGGGCTGGTGTGGGGGGGTGGGGGAGGAGGAGACTGGGCAGAACTCTCCATATCAAACTCCATGAGGCCATCTATGAGGACCCTGAATGTCAGGAAGGGTGTCTGGATGCTGTGTCCCTTCTAGCAGCCAGGAGTTTGGGGACAGTTGATTTCTAGACCAGTGCTTCTGAGCAGGGTTGTAGTTGAAGTAGTCTGGGCTGCAGCCTGGGAATCTGCATTTCTAAGAAGTTCCAGGGGATTCCAAAGCCCTTTTCTTTTCTTTTCTTTTTCCTTTTTTTTTTTTTTTTGTCGGCTGTGGGGCTTGAACTCTGGGCCCGGGTGCTGTCCCTCAGCTCTTCAGCTCAAGGCTAGGACTTTACCACTTGAGCCACAGTGCCACTTCCAGCTTTCTAGTGGTTTAATGGAGATAAGAGTCTCACAGACTTTCCTCCCCGGGCTGGCTTTGAACCGCAATCCTCAGATCTCAGCCTCCTGAGTAGATAGGATTACAGGCGTGAGCCACTGTTGCCTAGCTAGCCCTTTTCTATGTGATGGGAGATGGGTGGATTTCTGAGCCTGATGGCTTCAGGGCTGTCTCTCTGCAAATTCAGTCAAACATATCTCGAAGGCACACAGAAACATGCTGTCCATGCTCATATTTCTACTCTGTCATCCAAACCCTTCCTTTAGATCGTTTGCTTTAAAATAAAATCATATTATCTTTAAGTAGCTGTACAAAGGAGTTGCCATTTATAGATCATTGTCTGATTTCTCTCCTGAGCTGTGATGAGGAGAATACGCTCATTTGAAGAGCACTGTCTGTCTTCTCCCTGCTTATTTTCATGTGCAGGTCCTAAAGGGAGTGTTGCTATCTTCTCCTAGCAATTTATATATGTTCATAAAGAGTTTCTTTTCAGAAATAGGTCTCCAAGAAAAAAGCACCTTCTACCATCCCAGCCTTCTTACACAAGCTATGGCAAAAACTCTGGAATGAGGCACACAGGGGAAACCAAGTCACATTCCAGTCTGCCCCAGCAAATTGTCAAGAGGGCAGAAAGATACTTAGTGAGAAAGCGGCGGCACTGCTCTCTGATCACCCAGGGGATCTCAGTCCCTGGAGTGAAGAGACTAAAGCTCATTAAACTCTCAGATCTCAGTTAACTCCTTCAGCCCTACAAGAAGATGCTGACTAGTGGGAGCATGAATTATGTGTACCTGAAGTTGGCTACCAATCAAAATGTGTGTCTGTCTTTAGTCAAACCATAAACTTAAGAGGCTCAGTGGCTAGTATTTGCCTCACTGAATTTGATCCCTACCTAGCACAAATAACTAAACTAACCAAACTAGGAAAATGGTGCTTTATTTAAAGGAAATGGTATACATTCTTTTTTTTGGGGGGGGGGGGTCCGGTTGTGGGGCCTGAACTCTGGGCCTGGGCGCTGTCCCTCAGCTCTTTAGCTCAGGGCTAGCGCTCTACCACTTGAGCCACAGCGCCACTTCCGGCTTTTTGTTTATGTGGTGCTGAGGAGTCAAACCCAGGGCCTCAGGCATGCAAAGCAAGCGCTCTACCACTGAGCCACCTTCCCAGCCCCCGTATACATTCTTTTGTGAAAAACTACTCCTAATTTTCCTCAGGATAACTCTGGATTTTCAAAGACTGAATTCATATTAAAGGGGAACAAGTTGAGGTAGATTTGAAGGAATATGTTCATGAAATCAGAACAACTGCGCTGGCTCTAGAATTATGAAGCCGCTGACATTTATTAAAGAAGGGCTGGCTGGGGCAGCTTTCAGGACTAAGGTTCTAGTTGGCAAACTTTGACTATAGTTTTATTCTTTAATGAATAAGATACGTCCTCCCTTCTTTTTTTTTCCCCTATACTTTTTTTTGAGATAGGGTTTCACTACGTAGCCCTGACAGGCCTCAAAGTAGAGATCTTCCTGCCTCGGTGTCCTGAAGGCTGGCTGGGATTACAGGGATATGCCACCACGCCTGTTTGTGACTATCAATTCTTAATTATTTAGATGATTTACTAGAAATGATATATTCCTAATGAACTGCTTCTCAGGTACTATTTCCATGTAATCTGACACATATTTTCTGCTGGTGTTATTAACCCAATTTCCCCCTTTAGTCATATAAAGGATACTGTCCAAAATGAGTTTAGTGAGACCATGGTATGCCGACAGATCAGACATTTGAGAAATATGGTTGAAGGAAAAATCCACCTTCTGGCGAGAAAAAGAGAAGAAGAGATTAGTTGTTGTTTTTCATTCAGATTCACCCCCAGCGATTACTCGAACCTAGAGGAAAGATTTGTGAACACAGACTTTGAATTCATTACTTAGTATACTGATAGAATGTATAGTAAGGCCAAACTAGTCCTCTGTCTCTAACCATTTTCTAGATAAGATACCCTCGTGCCTGCCCAGGCTGAGGGGCACTAAGGCCAGGCTTCCCTGCGCTCACAGGGCTGCCTTCCCAGCCACCGGCTTCCCCTCCCACAGCCGCGCCTCCCGCACAGCGGTAACATTTTCCTGGCCTTCCAGATCCGTCCATCTCAGCTGCATTTCCACCTCACTTCATTTCTTCATTTCTTGACCTTTTCTGTTCCTATGTCACTAGGATCCCTTGGGACCCCTAGCTAACAGGAGAGTATTTATTTGTCCCTTAGGCCACATCTGTTCAACTCGATATCATTTCTCAAAATTGACTTTAAGGAAGAGACCTTTACAGCAACCTCTGATGGTTTTAGTTTAAAAAAAAAAAGATTAAAAAAGAAGAAATAACTTTAATTCATCTACTAGACAAAAACAAACAAAGTTATTTTTTAAAAAAAGAGCTGGTGCTGTTGTTCATGTCTATAATTCTAGCTACTCAGGAGGTTGGGATCTGAGGATCTCAGTTCACAGCCAACCCAGGCAGGAAAGACTGTGAGACTCTTATCTCTAATTAAGCACCAAAAACAGCCAGAAGTGAAGCTGTGGCTCAAGTGGTAGAGCACTAGCTTTGAGAAGAAATGCTCAAGAATAGTATCGAGGCTCTGAGGTCAAGCCCCAGGACTCGTCCCAAGAGTACAGTAATCATATTCTGGAAATACACTGAACAATAATATAGCAAGCACTTGTCTTACTAGTATTATCTTCTCATAGCCTTTCAAATGGTGATTCTAGTCCCAACAATTTACTAAGAGAACACTTTTCTACACGAAATACCAAGTTAGAAACCATTCAAAGGCAAGAGTAGTAACCTGGTCAGGCCCATTACAAATGTCACAGTGGGGTTACCTAGTCAGCAAAACCCAGAGGCTAAACTCACAGGAAGAAATAGAAATGTACAAACAAAATGCATTAAGGAAAACAAAACGGAAAGAAATTTGTTCATGCACCAACAGGAAGCATAGAAAACTTAGTAAGCTTGGCATGGTATACATGGAATTTAACATTCATTTCTTTCCTTCTATCTAATAACAAACTAGAATGAACTTACCATTCTGTGGGCCTACCTGTAATTGACATTTCTTCCTCACACGTTTCATTCGTGTACCATAGCACGGCTGTCCATTACCTACACCTCTGTCAGGGCTAAAGCCCAGTGCTGTACCCCCTAGGTGCTCATGAGGTTAGGGTTTGTGGAGAAATTCACAAGGGTTATTGTTCTGACTCCCTTGGAACTCAGAACCCATCAAATCAAACTCATTATTCTCCTTTGAATATCAGAAGGATTTGAAGAAAGACACGGAGGGTCAGGCCCCACCCCTGCCTGCTCCCTCTGGTTAGTGGCA
This sequence comes from Dipodomys merriami, assembly GCF_024711535.1. Taxonomy (NCBI): domain Eukaryota; kingdom Metazoa; phylum Chordata; class Mammalia; order Rodentia; family Heteromyidae; genus Dipodomys; species Dipodomys merriami. The sequence goes on along the minus strand of NW_027206068.1, from coordinate 64,269,158 downwards.
TGAGCACCACAGACCCCAAGCAAGAAGCAAGTCTACCTTTTCAAGAGGGTAGGAAATAGTTCTAACTCAAGCCTGATTTTCAGGGGACACATGGGGATTTGGGGGTGGGAGGGGGGTCTCAACCACTGGTTCCATCTCTACTTCCTTGCAAAGATGAAGATGTTTTACCTTGTGGGCCTCAGTGTTTCCCATCTGTGAAATGGGGCAGTACCAGCTGGTCACAGCCTTGCTGGGAAGATTACATAAGATGGTGGGTTGAAAGCACTGGGAGGCCTCAATCAACACAGCACGGAATCCTCATGGGGTCCTAACGCCTCCCCTGGGTGGTCTGGGACTTGGTTTCCCTGGCTCAGAGTCAGGTGACCAGGGCAGCAGAGGAGAATCTCATCAGTGCTGCAAGTACCATTCTTGAGGAGCCTGAGAGAGCACAGCTCACACTGAGGACGATGGCACCTCACATGGCACCCAGGGGGGAACTGAAACTCCCAGAGGAAAAACCACATGACTGATAAGATGGAATGATAGGGAATAATAGAAGAAGAAATTAAGTTGCTTCAATGGAGAACATCGAATTCTTGGTTTCAAATGCTTTTTCATCTTTGGGTAAGCCTCAGTAGAATATTTTAGATCTCACCTAACTTGGTTTATTAAGAAAAGGATTAGACAATAATGGGTAATAATTGGTCAGTCCTTAAAATATCTTTTGTGTGTGATTGTGTGTGTGTGAGTGTCTGTGTGTGTGTTTGTGTGTATGTGTGTGTGTGTGTGTGTGTGTGTGTGTGTGTGTGTGTGTGTGTGTGTGTGTGTGTTTACTGGGGTTTGAACAAGGGCCTAGTACATGCTGGGCAGGTGCTCTACTGCTAAGCTATTCCTCTAGTCCTTAAAATAATTGTTAAATATTTGAATGGCTCTAAAATTGTCAGTATGGTACAGTCAGTTGGGGCGGGGGTACTAACAGGACAAAAGGTCAGGCTTTACCCTCAGCTACTGGCAGGGTCATGGGCAATGGATTCCAAACGTCAGTAGTTCTTAAAATTCCCCCAGTTGATTTCAACGTGTAGTCAAGTTGGCAGCCAGTGCACCACAACCTGTCCACATAAGTCTGGCCCACGGGCCAGCAGCCAGGACATCTGGCTGGACTAGAATCACAGCCCAGGCCCCTCCCACACTGCCAGGCGACCATCTCATTTTCCTAAGAGCTACAGGCGACCTGGGTTCCGGTGTAATGAAGGAACGTCACTCCAGCATGGTGAACTAGTCACACGGAGCTCGTTCCTGCTTCAGAAAAACAGAATCAAGAGTGGGGATCTGAACCCATTATTTTTTCTTAAAGAGTAGAGGTGAGATAAAGATGGCAAAAGCGGAGACCGTAAACAAGTTTTATAGGCTTTTCAGATAAAATTGCCCTGTTACCACAAAAGAAACACAATAATGACTAGTTAAAGATGGGCAAGAAGAGAGAAAAGTCATTCTTTGAACACTAAGTTTCAGCAAAGCTTCCTAAAAAGATAATAGCTGTTGACAGATGACCACCCGTCTCCAAAGCAAATGATGCGTAAGTACTCCTTTTAAAAATTTCAATCCAGACATGTATACTATATACTCCTACATTTTATTCTCTCTAATGTCTCTACTTTAGCACTATTTTGCTTATTTACTATATTTTGAAAATCAAAATAGTGATAAGTATACCTTGAGATTTTTGGGTGGCTTGAAATGGAAGAATGTAGTCAGCCTATTTTGAGAAGCATTAAGTTCTAGAAGATAAGGCATGCAACTCACACAAGACAAATCTGGAAGAAAGAAAATAGATACAGAATAGTTAAGCCAACTAAGTAACGAGAGATAATTACTTTTTCAAAAGCAGGGTATATTATTTTACAATATTTTAATATGCCAGACCTGAACACATCTTATATATTACAGATGAGTCACATTAATAAAATCAAGAAGGTAGAAAACACACCAAAAACTGTGTGGGAAACTCTCTTAAAGGTAACAACTTAATGTTACCTACCTATTTCCAGGATAGCCAAGTAACCAATGGCCTAAGCCTTTAGTGTGTCCCCTGCTTATTCTCCAATGATCTGTGAGCACCTAACAGCTCCAAAAATTGCCAGCCTCAGAGGAAAAGATGTAAAACTAAAGCCTTAGATAATCCTCTCGATAATTAGCCCCTAAATAACAGAATTAAGTCTTTTTGGAAGACTGAAAATGACATAATTAGTCAACTCTCTTTTGTTATAAATTCAATTTTGTTTTAGTTGGACTTAATCCTAAATCTCATTAATTATTTGAAGTGATTTAGATTGTTGCTATTACTGTACTTTCACTCTGGATTGGTTCAAAATAACATCTGAGTTTTGCATTTTATTCCAAGAAAATATCCTGAAACTTGAATATCACATTAAAAAGACTATGCACTCAGGGGGATTCCAAATGGAATTACATACATTGGGACATTAACATTTTGATCAAACTTAATAATCACTGAATTGAGGAAGACAGCTTGTGAGAGGAAGCCAAAGAAGAAACTGAAGGCTTTTCTGTTTGTATTTATCTCTTTTGAACTTAGCTAACATGTCTAGCAGGAATGGTCTCAACTATGAACCTGCACTGAGCCCCTAAATCCTTTTTGGAGCCCAACAACTATTTGTAGGCTGGTAGTAATCGTGACTACCATAGATATCTGTCTGAAAGCAGAAGCAGCAATTGTGTTAGTCCTAGTAAAGAGCTGGTGAGTGTATTTTACGCTTGGAAGACAGCCTGTGTTTCAGGATCATGGAGACAGAAATAATCCCGGGCCTGGGTTGCTGAGAGGTCTCTACTGCGTGCAGTGACCACTTTGTCCACCAGATGGCAGGAGCACCTCGCGTCTGCATCAGCGCTTCTCAAAGTGAGGTCCTGGACCAGCAGCATAAACGCAAACAGAGCAACGTAACCCAAGGGCAGATACTCAAACCCCACTCGGGATCAGAAACTCTGAGGATGGGGTCCAGCTGAAACACGTTCTACATCTGAACATCAGTACGGCTGGCATCACAAAAAGAAAGATGCTCGGTGTGGGACATAACGCAGCCGGAAAACCCCTGAAGGAATGAATGGACGTGGACAGGAGAGCGTTAGCCACGGCTGCGGCCTCGCTGCTCAGGCAGCAGGGATAAGGACCTGAGTGAGGCCTTGCCCGGCACCCGACCTGCCCCTAGGCTGCAGCTCCCAACGCAGCAAAGGAAATCAACACCGGGAATTCGGGGCCAGGGCAGGAGGTGCAGAGCATCCCTGATCGTAACTAAAGGGGGAAAAAGTCTTTCTGATGATACCGTTACCATAATAGAGGACTTGCTTTAAAATAACCCTGGGGCTGGTGGACAGGGAGAGATAGATGGAACCAGATTGACAGAAGGCTGATGACTATTGAATTTCAATACTCACCCCAATCTCCTCTCAATTTATGATCTTGTTTGTAATTTTTTAAAACAGCATGTGTGTGCGTGTGTGTGCACGTGTGCCCGTGCACACCAGCGCTGGCGCTTGAACTCAGCACCTGGGCACTGTCCCTGAGCTTTTGTGTTCTACACAGCTCTACTTAGGGCTTTTTAGTGATCAATTGGATAGAAGAGTCTCAAGGACTTTCCTGCTTGGGCTGGCTTTGAACCAAGGTCCTCAGATCTCAACCTCCCACACAGCTAGAATTATAGGCAGGCTGTTTTGTTTTGGGTGTGTGTGTGTGTGTGTGTGTGTGTGTGTGTGTGTGTGTGTGTGTGTGTGTGTGTGTGTGTGTGTGTGTGTGTGTGTGTGTGTGTGTGTGTGTGTGTGTGTGTGTGTGTGTGTGTGTGTGTGTGTGTGTCTAAAAAAGAATTTTAAAGTCAACAACAGTAACATCTTAAGGATTAAAAAGGGATAAAATCTTAACTATTAAAAGGAGTATGTTTTAATTATTAGTGCCATATGACGAGGAAATAAAAAGGGAAACGAAGAGACCATATCAGCAACATTTGTCAGTTTTAAAAGGCAGATAAATAAAGCAACCAGAAAGGTCATCAGCAGAGAAAGTAAGCCAGAAATTATGATTTGCTTACTTATACAAGAGTCTCAAGAAAAATACATGCTACTAATATCAAATAAGATCAGAAAATCATACACAAAGATCAAGTGAAGAAAATGTGACCATCATAGGACTAATTTCATTAAATGTGAAAAAGATGCCATTAACAAACATATAGAGAGAACTACAAATTGTAACACTGAAAGAATCAACTAAACACAGAGACGGGGAAGAGGACAGAGAGAGACAGAGACAGAGACAGAGAGACATTCTTGGTGCTCAAATAATAATAGAACTAGTCTGGGTTGAAATGTAAAATGCAAAAGTAAAACAAAGAAAAGAATCCATCGGTGAGAAAAAGAGAGACTAATTCATCTACACTAAGTAATAGAAGAAAAGAATAGGAATCATCAAACATTCAGGAAATACTTAAGAGATAACGAACACTCTCATAAAAGAGAAAAAGAAAGCAAACATTCCATCCTTACGAAGTACATCTCAATCATATCAGAATACTGCAGACCTGGACCTTGATCTTCACTAACAGTCACTAGTGGCCCTTCCTTCCTTCTTTCTTTCCTTCTTTTAATGAGAGGGAGAATGGGAAACAAAGGATTCATATGCAAACTGAGCTACACACCACTTATATCAAGGTTAGTATATAACATGCTATAGAATTTAATTTTACATACCTTCAATTTTATTCACTGAAAGATCCAACTTCTGTAGGTGAACATATCTACTCAGAATTCTAATGTCAACAAGACCATAATCCTATGAAAATAAAAGATTTTAAAAAAGACTTTAACATGACTTTACCAAGTTACTACCAAGCCTCTTGTAAACATCTGGGAGGAGAAATAAACAGTGGACAGAAAGAAATCCAGGATTTCTTTCAAAAGTATAGAAGAGAACAGAATCTAAAATGTACTACTAATGGGATTTCAAGAACAGACTGTGGGCTCCATTAAAAAAAAAAAAAAAAGCATTTCTCTGAAGAAAATTAGTGTTGTTAGCAAGAATGAATACAACATGAAAAGACAAATTAAAGCAGTGTTCGTGAAGACCTTTAGAGCAGAATTTTTTTGTTTAAAAAATACATAATAGCAATAAAGACAAAGCTTTTATCTAGTAGAAGTAAGAAAGCAAATGCCTAGAATTTAAATGAAGTTTTAAAGAGAGTTCACACTCAATCAGGAGATCATTAATAACAATACTTCCTACACCTTCCCAGAGCTCATTTTCAAAGCTCTTTTACAATCATCTGAACAGATCAAACAAAACTAAGACATCTGTACAGCAGATTGTTCCCAGTTTAGAGATGAGGAACATGAAGTACAGCAGCCAGAAGTCACCGAGTAAGTGAGAGACAGAAAGTATTCAAGTCACGTGGATCCTTGTCCAAAATTCATTCCAGGAAATTCTGCTTTGAGGGAAGTTCAAGTGGGGTGATAAAAGAATTGGATCTTGTGGTTTATGTCATGTTAGGAAAGAGCCAAGTTCTCATACAGTGTAATGATGATTGCTAAATGAAGACTGCTAACGGTCATAAATAAGTACTGATACCTGTTTCCTACTAGGTATAATGTTATGCTTGGCGTAATGAAGATAGTGATGGGCTAGAGCTGTAACTGGGAGAGATGGGGGAGAATAATAAAAGGGTAACGTTGATCAGAATGCAATATACTCACAATCTGACATGCTCAGTTGAAACCCAATCACTTTGTTCAATTACTTAAGGAAATATAAACAAATAACTAAATAAACAAATTTGTGATCTTGGCAAAGAGAAGATATGTATGCAAATAATAGAACAAAATATAATGTGTAACATCAGTAAAATATGAGGAGGGGGAAAAAAAGCACTACTAAGCAGAAAGTGTATTTGGTAATACGGGTTTTTAAGACCAAACAATTCAACGTGGAATATCTCCCATGAAAGGAGGTCAGTGGCAAAACAGGTTCAGCTGTACTCCCCCTGGCTGAAATAAGATTTAAAGAATTGCTTTTTTTAAATAGATGAACTTAAGGCATAGCACTCCATACGTAAGTGGAATATGGACTGAAATGGACTTGTGTGGCCTGCACTAGCTGCAGGAATTATATACCTCACAATACGTGCGTAAGGTCCCCTGTGCTCTGACGGGGTGAGACATCTCCCATCTCAGTAGTAAAATAACAAGAAGGAAAGCATAGAGCCCTACCATGCTGACCTGGAAGGATATGCCAAGAGACACAGGTGAACAACAGCACAGCATTCCTGAAGCAGTTTAGCAATTCGAATCCAAGACAGAATATTCTAGCAACCAATAAGCCACGTCATGAAGGAGCTAGTTCATGGACCTGTAAGTACAATTTCTGTGTGTTTTTCTTCTCACCCATGTAGCTATATTTACTCTGTGAATCTTGAAGGGATATGTTAGTGCTTTATAATAAGGAAGTGGAAAAAAAGAGTTAAATTACTTGTCTGAGACCATATAGGAAGCAAAAGAAGGGAAGAGTGCATACTTACAGCCTCTTGGGAGAAAACTGGGACCAAGATTTTGTCTTTCTGACTAGGACTGAAATCTTGAAAGCTGATGGATAACAATAGTTTTGTGTTTTTTTTTTCTTCAGTGACAGGTATTTTTTGGAAAATAAAGTATAGCTCAAAGCTACTTACTTCTTGACATACTTCAAGGGGAAAGTCAATATCAAAATACTTAATTCCTTTGGATTCAGACATAAATTTCAGTATTTCTTTCACTGATCAGAGAGAAAATTCTTAAAGGGGTTTTGATTGGTTTTACAGAATCAAATTCAACCTTCTGGAAAGAAAGCATTGATTGCCATCGAGTAGACTATTAAGATAAAAGAACGTGCAAAGCAAGGACTGAAAACAAGGAATTTGGGTGCCGAGGACTCTGTTGGCCAGTGCTCTTTGAAGTCTAATATTTCCATAATGCATCTCTTCCACCACCCCCTTCACAAGGCAAGGCCTGAGACTTACTGTCCCCAGAAGAACAATGACTACCAAAGAAAAGCCATCCCTGAAATGAATCCTGTTTGATAAGCTTAGAAGATGAGCAGAAGAGCTCCATAGCTATGTATATATGACCAAATAAGATGACACTAAGGGAGATGAATGCCAAGACATGGACACAAGAGGTTTTTCTTTGTTGTTGTTGTTGTTAATGTGCTATATGATTTTTTTTGCTTCGTCTTTTGTATGTTCTTGCCCCTATGGTATATCCTCTGTATTTGATTTTGGTACCCTGGTATTGTATATATGTTTATTGGAATTAGGGAAGGGAAGGGGAACAACAGAATGGTGAGACAAAGGACAAGGGGGAAACCAATGCAACAGCGACACTCACATGACAATATGTTGGAAATGATCTGTACCACTTGGGAGGGGGGTTGGAGGGAAGAGAAAGGAGGAGAAAATTGAGGGAAGGGGTAATAAGTTTGACAAGAAATGTACTCGTTACCTTACTTACGTAACTGAAACCCCTCTGTATGTCACCTTGATAAGAAAAAACAAAAACTACACGGTATGGCCAGTGTCAGGATGTAGGAGCCAATGAGAGCTTGTCATACTCACCGATAAACTCAGATCGAGGTAGACCTGCCCTGTCCCAGGTCCCGAGCGCCCCAAATTGTGGAGCGCCTCGGCCACAGTCTCTTCTCTCAGAACCCCATCAAATTCCTCCTGCAAGAAACACACCCAGACCGGTAAAGAAAGGACTCCCATCAGAGAAGAAACAATCCACCCTGCCATACCCAGTCCCCAAAGAAAATGCAGTGCATAAGGACACACAAACACTACAGGCAATTAAATAAATGTCTGCCAGATTCGTTTTTCTTAAGTCACTGATACTTCAGGCAGCCACCTATGCCAGGCATTCAAAGCTGAGTGAACCTGGCGCCATGGGAACACCAGTCGTTTACCAACTGCTGCCATTAGGTTTGTGTGAGCTCTTGGTGGGTCAACTTGGTGTAATCCCTCTGACAGCTCGGAAGTAAGTCTTACTGTCTCCACTATACAGTGGAAGAAACTAAGGTTTAGAGCCTACCTTGCCTGAAGCTGCATGTGTATCTGTATGTGACAGAGCTGGAATGAAAAGTCAGGTTTGCCTGAGCCTAGAGCCACGTCACACTCAACTGCTTAACCCCACAGGAGGTTTACATCGAAAGAAAGCCATTAGTGGTATTCTTGCTGGAACTAAACAGGTCTTCAGTGTGTTTCCTATTGGTTAATTTTGCTTGATTCTTATAGCTTACAAGGGCTGGGAAGGTGGCTCAGTGGTAGAGTGCTTGCCTTGCATGCATGAGGCCCTGGGTTTGATTCCTCAGCACCACATAAGCATAAAGAAAAAAGCTGGAAGTGGCGCTGTGGCTCCAGTGGTAGAGTGCTAGCCTTGAGCTGAAGAGCTGAGGGACAGCGCCCAGGCCCAGAGTTCAGGCCCCAACCAGACCAAAAACAAACAAACAAACAGAAAACAAAACTCTTATAACTTACAAGATGGAAAGGATGATAATCATTTCCACAAGGAGGCTGCTCTTGAACTATGGGTGTTGCATGGACCAATAGTAACCCAACACACTTTCCCCAGTAATGACAGAGAGAAGAGGTAAAGGTGAGCCAGTGTCATGTTTGTGCTGCCCTCAACTCCCTATGTCCAGCACATTACACTGACATCAGGAGATGACAGAGGATCTAGTAATGACATCAGTCATCCCTCATGCCTAATTCTGATGGGCAGACAATGATGGCAAGATGCCCTCTCTCCAGGCATTTTTTACTAATCCAGAAGCCAATAATTAATGCGTCTGAGTTATAGTATATAGGCTTGTGCTGTTTAAGGATTTCTTTTCCCCCAGATTTCCCCTAGCCTGAAACACTGCATGTGTGTAGGTAACATGTGGACTTTGGTTTACACAGGCCTACTTTGAACTCTCCCCTTTTAGATGTGTGAGTTTGGGGAAGCATAGTTTTCTCTGAGTCTCATATCCTTATCTATAAATAGGAACTGTTATTTTTTTTTTTTGAAGGAGTTCTGGACATGCCACTCACACATATGCTGCTTTGGTATATTGATTGTTTGGAGCTGAAGGCACTTGAAAAAACAGCAAATGCAAGGAGAGGCTTTCTCTGAGCTCTTTTATCTGCGGAAAGACAGATCCTCCCAAAGGAACGCAATTGTCATAAATCCTCTCCCTGGGCAGTTCCATCCACCAGAAGAGATTAACCCTTATCACAGGAGAGGAGAAGAAAAGTTGATGCCACACTCAAACTTTGTCACCAACTATGATAACTCCCATCTTCTAAAAAGCACTTACTCTCCTTTAAGTGGCCTGCATTCTTTCTCCCTTTCCCCTACTAACGATATTTTATTGTTTCTTGTGATGTCCCTGTGTATGTCATATTTAATAAATATGTATGCCTAATTCCATGTTAATCTGCTGTCAGTTTATTTCATAGCCCCAACTGTGAATGTTACAAAGTTAGAATCTTTCCTCCCCTACGCCTGTTTTTAGTGTTTTGGGGGAGAGTAAGAAATAACGTCTACAGAGCTCTTACCTAGGCCTGTGTCCAAAACATAGCAAGTGCTACTGATAAAAGACAGACGTTATGTTCAAATGATGGTGGAAATGCCACGGCTAAATATCTCACGCATTCATACCATCAGCCTGTTTCCTAAATAAATTTCAGTGTCTCATGCAAGGGCTCGGCGGGAATAGAGGTGGAGTTCACCCAACTCCATCCTACTGTATGTTATTTCCCAGAAATGAGAAGACACTCCATTCAAAGGGGATGCCTAGTGTTGTTTTCACCATAGCCATTGACAGGGAGCTGTGGGCATTTTCCAAGCTCCCAAGGCAAGATTCTGCATGGCATCCCCCTTCCGCAGGGGGGCAGGGACCCCTCTGCCCCCCGAGGTCCCTGCCCATATGTATGGCAATATCATGGCTTGCTCAAGTAGGCAAAGTGAATGTGAAATTTTTCTCCCTATTGAACCTCCTGGCAGCCTAGCTTTTGCGGTGTTCTTGGGACTCTTTCTTGCCTTGGCCTCCCTCATCATATAGGCTCTGTTTCCCTCTCCTGCATCTCTAGCCAGTCCTTTCCAGTTTCCTTCCTTGGTTCATCTTCATCGGCTTGTCAGCCGGCTCTTGGCCTCTCTGGTTCTCGTTTTTCCTGGCTGATTTCATAGGCTCCAGTTTCCACTCTGATTTCCCATCATCCCGTTCCTATGTCCACATTCCTTCATGCATGGCAACATCTGTCCTTGGTTCCTGCTGTGGACAATGATCCTCATATCCAAACCCAAGATCTCTAATATTCAATTAGCAACTACCCATCTAAATATCAAATGATTGCTTTCTATTTGGCTCCCATTCCCACTGTCATTGTCAATCCAGATTCTTCTTGTTCCTCCCTCCTCCTAGAAGTTTCTAGAAACTTTTCATAGTCATGACTATTCTCTAATCTATCCTCCCCTGTACCTGCCAGCCATCAGGGTAGTTCTCCACAGCTCAAGAGTAGTCTCAAGCTCATGTCCACTACAGCCCAGAACTTTCTATCATCTGGCCCCTGCCTCTGCTACTTTGAGTGGTCTCACCTGTAACTCCTGAATGGCAAAAGTTACCATCAGCCTGCCCCACCTAGACAAGAGCTACTTCCAACTGAGCCATCGCCCATACATCTCTCAGTATAGCATCTCTCTGTATAGCCCACCACAGGTGCTGGTTGCTGTGATCCGTTCCGATCCGATCTCCTTTGAAAGCACGGACCATGCATATCCTCAATCAAGTTCTTACTCAGCATCGCTATTATTTATTACATCTATAAATTCTTGAGTGTCTCCTCTTTACCAGACACTCTAACTCTATTAAGCATAAAACCAGTATAACCTCTCATTAAACTTAATGTTCATAACTATTCCATGAGTAGGCATTGTGACCCACTTTAGGTTAGTGGGGTTTGTGCATCAACTTGGGGCCCAGATGTAAGCAAGATTGCTCCAGGTCCAGCACTCATTCTGTAAATGTTTTTTCAATGATACCTAATTAAAATTGTTCAATGGTACCTGGGTGTGATGCTCACACCTGTCATTCTGGCAACACACGAGTCAGAGAACAGGGGAATCACTGTTCAGGCTATGCAAAAAGTTAGTAAGACTCCACCTCAACCCATAAGCTAGGCATGGTGGTATGTGCCTGTGACCCTAACTATCAAAAGGCATAAATAGGAGAGTGGTGGTACAGGCTGGCTGATAAAAATCACAATCAAAAACATGAAAAAATAACTAAAGCAGAAAGGCTCAAACTCCAGTACTGGAAAAAAAAATAAATGCGCTAAACAGCTGTAGTTAAAAGATAAATGTATATGTTACTGTTTGTTTAGAAAAATATGTCAATGTACTACACTATGCATTGTACAAATAAAATATCGTTTAATCCTCAAAAATGTCCTAGGACATTATTATAATCTCCACATTATGAATGAGACACAGACAGGCTAAGTAAACCATCTAAGATCTTACAACTGACAGAAGGCTAAACCAAGCCTCAACTACAAATCTTTTTCATTCCAAAGGCCGTGCTCTGAATGGCTGTTCTGCATTGCCTCCCTTAAATTCATTAGGGCTTCTGAAGTTCGGGACTAATTGCATTGTGGGTACTCATGATCATCACAGCATTTCAACCCTTAACTAAGGTAAGAATATGTAATACAAACCAATGAACACGAATGTCCCAATGTTTCTTTTTTAAACTTGTGAGTTTATTCAGCATACTGAGACTTAATGCTATGAAAAGCCAGAATAGACCATAAGAACATGAAATCGATATTAATATTGGGAGTGTAAGGAGAAGAAATGATGGACTTTTTCTAACAATCATCCTACAAGCCAGAAAGGAATAATAACTCATTCAAGTCAACCTCTTCTATACTCTGTTAATGGCATTCTGAAGACAGATTAACAATGCTACTAATGAACCCCATAGCAAGGAGCAAGTGTTAATTAGAATAATAAAGTATACTGGTGGTTCATTGTGAATCCCTCTGGGGTGGAAGCGGGTGGAAACCATACAAACATTTCAAAGTTGCTAAAACACTGCTACGGTTTTTGCAATAGTTACTGTGAAAGGGAGCAAAGTACACCAACAAAGGATGAATAAAGCTTTAAGCAATCCACATAGAAGGAAGTAGAAGAAGAAAGACAAAATGGGAGGGGTGGGTGGATGAGGGTAGAAAAAATGGGCTCAATGTTCAAAGTGAGCAAAAGGACTGGATGAAAGAAGAGGAATCCAAGTAAGGGAAGAAGGTAAACAGTTATAATGTAGAATGATGACATTCAAGAGTAACAAAAGACATTGCCAGTTAGAGGGGAGAATAAGGTAAAAATAAGACAAGCCAAATAGGTGCTTGTGAAGGGAACAGGATTACAGAACATAACAAGAGCTGAGTGCCAGTGGCTCACACCGGTCGTCAATCCTATCTACTCTGGAGTATGAGATCTGAGGATCTAGGTTTGAAATCAGTCCAAACAGAAAAGTTCATGAAATTCTTAGCTCCAATTAACCACTAAAAAGCTGGAAGTGGAGGTGTGGCTCAAGTGGTAAAACACTAGCCTTGAATTCAGTGCTCAGACCCTGAGTTCAAGCCCCAATACTAACATCTCACACACACACACACACACACACACACACACACACACGGAGGGGAGAGGGAGAGGGAGAATATAACAGGTTTGGTTTCAACGAAAAACAATGACAAGGAAAAGACCCAAATAAAACAAGAAAGTTAGAACACACAGAATGGTGACATATAGGAAATATTGTTTCCCTTTATTATATCTACTTTGGAAAAAAAATTGAAGCAATTTTACACTTCCAAAAACTAGGAAAAGTGAAAGAAAAACCTCCCATAAAAGAAACTACTGACATTATGAAAAACACTGATTCCTAGTAGCCAAAACAACAACCACAAGCCCTAATAAAGTATTGTATGAAAACAAATCACTGTAAGCTCTTGAAAGAAGGCAACTGATTTCTTAGTAGCCAAAGGAAGGTGGTATGATGCGAAGAGGAAAGGTGGACTGAAGAAAGGAGCAGGAAGATGCTTAGTGGAAGAAAGGAAGTGAAACTGGTGGTGCTTAGGGGAGCGATTATAGGAGAGTGGGAATTTATTCATGTGAAAAGTGAAGCCACCACCCACCTATTCCAGGTGGGTGTGCTGGAGTCACTCCTCACATTCTGAAATACTTTCACGGCCTCTGTCTTTGGACATTCCATTCTTCCTTCTGAGGTGCATGTGTTTTACTGGTACATACACCCCTGACTTAAGCAATACATGAAATCTTTGAGTTATTCCGTCTTTGAGGGAGCACTTAGACTATGCAAAGGAGTACATTTTGTTTCCCTCTTTAAAGAAAGTAAGAAACAGGTGCCGGAGGTGTCAAGGGCAGCCCCTGCTTATTAACCAGGCCACGATTTTGCGGAGAGGTAACTCTGGAAACGCGCGGGCTTCACTCCCATGCACAGGACAGACGCTTTCCCCGACCTCACCCCTGGGAAGTGTACCATGTTAATGAACAGGAGGGAGGGAGGCGTCTGGAGGGGTTCTAGGCAGGGGGTGGAAGAAGCAGACTCTGGAAATCAGGGGTCAGAGGGTCCTGGGAGCCATCGGGAAGAAGAGTGGGCTGGGGCCGGGGGCCGGGGGGCTGGGGCCGGAGCCGGGGTCGGGGGGACCGGGGGGGGGGGGCCGGGGGCCGGGGGACCGGGGAGCCGGGGGGTCGGGACCGGGGGGCGGGGGGCCGGGACCGGGGGGCTGGGCCGGGGCTGGGGTGTCGAGGGGTCGGGGGGCCGGGGGGCCGGGGCTGGGGGGGAGCACACCTCCAAAATCGGCATTTCGGACTCGGAGGACTCGTCGGACTCCCAGTCGCCCTCGCCCAGGTCCTCTTCTTCGGCTTCGGAATCCTGGTAGCGCTGAACCAGCTGGTGGAGCAAGTGGGAGGAGGTTTTGGTGAAGTTACCTGGTGGCTTCCGTCCCATGGGGAAAGCAGACGGAGACGGACGCTCTTTTTCTGGGTGCGGAGGCTGGGCCCCACTTCGTGGGTTGTTCTGCCCCAGGGGGGGCTCTCCCCATCTCTGGGGACCTTTCTCGGGGGCTGCCATCTTGTTTAATGGGGTTGCTTAGGAAACTGGCGTCTGGGGAGGTGGGGCCGCAAGGAACTCTGGGAGTTGTAGTTCTGCCCTGTGCGCGTGCTCACTCTGTTTTTCTCGCCCATTCAATCTCTGGATTGCTCTCCCTTCCTTCCTTCCTTCCTTCCTTCCTTCCTTCCTTCCTTCCTTCCTTCCTTCCTTCCTTCCTTCCTTCCTTCCTTCCTCCTGCCTTCCTTCTTACTTTCCCTTCTTTCTCTTTCTTCTTTCTTCCCTCCCTCCCTCCCTTCCTTCTTTCCTGCCTTCCTTCCTGCCTTCTTTCTTTCCCTTCTTTTTCCTTCCTTCCTTCCTTCTTCCTTCCTTCCTTCTTTCCTCCCGCCCTCCCTCCCTGCCTGCCTTCTTTCTTTCCCTTCCTTCTCTTTTCCTTCCTTCCTTCTCTTTTCCTTCCTCCCTCCCTCCCTCCCTCTCTCTCTCTCCCTCTCTCTCTCTCTCTCCCTCCCTTCCTCTCTCTCTCTCTCTCTCTCTCTCTCTCTCTCTCTCTCTCTCTCTCTCTCTCTCTCTCTCTCTCTCGCTTGTCTTTCTTGTCTTCCGGTCACGTCTTCTCCAGCCCCTTTTCCTTGTCTTCACCTTCTGTCTCCCCACCTTCAGCCACTCTTAGAAATTTTTCATATTCACAAAGGACTCTTCCCACAAAGTCATACTTGGGGAAGGTTTGATGTCTCTAGTGTCAGAACGCCAGTTAACACTGAAATTTAACTCTGTGCAGGTCAGGGTGCCAGGAGATGAGAATATACGTAAATGAAATTAGAAGACATGGCTCTTGTCTTTATGGTTAAATTGTCGATAATAAAGAAAAACTACCAGAAGACGTCTGAGATCTTACTTGCAATTTGCAACCACTTCCCTGAAATAATAAACCAGGTCTGTAGGGAAAACAACAACAACAACAACAAAAGAAAACTAGCAGTGGTTTAACAATCCAGAGACAGGAGGGAGGGGGGGAAAGACTGTCAAATTGATATTGCATCTGACAGCTTCTGAAAAATCTATTAGCATCCCATAAATAATTGTAGTCATCAAGTGACCTGCAGTGTTAATTATGCTCATCTTGTTACAAAGGTTCTCTCTACCGTTTTTTTATAAAATACTCTTGCAAGATTACAAAGCATGATTTTCTGCTAGTCTGATTTTATGTGACCCAAATCCCATAGCCTTAAGCTCCACAAGGTAGACACTCCATAGAAAAGCAGGATGGAAATTACAGTGACTATTATTGCCATTGTGATGACAATAGAAATCCTTGCAGGAAAGTCCCCTCATCCTTCTGGCCTTACATGGGCCTTTTCTCCGCGCTTCAGTGACAGCAATTGCAAATACAAAATGATCCTGTCAATGGCTGTCAGGGGAGAAGGAGAAAAAATCCTTATGGACACCATCCATTGACTATTATCTTTCTCAGTGCTTGAGGGACCGGTAAAACAGACATAAAGCTTTCAGAATTACCTCCCTTCATTATCTTGCTAGTCATAAATGTAAAGACCGAAATGAAAGTATCTCTTTTTGCTTAGGCTTGTCTTGCTTCTTGGTTATTTATTTTTCTGAAAGGTAGAGATACGTCCAAGGGGGTTTCTTCCCAGCCTCATCGCCATAGGGTCGGGCTACAGCTAACTGACACTAGGAAAAGGAGACTATTTGCTGTTCCTTTACAGAAAATATAAAAATGCAAGCTGTGTGTGTGTGTGTGTGTGTGTGTGTGTGTGAGAGAGAGAGAGAGAGAGAGAGAGAGAGAGAGAGAGAGAGAGAGAGAGAATGTTCAATCCCCATTACTAGTACACACTGATATAACAATTGAAATTTAACTACAGTAATGTTTATGAATAATTACACTGGGCAACTGGCTAAGTGCTATACATATCTGAATTCATTTAATCCATACAGGGACTCTACCAGGTAAAGATTCATACTACTACTACTACCATATTATAGATAAAGAAAGATAGGCATAGAAATAGTATATAAACTTTTCAATCCACTTTGTCAGACAGTGACAAAGTCAGGACTCAAAGGAAAAGAGTCTGGTTTCCTAGTCCACATCCTCAATCAACACACTGTATTACTCAACTGCTTTGGTAAAATCTTTTGGGGAAACCCTTCAATTTTAGGTAATGTGGTATGTTAACATCATCCATCTGTGTTTTCTTATCCCATTCTATGAAGAAAGGATGATTCTCTTGGGAAAGGAAGCTTATTATCTAACAAAAAAAAAGCTCAGTGGGTTTTGGACATTGAGCCAATAACTATACAAGTAACCATTTACTTTGAATTTTCATAGGGGTTAAAAATGGAAACTATAAGGGCTGGAAGAATATCATCTGGGATCTTGATCCAATATGGTAAGAAGAGTTCCTTCAAAAATACCTCATAGACAAAATCATAATGATTATAAATAAAGTTGAGAAAAGAGAGTACAACAAATAAGGAATTTGTAGAAATCATCTATCTTCAGATTATTATTATCATAATTGCTGTGCTAATGGGATCTGATAAAATTCAGGCAGGGCTTGGAGACAAACCATATCTATTATATATCTGTCTATTACATATCCAGCAAATACCAAACGCATTGGGGTGGGGGAGGTGAAGGGAGTCCCCTACTAGCAGAGAACCTGAACCCGATTCTGATATTGAAATCAAACATAAAAATTACAAACAGATGATCTTAAAAGCTCTGAGATTGAGGTAGACCAGGAAAACCAATGATGAATAAAGTCAGGGCAGAGGAGTAGATGGAGCTTTCTGAGAATTTCTAGCTCAGCTTACTTCAGCTACAAAAACCCATATTCTATCAGGGAAAGCACAAAGAGAAGGATTAAAATGACTGAAGTGATGAGCATCAGGGATGAGATGAAATGTTTTGGGTGAAGAAATGAAGATTTAAGGGTGTTATGCTAGGCTTCAGAGAAGCTCAAAGATGAGGAGAAAGTGGGGAAGAAATGATCACAGGAAGTGGCAGGAAGGAGCAAGATCTTGACTGATGCCAGATTTAATAGTAACAGCATCTCGATGGCATAGAATATGTAAACAGAAGAAAACTTGGCAAGGTGGCACACATAATCCCAGCATTCAGTGGGGTGGAGACAGGAAGACTGTGTGTTCAGAACCCACCTGGGCGACATAGTGAGAGCCTGTCCCAAAAAACAAACACGCAAACAAAACCCAAACAACAACAACAAAACTAGAAGAACAAACAGAAAACAAGAAGATATAATAGGCAGAAAATCTCATCATAGCCTACTTCCCTCACCTACTTTGAAACTAGCCACAGGCTTCATCTAGTGAACAGCAAGTATAGAATCATGGTGCTGTCTGGAAGAGAAAAATTATGCGGGCTGCAAGTAAAGCCCCAGAGACACCGAAGTAACCAATATCACCAACTGGTACAACCTAAAAGGCCCTATACTGTATAGCAAAGTCTGTTTCAGGTGCTATGAACACAGAAAAGGTGAATGCTTTCTTGGTCTCTTTATGAAAGAGAATGGCATTATGGTTGGACAGCAAGGCACTTTTTTTTTTTTTGTCGGTCGTGGGGCTTGAACTCTGGGCCTGGGTGCTGTCCCTCAGCTCTTCAGCTCAAGGCGAGCGCTCTACCACTTGAGCTACAGCGCCACTTCCGGTTTTCTGGTGGTTTATTGGAGATAGGAGTCTCATGGTCTCTCCTGCCCGGGCTGGCTTTGAACGGCGATCCTCAGATCTCAGCCTCCTGAGTAGCTAGGATTACAGGCGTGAGCCACCAGCGCCCGGCGCAAGGCACTTTTAAAAAGTAATAACAGTATCTCCCAGGAGATTAGTTCATATAGTCTCTCCTGAGCTTGTGTGCCAGGCTTTCAGGGAGGGAAGGTGTTGGAGGTACAGGCAGACCATCACTTCCCATTTACCACTCTCAATGATGCAGATGAAACAAGGCCCCAGGCCCATCTATGGGAGTCTTCATATAAGAGAATATCGGACCCAAGACAGCTGCTCGTGAGCTTCATGAATGAGGTTTAACCATGGACAGATGCTATCAGGAGAAGGAGGGATGGACATCCTGAAAAGGGAGTAACACAGATAAAGCCAAAGAGGCTAGTTAGGATGTGCTTTCGCACAACTCTGAGAAGTAACTAGTTTGCAAATAAAACTTGCTTGCAGGAATTTAGGAAGAAGAGGGAAGTTGAGGAAGAAGATGAAGTTGCCTCCTGTAGCAAAATGTCTACGTAGAATCTAGGAGAGGAGACTTAAAAGAAAGGAAGAAAAGAAAGATGAGCATAGACACCATGAGCAGCAGATAGGGACTTTGTAGTTCTTGGTTTCACATGAAGTCTATTGTAGACAGAGGCTGGCTGCCCATGAGATTGGAAGGCTTGAGACGGACATTTTGGGCATCTTTTACAATATCTATTTGTACTCAAAAGACCAAATTTCCTCAGTCATCTTTCTCCACTAAGGGCTCTCTTTTTCAAAATGTGCCCTGCACTTAGTAAGTACTTTGTAAACATAAATGGTTCCTCAACCACTTAGCTTTACTTACTACATAGAAAGCAATAGTCATGCATGAATAGAGATGAGCTAGTGGAACGCCTGTGTGGGAAAGGACTGGCTGGTCTCTGGAATCTCTACCACCATTGTTTGGAAGTAATGTAGCTTAGAGTCAGATCTGTGAGGTGATCCATGCCAGTCCTAATGGCCACATCATAAGATTTGAGAGGAGTTAAAGCACGCTGATTCAGCATGCTAATCACAAATACAGCCACTGTGTATTGCTCTGGCAAGGGAACACTATAGTTTCCTCTATGTAGAGGCGGAGTCTCTTTCTCCAGCAGCTGAGTCTGGGCCTGGCTGTGTAACTTATTTGGGCCAACAGAACCATAACAAATATGGCAAAGGCAGAGACTTGCACAAGCTTGAGTCCTGCATCCTCTTGTCTGTTGCTCTTTTGGATACTGTGATTACCCTGTGTGAAGAAGTTTGGTTCAGTCTTAGCCACCTGCCTCCTATTTCTAGACATAAATGAAGCCAGCTTAGATCACCTAGTACCTAGATCATCCAGCACTAGATCAGCTAACTGAGTCAAAATTCATGAGGGAACAAAGACAAAGATCACAGGCCAGATGTGACAAAAGTCAGAAGAACTGCGCAATCAAGTCACAGAATCATAGCTTACAAATAGGGCTGTTTTCATTACAGCAGAAGAAGTTAGCTTATACATACCAACTGGATTGTCTAGAGCCCCATCAACAGTTGAATAATAGATTGAGGTTAGAATCTTTACTTTCTGACTCTGACTAAAGTGACTAGCTTCATATTAGTCTTTGCTACTGTAGACAGGAAATTTTGTGCTATTATTAAGTCTGAAAAGAAAGCTTCAGATCTTTCCAACAATGCAAGTGTATTAGTAGCCAGGGCTCTCCAGAATCACACAACCGAAATGATGTGTGTCATACATTCATTGTAGAGATGTAGATACCTGCTAGACATAATATGGAATTTTCGGATGCAATCTGCATCTGGCAAGCTGGAGGCCCAGGGG
The DNA here is from genome assembly GCF_024711535.1 of Dipodomys merriami. Lineage (NCBI taxonomy): Eukaryota > Metazoa > Chordata > Mammalia > Rodentia > Heteromyidae > Dipodomys > Dipodomys merriami. The sequence continues at coordinate 64,249,401 of NW_027206068.1, read as the reverse complement.
AGCAGGTGATCCACTTCCAGAACAAACCTGTGGACCTGAGAATCGGGAAAGCTGATGGTGTTACTTCTAGTCCAAGAGCAGGGGAAGATTGAAGGTTCAGCTCAAGCAATTAGCAGACATTCCTTCCTACTCAGCCTGTTTGTGGTATTCAAGTCTCATTCCAATTGGTTGGACAAAGCACCACATGAAAGATGGCAGTCTGGCGGTCTACTTTCCTCAGACCAGAAATTCACGCATTCTTTTCCTTATGTCACAGCATTACAGATGGACCAAGAATAATGTTTGGATAGCTATCTGGGCACCCTGTGGCCCAGGCAACAAATAAACTATACTAGCTGATAACACAGGAAAATTTTAAATAAACAGCAGAGAAAAAGTGCCTGGGAATCTATGAAAGAACCTCCCATCCTTTAGGGCTGTCCTGTCCTCTGTCCAGGCTTCTGGAAGTTCTGTCAGGACACCCACCTCCATTTCCTGCACCACTGTGTGGGCAGCACTCCAGATTTCTTTCTTCACATTCGTGTTTATGCAAACCATTAAGAATATTACAAAGTTGTCTGTGGCTGATGGCTCCTGTAATCCTAGTTACTCAGGAGGCTGAGATTTGAGCATCTTGGTTTAAAGCCAACCTGGGTAGGAAAGTCCTTGAGATTCTTATCTCCAATTAACTACCAAACAACCAGAAGTGGAGAGGTGGCACACATAGTAGAGTGATATTCTTGACCAAAAAAGCTCAGGGACAGCACCAAGACCCTGAATTCAGCAACCCCAATACCAGCGCACTCTCGCACATGTGCACACACACATAATACTAAAAGGTCTAGAATGGACACAGAAATAATAATGTAAACAACAACAATAACACTAAGAGCTGTACTTGTGTGAAAAATGACAAGCAGATGAGTAAGCTTTGAAATTCTTTTCCTTTCCAATCAAACATTAGGATTTCAAGTAGAAAGAGGATGGTAAAAGAGAATCACACCACAGGGCCTTTAGTGAGTCACAGGACATTACATTGCCAACATACATTTCTAGAGAACAAAAATCCATTACCATTAGAACAGGACAGTGCCTGGCCTTAGCCCCTCTTTGCCCTTAGATACTCAGGTGAGCAAATTTGGATTTGAATTATTTATCTGATTTGTAGAGTCTTACAGATACAAACAGCTCTGTGTATGCATGATATTTTCAATATAGATGATAACTAGTGGCTTAGAGCACTTTTAAAAGTTCATTAATTATTGAGGTCCCTTCTAGCAGCTCTCTTTCCCATGTTTTGATTTTTGTTTATGAGTCTATCTTTACTCTGAACTTCTTTAGCAAGTGATTTAAGGCTTTTACAAAACTCTTTTGTATAAAAGCATTTCTAGGCCAGGCGCTGGAGGCTCACGTCTGTAATCCTCACTACTCTGGAGGCTGAGAACTAAGAAATGTGGTCCAAAGCCAGCCGGGACAGGAAAGTCTGTAAGACTCTGATCTCCAACTAACCACCAAAGAGCTGAAAGTAGAGCTGTGGCTCAAGGGGTAGAACACAGCTTTGAGTGAAAAAGCTCAAGGATAGTGGACAGGCCTAGAGTTAAAAAAAAAAATTCATGGAGTAATTTCTCCTTAGATACTAAGCTGCTCTGAATGCCATACTTTAAAAAAATGGGGTAAAATAAATAACATACAAGTTATCCTTTAGCCATCATTAAGTGCACATAGTAGTGGCATTAAGTACATTGGCATTGCTAGGGAATACCTGCACCTTCATCTCAAATCTTCCTGTCCTTAATAGAAAATGCGTATTAAACAATACCTACCAGGTAGTTTTTCCCTCACTCAACTTTCTGTCTCTATGAATATGAGAACTTTAATTACCTTATATAAGTGAAATCTTCTAATACTTGCCTTTGCTGTGATAGACTTATTAATCATATCTTCAAGTTTCAATTATGATGTAGCTGGTATCAGAGCTGAATAATATTCTATTGCCTTTCTATATCCTATTTCAATGATCTATTCACCGATAAATGAACACTTGAATTGCGTTTACTTTGTGGTAGCTGTAAATAATAATGCTCTAAATATTGTTGTACAAACATCTCTTCAAAATCTTGCTTTCAATTTTTTGGGGTGAATATCATAAGTGAGAGTACTAAAATCATATGTGATTGTATTATTTTTGAGAAAACACCATACAAGTTTTCCATAATGGCATATCATTTTGCATTCCCAACCACACTGTTTACATTTTTCAATTTTCCACATGTTCATCAACACTTGTCATTTTCAGGTTTTTGTAGCCATCCTAATGAATGTGTATCAAAGTGTGGTTATTTGTTTCTCTTCTTCGAAAAAAAAATGCCTGTTCAGCTCTCTTCTCCCCCCATTTTTTTTTAAATTGTAGGGATTATATATATTTTGGATCCTAACCCCGAGATTTGTGGTTTGCAAGTACTTTCTCCTACTTCACATGTTGTGTTCACAGTTGATTGTAAACTTTGAGGTACAGAAAGTGATTTTTTTTTTTCTTAATGTAGCCCAGTTTTTTTTTTTTTTTTTTTTTACTTTGGTGGCTTGTGATTCTAAATCCTGGGTTTTGTTTGGTTGTTTGTTTTGTTTTTTTTGGTCGTGGGGCTTGAACTCTGGGCTTGGGTGCTGTCCCTGTGCTCCTCAGCTCAAGGAGAGCGCTCTACCGCTTGAGCCACAGTGCCACTTCCGGTTTTCTAGTGGTTTATTGGAGATAAGAGTCTCACGGACTGTCGTGCCTGGGCTGGCTTGAACCTGGATCCTAAGATCTCAGCCTCCTGAGTAGCTAGGATTACAGGCGTGAGCCACCAGCACCTGGCCTAAATCCTGTTTTATTTATTATTATTTTTTTTTTTTTGGTAAATCCAATGTAGTTCAGCTTTACTTCTCTATAAGTGACAAAATTGTATATAGTTCTGGTATAGAACTTGATGTTCAGCATAAGTACACATTGTGAAATGATTGTTACAATTAGATGAACATATCACCACCTCAAATAGTTTTCTTTCTTTTCCTCGCTTTGTTTTCTCTTTCTTTCCTTCCTGTCTACTTACCCTCCATTTCTCTCATCCTTCTCCATTGCTCTATTGTGCAGTGTGTGTGTGTGTGTGTGTGTGTTTGTGATGTGTGGTGAGAACACTTAAGATGAACCCTCTTGTCAAATCTAGATATCTAATGTATTATTGTCAACTATCACGATCACAATGTATATCATAGATCTCTAGCACTTATTCACCTTGCCTGAAACTTTGTACTCTCTGACCAACATCTGACACAACTCAAAGCCCCAGGGAGAGAGGGGTGAATTCTACCCCCTGATATTTTTGAACCAATCTTCCTGTCCAGCGTTTTGCTGGTTAATTGAAGATACACAATTCAAAAACTTTTCTTCCCAGCCTGGCTTCAGACTGCAATCCTCTTATCTCAGCTTCCTGAGTAGCTAGAATTACAGGCATAAGTCACTAGTGCCTGGCTTAAGTTTGACTTTTTTAAAGGAGTCTACATTTGAGATCCTGAATTATTTGTTCTGCTCAGTTTGACCCAGAATAGTGTCTGCAGGTTCATTCACGGTATTACAAGTGGCAGGATCTCTTTAATCATATATATATCACACTTTTGTCATTCAATTTTTGATGGGCATTATTTAGGTTATCTCAGTGACATGGAGGTACAAACATCTATTCAAAATCCTGATATTATCTCCTTTAAATATATAGCCAGAAGTAGGATTGCTGTATCTTATACTAGGGTAATTGTTTTTAAAATGTTTTGTTGTGGTATTGAGATTTTTGAACTCAGAGCCTTGCATAATGGTTAGTCAGGTGCTCCACTCTTGGAGTCATGCCCCTAGCTCTTCATGCTTTAGTTATTTTTCAGAGCTAGGTCTCATGTTTTAGCCCTGGCTGGCCTTGCACAATCCTCCTACCTATGAGTACCATGTAGCTGAGATTGAAGTTGTATCCCACTACATTGAACTTATTTGCTGAGATAAAGTCTTACTAACTGTCCAGGCTGGCCTTGAAACTTCACTCATCCCAGGCTCGGAAGGTGGCTCAGTCGTAGAGGGCTTGCTTCACATACATGAGGCCCTGGGTTCGATTCCTCAGTACCACATAAGCAGAAAAAGCCAGAAGTGATGCTGTGGCTCAGGTGGTAGAGTGCTAGCCTTGAGCTGAAGAGCACAGGGACAGAGCCCAGGCCCAGAGTTCAAGCTCCATGACTAGCCAAAAAGACAAAAACAAACAACTTCAATCATCCCAATTTATGCTTTATTTTTTCACTGTTGTTTTGCCAGTCATAGGGCTTGAGCTCAGAGTCGGGGCACTGTCTCTGGGCGTCTTTTGCTCAAGGCTAGCACTTTACTTGAGCCACAGCCTAACTTCTGGTCTTCTCTGTGATTAATTGGAGATAAAAGTTTCATGGATTTTCCTACCTTGGCTGGCTTTGAACCGCAATCCTCAGAGCTCGGCCTTCTGAGTAGCTAGGATTACAGGTATGAGCCACCAGCACCTGGCTATTTTTTCACTTTTTAAGAAAACTCTATACTGTTCTCCAAAATGGAGCACACAGGATTCCCTTTGCTTCATATCTTTGCCAGCATTTGTTTGTCTAATTACTTAGCCATTTACAGGCATTTTTTGAACACAATATTCAGATCTTTTTCCCACTGTCTCATTTGAATTGTTTTTTGCCATTGTATTACCTCCTTACCAGATGAATGATTTGCAAGTATCTGCTCTCAGTTACTCTGATGATAGCCTGCACGTGCAGAAGCTTTTTAGTTGAGTGCAATATGGTTTAACTTTGCTTTTCTTGCTTATTCTTTTGTGTCAATCTGAAAAATCATTGGCAAAATCAATACCAAGAGTATTTTCTGCTATATTTTCTTCTAGTAGTTTCAGTGTTTCAGGTCTTAAGTTTAAGTTTTAATCCATTTTGAATTGACTTTTATATTTATATTATTTATCTATTTTTATATTACTTATCTATGTTTATATTATTTACTTTTATTTTTATTTGTCAATATATTATTTCTATTATAAAATATTAATCTTTTATATTTATATCATTATCTAATATAATGGATTATTTATCTAATTAGCTTATCTAATTAGCTTATCTAATATAATGCAAATGTGTTATCTATAAATGCATTTGTATTGCATTTGCATTATCTAATATAAATATAGTGAAAGACCCTAGTCCCCTAGGATACTTTCATCAATGGGAGGGCGCCCCAGAAACTCAGACTCCAGGCCGGGAGATGCAATAAGCAAGAGGAGTTTATTTGACATTTGCGCAAACGGACTCTCTGCCTCGGAAAGGGAGAGAGCCCTGAGCAGCGGTTACAAGCCTTTTTAAAGGCAAAAACCACAAGATTAACGCATAACACAAAGCATCTCGTGATTGGTCCATTTAAAGGTCACCATATACACCAACAATCACTTTGCCACGCGGGAAATTTTGTAACACTCTTTGTAAAATGACTGATGCGGGGGACTCAAGGGGGGGGGGTTACTTTGGACAATAAGGGTTAGGGGAGTTCACATAGTTACAGACTTGTGATTGGTTGACATTTGGCCTAGTTTGCTGGTCCTGTCAGGTGGTCGTTATCTCAAGGTCCTGTCTGGGGAATTTCTAAATGGGAACTGAGGAACACGTACTGTCTGTTCTTTATCTACGACCACTGACCTTGTCCTGGGGCTGACATCTGGGCTCTGAGACTTTACCCAATTTCTTATTTCCAGGGAGGGGGTTGGTGTTAGCGCAAGCAAGCAAGTTTACATAAGCAAAATCAGCAGTTAGCAATGGTAAAATATAACTCTAATTTTTAATCTTTCAATAGTTGACATCATACATTATTATATACTTAATATATTAATAATGTATTTCATAATATAAATATAATATATACATATTACCTAATATAATGCACTGTCTACTATATTATCTTAGACAATGCAAATATTCCAAGCAGCTCTTGTGAAAAGATACTAATATATAATATATTTATTATATAATTTACTTCCTTGATCCCTCAGCTTCCTGCCCTGGATATCATACATCCTTTGTTAGTTCCCTTGGCCCTGACCTTACCTCTGAAACTATCATGTTAAATTCTCTGCAGAGAATTCTGAGTGGGCCTCTGCCTGATAGGAATGATAAGTGCACACAAACCAATCATCTGAACTGAGCTAATGGAAGTAATTAGTCCAGAGAGATACTTACCTTGGTTCTTAACATCCTGTTTGGAAATTGAGGGTTGAGTCAGAGAGACCCAAGAGTTACTTCTCATGCTTTTTCCTTTTCCTTCCTTCCTTCCTTCCTTCCTTGGTGGGGAAGGGAGAAGCAAGAGAAGTGAAAGAAGGCAATTATGTTTTTCTTTGTAAAGGTTAAGATTTCAAAGTGAAAACATTCCCTGCTGAGCAGTGACTAAGATTTTTACAGCAAGTTAAAACAACCAGAGTCTACAGCTCAGTGGTAGGGGGTTGCCTAATATGAGTAGGACAAGGAAGAAGGGGAGGTGGGGGACAGGGGTGGAAGAGACAGACTGAGCACTGACTTGAAACTGTCCACATTCCCATGCGTTCTATTTCTTTTCATTTTGCTTGTTGTTGATCAAAGGGATTCTCTCTTCACTCAGCTCATTTTTCTTCTATATACATGGCTTCCTAATTGGACAATCTTCATTTCCACCCAGGTTTGCCTATATTACTGACATATCAAGTCTGGAATGTCCCTCTGCATCTAACTGGGTTTGAGGTAAACCATTCTGTAAAACATATCCGCAGTCTTATTACCGTAGGGTCAGAGCGTGAGTAATTGGAATTACAGTACTTCCACACCTGGCAGCTGCCCCCATTGCTGATTAATCATGAGATGTTGCCCAAACCTTGCTAACCTCCCATGACCTTCCAACAGCAGCTCTTAAAAGAGCCAGATTAGGTCCAGGCCACAGATGGAAATAATCGCTGCATTATGGGTGGGATATTTTGAAAACCCAACTTATTCCCAGGACAACCATCACCATTTACAAGGTTACAGGGATAATTGCTAATCTTTTGATACCTCAAAAATTACTCATGCTGTATAAACAATTTTAAAACATGTGTGCAGATCATAGTTGAAAATATGGAAAATTTTTCTGTGACCAATCAGCTCAAATGTATTCAAATAATGACTTTAGCTAGAAGAGACTTCTGAATTTGATTCATATCTCCTCATCCAACCATTTCTCAAAGAAGCTGACACAACTTCTTAGATAAATCCTAAACAATATTTTATTTTTTCATTATGCTTGTTTTTAAAAATGAAAGTAAAAAAGACAAAGTATTTTTCACCCTGGCAATAAACCTGTGCAGGCAGAGAATTAGATGTCAGAATCTTTAGTAGCAGCCACATTATTTAGCTGATGAATTAATAGGAACTTGTGAAGAGGCTGTAGAATTTAAAGTTAAAGCTGCATAACAATTAGGTTGTAGTGTCATTAAAATTCCACTTTCAGCTGCTACTAATTTTCTTTTGACCATAAAAGACATTCGTTTTTCTGAGTAAAGAGGAAAGAAATCTATATTGTTTTACAACAGTCCTCATCAAAAAGGCCGAGACAGGAGTAAGAGGTTGTCTTTTGAATTTCCTAGACAGGAATAGAGGAACAGCAGAGGGAAGATAGCGAAAGGATAGGATGCACTGTGGTAAAGTCTGGACAGCAGCAACAAACTCAGCAACACTGCTTCCAGTGTTCCAGTGATAAGAAAGCAGGCAAGAGGCAGGAATTCAAAAATGCCAATGTCAGGACTGCAGGGCCTAGAACTCAGGGCCTGAGGGCTGGCCCTTAGCTTTTTCACTTAAGGCTGGCACTCTACCACTGGAGCCACAGATCAATTTCTAAGATTTAGATCTTGACTGGCAGTTTCAGAGGTTTCTGTCCATAGCCAGATGGCTTCACTTGACCTGAGGCAAAACAGACTATCCTAGGAATCAGAGTGGAGGAGGCTGCTTATTACATGGTAGCCAGGAAGCAGAGAGAGAAAGAGGAAGAGGAGGTGGAGTCAACAAGATAATAACCTTCACAAGCAAAGCACATTCACATGGACCTATTTCCTCCCACCAGGCCCCACATCCAATAATAGCACATTCAGCTACAAACTCATGAATGGATTAATCCAGTAATGAGGTTAGCAGCCCGATGAGCCAATTACCTCTCAATCCAACCACCAGCCGGGACCAACCCTGTGATAGACATTTCTTATACAAACCTTAACATGAGTTTAACCACTTAGTGTCATGGAAAACTTACATTAAATGCACGGATAGCTTTTCTCTTGCTGATCTCTTTTGGAGACCACAAAGAATGAAAATAAGATGGGTAGAAGAAAAAAAATATTTTCCCACTCTTACAGGGCACAGGACTTGGGTTTACAGCACAATTATGCCTTACCATTCTGTTAGAACCCAAGCAGGTGCAGAAAATAGGCAAGGAGATGAATCAATGCCAGCACAGATTTACTGAGGAGAAAAGCCTGAGGAGGGGGTCTCCAACAAAGGGCTAGAGCCCACAGCTTACAGATGGCAGAGTTTTCTAAGGGCAGGCAAGTAGGTTATGAAGGAAGGAGGGGGCTACCTGCTCACCAGTGCTGGGAGGTCAGGAGGAGTCTGGATGGAGGTTCAGGGTTGCTATGGGGGTAACTAAGGATATAGTATAGGGTCCCTTGGGGAACAGGATGTCACCTGTGGTCAGCTGGGGTACAAGATGGTACTTTTGTTCAGGCCAGGTGTTAAGGTAACACTTTGGGGGAAGGGGTGAGAAGAGTGATCTTCTTGTTGTTGTTTTGAGCTGATGTTATGCACAATCCTGAGCAGGAGCCTCAAGATGGAAGTGTCTGCTAAACAGACCTAACACATCCTTTTTCCCTTCTCCCCCAAAATGCTGCTTTACCCGTGTCACCAGGTTTGACCACACACCTAGTTACTGGCTGCTGGTAATAAATGTAGCAATGGAATATATTTCACTGTTAAGTAGGCCCATTCCTGTATTTACACTGAGAGGATGGGGATGAGCATTTCAATGAAGAGACAAACTGAAGAATCTGTCTGAGTTGTAAACTGACACAGCTATGATTTTGAGTTCAGTACCCCAAATGCTGAAGCACTGAGGGAAGGGAATATCACAGAATGAGAAATGTGTACAAATCCAACCTAAAGATAGGGCCATCGCCGCTCCAAACTCAAGACCCATATTAGAAAACTAGATTCCTCCCCCCCATTAAAGCAAGTCTGGTAAACACACAGCTCCTAGAGAAAAGCAGCAAATCGAAGAAGACTGAAGCTATAAATTTTGAGCCACTCCAGTAGGATAAAGAAACATGAACTCCCTCTCAAACAACAAGCATTTAAAAGAGAGCTGCCAAGACAGGCTGAGAGAGGGATGAGTCAGCAGAAAAGATGGCAGCCCCTTCAAAATGAAATGTGGACCGCAGCCTTAGCCCTCCTTTGCCTTCCCAGTGACTCCTCGGAGGGGAGCTCTGTTCATTTTGCACTCATTCCTCTCGTGACATCACTGCAGAACTAAAAAGGGACACAGTTGGAAAATGGCGGCCTTTCTTTGCAATTTACATACTGAATAGAAGCTTTTCTGTTCCTGGAATTTTAAGAAGACAAAATAAACAATAAGAGGGCCAGGCCTGGAGGGGGTGGGGTGGGGGGGGGAGTAGCTCATGCCTATAATCCTAGCTAGTCAGTAATCTGAGGTCTAAGGATTCTGGTTTGAAGCCAGCCAGGATAGACAAGTCTGAGAGACTCTTATCTCCAATTACTTTCCAAAACGCTGGAAGTGGAGGTATGTCTCAAGTGGTACAGTGCCATCCTTAAGTGGAAAAGCAAAATGAGAGCACAAAGCTCTGAGTTCAAGACCCAGTATCAACACAAAATGGAAGGAAGGAAGGAAGAAAGGGAGGAAGGAAGGGAGGGAGGGAAAGAAAAGTCCTTAGTCTGCTTAGTCTAACCCATGGTCTATTTGGAGAAACTCAGAAAGATAGGTGAATATTGTAAATACAAAGATACTGACAGGTGCTAAATGTGAAGCTATAGGCCAATGCTAAGGAAAAGAAGGTGAGGTTTTGGCTAGTGAACCAAGCCCCTTTTTTAGCCCATCATAAAACAGTGGACAATGGAATGCCAAAACCTAGAGAAGAGACAAAGAATATGCTAAAAAGGGGCTCCCCCTAATTTGCTAGACTAGCTACACATGCCTTCTACCCTCAATATTTAAGAAAAATGTCTTACCTTGAGGTAAGAACTATTATCCTCATTTTTCAGATGAGGAAATGGAATTTAGGGAGATTTGGTAACTCACCTTTGCACAAACATAGGTTACTACTTTGTGGTATAACAACAATAAAAAGATCTCAGGTGTCGTTTATTCTTTTTTTGGGCGGGGGGGGGTGTCTGTTGTGGGGCTTGAACTCTGCACCTGGGTGCTGTCCCTAAGCTCTTCAGCTCAAGGCAAACACTCTACCACTTGAGCCACAGTACCACCTTCAGTTTTCTGGTGGTTAATTGGAGATAAGAGTCTCACGGACTTTCCTGCCTGTCCTGACTTTGAACCATAATCCTCAGCTCTCAGCCTCCTGAGTATCTAGGATTACAGGTGTGAGGCACAGCTGATCCCAGGTGTTTTGAACCCAAGGTTCAGTCTTTCACATTCAGAGAACCCCGTGAAACACTGAAATCCTATCAAAATGGTACTGAAAATTACTTAGAGGGAAAAATAATCCTAACATTAGCATAACAAATAGAATTAAATACTGAATCATTAGAAGCTCATGCTGGAATACACCCCAGTAGTGGCAACCTAACTTCTATGTCCCTCATCTCTCCTCTACTCCTTCTTTCAAACATAAGATCAATCTCCTTCAAGAACCTCAACTTCCAGTAGCTTCCTCCAGCTACGGCCCCTTGAGTGGCATCTACCAGTCCAAGTATCTGCTTCTTGCTGGTGATTGGTTTAAGATGGTCACATGACACTTGTCTAGCAGCCAATGAATCTATGCTGGCAAGGATTTTGGGAACAACTTCCTGTGCAAGGCTGCCCAGGAAGATGGAGGTTGTCTTCTTACATGAACGGTGACATTTCCCATGGGGTTCTTGGGATTCTTGTCAGCCTTTTTGAGGTCCCATTACAGGCTGAAAGGATGCATGGCAGAGAGAGACACACAACACATTCAGACCTGTGTCTTTGGCTATGTTGTTGAGCTTTCCCATTTATAACTCTTGGGCTGCCAATCTTTGGATTTCTTGGTGTATACACAAATCACCATTTTTAGGTGATTAAGTCCTTGAAGTTGCTTTGCTATGACTCTATTCTTTGTTTTCTGTACAGCAAGGACATGATAATACATTGATAATACATTCTCTAGCCACCTAGCTTTATGGATCAAAGGACTTTTGAGCTCTGTCAAGGAAACTCAGAAGTAATTTCAGGATTGAAAGACTTCCCCTCCTATAGAAATTTTCAAAAGCAGATTACAGAATTGTCCCTTTCTTTTCTCCTGTTCAGGAGTTTAAACTCTAAACTCCTGAATATCACCAGCTTTCTAAGTAGCAGAATGGGATTGAGGTCTGTGGGCTGGAGGCTAGAGTTCTAAAAATGGCTGTCTTCAACAGCTAACTACCATGAGTCTTTTATTATTTATCTCAATGGTTACTGCTTTTGGATGTTAAATGGTTACTTAAGCTATTTTGACTTTTCTTCAGGTTGTTTTTTTTTCTTCTTTTTTTAAAAAAAGTAATCTGTAGCAGTTAATCATTTCACATTCATTTCTCATTTGTAATTTAAAGAGCATTCTCTGTGAAAGGCAGAGCAATTTCACAAGAAGCCATAGGAAACCTCTCTCCCCCTGTTCCTTTATAAGATCAAACAGGTATCTATCAACAAAGGGCAGCCATCCTATGCTCAAGTGCTTTAATGTGATAATGAGATAATGCCTGGTCTCAGATTTCTTCTGGATTCTTCAAGGGTCTGTAGGCTGCACCCTGCCTGCAACCTCTTCTCCCAATTTGGCTCTTCTCAGCAGCATCACCATTCCTCTCTCTCAAGTTCCAATGAATTTTTCAATGGCCTCTGTGTTCTTTGTACTTTTAACCCCTTCATGGCCTTAAACTCATAGGGCATTTGAGATTTTCTTCCTGACCATTCACTTTCCCCAAATGTGAAGTGCCTACTGTGTGCAAGGAGTACCTACAATGTGCAGAAATATGATGATAAGGACAGAGTAAGATATCAACCTAAGATAAAGCATGTGTCTGACCTCAACTAACTGTACTTTAGTAAAGGGAGCTTAGTTACAACAGAGTAAGCTAAGCAGAAAGTGAAGACCAGGGATCCATTTTTGACCAGGTGAGACAGAAAGGGGAGGCAAATGGAGGGAGGGATGGGGAAGAAGAGGGTGGTTGGCTCCTGCCACCATGTTAGGCATCAGCAGCAGGACCAGGACCCAGGTGCCCACTGTTAGAAAAATGGAGGAGAAAGGAAAACGCTGGGCTTGATCTTCCAACAGTGAGGGGTAGCCAACCTTCCTGTGGAATTGAAGGTTGTATGAGGGGGTGGAATTGGGGTCAGGCTTATATGAGTCTTAACAAAGAAGCAGAAAATAAAAAACCAAGCTATGGTCTCTTGGGGGTCAAGGGCAGTGACCCTAGGCCAGACCCAGAATGGAATGTTCATTCAAGACAAGGTCGGAATGACCTGCCTTCCATCAAGCACATGAGCACACACCTGGTGTTTGAGTTGACCTGGGGGAAGAAGGTGGGAGTCAATCCTTCATCTTTAGATACATAAAAAGTTTGGGCCCAGAGCGGAGGGGTTAAGTCCTTCACCTACCATCTTTTCCATTTCACCCTTTTCTTGATTTCTCTTTCAGTTGTTTGTTTATGTGGTGCTAGGAATCAAACCCAGGCCTTCCCACAAGCTACTGGAATGCTCTACAGAAGGAAGGAACCGGTCTTTGGTCTAACTGACTCAATTTTGTCCTCTTTGGTTCTATTTTTGCCTCTTAACTTTTTTCCTCCAGAGTCTCTCCAGGATCCCATGATGAGATTACCCCTAAAATAAGAGCATTTTTCCGTGATGGTGAGGTTGTAGCCTGGAACAGAGTAATAATGGAACTCATATTGGACCCTTCAAGTGATGGCAGCCATAGCACCTTCTCAACCCCTTGAAGAACTGGAACTGAGTTAGTGATCAGTCAGACCATTGGCCAATCAAGATTACCTGCTCTGTCTGCTATATAAACTCTAACCCACTCCTTTGTTTCCCCTTTCTATAAAGCCTTAAGATCCCTGTTAGTTCCTTCAAGTTAGACTTGGGGCCAATGAACCTCTTTATCCGTTCTTCCCAATGTGATCTTGTGGATTAAATCTTCTTTGCTCTGCCCTTCATTACTACTTATATTTGGCATATTGGGATGGATGGATGAAGATAGTCCGTTGAGATGTTTGTCCTAAAACTCGATATACTACCATAAACCACACCTCCAGTTACTTGACCTTTCTTCTAAACCCTTGCTCTCTATTTTGTAGTCCTCTCTCCAATGAGCTATCTTCAACTTATTAAAAAAAATGTAGCATAATTCTCATTGCTGTTATCTACTGCTCTATTTTCTTGTTATAATTTGTGTGTATCCTGAGATTTTCTTTTTTTTTTTTATTGTGAAAATACTGTACAGAGGGGTTACAATTACATGGGCAAGATAATGAGTACATTTCTTATCAAGCATTGTAGCCTCCTCCTTTGTTTCCCCTTCCCATCCTCTCCCCAGCCCCCCACCCAATCTTCCCCGCCCCCCCCCCCACACCAAAGTTGTAAAGTTCATTTTTGACATAACGACTTGTACATCTCATTGTTGCAATGGGTCCACCTGTTATCCTGGGATTTTCTAAGGCTGTGCCTAAGGAAGGACCTCCTCCAAAATGTTGATCAAATAAAATCATCCCTCAGTCCATGGGAACTAGTATTTAATATGAAAGGAGGTATTACATTTCCCATGTAGAGAGAGGGCAACAGGCTTAGCCTCTGTCTCTGGATGAGGTTTCCTTTCTGTGTAACAACATGATCGGGATACTAGTAGTTTCAGTGTTCTGCTTAGTGGAACCTGTGGGGGTGAGGTGGAGTGGGGAGCATGAGTGGAGGTAGACTGGATGGATCCATGTTTCCACTTGAAGTCATCAAATTGTGGTCACATGGCTTGTACCATGTGATGCATTCAATGCCATAAATAAGGAAATCTACCTCTATCAGTGGGGATGACTTCTGTCTTTACGTTACTCAGAGCTAAAGGACTATTAATACTGAGAAGTAAGGCTTTGTATTGGTAACACTGTTAGTTGAGCATAAACTTGGGCAAGGTATTAAGCCCATTTTATCTTAACTTTTCTTCTCTGAAAAATGGGTGTAACAAATGTACTGTCAAGATTTGACATGCTATTTAAATGAAATATTGTAAATATAGTACATAGACAATGATCAAGAATGGTAGTCCTCTTGCTCTCCAGGCCCTTGCCATAAGAAATTCTGGTTTCCCCTTTCACTATCAAGAAGGAAAAAACAACTTTCATTCACCATTCCCTAGGTTCATGGCTGTAAAAAATGAAAAACAAAAAAAAAAATACACTTTGAAATTGAGATTAAATTCCCTAAGTAGAGAATGTAGCAAGTACTGAAATCTTCTGCTCAAAAAAATAGCACTGAGCTGGGTGCTGGTGGCTCACGCCTGTAATCCTAGCTACTCAGGAGGTTAAGATCTGAGGATTGTGCTTCGAAGCCAGGCAAGAAAGTCCAGGAGACTATTCCAATAAATTACCAAAAAGCTGGAAGAAGAGCTGTGATTCAAGCGGTAGAGTACTTACCTTAAGCAAAAAAGCTTATGGATAGCACCTAGGCCCTGAGTTCAAGTCCAAGATTAAAGCACTGAGTTGATCAATGGGTTGCCACCAGGCACATGAGGCTGCTGAACATCTGGAATGCAGCTGCTACAATTGAGTATGTTTTGGGTTTTGGTATAAAATATACTCTAGAATTTGAAGACTTTATGCCAAAAAATAATTTAAAAATATTTTGGACATACCAGGTTAAATAAGAGCATAGGTAAAATTAATTTCATCTGTGTCTCTTTTCCCTTTTTAATGGGGCTGTTAGAAAATTTCAAGTGACACCATGGCTCACATTCTTGTTTCATTGAATAGAAGTGAGACAGCGAGTGGTTTTGGTAACAAGCCCATTGTGTGTGATCTTATTCACTGTTTTTCAGCTTAACGAGGCTTCTGACAAGAGATCACTGCAGGTATTATTCAGTGTGAATGGCCTGATTAGTACTTAAGCACACAAGGAGTGATGGCTAGGTACAGGTTTGGCATATTCCAGGACCCTTCAGTGTGTAGCTTAACCAAGGTGTTTCTTACTTTGCTTTAAGGAAAAGGCATTCTTTCTGGAGCTAAAAGCATCCAAGGTCTGCTTGAGGCTGCTGCTTTTGTCCCTTTTTCTGAGCTGCATCAATTAAGAATGCTCTGATGACCCAGCTTCCTCTCAGGCAGACAGCGCCACACTCACCTGCTAATTAACTCTCCAAAGAAAGCCAGAGCTTCCATCTTACCAGAGGTTCTACTTCCGCTTCCTGTGGGGAGGGCAGCCAGAGGATCACTCACTGGAGGTCCCGCTGTTGTTTTTCCTGTTGAGAAACAAACACTTTGCACAACTTTATCCCTGCATACAAAGAGACTTTACTGACAGCAAAGTTTGGGCAGATTTTGCAGCTAGAACTTCTTATTTGCCAATTGTACTTCACGTGTACACACACACACACACACACACACACACACACAAACACACACGGAGGACTTGTTCATGTAGAGTGTAACTGTTTCTTAGCTGGAGTCAGCTCTTCTCTTGTTGATGTGAATGATCTTTTCTTTTCTTTGCCTTTCTTTTTTTTTCCTTTTCTTTTCTCCCAAGCTCAAGGTCCTGCTGGAGTCTTTACTTAGAGGCATTATCAATACCTTAAAGATAGTGTGTGCAAAAGGAAGTGCCCAACTCTGCCTACAGGGCCCCCCCTTCCTCACTACATCTGTTCACAGCACTCTGGCCACCTTACTCACCAGGATCAAAACGCTGACAATGTTAGGATCAGTTCTGCGCCTTTGCACTGCCCGCTCACAAACATTTGCTATGTCCACACATAATTCCATTTCCTGTCCTTCTTTCTTGTTTTGCTGCCATTTTTGCTCTTCAGACTTTCTTGGCTTCTTTCTCAGGTAAATGCCAGCTCTTCTTAACTCAGTTGCTCCTTGGTTTTCCTTTCTGTAGAGAAGGGCCTTGGGGTTCATCTCATCAGTCCTCTCAAAGCCTTTTAAGACAAAAGATATATAAACAAATCAAAGCAGAAACCCAGCGAAGTCTCCCATGCAAGCTCATGTCTTCCCAGAATTCATAGTCATCCGTTGCTTGTCCATAATGTCCAATCCCATACTCCTTTTCAATATGCAGAGGCATGCTCTTAGCCATGAAGGTTATGCTTTTTTTTTTGCGTGAGGCTCCATTGTCTCCTTGCCCACAAATCCAGTTTGCCTGGGCTGCTGTAATCTAATACCATATACTGGCAGCTGAAAAGAGCAGGAATTGATTCCCTTACAAGGCTGAAGTCAGGACCCAGCAGGGCCACAGTACCCTGAAGATGCTGGTGGGGAAGGATCGATTCCAGCCTCTCCCCTAGCTTCTGTGAGCTCTTTGGCTCATGGCACCATAGCTCTGATCTTCATATGACACTTCCCCATGGGTATATCTGTTCCTCAAATTTCCCCTTGTAGTGGAGAAAGGTAATATCCTTTCGTTTTGAATATAATTTATGACCAGGACTAAAACAAGACGCAAATTAATAAGGGAAAACATGCAAATTTATTCATCAGGCAATAAATGTAACATATTTACTATTTTTGGTGACTATAAGCTTAGGTGATATAAGAGCCTTTGTATATAAAGTTACAAAGAAATGGGGAAATCTAGTATTGTTCTGGCCAGTTGGACAGAAGAATCATAAAGGGGTATTATCTAGTGGGGAGAAGAGTGGGGGCTAGAAAAGATTCTTTTTGACATCCTGTATGCCATTACTTCCCTCTACCACAGGGCAGAAAACACTTGGATCATAAGGGTCAAGGGAGAAGGAGGAAGAAAGTCAGTGACCGTCCTAGGTTTTATGGTCTAGTGGTCTTCCTGTTTCTGCTGTCTCAAATGCCAAGGCACCCTATTTTGGAGTAGCATATATCTTCAGCCCCAAGCCCTTTAAAAAATAAATCCACTTTTATTGGATTAGAGATCTAATTTACTCCGGTATGATATCATCTTAATTAATTACATCCACAAGATCCTATCTCCAAATAAGGTCAGGTTCTGAGGTACTGGGATTTATGACTTCGATGTACAAATGCTATTTGCTTCTGAAAGCATTCCTGACCTCTTTACCTAAAGCTTGATATAATTACTGTCTCTCCTTGGAAGATTCTGGCCAGAATCACTCAGAACTTTTGCATGCATTATAACACAAAAGACTTGCTTTGCACCTGGTTCAACTATTGGAGTTGACTTAATCGTTTCTTCCTCCTCCTCTCTCCCCTCCTCCTCTTCTCCTCCCCCCTTCCTCCTCCTCCTCCTCCTCCTCCTCCTCCTCCTCCTCCTCCTCCTCCTCCTCCTCCTCCTCCTCCTCCTCCTCCTCCTCCTCCTCCTCCTCCTCCTCCTCTTCTTCTTCTTCTTCTTCTTCTTCTTCTTCTTTGGTTTGAACATAGGGCCTCATGCTTGCAGGGTTTTCTTGCTCAAATTATGCTCTACTATTTGAGCCATGCAACCAGCCTGGCTTTTTGCTGGTTATTTTGGGGATTGAATAATGTAGATTTTTCTTCCAGAGTGGCTTTGAACCATGAGCCTCTAATTAACAGGCTAATAAGTAGCTATGATTCAGGGATGGGCTCCCAGCTCCCAGATTTCCATCTCTTTTCTAAAGGGACTATTGACTCAACAGATCTCCTGTCTCTCTTGGAGGATGAAGGCCAGGTAGCATAACTGCTTCAATAAAAGCTCTCCTTGTCCCCAGAGCTTGTTGTGCGTGCGATGAGGATGTATCCCAGGGGCAATTCTCTGCCATGACAGTTGTCCCCAGAGCCAGGACTGTGGTGCCAAAGACAACACTGAGGATTTCTTCACCTCTAACTGCTAATGACAACTCCAATGGCTACCACCAAAGCTCTGAAGTTGTTGGGGAGGATCTGAATCTTCCCCACTGGTCAGCAACTTTCCTGTCCAGAGCAATTAATCTCCTATTTAAGATGCAGCTCTTGATTTCTTTTCGCAGCCTGCTCAGCCACATTTTGCGGTTTTGATTAGGAGATAGCACCCTGCAAGCAAGAAGTGGGTCGGGTCACACCATTTAATAACGCTATCACGACTGATGTGAGCATTACACACAAAAGGGAACAGGAGTCGCCCAGCTGTACTCTTTGTGGCATGAAATCATGCAGCTTGCACTAGGGTAGAGACCTTTTTGATGTCGTGGGGTGAGGGATTAAGTCATAATTATGTAGATCTAAATTACCTTCCAGCAAAGCCACTGGCGGTTCTTCATTAACATCACAGCAGGCTTTAATTCCAGCCTAAGACTGATCATCCTTCAGTTGCCTGACAGCCAGCCTGCAGAATAGGTTTGGAATTAACCGGGGACCTCGGTTGAAAAGAACATCAGGTGCTGTCTCTCCACTTTTGTCTCCGGTTTCACGTTGATTAATATGTACGAGCCCTCCTTTCATGACAGAGCCCGCCACGCACTCATGTTTGGTCCCCGTGTCTGCCACGGTGATGCTCCGGCGATGGAATGCGACAACGCAGTAGCTATCACCACCATGGAGGAAACCAATCATCTGAGTTTTGATCAAAAGGTAGTGTAACTTCAGTTTGGGTTTGTTTTTCCCCAGATGGTGAATTGATAGCACAATGAACATTTTCCAGGCCTTAAACGACTTTTCAAACTCCAGTTTACTATTCTCACATCGTAGAGCCTCTTTTAGGGTGGCTGAGATAATCAGAAGGAGGGGTTTCTGGAAGAGGCGGATGGTCTGGTAGATGATTGGGTTTTTCTCCACATCAAGCTGTGGAGGTAGATCCCAGGCTGAAGGCAAGAAGCCATGGGATGACTTTGACTTGTTTGGGGTCACATGATGCTTGTCTCAGCAAGGGATGTCTGGGTCCTCAAATCACCTCCTCCCTCATCCACAAGAATGAGCCAAGGAGACTGCTTTTCAAACCGTGCAAAACTAAGTAGGATTGCACCGAGAGGACTCCATGGCAGTGCTGTGTTCCGTAAGGAAGGAGCTCAATTTTCTCCCACTCATTTTCCAGCATCACCTGCCCATGGACTATTTCTACTTACAAGGTGGAATCTTCAGCTTACCTTAAATGAGTAACATAACAGACACCGAGGAGTTCACAAAGAATTAGAGGAGACAGTCTGACTCAGTTGATGTCTAACCATAAGTCTAACCATAATCAGCATGGGGCTGGTTGTCACTCCAGACTCATCCACCCAATATCTCTAGTGGTCAGGAGTTAGATTTTCTTCTTTGAGCTATCATGATGCTTACTCTTAAATTATTTTCATGGAGGAGAGGGGGCAGGGGAGAGAGATAGAGACAAAGAACCAGTTGGTCCCAGCCTTGGAACTGTTCCCATCAATGAAGTCATTTGGGGTGAGCTAGGGACTAGAGGTAGACCCTGACTCTTCTGCAGTTCTACCCAGATGGGGTCCATAAAGCATAGAGCTATGCATAGACATGTGCTGTGCCCCAGGGACTTGCCTTGCATGCCAGTGAATGGGGTTTTCAGGTATGACAGTTGTTCACATTCAGGTTAGGACTTCCCGTTACCTCTTGGGAGAAACTTCTTACTGAGCTTGCTGCTTGTCCCTCAGTAATACTGGTTGTTATCAAGTGTGGTGTCATTGTAATCTCATGAGTTATATATTTACAGAAGCTCAGTTTGCTCATCCTTATATCCACCTCAACCAGCAGAGTCTGAAAAAATTAG
Source organism: Dipodomys merriami (assembly GCF_024711535.1). NCBI lineage: Eukaryota > Metazoa > Chordata > Mammalia > Rodentia > Heteromyidae > Dipodomys > Dipodomys merriami. The sequence continues at coordinate 64,229,273 of NW_027206068.1, read as the reverse complement.
ATACATGGTGAATGAATTTTAAGTGAACAATGAAAGCTGCAAAATCTCTTTCTCCAGCCCAAAGCCTTCTCCTCTATAACATCACTTCTCACCCACAGGTGTCTCAGAATTATCATCCTGTTCACCTCCCACTCTGCTTCTTTCCCTTCTGCCTGGTGTTTCCTGTCTCACTGATGGCGCCCTTACAATCAGTTAATGGAGCTGGAAATCAGGGGACATTCCTTTACCTTTACCTTGTACACAGCGCCACCTATCCACCCAGTAACCACACGTATCAGTTCTATAGAGAACAAGACACAGGATTAGAGAAGGCTCAAGTGGTAGGGACTTGTCTAGCAAAAAACACAATAATATAAAAATCCCAGCAATGGTACTCACTAGACACTATGTTGAAAATGAACTATACAAATTGCAGGTGGGGACACGAGGGAAAAAACTGGGAGAAAGCAAGAGCAGCAGTGACATTGTTCAAAAAGACAGGTACTCTTTACCTGTGTATGTAACTATACTCTCCCTGTACATCACCTTTATAATAACAATGAAAAATGGGGAAAAAAAACCTCAATTCCTGTCAGATGATGATAAAGCAGAGAAATTGATAAGGTAAGGGAGGGGTTTGCTGTTTAAATTGATGGTCAAATAAGGGCTCCTATAGAGGATAAAATTCCAGCAGAGCTGAGAAACACCTCCACAGATGTGTGGAGTCCAGCAGGGCTCAGGATAGCTCCTGGGTTTGCCTTCCTTCTCCACCTGCTGTGCCAACACCCTTGTTTAAGCTTTTACCACTTTTCTTTCCTGGACTACAGCTGGTCTTCCTGTTATCTACCTTCCATTTCATTATCTATCTTCCTTCCAGGACTGACACCATTCTCTTGCTTAGAATCATACAATGGTGCCCAAATTCTTCAAGATAAAGTTCACCCTCATGAAATGCTATCTCCTACCAACCCCGAATCTTTCTCTAACCTTCTCTCTTTCAAGTTTCCATTTATTGCCACACTTACTCTCAATTATTTTTCTTAGTCAGCATAGAGCTTAATGTTAACATTTTTTCTTAAATTCTTTTTCTCCTCATTTTATAAAGAAGAGACTTTTATTTTGCTGTTGACTGCTTTCTTTTGAAATTTAAATTTGTGTCTCAGAAGCATTTTCCTAGTCCCCTTTAAAAGAGCCATTCATTCAGAAAGGGTAGATTTTTGTGACATGAAGCTTTCTAATCAGGAAGGTAAGAGCTAATCATGCAGATGAGCAACATTTGTAGCTTAACTAAGTCAGGGGCTGAGACCATACATTATTAATAAGCCGAAGGCTGGTGGCATGGCCCTGGCTATTAATAGCATAAGCTAGATGGACTCTGAGTCCTGACGTGATAAGATTACAAAGTTCTAAACCTTTGGAGAAGGAGCCCGTTTGCACAGAAATGGGGCGGGGAGGGAGTTGGGTTAGGGGAAGGTGAAAAGGGGATGTACTAGGTCATGGGAACTCTAGATCAGACTTCCCAATCATGGATGACTGAAGAGTAAGTCAGAAAAGCACTGTGGCATGTGGACAAAACACAGCTTTGTTTCTGGGAGAACTTGCCAAGTGTTTTTGTGTTTGAGGCAGACTGACACAGAACGCTGGATGCTGCCTCAAAGCTCTGAGTGCAGTTTCAAGGGTATGTGGACAGCACAGAGCATCCCTGGATCCAGGACTAGGTCTATGATGTCCTGTTGCAGGGATTGGAGGAATCCAGATCCTGACAATACATGTGAAGGGCAAGGTACTGATGGGGGACAGGTCAGTCCATGTTCGAGGCTCCCTAGGACGGTCAGACACTAATAAAGAACAAGGTATCAAGTCCTTAAAGACCAGACTCAGGAGCATCTTCTAGAAAACACTCTCAAGAGGTGGCCATTGGAGATGTTGCCAGGATTGTGATTCTAACTGAAACAATAAACTGTGGTTGGATAATTAGCAGAAAAGGTGTTAGAAATGAGTGTGAAATGTGTTGAAGAGACGCAGTAAGATTTCTGGGGGTTTACCACCTCAGGTGACTACAAATTAAAAACGACTGAATGCAAACAGCATCCCAGAATCTGGATTGCCATAACTAAGGAAGAACTTTGCCTTCTGATCTGACTAGAAGGTAGGTCTGATTCTGCTGACATTATATAATGTTTTTGTTTGTCTCAGAGTCCATGTTCCATAAAGTGGCATCAGGGAATGAGGACAGAGAATGTGGACTCCACTAAGCTTGCAAAGCATGGATTAGATCAGAGCCTCCTACCCCTACCACCTCCCCTACCACTTTTTTTGGAGATGCAATGTCAGCTCTCAGGCCTTCACACTTGGACTAAATCACACCGTCAGTTTTTGTCGGTGTTGAGCTTTCTTATATGCACAAGCCAACTCCCATAATAAAATCTATCTCTTCTCTTTCTGTATGAACACACACGCATACATATTACATAGTGCATGTATATGCATTACGTGTATACACATATATACTATATATAATATTTCTCTCTCATTCATGCTCTCTTGCCCTTTTGCCTTCCACAATGTGATAATACCACACACAAAAAGTCCTTGTTATATGCCAGCCCCTTGGACTTGGACTTCCCAGCCTCAAGAGCTAAGAGAAATAAATTTCTCTTCTTTATAGATTACTCAGTCTCAGACTTCTGGTGGTCTTTCTTATACTTCTAAGTGTTCTTTTTCTTCACTCTTATAGCTTACTCTCCCTGCCCCCCCTCCCCAAACTGTGTTTGTCAAAATGCATCCCTTCATCTTGAGTCCCCCCAGTGATTTCCTAACTCCACATTTTCTTTAAGACTACGGTTGAATACCACCTTATCCATTACATTGTATTTGACTGAAACCAAATCTGAAACCACGATTCCTTTATCTGAATCCTTTAAGTGTTTATCTTGAACACAGTAAAAGGGCTTTCACTGGTGTGCTGGCTCTAGTACTCCATATTTGACTTGTACCAATTGCCTGTTTGTTCATTCAATGAGATAGTCATGTCCAAAGGTAAGTATTTGCCTTCCACTCCTTCCCTTGTAGTCTAAAACAGACACAGGCTGGAGCTCCAAACATAGATCCCTGAGGTGTGGTAGCCAAAGGATGTTAGTTCTGGCACAATCATTACTGAGTCTCCAGTCTCTTGCCATGGACTTCCTCATTTTATTGCTTTGAAAACTTTCGTAGTTAGGATAAAATGTCACCAAGGAGCTCTGTGCCCACAGCAGGCCAAGTTATTGCCATGGTTTAGATCTGAGTTGCCTTCCAAAATGCTTGGTTTTCAGTTGGTACTGTACCTTTAAGAGGTGGGGCCTAGTGGGAGAAAGTTAGGTCATTGGAGTGTGGCTGGAACAGCATATTGAGATCCTGGAGTCTTACTCCATCACTTGGCCTCCTGGCCACCATAAAGGGAGTAGGCCTCCCTGCCACACATTCCCCGTGATGTACTACGCTGATACAGGCCCAGAGCCTCAGGGCTGCATGATCTTGGACTGAAACCTCTACAACCTGAGCCAAATCAAACCTTTCCTCTTTATAAGCTGACTGATCTCAGGTATTTGTTAAGATCATGGAAAGCTGGAGAAAATAATTATCAAGAAAGTGAATTTATGTCCATCTGAATTAGAATAGTAAGTATATCTCTTTCCCTTCCTCCTTATAGGAAGGTTATCTGGGGCCTGTTCTTGTGGTCTCAGCTCTCCTTTATTCTAGGGCTGGATGAACAATCTTCCTGTTTCAGGGAAGGAAAAAAAAACGTGGTGAGGAGACAAGTAGAAAGGTGAGAAAGAAACTTACTTTCACTCAGTGACCTCCCTCTAGCAATCTAGTGTTATGAAATGCTTAGGCCAAGAGTTTTGCTCTCTCAGTGGCAGAAGGTAAAAGAGACTCTGGTGTTTGGAGGAAAGAAGGAAGAATTGTCCAACATGGAGTGCTGGACCCGTGAAGCTGAGAAGAGGTCTGTGCTGTGGAATTCATGCAGCTCTGCTGGTGCCTGGCTCAGCACTCACAGGGGCCCAGCCCTGGATAAAGCCTGGGAACACTAGACATGACCTCTGCATGAAGAGCAACAGCACCTCAGGACAGCTCTGTCACAAGAGAAGCTTGGGAGAGAGGTGACAAAATGATCAAGATGCACTGATGACCCCAAAGAAGCCACTAAAACAAACAAGCAAAAACAAACTGCATTTGGACTGCTGCTGAGAATGGTAAAGCGGAAGCTCAGAGCTGGATATGATTTAGGAAAATTAAAAAAAAGTCAAACACAAAAGGTGACTTTTTTTTTCTCACCTCAATTTCATAGAGCAATTTGAGAACTTATTAGAAACCCAGGATCCAACACTCCTCTGCACAGCTGGGAAAAATAACAATGAACTCGCAGCCCAGGTAGTGTATTAGGCCTGTGAAGGCCTGGTCCCTACAGGGTACTGAAGCCTTCAGAGTTAATGAGATGTTTGTGAATACACTGACGGACAATAAGATGTAAAGCCCTCACTAACAGATAAAAGCAAACAGGTCTGAGGAACCAAACACCCAGGACAGCGGGCTTGCCTAGGGGAGGGGGCCGAAAGAGTCATGGAACAAAATCAAGGACATGCCGTTCTGTTCCAGTTCTGTGGGACTTTATATATCCAAACCCAGCAAGTGGGGCTTCTCCCAGGGTGGTTGTCCTTTAAAGTCACTCCAAAACAGGAAGTTTGCTCACTGTTGTCAAAAGTTCTCAAAGAAATGGGACAAAATAATGGCAGTATTAGTCTTATTTTTATGTAGTATTTATTATGTGCTAGGCCGTGAACGCTTCATGTGTTGGGTGGAAGCTACTATTTATTTTCATCCTATAAGACAGAGGAGCACACTGAGACTTCTGGACTTTGATAAATTGTACAATATCAAGCAGAACACACGAGCCCCAAATCTGGTAGCTGAGCATACTGAATATTCTAAGTTTAAGGAATCTGAGACACAGCACATTTAGGAAGAATACTGTTTCACTGTGCCTTTGGGGGTTTTCCTTTCCTGATGATGGTTCCTTCCTGGGTCTGGTAAAACTAACAGATATATGTATGTTTCCCTTTTGTTAATGTAGTGGAGATTTCAAGGGAAGCCACTAAAATGGCTTTTCTCTCTCCTACAAAGGCTAAGGAGGCATCCTGAGCCATGACTTATAGCCTCCCAATTACCCAGTCTTGCCAGTCTCAGGCCCAGGAATGGGTCATCTCCAGCCTCTAGCTGGGTTTCAGCTTCTGGACCTTTGGAGGTTTATATTTCCCACATCTGTGTAGATTTACTGTCCACAGGACAAGGCAACTGGGAGCTGAGCAGAGTCCAGGGAGAGTGGGAAATGACTACCCAGGCTGCAACATGGATCTAGGAGTGGCTATTTCTGGGGCCATAGGACAGGAGAGGAAGGGAAGAACAGAGTTGTTAACCCAACAGAGGACGTCACTTGTACTTCAGGGAGCATGAGGTCCCCTCTCTTTGTCACAAAAGAAGAGTTTGACTCCCTTTATAAACCAGGGAGATAGACTCTAAGCTTGAGTTGGTTTTAAGTCCTGGGGCCAAGTCCTTCATCTGAACCTCCGTTTCCTCTAGGTGTGGTATCATTTCTGTCATTTCTGAAATGTGGGCTGAAATGATGTAGGAAAGCATCTAGGACAGCATCCGACACACATAAAGTGTTCAGGAAAGGGTGCCTAAAACTACATAGCAGCAATCAGAAAATGAAAACAATAACCAAATCCAGCTAGTAATGGTTTCCTGATCTCTCACAATAAATAAACCCTTGTGATAGAAAACTTGGCCTGGTCTTTCTGTTCAGAGTCAGGTTCTTCCCTAGAATATCGATTGCGAAGTCAGCAGGAATCTGCGGCCACCTTTTTATAGGGTCACATCTAATGGGAACTCTGCTCACCTAAATGCATCCAGCTTCATCTTGTTTCACTTATATGTACACACACACACAAGCTGTATATTCATTAAAAAAATAATACGTATGGGGCTTTTACAGGTCACTGCCTCGTGGGAACCCAGGGACTCCAGCTCCAGGTGTGTGAATGTCTGGAGATATTTTTGATCAGACCCATGTTTAGCAAGGCACCCTTCCAGTCCCATGCATTTCCTTACACCTCTTCTGGTGTTTATACCTTCGCTCACTTATTAAAGACATCTCCATCTCAGCTCTGCTCTGGTGGCCATTGATCTCATCACACTCTTAATAATCAGCTCTATCTCATCACCCCCGCCCAGCCCAGGTGGAATAGGATTAGTTGTTTTCAGGTATCTTACTCCACCTATTCAAAATTCCAGGCAGGTCTTCTACCTCAGCTGAATCAGGACAACTACTTCCAGCTGTACAGTTCATTACCACTTCCATTTCAGGAAAAAAAAAAACTCTGTTGAATTTCACATCTGGTCATAGGCTTATTAATTATGTACTTCTTATAACAACTGTGTCTAATTAGGATAGAGTTGAGACCTTTGCAAAATCTGGTGATTCTTTATGTTTTCTTGTTCATGGTACCTCATTACTCTCTCTCCGAATGATGCCCAATTTGTGTTACATGGCTGCCACATTAAGACAATTGCTCTCAGGTGTGCACCTTTCAGCATCCAGTCTGTTTTACTAAGCAAAATCCTGTGGCCCAGGCTTCTCCTTGGTTTTGTATCCTGTAGGAAGATAGCTACTTTTCCAGGCTTCTGATCACACTTGCCCCAAGTGTAGTGAATCAAGCTTGGGCTCGCTGAGCTCTGGAGCTGGACTGCAACATGGTTGGTTGAGCAGTTTCTGTGCTCTGGTCCTGAGGAGGCAGCCACAGCTAGGCCTCAGAGCAGGAATCCTGAATATAAAGGCCACGGCTCATTGATAGACTCCGTGAGGCAGGGATCAATTTGTTCCATCAAGAAATGGCAAAGGGTGACATAGCAGACCGAGCTAGTTAGCACAAGTACAGTGAATAGTGACAGTCTTGAACTTCCAGAGCTGGGAAAAGCTCCGAAGAGAGAAGCAGGGTGTTATGTGACATCTTCCTGAGTGAAAGGACAGTCTTAGATTGCTGAGGGGAACGAGTGGACTGCGGGAAGAGCAAGATCACAGGGGAGATCTTAAGAAGCCACTGGAAGTAGAAATTCTGTGTCACAGGGACTGTCTTTTTTGATTGCTATTGTACGAATCCCATATCACCTGAGCTGTAGCAGGCAATTATATCTTTCTGATTGACTGGATGAATGCATTAGTGCTAAGAAATCATGGATGTGACTTGACAGGAAGAATCTTCAGGGTTTTGTTGCCAATCCCATTTGTCTGAGTGGAAGCTTTTCTTCCCAAGCTATTGAAAATAGAACAGCGATTTGGGGGCTCAGGCAAGAATGCTGTCCCGGAGAGGGGCTGGAGCTTCTTTGAATGCGGTTACTCCACAGAAGGCAAGACAACCATGAGGGAGGGAGGGTCTCACCACTGATTCTGTGTGACTCAAGCATGGGCTGCTGGAGCTCAGGCCTGAGTGTGCTTCTGAACTGGAGCCCATGTGGACTGCTCTGAAAGGACCTTGTGTTCCAAGGCCTGGGAGCAGGGTTGTCCTCTTTGTCTAATAATCAGGGATATTATTAGCTGTGAGGGGGGAGAAAGTTCGAGTTGGCCATAAGATTTTAAAAGAAAAACCCATTGTAAGGGAGGAATTAAAAAAAAAAAAAACAACACCTATCCTAGGATTCTGAAAGCTGTAGAAGAAGCTATTAATAGGACAGGTATTTTAAATGAGTGCTCGTGGGGTGAAGGGCACAATAGCACCCGAAGAACAATTTTGTTTATAAATTAAAAGGTGTTCTGACAGGCGATAATAAGATAGCTAAAAGTAACCTAAAACGGCAGGAGAAACCGTGAGCAGCAGTTCTAGATCCAGTCTGTGAAATCAGTTCTTTTTTTAAATGAGGAATTTATTCTAAGGGTGGCTAAGTTGAGAGAGAGGCTTCTGGTTGTTTCTGACCCCTTGGATGTGGTAGAAAGTTGTTGTAAGGACAAATTGGGAAAGCAAGTCAGGTAGCACAGAGTGGATGAGAGAGGTGAGAACGTGCCCTGGGAGCTGTCCTGCTTGACAGCTGCCTTCTCCCAGGTGGGTGGTCAAGGCTTGGGAACATCCGCAAAGCTGGCCTTCAGGACTATGTTTATCATCTTTATTAGGTCTTGTCCTATCCTGTTAGCCCTCCAGGGTGCTGTGACTAGTGCTATAGGCAGTCTTCCACACACAACTGTCCTTTGATATATGCAGGGGACTGGGCCCAGGGCCCCTCGTGGATTTCAAAACCAATGGATGTCCAAGTCTTTCATGTGAAATGGCATGTTTTTTTTTTTTTCCTTTTCTTTTTTTTTTTGTTGGCTGTGGGGCTTGAACTCTGGGCTTGGGCGCTATCCCTGTGCTCTTCAGCTCAAGGTGAGCGCTCTACTGGTTGAACCACAGCACCACTTCCGGTTTTCTAGTGGTCTACTGGAGATGAGTCTCATGGAGTTTCCTGCCCGGGCTGGTTTTGAACTGTTTTCCTCAGATCTCAGCCTCCTGAGTAGCTAGGATTATAGGTGTGAGCCACAGGCGCCCCACTCTGGCCGACATTTTTAAGACAAGGACTTTTAATGTAGTCTAGGCTGGCCTCAGGCTTACTGTCACCTCCTGAGAGCTGGGATTACATGCCACATTCAGGCTCTAATACATTACAAAAAATACATTTGATCTATGGTTGCTTGAGCCTGTTGATGTGAAAAGCCTGGGTATGGAGGTTCATTTGTTCTTTTGTGAAGGGCAAGATGATGGCGTACTGTTTTCTGTGTCTTTCTGGGAAGGCCTATTTGTAAAAAAAAATTAATTTTATTGACAAGGCAATGTACAGAGGGGTTATAGTTACATACATAAGGAATGAGTACATTTCTTCTCATTGTTACCCCTTCCCTCGTTTTTCTCCCACTTTCCCTCCCTCCAAATGCTACCCTGCCCCCCTCCCCACAAATTGTAAAGTTCATTTCCAACGTGTTGTCTTGTGAGTATCTCTGTTCTTTGTTGCTGTTTTTAATGTATTATGTGAAGTTACTTCTTTTATTCTTGCATTTTTTTCCATATGGTTTATCTGTTGTTGTCATTGTATTTGATTTTGGTACTCAGTATATTGTATATACGTTTATCTGAATTAGGGAAGGAAAGGGAAACTACAAAATGGTGAGACAAAGGACAAAGGGTGAACCAATCCAACAGGGAAGCCCTATTTTTGTTGGCCTTTTTGTGTGTGTTTACCTGTCCTGGAGCTTGAACTTAAGAGCCTGGGTGTTGTCTGTGAGCTTTTTTGCTCAAGGCGAGCTCTACCACTTGGGCCAAGTTTCATTTCTGGCTTTTTGGTGATTATTTAAAGATAAGAGTTTCACAGACTTTCCTGCGTAGGAGGGCTTTGACCCGTGATCCTCAGATCTCAGCCTCCTGAGTAGCTAGGATTACAGGTGTGAGCCACTGGCACCTGGCCTTTGTTGGTCTTTTTAACTGTAACATCACATTTTAGGGAGTGATCTTCATAGCTGAACACTTTGTCAGTGTGCAGACCTTCAACACTTTAGGAATGCCAGTCACAGCTGTGAATAGTGCAAAACCAGTCTCATAAAATATCCCCAAAGTAGGGCCATAGCTTGGAAAGAATCTTCACTGTGGTCCAAGTGGTGCCAGGATCTACGTGGCCATCCCATCTCCATTAGCATCCACCCCAAAACAGCCAGTGAAAACGTCATTGGCTATTCCTATTTTGTGAAAATAGACAGATGCACGAATCTTCAAAGAAATTTCTGTCTTGAGGCCTGCAGGCCCTCTTCTGTGCAGCTTAACACGTTTGATCCCTCATTGTCATAGGAACGCAGGGATGCTACTTTCCTACTTGCTCTCTTGAAGCCGCTCACCTGCCAGGGAAGTGCTGGAGCTCGGGGGTCATGCCATTCCACGCCTCCCAGGCCCACTCCCAGCCCTCCTGCTGGCTCCTCTGGCTCATGGTGGCCAATCAGGCTCCCACCGTGGAGTGGACAGGAAGGAAAAGAGAAGGTGCAGAATGTAAGCTAGGAGCCGGGCGCTGGTGGCTCACGCCTGTAATCCTAGCTACTCAGGAGGCTGAGATCTGAGGATCGCGGTTCAAAGCCAGCCCGGGCAGGAGAGACCGTGAGACTCCTATCTCCAATAAACCACCAGAAAACCAGAAGTGGTGCTGTAGCTCAAGTGGTAGAGTGCTCACCTTGAGCTGATTTGCTGAGGGACAGCGTCCAGGCCCAGAGTTCAAGCCCCACGACCGACAAAAAAAAAAAAAAAAAAGAATGTAAGCTAGGAGACCAGGGCTGCCATGGAGAAGTTTCCTAACAAAAGTGGTCCAATCTAGGCACCCCTCATCTCTCCTTGCAGCCCTACTTCTTGTGTCCAGGCTTTCGAAGCCCAGTTGGGGACCGAATAGTTGCTTGTTGTTGTCTCCAGTACACATTCAATGTCCTTCAGCCAGGCCTCTGAGCCACAGGAATCTGCAGTGTGCCTTCCTCCCCCCAAACCCTGCAACTCCCCACAGGATCTGCACAGCTGCTCTGCCATCTGCCTTGAGTTCTACCTCAGCTCTGTGTGTGTGCACGCATTGGGGTTGGGGTTCAAATTCAGCTCCTTCCCCGGAGATAACTAGCGTGTCCTCTTTCTCGATACATCTGCTCCATGCGTCACAGCACTTGGCACCCATGAGGCCTCCAGGAAATCTCTGCTTGATAAATAAGAGCAACACGATTTCAGCTTCTCCAGACTGTTTTTAATTTTGTTTCTCCCACCAAACGCAAAGTGGTTATAAAGAGGTGTAAAAATCATGACCATCAGGGGGGAAGGTGCGACCTTGGATGGTCCCAGTCTTCTTGCTCTCATTTCCGCATGTGTTCAAGATGCGTCAGTCAGGGCGCAGTGGCCTCCTGATACACAGGAGCCATGAGCAGCAGGGGCACTGGGGAGCCAGACTGCGGTGAGATCCCTCCAGCATGCCCAGGACACTGAGTGCCTGCAGCCTGGGAGACAGGCACAGAGGAGGAAGGTCCTCTGAGGGCTCCTCTTCCTTGACCTCAGTGACAGATCTGGTTACTTTCCAAGATGACAAAGGTGCTCGAGAGGGTAAGCAGAATCGTTTACCCAAATGAAGTTTCAAGTGAGACAGGGAGTTTTCCAGCCATTATTTACTCTTGGAAAGGAGATGCCTAAAGCAAGCAGAGGATTGAATTACCTTCCATGCTTCCACTGTTGTTCCTAACCTTATGGCTCTTGGTTTAGATAGCACAAGAAATAAAACAAAATGGCCGCCAACCAACGAACAGCCTGGGGCCGAAGCTACAGCATATGGGATGGGGATCAAGAAGAGGGTCGCTGTTCTGGTAGGGAAATCTGCTGAAAGGCATGGCCAACTGAGAAGCTGTTTATTTGAATTTGGCAATAAACTGAGAAGCAGTTTATTTGAATTTGGCAATAGAGACTTAGAAAGCAATGCATGTGTCCTTATATTTCATTGCCTTCTAATCTGGCAAAACAAGGGGAGTAAAAATTCTATTGTTTCTGGGGTGGAACTCTACTGGATGGTTTGAGGACAGGACTAAAACTTGGGTTGCAGTTGGCTTTCCAGGCTGGAATTTTATATATTAGGCAATAATCAGAATATGAATTAGTAATTGATGCAACCCATTTTTCCCCTAAATCTCCCATATTTTTATTTATTTATTTATTTATTTACTTATTTTTGTTGGTCATGGGGCTTGAACTCTGGGCCTGAACACTGTCCATGAGCTCTTCAGCTCAAGGCTAGCGCTCTACCACTTCAGCCACTGCACCACTTCCAGTTTTCTGAGTGGTTTAGTGGAGATAAGAGACTCACAGACTTTCCACCTGGGCTGGCTTTGAACAGTGATCCTCAGATCTCAGCCTCCTGAGTAGCTAGGATTACACGGTGAGCCACTGGCGCCCTGGCTAGTCTCCCATATTTTGCCACCCTCTTCCCTTGTCCCACCCTAGCCCCTGGGGAAAAGACTGCCCTAAAGTAGTTGTTCCATCAAAATCTGCATTATACTTTTCCTTGTATGGTCATAAGAATAGCTAAAGAGAACATAATTCCAACACCATCTTTCTACTAAAGCATCACAGAGGAAACTTAGCCAGTTCAGATTTATAACAAATAAAATAACACAGTAGAGAAAGAAATGTGTCTAGCTTCTAACTGACAGAATAAAAACAATGCCCCTGCAGCCTCCCTCCCTCCCCCCCACCTCCCACCCTCTCCACAGCCCACTCCATTAGACAGTGGTTATTTTCTTGTCCTTGGTGGCTTGCTTGATGGCGGCCTGCTCACAGATGATCTCCTTCAGCCGCTGCAGCCTGGTGTTCTGGATGGTCTGGTCTCCCACCCCGGTCTGGCTGCGGTGCAGCAGGGTCAAGGCGTGGATATACTCTAGCTCCGTGTACTTCACGCCCTGGTCCACCACCAGATTCAGGAGCTCATCGGCTGTGTTGTACAGCATCTCGTAGTACTGCCTGGAGAAGCAAGACAGAACCTGCTCAGAGTTTCTCCGTCAGCCTGGTGGCTCACTGTGGAAGAACGCACTGCCTGTGAGTGTGTCATCCAAGGTGAGTTTGTTTACTTATTCCATAAATAGGTACTGATCTCCTGGAAGGCAGGTTTTGTCCCCCTCATTCGCTCATTCATTCATTCACTCATCTTTTTAAAAAATTAATCTTCGTTGCCTTATTTTGTATCTTTTAGGTTTGCAAAAGGCTTAACAATATCTGCTTTGCCCCTATTGATCATCAAGGCTCTATGGTGAGACAATAAGGGTTTTGTCACATCCATTGGGCATTACTCAAAAACAATGGATAATCTACAAAAAACAGGAACATTTGTTTTCTAGAACACATCTGAATCTACCTATCCTAAAATCAGGCTTTCAAAAGGTATTTAAAAAGCAAAAATCAAACAAGTTGACTTAACACTGACAAGTCTAGCACAATGCTTCCCAGGACAAGCTATAAGCAGCTTTCAATGCTTGTACCTACACTGGAATATATGTCTTTTTTAATTATTGGAGACTTTGTGAAATATTTGTCTTTTTTTTTTTTATCGGTCGTGGGGCCTGAACTCTGGGCCTGAGTGCTGTCCCTCAGCTCTTCAGCTCAAGGCAAGCGCTCTACCACTTGAGCTAAAGCGCCACTTCTAGTTTTCTAGTAGTTTATTGGAGATAAGACTCACAGTCTTTCCTGCCCATGCTGGCTTTGAACTGGGATCGTCAGATCTCAGCTTCCTGAGTAGCTAGGATTATAGGCGTGAGTCACCGGCACCTGGCTAATATTTGTCTTTTTATTCTATGAAATGGATAATATTAGCGTTTACCTCTGTTGGTCTTCATGAAGATGAACTGTATAGAAATAGAACACTAATATGCTAATAGTATTGTCATGAAAGCATTAGAATACAATGATAGGTAAGACACTCTGCCTTTCCTAAGCAGCTCCAAGACAAGGAGGAAAAGTAAAGAAAAGCAGAGAAATTAGGACGACATTGTTGTTGACAAAGGACATTTTTCTCAGTATTTCTCAGAAATGCATGGCCACGAGAAATTAGGGGACTCAGCCCATGTCACCAAGACGGTGAGTGAAGATGCCAGGACATGAATTCAGTTCAAAAGTGTGTCTTCAAAGACACTGAGAACTGACAAGAAGAACGTTCAACATGTTTGTGAGTGAGGTGTGCATGCTATGAATTCACAGCACAGGAAGGAGAGATCCTGCCTGAAGAGAGGAGGATGCGGGCCTTCACGTGGGATAGGCTTCTGTCAGTTTGAGCTTCTGGGGGAGAAATGCTACATGGAAGGAAGAATGTGAGAAAAGGCAGTGGAAACTGACCTGATGAGAGTAGAGTAGAATAATGGAGTCCTGGAAACAGGAGATAAAGCAAGGAGGTTATGTGAGATCATCAGACTAGGACTTCAGGCCTAAGCAACTGTGGGGACCTCCCTCCCACACAGAGGCTACTGTTTGAAAGTCATTCTTCTGGAAGATAAACTTGGCTTCAGAATGCAGAATAGTTTCAGAGGGGTCATTATAATTCTAGCAAAAATGGGAACTGGAAAGCCATTTGACTAAGGGCATTGGCTTCAGTGGAGAGGAATGACAGACATATGCTTCCATATTACCAATGAGAAGTTCAACCCAGGCTCTAGGTTCTTCTCTTCTGCTAACCATACTTCCTTAATTAACATACTAATAAACGTGAAATGACAGTCTTGTGAATGTTCCCTACACAGTGGAAAGAACAAAAGGGTTCTTTTTAGATGGACAACTTCGTAAGAGTCTCCTGAGAGCAAGTTCTTCAATGTCACCAGGTAGAGGGTCCTCTTAGTGCTCATTTTCTGCAGTGGCTTCAAATGATTATTCACTGTAACCTCATGGAGCCAGATGTTTAGGCACCACCCATCAAGAGCACCCTTGGATACAGGCAGCAGTATTTGTGGTAGAGAAGAATGAAGCCCCTCTAGGGCTCTGGGAGCCCAGGATCAGCTGTAGCAAGGAAACCATTAGAAACTGCACATTTTGCATCCAATCCATGTGAGCTTCGCAAGACACCCCCTCCCCCGCATGCATCTGTTGTAATTTAAAGGAATATGCATCCCATTTGTCCCATGACTTCCCCCCCCCCCAGTTGTGGGGCCTGAACTCTGGGCCTGGGCACTGTCCCTCAACTCTTCAGCTCAAGGCTAGTGCTCTACCACTTGAACCACAACACCCACTTCTGGCTTTTTCTGCTTATGTGGTGCTGAGGAATCAAACCCAGGGCCTCATGCATGCAAGGCAAGCACTCTACCACTGAGCCACCTTCCCAGCCATGTCCCATGACTTATTTATGACTCTGAATTACCTGGCCCACCATGGCTTTCTCCCTGACATAGGTCCTTCTTTTTGAGAAATGACCTATCATTTACTTGTTTCCCTTAGAAGCACAGGTGGAAGAAAGCTATCTGTTTAGGGAATTTTCTAACAATATACATTTTAAAAAGTGCTCAAGAAGAATACATGTATGAATCCAGATTTATTAAATGGAATAATAATTTGGGTCTCATGATTCTTTCAAAGCCAGAAAGGCTTTAAAAACTGCAGCACACTAGTTCCTTAAACATGAGAATGTTTTGCTAGAAATTATCTAGGGAGCTTATGAAAGGAGCAGAGTGCCAAGCTCCCTTCCGCAGACACTGTGGTTGTCAAAGGTTCCTAGCCAGCTTCTGGGTATGAGCCAGAGTCTGTCTGCATCTCTTCTAAACTGGGTTCTAAAAGCATGGATGGCTATAGAAGCCGTATGTGGTTTGTGATGTTTTTCACGGAGATTAAACCAAAAGAATTGGGGTTCTTTGCAGCAGATATTGATATTTGCATCATTTATGTTAAGACGTAACATTGAGCCCATCGGACCAGATGAAATTGGATTTTATTTGAAAAGCCTGATGAATTGTTTCCAGGGATACTGGCTGGTTTTCTACAGAGGCTGCTGCTCTATGCTCAGAGCAAACAACAAGCCAAAGATGCCTGGGTTTCTTGTCCTGGGTCTTCCAGTGTGAGATGTGACGAAGGATCTGCCACGTAAGTTCTTCATGTTTCGAGAGCTCCTGTGTAACGGAGACCTTTCTAAATCCCAGAGTGACACTCGGAAGTGAACTGGGAGGCTAAAAGAATTCTCAAGAGCTTCAGATAAACACTGAGCTAGAATTGCAAAGCTGAGTTATTAAACAAAATTGACAGGTAACTGATGGTGTATTTTCTACAGTTAGGGGAAAAATCCCCTATAACCATGATGATATATTAGATCATAAAAAAGCATAAATATTTAAAGACAGAATGAAATTCATTTATCTTTCAGAAAGATACCCAGTAGCAACAACTAATAAATCGGCATAGCAACATTTAGACATGGAAGTGGGTAAAGGGTACTACAAGAGCCCTAAAGAGAAAGGATGAAAATGCCCCAAACTATCCAATTAGAATGAGCAGCCATGATAAATACTGATAGACTACAATAAAATTATGTAACTCAACAGGGATAAATAATTGATCAGTACTTATCGAGGCCCCAGGAAAATAAAAGCTTGGTCTTTATCATCAGGCATTTACATAGCAGCCACGGATTTCAAAGCTACCAGGATTTACACTCGATGGCACAGTACTGCCTGGGCAGGATCTGGGAATATATGTTTTATTTAGACATTGTCAGCTCAAAACTTATAGAGTAAGTCTCTTCACCATGCAAAGAAGTCAGGGCCAATTGCTAGATGTGGACCAACTATCCCATTGTAAAGATCAAGGAGTTTCACATCCCTCTGGTGGATGGAACATTCTGAGAAAGTTTGTGCCCTCCAGTGGCAAGTGCCTTCTCTTGCCCTTTGCTGTGTATCTTGGGGTAGACCTTCTCACAGTGTTATGGATACAGAAGGCAAGAGGCTGAGCGATAAGAGAAGAGGTCAATCTAGCATGACAACATTGAGCCCTTGTTCTGAACTACACAGATCATTTTCTTTTATCTCCCTCATAGAGACCACATTTTCATTAGTTTGAGTGTCTCACACATACAAGGCAAGTGTCTGACCACTGCCCTGTACCTCCAGCCCCTTCCTTTGTTTCAAAGGCAACGCACTGCAAGTCTTTCTCCCCTATGGATTCTGCCTGGAAACATTTGTATCAGTAAGGATATGAAGGGGATTTCCGGAAGTGGGAACATTTACTAAAGTCTTATAATATAAAGTTTATTTTATCTGATTGGAAAATTAAAACATAAATATAGAATGGTCTACACTATACGATTATTAAAAAAGAGATTAACCATGTAACTCCCACCATGAGGACATACTTCAGGGGGCATATTTTCTTACAGTTCTTCTGCCCTTCCCCTATAGTTTCTAAATAAAGAATTAGTCAAAAGATAAATATCTTGTTTAGGACATTTGGCAGCGCTGTCATGCTGCCTTTAGATTTTCAATCAAATGTAGTTATGCATATATATATATATATATATGTATGTATGTATAAACAGATTGTTGGTTCCCTTATATTCTTGAGTCTTAGTGCTTTTCCTGATGGTTCATAAAGAGTTTTTCATACATTTCCCTAGGCAAAAAATTTGGAAAATTTTAGTCTCTCATCCCTAGTTCAATCTCCACTTTGGCATACTCAGTATAAAAGTTACCACTACATCTCTGGAAGTTTTGTAAATAGTCTCCCTCCTCCCTCCATCCTTTCTTCCTTTCTTCCTTCCTCCCTTCTTTCCTTCCTTCCTTTTTTGAAACTGAGAGAAGAAAGCTCCATTAAAACCATGTTTCTTCTATTCACAGTAACCCTCCTTCCTGTACCTCTAGGCCTGTTATGAGCATTGGATTTGGGGTGATAGCAAGGCTTTGACTGACCCCCTGGACCAAATGCCCTGGACAAAGCCTTGTCATCTCCTTTTACTTGGTGGGATTCAGAATCGTAAATCCTTGAATGGAAACCACATTTCAAAACAGTCATCTTTCCTTTGATATCTATGGGAGATTGGTTCCAAGATCCCAGGTATGTCATAGTATTACCATAAAAACTTCACAGTCCTCCCATAGATTTTAACCATGCCTAGATTATTTATAATACCTAATATTATATAAATAGATTTAAAGAATTTATAGTATCTTGTTTGGGAATGATGACAAAAGTCTGTACATGCTTAGTACAGATGATTTTCCCCTGAATTTTATGTGTATATATGTGTGTGTATATATAATGTGTGTGTGTGTGTGTGTGTGTGTGTGTGTGTGTGTGTGTGTGTGTGTAGTATGTATGTGTTTGTGTGCTAGTACTGGGCCTTGAACACAGGGCCTTACAAAAATGCTTGGCATTTTTGCTTAAGGCTGGTGCTTTATCATATTCTCCACTTCTGACTTTTTGGAGGTTACGAGGATTTAAGAGTCTTACAGGTCTTTCTATTTGGTTTAGCTTTGAACCACAATCTTCAGATCTCTGCTTCATGAGTAGCTAGGATTACAGGCATGAGCCACCATCACTTAGCTGTTAATTTGGAGTGGCTGAGACCAGAAACATTTTGGTTCAGGAATTTTCACATTTAGAACATCTGCATATACATAATGAGATGTCCTGGAGATGGATTCAAGTTTTCCCATGAAATTCATTTGTTTTCCTGTACCCTGCTATGGTTTAGATATGCTCTGGGTGTCCCTCCAAAGGTCTATGTGCTCAGCTTGGTCCCCAGGGCGGCAGTTCTGGAAGATGGCGGGAACTGGAGGTGTGGCCTACTGGCAGGTTTTGGGTGAGCCTGAAAAGTACAGGAATTTCTGTCTAATGGAAAGCATTCTGGTGTGGTGGCAAATGCAGCTGCAGCAAGTCATAAAAAAATAGGAGGATTGCTGTCCAAGTACATGCCCATGCAGGAACTGAGACCCTGAGCTAGCCAGTGCAAAAAGGGCTGAAAGCATGGATCAGCAGTAGAGCACCTGCCTAGCAAACTTGAGGCCCAGAGTTCACATCCCAGTACCACCCCTCTTCCTAGAAAAAAAAAAAAAACCACAATAACTAGTTGCAAAACAAAACAAACAGTACAAAAAAAGGCAACTAGATTATAGGCAAAACGTTTGCCTCCTGTTTTCTCTGCCGCCTCATATGGTAATAGACAAGGAAATGTAAAGAAAGAAGAACAAGGAGTTGAATAATTATCTCAGACTTAACTGAGGGGTGGTGCTAATAGAGAGATTTAGAGTTGTAAATACTCTAGCGATAAACTAAACTCTGGTTCTGGTTGTATCATTCATACATATAGCCTTCACTTGCTACATGAATTTGGGCAAACACTCAGCTCTATTTAATGCCTGGTGGCATTTTAAGATTTTTCAAATTTTCCAGCACCTCTGCTTGGTCCTTCAACATCTTGGGTTTGCATTAGAACCAGTGGATGCTGATTCTCCTGGAGCAAGGGTGGGCAGATGCATCAATGACTGGTCTGGAGACGCTGAGCAAGTGTAATGGTAGCTCTGATGCACTTTGCAGACCAATAATAAGACGGATGGCAATCC
The DNA here is from genome assembly GCF_024711535.1 of Dipodomys merriami. Taxonomy (NCBI): domain Eukaryota; kingdom Metazoa; phylum Chordata; class Mammalia; order Rodentia; family Heteromyidae; genus Dipodomys; species Dipodomys merriami. Next base: position 64,210,156 of record NW_027206068.1, on the reverse strand, counting down.
TGCTTTAGTCAGAAGACTAAATTAGTTTGTTTAAAAATACAATGTAACTGTTCTTCTTTGTCTTCCCTTGAAAGAGGTTAGAGCTTATTACAGTCATGATTGAAAATTCTAATTTAAAATGAGCTGAAGTTACTTCCATTTCATGAATCAGAACACTAAGGAAGAGAAATGCTAAATAATTTTCAGACAGTAAAAGGTAGAATTAGATACCTATTCTCCATTGGGATAGTTTTGTATTGTCAACAACAACAACAATATAAAACAAAATAAAAACCAACCAGGCTTGCCGATGTTCCTTTAGCTGGTGGTAGCAGCAATCATTTTAGAGGTAGAAGAAAGTGCTTGGGAGTCTGTGGCTTTAGGGCTTTCTCACACTTCCTTTATCTAGGATGATTTCCCCCCTACATCAATGATACTACAATGAAATGGCAGTTACCATACTCAGGGCTCAAGGCCTTGCCTGCCAGGTGGGCTGGTTCACCAGCATGGAGGTGACGGGGCGGGGGTCGGGGGGGTGAGAACAGCTACCTAGCAGCCCAGTTCTGCTGTCCACACCTTGCTTCAGCAGGTGGGCTTCAGCAGTTTGGGGGATCTCTCCTGGGAAAACTTCAAGAGTTGAAGTCAGCTGTCTTCATCCCTCTCAGGAACACATCGTAACATTTTTGATAGTCAGCAGCAGTCTAGAGTCTGGCTTTATTTCTCTTCAGAAAACACAGTTGCTCAAAACAAAGGAATTCCTCTGAGAGGAGCTGTCCGCATCACTGTTGAGATGACGCACTCCTGGCCTCTGTTAGACATTATGATGGGGAAAAAATGCGTTGCATTTCCTTAGCTCCAAACTCTGTTCTCTCTCCACCTTTGGAATATGTTCTAAGTTTATGAATATCTATGGTTCCACATCGACAATGTAAGGATTCATATGTAACTCCCTGCTACATCATATGTAACTCCCTGCTACATTAATTCAGCTTTCTACGGTGGGGCTAGAGGAAAATCTGCATTTTAAATCTGGTACAATTAAAACTGTGTCTCTTTGGTCTGGCACTGCTTTCGGTCAAAGCTCATCTGTGTGAATAATTATTCAGTCCATTACGAAGTCTGCCCAGCTCCTTCTTCCATTTTGAAGGTTTTAATAAATATTGATCAGGTCCATTTCTGTTTGCACTTGCCAAAGCAATTCTGATGGATTCATCTTCTGATGTTATCAAATAATGAAATATGAAAGAGTGAATAGAATTAGCCTCTTGTTCTGTGATTTTTTATTTAGGTCCTTCATTTTACTTTCATAATTGTGTTTGTCTCATGTTTCTGTAAATGCTCTTTTGAGTATCAAAAGGTGAGCTTGGGTTAAGGAGAGTTATCCTGTGCTGAATATCAGTTTAGCCTTTTCAATTTAAAAATACAGTGGATCACTTTAGAGAGTCTTTTCAATTTTTAAAAATAATTTATCTAATATCACAGGTAGGTAAAAAGGGCTTCGTATCATGCCCTTTGCTGGCCACAAAGCTACGTATTGCTTACCAATTAGCATGAAACTCCTCTACTGTATATCATCTATTATCCTAGATTAGAAATCTGGGAAACAGCTGTTGAATAAAAACAATTCAGAGACCCATAGCCTTTTTAGTTTTAAGTAACAAGATGGAATGACTAACTTTTCACTAAATAATGCAAAACGTTTATTTGAGGGAAACCTAACATTATTAATATTCATGTTCAAAACTTAGAGCATTATTTTTAAATGATAACATCACATAGAAAGGCACAGTCATGGCTTTAAGACGTTTCTTTCATTAACTCTTAAAAATATCCAGGCCAGGTCCAGACCAAAGGTATTTAAGGCAGGAGATAAATGTTTTAATGTAAAGTAAAGCAGAGCCAGGGCTTGCACTCAATCTGCCTGTCCATTCTGCTTCCCATTTCTTGGTACTTGGGATAGGGTGGACCAGATGGAGGGCCTGAGGCAAGGGAAAGAAACCCAGGCCTGGCTCCAAGTATTGGTATGCATTAATGATGGAATGGAGATGTGAATGGGTTTAGGTTTCATTCATTCATTCATTCATTCATTCATTCATTCTGGTGCTGCGGGTTGAACACAGGGTCTTGTATGTGCTAGGCAAATACTCTTCTATTGGCTTTTGCACTTACAATATGGGGAGCCTGCCTATCTGGCCATGTTTGAGAAGGAAGGTCAGTAGGAATAGGTGTGGATGACATGGCTTTTGGGGGAAATTATTTGCAATACATCATGCAAAAGAGGCCTAAGGTGACGACGGATTAAGTCTAGCAGGTCACAATTATGTTAGATAGGGGCCCCCATTATAATCATCAGGCTGCTAGGGAGCTATCAGTTGCTCAAATTCCTCAAATTTTGACTTGCTTTTAGGTCCTATTTGGTGACTCTAGCATACTTCTCAAAATCATTCGATTGCTCAGTGCCCCTACTCTGCTGAGACAATAGACTACATCTCTTTGTCCTGAAGGGCCATGGAAGAAAATGGTAAAGCAACAACAAAAACAACAACAACAAAATCAGTGGATTATTTGGAACATGTGAGAGCATATGTAAATCAGCAGGTCCCAACAGCAAACGCTTGAGGATGTATTAACTAAACCATTAGGTTATTTATGAAAGAGAGAAAACCTAAATAAACCAAAGCTTCAAAATGGGCCACCTGAGATTCTAGGACATGTGACTCAGAATGGATGTCAATTAGAAAACTAATGGTGTAAATAGGAAGGAACTAATGGAAATATGTACAGTATCCAGCAGGGTTTAATTAAAGATCCAAAGAGTCTGACAAATGTGATGGATAGCTGTGGGAGCAATGTGAGTTTGGTGGATGAAAAAGACCATTGTGGCTGATACATATTTGGATGTCAGCAAACCATTTGATATAGTGCTTCTAAAAAATGTAACTAGCAAAGTGAATTTATTCCGAATGGCTATTCCCGATAGGACACGGGCTGAAAACCAAACAAAGGGTAATAATAAAGGTAAATCAACAGATTCAGAAGAGAAAACATTCAGTGAATGCTAAGGACCCTGGCTTTATAACTGATCTCACTTAATACCTTAATTAGTGTGCAGGAAGATATACAGGACGTGGTAGCGAAGGCAAATGTGAGTACTTGGGGCAGGACTACAAAGAGCAACAAAGGGAGCCTGGAGAAGGAAGAATTATGGGAAGCAATAACCAGAGGAGATTCATCTTTGAAAAACCCAACCGAGTGTGTCTGAACAATTATTATGGCCTGCATTTGGCATTTGGGAGGAGCCTTCGGACGATAGGGTTTGACAGCCGATGGGGTAGAGCACCAGCCATGGTGAGCCCTGTCTTTGTTGTACTTCAGAGTTCTTTCTGGCTTTCTACCAGAAGCCAAATGAAAGACAGTCAAAAAAGAACATCAGATAGGATTAAAAGAACAGAGAGTTGGGGAAAAAAGAAAAGAATAGAAGAGATTCAGTTGATTTTTTTTTAAATTCAACTGTCAGCGTATCAATATGTGAGGTTTAAATAATACCTGCCAAACCCCTATCCAACTGTCACTTTATTCACTTTTAAATATTCATTTCTACCTAGAAAGCTATGTATCTCCAACAAAAAATGTATGTGCATGTGTGTGTGTGTGTGTGTGTGTGTGTGTGTGTGTGTGTGCGCGCGCATGCCAGTATGGGTGCATGATCTCAGGACCAGGACACTGTTGCTTAGCTTCTTCACTTAAGGCTGGTTTTTCTACTAATTAAGCTATACCTTTACTTCTGGCTTTATGTTGATTAGTTGGAGATAAAAGTCTCTCAGATTTGTCTACCTGGGCTGGCTTTGAATCTTGATCCTCAGATCTCAACCTCCTGACTAGGTAGGATTACAGGTTGAAGTCACCAGTGCCTGGCCAAAAGTTATTAGTTTAACGTATTTTAAATATGTGTATATATAACATGAAGATACCTGGCACAGTATACTACTTCAGATCATAGATTTAGACTTCTAGTGGCCTGGGTTTGAAACTCAGTTCTGCTTCCTATTATTTGTATAACTTTGGTCAATCTATTAATCTCTCTCTCTCTCTTTTTAATTATCTTTTTTTGTCAATCGTGGGTCTTGAACTCTGGGCCTCGGTGCTGTCCCTGAGCTTTTCAGCTCAAGGAAAGCACACTCTTAACACTTGAGCCACAGCACCACTTCTGGTTTTGTGGTGGTTAACTGGAGATAACATGGACGTTCTTGCTTGGGCTGGCTTTGAATTGTGATTCTCAGATCTCAGCCTCCTGAGTAATAGGATTACAGGTGTGAGCCACCAGTGCTGGCAATCTCTTAATCTCTCTCTGACTCATTTTCTTCATCTGAGAAGGAGAAATGGCCATACAGGATTGTCACAAATTTTAAATGATTAAGACGGGGCTAACCAGAGTAAGGATATATAGGCATAACTTAAATAGATGTGCTTCCTAGTAAAATACAGGCTTCTAACAGGGTGGGATTCTTATTATTTGTTGTTCTCTGTCAACTTGTGAAGAAGATAACTAGTGAGTGTTGAATAAATGAAAAGGAAGAAGTGGATGTGAGAGTCACAGTCTAAAACATCCTCAGGTCATAAAGGGCAATGTAAAAAGTGATCTGTCATTTTTCTGACACAGGGAGGGAAGAACTAGAAATAAAATATATGATCTGATTGGGCTCTGGTGGCTCACCCTGTAATCCTAGCTGCTCAGGAGGCTGAGATCTGAAGATCATAGTTCAAAGCCAGCCCAGGCAGGAACGTCCATGAGACTCTTACCTCCAATTAACCACTAGAAAACATGAAGTGGTAGAGTGCTAGCCTTGAGTGAAAAAGTTCAGGGACAGTGGCAAGGCCCTGAGTTCAAGCCCCATGACTGGTGCTATATATATATACAAAATGCATATATATATAAAATACATATATACACACACATATATACATATATATACACATACTATATCTGTATACATACTATAAATGTTATATATAAATACATATATACATACATGTATATACATATACATATTATATAATCTGTGTAAAATGCATAGGGGGATGTCCAGGGAGAGGTGACATGTTAAAAACGACTGATTGTCCAATGGAAAAGAAGACACTGGAAAGAGATCTATTAAGAAAGATCAATTTTTGTCCAATTTGTAATATTCTTCCACTGTTCATTCTCAGGCAGCCTTTTTACCTAAGGCTTTTCTTAACCTGTCTGAACTTCAGTTTTCTGAGTTACATTATAAAATAAGTAACACTATATAACAGGTTAGGCTGAAGGATTAAGTGCAATGTCCTGATAGAATCTCTCCTTTGTGATGGGTGCTGATGGCTCACTCCTATAATCTTGATACTTGGGAGGCTGAGATTGGGCGGGTCTCAGTGTGAGCCAGTCTGAGTAGAAAGGTTGGCGTGCTGCCTCCTAACAGTGAGCTGGATTCAACATTGCACGCCTATTATCCTAGCTCCACCAGGGAGAAGATTGCAGCCTAGGCAAACACTCGGGCAGGAAGTGAGGCCTTATCTCAAAAACAGCTTGAACAAGGGGCTAGAAGCAACGCTCAGGGGGAAAGCACCGGCCTTTGAGCAACAGCGTCAGCTCCTGAGTTCAAGTATTCCTTCTGTAAGAAAGAAAAATAGCGTGCACAAAAAGGGCTGGAGGCAGGCTCTGCCTGATAAGGGTAAAGCCCATACCCCGCCTCCAAGCAAACAAAAACTGTGCTATATAGACATAAAAATAATAGCTAACTTTTATTGAACACTGGTTGTCTCTTGACTGACCTCTCTCTTACTCCTAGACCAACTTCTGGTTCTGACTGGATCATGTCACTGTTGTGCAATACAATAAAACAAAGACAAAAACAAAACTTGTATGTTCCACTGTGTTATTAGCATCAAGTCCAGTGTTCCAGCTGCAATACCAAAGAACTTTTGTTTTCAAGATATGGCTCCTATTTTACCTTTTCTCCCATTCTCTCCTTGCTTAATTTTCCATTCATGCCAAACTGAACGACTCACGGCCCTTTCCACGCTACTTGGGATTTTTCAGCTTCCTACAAAGTCTCAGTCCTATGAAGAGTCATTCCATCTCTGCCACTCACAGTAGAGCTTATTTATTGAACATGCATCATTCAGTCATACTTATTTTTTTGTTTTAAAATTAAGAGTATTTTTGAGCTGATGGTAAGCAAAAATGATTACGGATGTATTCACTTACTAGCTGTGTGTACTTAGGAAAGTCACTTAACTTTTCTGGGCTTTTGTTGCCTTATCTATAACAGGAGGAGACTGAGGTAGGTACACAGCTCAAGGGACTCTTACAAGGATTAATTGAGGGCTGGGAAGGTGGCTCAGTGGTAGAGCGCTTGCCTTGCATGCATGAGGCCCTGGGTTCGATTCCTCAGTACCACATAAGCAGAAAAAGCCGGAAATAGCGCTGTGGTTTAAGTGGTAGAGTGCTAGCCTTGAGCTGAAGAACTGAGGGACAGAGCCCAGTCCCAGAGTTCAGGCCTCATGACTGACAAAAAAAAAAAAAAAAGATTAAATGAGTCAATGTTTATAAAATGATTATAGGGTCTGGCATATAATATATATGTGTGTGTATATATATATATATATATATATATATATATATATGTATATAATGTAACTTTTTGTTAAATAAGCAGAACAAAAGATGCAAAAAAGTCTAAAGCACAGTATTCTCTCCCATTTTGGGCTCCCAGCTACCCACTCTGTGTCTTTCTTAGACATTAACACTGTTACTAGTTTTCAGGGTCAACTTGCAAATAGACTTATATATATGGTGTGTGCTTATTAACACACGCATATACACACATTTAAAGATAAATGATGTTTACGTGCTGTTTTGCACTTTGCTTTTGCAGTTTTACAATGTGTCTTGGAGGTGGTTCCATTTCAGTGCATATTGATCTGCCTAATTCTTCTTAATGGCTGTAGAATAGCCAATTGTATGGATGTATTGTCATATATATCTATTATCTTCACCCAGATTTCAGGCTTCTTGGTGACAAAGGCTGTATCTTAGGTGTCTCAGGATTATCCTTAGATTTATATAGTATCTCTGATAATCCTTTTTTCTTTGCTTATTCATTCAATAAATATTTAAGCATTAATTATGCACCATATATAGATATATCTGTATCTATCACACACACACACACACACACACACACACACACGTACTACATAAGCACAGAAGGGTAAAGTGCAATCCTTGTTAAGTGGTGATGCAGCCTGGTGTGGAAGTGACCATGCACTCGCGTGTCACAGTGGCTCTAGGAGAAGTGTAGAGGGGATTCTCGGAGATCAGGAAGAGCATTGTATGCTTCGCAGAGTACTCAGGGAAGGCTTACTGGACATTATCATGAGGCAAGCATGAGCGAGAGGTCCTGCAGGGGCATAGGAAGTGGGAAAGTATGGAGACTAGGGTTAGGCAGGTTGTCTGCTCCTCCCTGGACTGCGTGGAGGCTGTGGAGGGGCAAGGAGGAAAAAAGAGAGCAGGTAAGCTGGGACCGGAGCAGACCAGATCTGTATGTCACTCGGAAGACTTGGTAGTTTTATGGGTGAATAGAAGGGGTTGAAAGGTAGGCAGACTTAAGAGATGCTAATGGTTCATTTTGCTTAGGTTATTAGAACATTTACTATTATTACTAGGATTTAATAAAAAAAAAGTTATTTTAACATGAATCTCACAACAAAAATGGACAAATGTTTCATTTCATGAGAAACTCGCAAATGCACTACCTTGCCATTCTTTTTCTATTTCTTTCCCCCCATGGTTTTAGCTTCTGAATTTCTGGCTTTGGGGAGCCATTGCTGTAGTAGGTGTGCGTGGAGCTGGGGGGGGGAGGGAGGAGGGGGTGGAGCCGAAGACAGAGGATTTTTAGAAAGAACTCATGCACGATGACAACTGTTGCTTTCAAAGTTCTTCAACCAGAGCATGAAGGGCTGAGAGTCAGGAGAGCATCACACTGTTGGACAACCTCGCTTTACCCTGGATCACTCAATTTTTTAAATTAGACCCTATCAGTCTTCTGGAAGCTTTCCCACAAATCTAAATTCTCAAGCATGGAGTTCAACAAAATCTAATTCTAAGAGAGAGAAGGATGCTATTATCTCAGCAGAGAACAGGGCATCGCCGCTCTATTCTCCAGCTTCTCTCACTGAGTCAGCACTGGCCTGGCACCCTGACAACATAAACACTGGTGGAAGCATCAAAGGCTAGCAGTCAGAACACAGGAAACAGGCTGCCTCCTCCCCGCAGGTGCCTTTCCCCGTCCTTCAATGCGTGTGGTGAAATGTGCAGGAGTATAAGTTGGAAGCAAGAATAATAACTCATTTAATCTGTAAGAGCTATACAGGAACGGTGTGACAACCTTAATTTGGTAGAGAAATAAAGAGCCAGGGAATAAGGCCCAGAGCCTATTTCTGGTGATCGAATGGAGTTAGACCCTGGTTGTTCTGATACCATAAGCTCAAGTTCTAAGATTCTACTGGAGGTGAAGGAGCTTCTGAAGCCCAGCTAATGCCCTCCAGAAAGTAATGCCCTCCAGAAAGCTGTGTACCAGAAGCTCATACTTGTAATCCTAGCTACTCTAGAAACAGAGATTAGGAGAATTGTGCTATCTAGGCCAGCCTGAAGGGGAAAAAAAAAGAGAAGAGATCCTGCCTCAAAAATAACCAGGGGGAAAAAAAGGCTGGAGACATGGCTCACACAGTTGAGTTCCTGCCTAGAAAGTGTGAGGCGCTGAGTTCAAACTCTAGTACTGCCAGGAAAACAAAAACAAAAACAAACAACACACACAAGCAGAATAGAGTTTAGGTTTAGAACTGTGGATGGAGGGTGTCTAGAGAGAAATAAGATATAGCAGGATATAATTAACCACAGGAAAACATATCCTGAGAGTCAGCAGGGAAAAAAAAATCAGGCATTGAGGGAAAGAATAGCAATTTTTTAAAAATAGCTTTTTCTACAAAAGACTAATAGCAAGACCACTCAACAATGCCACCCTCCTAAGTCTATATATAAAGAGCCTTTGATGGGAAACATTTATATAGCATTTGCATTCTTTTTTTAGAAAGAAAAAAGTATCTGATTTGGAAAAAAAAAAAAGCCTCTCAGAAAGGGCAACCTTATGAGAAGAAGGTCTTCAAACAAGTTTAATGCCTCTATTTAAATGCTAATGCTAACCTATAGCTCTGGACCACACAAAAACTAAAGTTTTTCAAAGACCATAGAGTGAATTTAAAATGAAACCTTAATTTCTGTAGGAAATGATTTTTTTTTTCAAATTGTGAAGTGTGAGCTAGTCCATGGCATTCCAGAATAGGAAGACTGTTTTTATCAGAGTAACAGTGACAGGATGACAAGGTGGATGGGTGACAGCAGACTTGCCAGCATCAGAGCAAGGTGGCCTCTGCCACTGACCCCCACCAAGCATTGGCCACCAATCTCCTACCTGATGCACGACAGAGGTTGGCGTCTCCTAGCGCCCCACCTGTTTACTGTGATGACCTGCACTGAGACAGTGCTGATGTCTGCAGGGAAAGCAGGGGACAGAAGCAGGAGGAAACACAAAGGCCAGGAAGCCACTTGGTTCAGAATAGTGAGAGCTAAGTGTACTTCCCAGAGGGCTCTTGAGTATTCATTAATGACAGTGGAAAAGTGAGGCTGGAGGGCAGGGCAAGGTTTTGCTCCTAGTCAGAAAACCAGGCAGCAGGGCTTGGGAAGTGTGGCTTGCTTAAAAGCAAAGGGAAACACAGACAGAGGAAGAAAACCAAACCAAACTGAAAAGGCTAGGGTAGCGCAGTGACTTGAGGGGAGTGGCAAGGATGAAGTTTCTGGGAGTAATTTTAATATTTGATCATTTTTATCAGGGTAATGGTTATGAGGAAGTGTTCCTTTTATAGAAATTAATCAGCTTGTGTGTTTAAGATATGTGTCATCTTTTGGGTGCTATGGTTTAATAAAAACATTACCTGATACTGGGTATGTGGTTCAGAGGACACACACACACACACACACACACACACACACACACACACACACACACACACACACACACACACACACACACACACACACACACACACACACACACACACACACACACACACACACACACACACACACACACACACACACACACACACACACACACCAAGAAGGTCAACAAACAACTGCCTCTCCCTGAACACCTCCAACAAAGGTAAAACTTCAACAAACAAACCACCAACACCACCAGGAAGTATACACAGGGCAGGAAGTGTGGCTAGGTGGTATAGCACTTATCTAACATACTAGAGACCATGGGTTTGATCCCCAGCACCACAAAAACAACAAGAATCACACATTACCTTTCTCTTCCCTATCACCCACGCAAAAGTTAACCAAAAGGAAAGAAGAAAAAAAGAGTAGGTAGCAGACCAGGTATTGAGATGGGTACCTGGCTATGTATTTATAACTCAGTCTCCTGGTCTAAGAAATTCTGATTTTATGGACCTTGACAATGTTGTGCTGAGCAAACTAGGTCTGAGTTGTAAAAGACCATATCTTGCAGAATTCCATTTAAGTGATATAGAGTCATTAGGGGCTGCCAGGGGTAGAGCTGGCAGAGGAATTGGGGGGATGGCCCATGGATACAGGGTTTCTTTGAGGGCCAATGGGCATGTCCGAAAATTAGGTGGTGGTAAGTAAGAGCTGACAACCCTGAGCCTACACTGTAAGGCAGTGAATTGCACACTTCAAAGGGGTTAATGTTTATGGTATGTAAATTATCTCAATAGAGCTATTATAAAAATGCAAATTTCATAGACAAGAACCCTGACTTAATACAGAAGAGTTTGGTCCACAGGCAATACTGTTAGGAAGACACATCCATCATTCAGGACATTTGCTGCAGTTTCCCCAGGATAATTGTGGAAAAGCTTCTCTAAGCTGACAGATATGGAGACGTTTTCACTAAGCGCCCCAGGACTATGCTGAAGCCATTTCTCAGGGCTGCAGACTTTGGTAGGTTAAGTGATCAACGAGTCCCCCTTTCCCCCGCCTTTGGCAGTAAATACTATCTGGAAGAAAAATATATGACAACTGATAATGCATAATCTTGACTAGAGAACTAGGTGAGAATTGGGAACAGTTCTGTAAGTATAACTACAGAGTAACAGAAATATAATTGAGTCAAAGATCTACTAATGATTTTTATTAATATTTATTATCAAAGTAGACCATAATTAAGGAGAATAATTAGCTTTTAACACTTACTATGGACCAGATTCTTGACAAGTATATTTGACTTTGTCTTCATAACCTAAGATTTATACAAGCTAACTACCTGCCTATAATCACCTGTTAAAAACAGCACTATGACTGAATTCTTTGCAGTTTTTTCTCTTTTTCTCAGGATCAGACTCTGACTACACAACCATGTTCTATTTTATTCTATTCCCCCACCCCAATTACACAACAAACACTTCTGAGAGTGGGTAGTGAGCAAAGTTACCAAAATCAAGCTTGGGGAGACAAAAAAATCTTTACTAATCAAGAGACACTTGATTAGTGGATTTGTGGCTGTCCTCTGGAAATAGAAAAGTGCTATGGAAACGTATGTGCCTGGCAAGAACACATTTATGGGCACAGGATGGGGAAGTCACAGCAGAGGGGCAGAAGACTGAAAGTGTGACCACGGTGCCACTTGTTGGTTTCACAGTGGGACATAGTGCATCTTGGATTTGTCTGCTCTTCTGCACAACTGGCCTTCTGATCTTTATACATGGTCACAGTTGAGGCTATACTTGAGAGGAAAGAGGAGGACATTTTGGCTTGGGATGCAATTTTAAAGGACAGACATTTTAAAGGAAAGCCATGCTGATCCAAAATAGGAAAGGGAGAAGTTATTCAAAAGGCAGGAGAAATGCCCTGAAAGCCTGAATGTATGTAGTTTTTCTCAAATGTAGCAGGTGACAGGCAGGACAGAGTAGAAAGGATTTTTCTCATCTCTTCTACCTTTCTACCTTCAGAATCATTCATTCATCATTTAAAAAACCCACTGAGTGTTCTAGGGCTTCCCATATTCCCTGGGGGATGTCGATGAACAGGGTCTGGCGTCCTTTTCTGTGGCTCAGAGGAAACATTATTCTCCTGCCCTTCATATTAGTGAGAAAACAGTTAATGGGAAGAAGGTGGTGACAATAATTCCTTGACCAAACTGGTCACTTCTTTTCTACTAGTACAGGGTGGGTAACCAGAGTTTATACATGGGTGAGAAGTAGAATCAGGATGCAACCCACACTGATGGAACTTCAAGTTCCCAACCTCATCACTAGAACACTGTTGATCAGGATCAGGCGAGCACTACTAACAAGGTTATTCTAAATTCTCAGCCTCCAATTAGTACCAGTACGTTGGGACAGTAGATGCCTTATTGGGGAGTATAGGAAAAAGAGAAAGCGACAAGGAAAGCCTCTATCTGTGCAGGCCGTCAGTGGGACTTCTCTAGCCTGCTTCCTGCCTCTTCTAAATTCACCCCAAATCATGACACCACTCAATATACTTGTTCAGTTTTAAAGTCAAAGAATGTCAGTGTCTAAGGTCATTCCAGGAGATGTCGTATATTTCCTTATAGGCTTACAAGAAAATAACAGGTTTTGTGGTACCTCAAGGTCCCCAAACAGGAAACACCATGTCTGGAGGACCCTGAAGGTCCCAAGACAGGTGGCTGCGTGTGTCTTTCTCACTGCAGACTCAGAATCTAGTTTACTGGCAACCATTTCTCATGTTTCTAATGATACATATTTCAAATGTGGTGGAGAAACAAACAATGGCTAGAGACTCAAATGTTGCTACAAATGTTTTCTCAGGCTGTTGTGTGTGTGTGTGTGTGTGTGTGTGTGTGTGCGTGTGTGTGTGTGTGTGTGTGTGTGTGTGTGTGTGTGTGTGTAAATGTTTACAAACTGTTTGGACAGAAAAATCGTCACGATGTGTTTCAGTACCAGTTGCTTTGGGGGGAAAAAAGTCCTGACTGTTTCCAGTACATATAGCCATGATGTCATTAAGAGTACCTATCTGTTCTTTTATGTTCCATTTGACAGTACAGACGTTATAGAACATTTCTGATATGTTTATTTCAGTCCTTGCTCTGCCATGAGTGATCATGGTGCTACTAAGCATGTACCTCAGTTTCCAGCTAAAAGCCATCCCAGTTTTTATACCTTACTAGGCTAGGATACGTTAACAGCTAAAACCCATTCCAACCAATGAGGAGGGTTGGAGTTGGGGAAGGAAAAGGCTTATTAATGTTATTTCTGTTTTCTAGGAAATGGAATGAAGGCTTGGCTAGATGGAGGGATGAGGCCCTGGTCATACAGCTAATCAGCTAGAGAGCTTGGACTGCAAATCTGCATCTCCTGAGCCCAAAGCCTGTAACCTTCCATCACACCACATGGGCTATGGACAATTTATTGCTTCCTTGGCTTCCCGGGGGCCTCTGTAGTAAACAACAGTATGCCTGGTTATAGATAGCCCGCATTTGTTACTTGTCCTGTTACAGTTCCATTGTTTTTCTAGCATGCATTGTGTCGTTCGATCTGTAATGTTAAAAAAAAAAAGAGATGGTGGTGGATTTGACAAGAGCATTGAGCTCACTGGGAAATGTGTATTTCAGTGTATATTCAGCTGAATGTAATAGTGGCTTCATTGTAATAAAAAGCTTTATTTTGCTTTGTAGTGAAGACACAAAGCACTTAGTTGGAATCACAATCTTTAAAAGGAATCTGCTTTATATTCTGTTGCAGAAATGAAGATACCAGGGAATTCAAAGGTACTTTCTACAAGATGACTGGCTCAGACGTGGGATCTCTGCGTAGGCACCTCAGTTTTGCTTATCTGTTCTCAGGGTTGGGCCAGAGTTTCTTATCTGTTCCTTTTTTTTTTTTTTTTTTTTGCTTCTTCCATGTTTCTCAGGTGCTCCTTGATCTTTCCATTGTCTTACACTTGTGAGAACTGATAGACTTCCAGCAAATACCAGCATGCATGAAGGTCTCAAGCAGGAACAGTCCTATGATGTGCTCACACATTCACCCATATGCAGCAGAACTACAACAGCTTGGGGCAGAGGGGAAAAGAAGCTTATAGCTTTTAAATAATGATTGTTACTGTTTTTGGACTGCACAGAGATACAGAGTAATTATAAAGCTCTTCAAAGAATGAAATAAGTCCATTAAATTCAGTTAAAAATTTTTTTTTTCAGAAACACTGCAAGAGATACCTCTTGCTGTTTTCTTTCTTTCACAATGGACTGAAGGAAGAATATCTCATTTTCCAAATGGAACTTTGTGGAGTTTTCAATAAGCCCCCTCAGCACTTATCTAAATCTTTAATTAGTTCTATAATATACTGATGATATCAAGCCTAATTAAATTTATATAGATAAGGTGCAATGAAATTCTAACCAAGTGAGCTGGAAAGCATATATTAAATAGTAAATTTAAGGGTTCAAGCTGATAACTACAATTTTATATCAAAAAATTAAATTCAATTTGCATGTTGTATTCAAATTGATTTTGAGTGTGCAAATTATTGGGCAAAAATCTCTTAAACAGATCAGTAAAATTACTAATCTGGCCTGTTTAAATATCGGATATTAATGTCTGCATTTGCAAATAAGCCACACACATTTGCATTTTTACTGCTTACAGTAAAAAATTATCCAAACCTTATGCTGTTTTATTAAAAATATGAAGTGATTTTTCTTTTGGCTTCATACATAAATTAAAGAAGCAAAGAAACAAGTGTATGTTCTAAAGAAGAAAGAGTCAGCAATTCAATATATAGCAAGCAAAGATGACATCTATCTGCTGACTACAGGAGTTTATGTTATCCTTTGGGAACAGAAATTATAATGGCAAAATCCTCTTATTTAGGATCAACTGGAACAGAACCATCTAAAAACATCTGGTGCCATAATGACAAGGAGAGGTAGCATATGCAGATTTGAATGGAGCTTACCTTCAGTTTGGGGAGCAATCAGAGATACATGGTTATTTGTATTGGAGGGTCACACATCAAATATTCATCTGATTTGTTAAGAGAAAGGTCCACCAGCCAGGTGCCCTTGGCTCATGCCTATAATCCTAGCTACTCAAGAGGCTGAGATTTGAGGATCACAGTTCCAAGCCAGCCTGGGCAGGAAAGTCCGTGAGACACTTATTTCCAATAAGCCACTCAGAAAACCAGAAGTGGCACTGTGGCTCAAGAGGTAGAGCGCTTGCCTTGAGCTGAAGAGCTGAGGCACAGCGCCCAGGCCCAGAGTTCAAGCCCCATGACCAACAAAAAAAAAAAAAAAAAAGAAAGGCCCACTACCTATAACACATAAGCTGATATAATTACATCAATCATTCTGGAGTTCTACTGATATGCTGCTGTTGCTTAGAAGCAAATACAGAGGGCCAAAATGAAAGGATTTAGAATTTTCCAGCACCTCCTGAAAAGTGGGCATAATCATGGACTATCTGGCCAGAAAACATTCACATGTACAGAAACACAGGTTCTTACATAATCTCCATGGGTTACAGACCCCTTAAAGCTCCATCATGCATTCTAAGTTTGTATACTAAACTAGTTTATATACTAAACACTGCACATATATACATATGAACACACACATATACCTATATCCATATAGACTCATCTTTTCTAAATACCAGTTGTTGTTCCTATGTGTGTACAGATATACTTTTAGTTCATCTCTCTAATGGTATTCAGGCCTCATGTCACACTTACTCACTTCTAGTTTTCATTAGTTAGAATTTCTATTCAGACCACAAGGAAGCAAGAGAACAGAGAGTTGTACCACAGAGTAGATCTTTTCATGTTATACAGCAAGGAAAATGAAGGAAAACACCTTAGTGTCTCCAGAATTAGAACAGAGGTTATGGGATTAGTTATAGAGTCACCTATGTATCTGTATCAGCACACTTTCCCAAGATACTCGTCTCAATTTCCCAGGACACTTGTCTAGACCAGTCAAGCTCTAGGAAGATCTTGACTCCAATGAATGACCCCAGGGTCATCTGGAGCCTCTAATTCCTGCAATGGTCACAGAAGCAGATTTGGGGCAGCCTCATTGTCTGGGGAGAGGAAGGCACGGGGGCCAGGGATCACAGAAGAGGAGTGCGAAGCTGGGGGCAGAGGAAGAAGCAGTAGCACAGAGTGAAAATGAGTTAAAGGCAGAGAGATTAGGAACTGGTTGTAGAATCCGAAGGCAGTAACAGAAGATAAAATTAATGTGTTACAAGTGATTTCTTGGTGATTTATCCGCATAATTTCCCTCAGCACTCTAAGATAGCTGAAAGGGACACCTAAAGCAGATTAGGAAGGCCAACCCTTTTGAACCTCTGCTGACGTGCACATATCCAACCTGGAGTTGTCAGCACTGCACTTGGGGAAATATTTGTATCCAGCGGTACTTCACATGTCCTAGAACCACTAAATGCTTCCATCTTTTTATGTGGCCACTAGATCTTCCAAGGGAAAAACCTCTCAGACTTGCCACCTCTTTGAGCTGTGTGTTAAAGACCTAAATCTGCCGTGTGACAGTTCAGCAGTGCCGGCCCATGGTCCAAAATGGATGCCACATATGGCAGTGGACGCCACATGGTCCAAAGCATTCAGACAGCCGCCCTGTCTGCCAGACACACCAGTCCCACAACCACTAAGACTGGTGTCCCTTAGTCCTGCCTCAGGAGATGGCATGTCTGTCCCACTGGGTGGCAAAGGAGGCCCAAACAGCCCTGGATCACGTGCCCACCTTGGCTGTGCAAAGGTAGACAGTAGAAAGCAAGCTATTTCTGCTCCTTGTTATTCAACAAGCTGTTCAACCTTAGATTCTGAGTCAGAGAAAAACTGAACTGGCCAGCAGTCAGCAGCTCCGAATGATGACCCCACAAGTGAAAAACGTGTGTTTTCTCAAGAACTCCTGGGCCATCACTGGGAAATAAGAACTTGTGCAGAGCTGTAGGAAGTCCTGGGTTGGTTCTGCTGTGGCACTGGGTTCCAGACGCTGAACATGCAGCAACTGCTCTCAGGGCCTTCAGAGTAGAAACTGGAAAGATGAATCTCAGGACCAAGACAGTCCTTGCGCAAGGAGGGGTGGGGGCAAGCCACTTCTACACTGTGTCTAGAATATTGGAGGCAAACTTGCAAAGCCTGGATGCCAGTGTTATAGGAACGCTGTTCCTGTCTCACACGACTTGGTGGGATGAGAAGAAGGGAAAGGCTGACATGGGTCTCTACCCGTGTGTGTTGCGACTAATTGAGATGATACATTTGAACTTCTTTGTGCCTCTCCACGGGGGGAAAATGCTCGTGAATCAATGATTATTGAATTACGATTCTATCGTATATTTTATCCCTCATCTCATGCTTTTTGATCATTCAAATTCTTTTTATAATTCAAAGTGTTCCAATGAAGATATGAAGTCGCTCTGGCCTCCTTCTGGGAGGAAGCTATTCTACTGAAACCCCTCGAATGGCGCCCTGCAGAATCCAGCTCAGGGCGATGGGGAAGCAGTTTGTCGTCTTTGATTGAGCAGACGTAGTTGAAACCACTGCTATCTTCTCCCTTTGGTCTTTATCCTTGCTGCTTTTCATCTCTCCTCACGTTGGTATATTCACGTTTCAATGAGAGTTAAATTCCTCCGCCTTGCCCCCTAATTTGACTCACTTTGCAATAATGCTGGCCTACTATCAGATAGATAAAGAACAGGGAAACCAAGAGCTAGACATCCTTTCATGTGTTATAATGGGAAGACAAAGAAAGGAATAATTGCTGACCTCTTCCTTATATTGCATGTGTCTATTTGCAGTTTAATTTTAATCCTATTCCTATAACTCCCTGGAAGTGTAAATAAATCACCTGCACTCAGTGGAGAAGGTAAAAAAGAATATTAAAAGAAACTATGGGTGGGGCGGTTATGCAGCTCATATTCAATAGTAGAATTGGCACTCAAACTTCTGCACTGTTCCTGTGTGCTTTACCAAGGTACACCACAGGGAGTTTGACAAGAGACTGAGTCCTGTCCTGGGCTGGGGATATATCAGAGTGGTAGGGCTTTTGTCCAGTAAGTTCTGGTCCTGGGTTTCATCCCTAGCATAGCTTTGCAAAACGAAACAAAAAAGAAAATCTTGGCTGGGCGCTGGTGGCTCACGCCTGTAATCCTAGCTACTCAGGAGGCTGAGATCTGAGGATCGTGGTTCAAAGCCAGTCCAGCAGGAAAGTCCATGAGACTCTTATCTCCAATAGACCACTAGAAAACTGGAAGTGGTGCTGTGGCTCAAGAGGTAGAGTGTTCACCTTGAGCTGAAGGGCACAGGGACAGGGCGCAAGCCCAGAGTTCAAGCCCCATGACTGACCAAAAAAAAAAAAAAAAGAAAAGAAAAGAAAAGAAAATCCTTCTGTCTCTAGAGCATCTATTGGTAAAGTCTATTCATAAAGAGATCAAGGACCTTTTAGGATCTATGAATTATATATTATTTAATCAAAGGAAAAAATTCATCTTGCAGCTCTTGAGAATTCTGACTAGACATTTCTATATCTCAAGGGAACAATTTTTGAAAAGGAGAACTAGACAGTGACCAGGCTTTTTTCTTGGGAATTAGGTCTGTAGTAGGGCAGAGTACAAGGATTACACAGATAACACTTTTGTTGTTGTTGGTGGTGGTTGTGGGGCTTGAACTCAGGGCCTGGGTGCTGTCTCTAAGCTTTTTCCCAGTCTACCACTTTGAGCCACAGCACCACTTCTGGTTTTCTGGTAGTTAATTGGAGCTGAGTCTCACAGACTTTCCTGCCTGAGTTGGCTTTTAACCACGATCCTCAGACCTCAGCCTCCTGGGTAGCTAGGATTATAGGCATGAGCCAAGGGCACCTGGCTTGATAACACTGTTTTTAATAAGTCTGTAGGTATGAAGTGATCAACAAAAGAATCATTAAAGTAATAGATGCCATGTCAAAGTCTTACATTCCTGCTGAGATGCCAAGATATGCTTTGCCCTTTCCAGGTACCTTCTGCCTTATCTAGAAAGCGCCTTCCCGGTCCACGGCAGTGATTGGCTCCAGGGGGATGCATGATGCACTTTTAATCAGTAAGATAGGAGAGGGAGTCAGTCAAGGGACTGCTGGAAAATATTTGTTCAAGACAAACAAACAAACAAGCTTTCTTCCACAGAATGTTTTGATGATGCTTGGATATTCACTGGTCAGTCCTAGACCACAGAGGAAGCATACCACCCTCACATAGTTTCTTTGGAGCAAGAAGGTATACATCCAGAAGGAAGAAGGAAGAAGAGAGATGGCAAGAACCTAGGCTCTTAATGATGTCCGTGAGTCACTGAGTTAGCCAGCCCTCAGGCTGCCTTGTCTTGGGATTTCACATTGTATAAAAGGAAATACTTTTGAAAAACACATATGTTTTAGCCAAGTGTGGAGAGAGGTACCTGCAAGCCCACCTACTCTAGGGGCTAAGGCAAAGGCTCCTCGCAGGCCAGCTTGGGACATATCACTCCCACTCAAAAACCAAGCCAAAAAAAGATTAAATCACTCAAGTCAGGATTTTCTGTTAGACACAATCAAAAATATTCGACTAGATGAAACTTTTGATATAAGAAAGATAGAGCTTACCCATCATACTTCTGTCCTCCTAGTAGTTTATGATTCTGGGGGGAAATGGTATTCTTTGTCATTTAACTTAACCATGCAAATCCCTACTTTTCCTGCAACTCATCTCCTGCCTGTGCCCAAGTTTAAGATGAGTTATTCATTCCTTAACAAATCTTTCTTCCTCCCCCTCCTGTGCAGCCCCGTGGCCTCTGCTGTCTTCTATTTTCTCTCAATTTCATTGTCACTTTTACTGTGGGAAGGTGAATATTTACACACAATACGCGTGCTGTCTGAATGATCACTCATGAAAAACAACAGCATTTCCAGTATTTTAGCACATACTGGGCAGAGCTCTGGCTAGGTCTGGAAAGGGAACTAAATTTTCTTCTCTACTAGTCAGTCAACAATCCTCTCAAAGATGCTCCTGTAAGTTTCCTTTTCCTTCCTTCCTTCCTCCCTCTCTTCCTCAGGCTTGAACTCAGGGCCTGGGCACTGTCCCTTACCTTTCTGCCTCAAGACTGACACCCTACCACAGCTCCATTTCCAGTTTTTTTGGTGGTCCACTGGAGATAAGAGTGTCATGGACTTTCCTGACTGGGCTGGCTTTGAATTGTAATACTAAAAGTCTCCTGAGTAGATAGAATTACACTTGTGAGCCACTGGCAATGGGCCTGTATAGATTTCATAGATTTTTTTTCCCCCTCCTTAAACATTTCTAGTTGACTTCCCTATGTTACTTGCTTTTGTCATAGCTGGAATTTTTTTTCTCCACCTCTCGATCAAACCATTTTCTTTAGTCTTCTCTTCCCTTGAGCCCTTTCTGTAAGGGAAATGTACCTTGTTACTCTAACTTGGATTGATTCTTCTCTAAGCTGCTTAATGACTTGTCACTGTATTTCTGAGTGCTTTTTTAAAACACTGTTTTATAATTTTTTTCATTTCTTTCTTTGCTTTGATTGAATACATCTTCAATTAGTTCCTTAGGATGAAAAACACGAGAAGCACACCTCTAAATCCTTATACATCTGGAAAGGTCTTCCTTGCCTTCAGAATTGGCTGCCACACCTATAGACATACAATTAGAGCTTGAGATCACTGTTCCTTAGAGCTGTGAAGATATCCTGCCATTATCTCCCCAAGTTAGTGCTACTGGATTACAGGCCAGAGCCAGATGACTTTTCAGTGCCCTTCTCTGGAGTTTATTTTAAAGTAACGTCATTATTGTTGGCATTCTGAGAAGTCTACAAGGCCGGGTTTAGATGTGACTAGTGTTCCATTCACTGTTCTGGGTACCAATGACTCAATCTGAAGACATACCTTTCCTTTATAAATTTACTTTTATAATTGTTATGTAATTTCCCCTGCTTTTCATTTTCTGTTGACTTTTCCAAGAACCCCAATTTGTTGGCTCTTAGGTCTATAGGTAGAGGCAGACCATGTTCCTAAAGAGCCTATTGGAGTGGGAAGGTGTATAGGTGGGGCAGAGCCCCGCCCCTCTCTGAGGGTTTCTCTCTGAGGGGAGCAGATAGGAGGTGAACTGCCATCAAGGGTTGTGTCAGAAGGTTTGATTCTAGGGCCTAAACATCCCCATCAGAAGCCTTGATACCTTGCGTTAGTTTCTAAAATGGCTCTTTCAAAAATAAATTCTCAGAAGTGTAGGTGTGGCTCATGTGGTAGAGTGCCAACCTTGAGCAAAAAAGCCTGAGTACAAAGCCTTGAGTTCACGCACCAGTACTGACATATGCACCACACCCCAGATACAGACAGACAGACAGACAGACAGACACACACACACACACACACATCCACCATTTGTGAGGAGAGACCTCAACAGTACTTTGTCTTTTCATGACCTCCTCCTCCTCCTCCTCCTCCTCCTCCTCCTCCTCCTCCTCCTCCTCCTCCTCCTCCTCCTCCCCCCCCTCCTTCTTTTTGGCCAGTCCTGGGGCTTGAACTCAGAGCCTAGGCACTCTCTCTGAGCTTCTTTTGTTCAAGGGTAGCACTCTTACCACTTGAGCACCATTTCTGGCCTTTTCTGTTTATGTGGTACTGAGGAATTGAACCCAGGGCTTCATGCATGCTAGGCAAGCACTCTACCACTAAGCCACATTCCCAGCTCTTACATGAATCTTTCTATGCCCAGTTTCACTTGGAATGAATTGTTGATTGTTAGCCAGGAACTTATCTGAGACAGTCACAAATCAAGTATCTTTAGGATAACTAGAGGTTACCTTTAGTTTTCTAAACGAATGTTTCCCAGGCTGGTTATGCATTCACAATGTCTCACATTCTTTGTCTTCCAGGAATCTGTGGACATCTTCTGGTCATTGGTAACCTCTTTCTATTTCTTCTTAGTTGTGGGTTCCCATTCTTCTGTGTTCCACTGTGAAACTATGGTAAGGGATTCTACCATATTGTATCCTGCATATTACTTAAGACCATAGGCTTTGGTAAGTATATTAAAGATGATGTAGAATATTGTCCAATCAAGTTTGAGGTAGGGCAGCAATATTCCCAGTTTTGGAGGGAGAGAGCTCTGTTTACCTGTGGTATCTACAGAAGGACACAGAGAAGGGGGCCTGTTGAAGCTGTCCCTTTGTGCCAGCTAGAATATTTCTTAATTGCTTTTGTCCCCAGAACAGATAAAGAAGAACCCTGATGGGGTCTGCTATGCTAACTCCTAAAGGGAGAGGACTCTTTGAGCCCCCAGGCCCAGTCTCACTGAGACACCACCTGCTTCCCTGAGGAACAAGACAACCACCACAATCCTTTCACCACAAGGCCACCCAGCCCAGACTGGGCTGCTCCCAGCTGGCATCACTGCTCTGAGGGTGATAATGAGCAGTGGCAGTGAAGGGTGTTAGATGGCTGCAAGCCTGGCAGGGTGACAGCATCTGCACCTTGATGTGGCATGGAGAGATGCCAGTCAGCTCCATTAGCAGCAGGAAGATGGTGGCAGGGGCAACAGCTTGTAGGTGATGGCGATGACAGCAGGAAACAATGAGATCAGGCTGGCAGCTGCCACAGACACCACTGAAGCAGACAGTGGCCAATGACAGCAGCTACAACTGCAGGAGAAAGTGCTGACAGACACCAGACAACACACCTCGGATAATG
This sequence comes from Dipodomys merriami, assembly GCF_024711535.1. Classification (NCBI taxonomy): domain Eukaryota; kingdom Metazoa; phylum Chordata; class Mammalia; order Rodentia; family Heteromyidae; genus Dipodomys; species Dipodomys merriami. The sequence continues at coordinate 64,187,357 of NW_027206068.1, read as the reverse complement.
TAATGGAAGAGAATGGAAATCACTCTCAATACAGAGGATATTGCTTTCTAGGTAATGTGGTTATCAACGAAGACTTCAGGATGCTCCCTCAAGAGGCCTCTTTCACATGGCAAGGTCAAAAGATCTTAGGAAAAGCCGTTGTCACCATCTCTGTATTACTGATTGCAATTTCAGCGTTGAGGGAGTGAATTTGCTTCTAGGAAGACCACTATGTCTGCTGAAGTTGTACTTCTTCTTGTCATCAGGGGGCAACAGAGCATCATAATTTATACCTCCAGATAGCTGGGGTTACTACAGAGATCAGACACATTGTATGTTAAACCATCATTTCATAAACTCATTAAGATAACCAAATACAAAGCAAAAATCTTCATTGAAAATATCAAAGAATTCTCTTTTACTTCCTGAACTGCTTTGAACCGAAGCAGTCTACGAAGTCTTGTTCCATTCATTTGCATACAAGTTTCCCACATCTTCATGAGGCACAGTCATTGTAATATTGGAATTGCCGTTTCTTCCGTGCTTATTGCAGTGAAGCTCCTTTCCTAGTATAAGAGTGCCTTCTTCCAGCTGGATGGAGCTGGGTCCATCTGAACTGATATTGACTGTCTCCATCTCAAGTCATGTATCCTTCTAGCTGGAAGTTCCTTAGTCTTAGTAGCCCCACAATCAACTTGTAATGATAACAATAACAATAACAATAACAAGAAGACTATTAAGTGCATTCCCTTACTTCAAGATTATTCTGTCTTTCCTCAATCATAACCATTTCTTTCTTTTGGGTAGTGAGATAGGCATTCTTTGCTACTTTCAACCTTTGTTCTCAATAATATTTTTAAATAAAAAGGCTTTATTGAGATATAATTTAGCATAACATAGAATTCCCTCATTTGAAGCATATGGTCGATGATTGTCAGCATATTTATAGATATGTGCAATCATAACCTTCATCAATCTTAGGGCATTTTCACCCCCTTGACAAGAAGAAGCCCCCCCCCTCTTCCATCCCTATGCAAACACTAATCTACTTTCTGCTTGCACAGAAAGTAGTTTCTCTATTCTGGACTATATGAGTGGCGCTATCTTGTATGTTATCTTCTTGACTGGCCTCTGATGTAGCATGATTTTTATACAATTCTTCAATTGGACTTCAATCCTATTATGCCAAATGATACTCCATTGTATGGATATACCATATTTTACAAAAATCCATTTATCACGGACAGATATATGGCTTGTTTCTACCTTTTGAGTGTTATGAATGCTGCTATAAACATTTGTGTATAAGTTTCTCTATGGACAGATGCTTTGGTTTCTCCTGGAGATTCAATATGGAAATAAATTTTATTACATTTCTTCTCTTAACCCTCTCTGACTACTTTGCACACTGCACTACTCACTTACTAGGTCTGCTCAGATGCACTACGGACAAGGAAAAACTCAGTGATTAAGTTGTTCTCTTACATTTTCCATAAATAGCTAACATAAGTGCTTGTTACGATGGTGGCAATTCTTTAGGAAATTCTTTACACATGGAACTAGTTTGTTACATGGTTATGGTTATACAGAGTTCTATTTATTAAGCAAATCAAGGGTAAGAGTTTTCCAGTGGTAGCTAGTTCCAAAGATAGGAGTGTTGAGAACAGGCTACTTCCAAAGGACTTCAGGTTCCACAGCGAGCAGAGGCTCAGTGTACCGCCAGTGAGGGAGACAGCAATTAACACATTTTTGGATAATGAGGGTTGTCACCTTTCCACATAAAAAGATGACCATTTCGGCAACACATATTGTGCTTCCTTTATCACTACAAAGGAAAACCACTGTGTATGCCCTATGGTCAGGAGGTCTGCTTCCTTCTGGTCCTTCCCAATGCCTCAGAAAGATGGCGTCCTCTCACCTCTGTTACGTGAGATTTGCCATTGTCGCTGAAAAGAGGCTTTCTTACAGTCACATTACAGCAGAGAGGCATGGGAGGATTTGATTATGTATAAGTGGCACCAACACTGCTATCCTCCCCATTGGTCAGTGATGTATAGAATTTCCTCTTTCCACCAGACATTTTAGAGACATCTCTACGTTATGATCATAAACACCCAAGTCAGGAACAGAACCTATGCATACTGGGGAGAAATGTTCCCTGGAGACAGGAGACTGATATCAGCTTAGCACGTGACAAGGTAAAGGACAATATTCATCTTCCAAGTGTGAGAGGTGGCAATGTGCCCATCACAGCCACAGAGGAGACTGCCACCCTCCATACTGGGGTTAGCCCAAAACTGTGCTCTACTAAAGAGTCGAGTTTCCGCTATTTACTAACAGGGAAAGTCTCCTATAATCTCTCATTCTCACAGAATCCCAGATCTTACATGTTGTTGTGACTTACAATTTAGTAGAATTTAGATAGTAATTAACTGTGTTATAGTATCTATGTGAAGTTTCTTCAGGAAAAAAAAAAAGATCCAAATTGATGTAGGGTAGATATTTATAGCAAAGAGAGAACAAGGAAATAATGATATCAAAAGCTAATAAAATGAATGCCATGCCTGTGTTTGCTTAGCAACAAGGACACGGAGTATGTATAGATAGTGACTATTAGCTGTAATTATTGCCACATAGGGATTTTTGTTTGTAAGGAAGTGTCTGCAGCGTACTACTCCAGTATTCGAGAAGGCAGCGATTAGAACATGACACTCTTAGGAGTGTTTCAGAATCACTGCTATCCCCTTCTCTCCTGTCACCAGGCTAGGGAATCCCTATTTCTGAGGAGAATGTAAATTAGATAGAGCTTCCAACCAATCAGCAGAAAGCATGGATGTATTCATGAGATACCTCGGATGAGCACTTAGGAAATCTGGGTTCTGTCTAGCAGGATCATTCACTGGCTGCTACCTCATCACTCAGAGCTATTTCCTGTCTGTACAAGGAAGTGGCTTGATGGCACCTTCTAAAGGTCCTAGCTGGTGAGGACTGGTGGGTTCTGGATAGTATGATGTAGCACTCTTCTTACCAAACTCTACTCTTGGCTCAGCCCTTCTGCCCTCTACTTCTATCCATGAGCACTGTAAAGTCAGCTCCAATTTTGTTGCTTTTCTCCTTTTTCTACTACAATAACTGGTTCAGAAATGGACAGAGCCTATCAAGGGGATCTTCCAGTCTTTTTTTGAGAGAGGGGGGAGGGGAGGAAGAGAAAGCTAGAGAGAGACAGACTGAGAGAGAGAGAGAGAGAGAGAGAGAGAGAGAGAGAGAGAGAGAGAGAGAGAGAGAGAGAGAGAGAGAGAGAGAAGAGAGAGAGAGAGAGAGAGAGAGAGAGAGAGAGAGAGAGAGAGAGAGAGAGAGAGAGAGAGAGAGAGAGAGAGAGAGAGAGATATTAGTTCCCTTTCTTTCCTTCCTTAGCTTATAGGAATGCAGCTAAATTTATTCACATTCATGGAAACCTTCACCAGCTTCACAGGAGGAATATAAACATAGGCAACTATTATTTCTGGTAATTTCAGCATGCATTGTTAATCAAAGTGACAGGACAGCAAATGAATATACATTTTAAAAAGCCTTTTTCTTTGGTAGCAATTACATTGAAAGTTTTATTTTTATATGAGCGCCTTAAACACTAAAACACCCACTTGTCACATTCAGGGTTAAAATAATCCCTTTCCCGGGCTGGGAAGGTGGCTCAGTGGTAGAGCGCTTGCCTCGCATGCATGAGGCCCTGGTTTGATTCCTCAGCACCACATAAAAAGAAAAAGCTGGAAGTGGCACTGTGGCTCAAGTGGTAGAGAGCTAGCCTTGAGATGAAGAGCTGAAGGACAGTGCCCAGGCCCAGAGTTCAAGCCCCATGACCACCACCGCCACCAACAAAATCTTCCTCCCTCCCCAACCCCACCCCCAAACCAACTAAATCTAAAATGATATAGTAAAATACACTACAGCCAAGAGACTTTGTTCTTTTGGGTGGTACTGTGGCTTGAATTTGGAGTCTCCTGCTTGCTAGGCAGGTACTCAACAATATGGGACACACCTAGTGCCACCCTCCCAGCTCCATTTTTTTTTTTTCTTTTTTAAGTTTGTTTTTCAGATAAGGTCTTACACTTTTTGCTTAGGCTGTCCTTGGACTGAGATTCTCCTACCTTTGACTCCTGAACAGCTGGCATTATAGGCATGCGCACTATATCCAATCCCTCAGAAGCTTTTCATTTTCTTAAGGCATTTCCTTTCATGACAGCAGAAACATCCTGAACTTTTACTTTATAACTTTATAACTGCCTCTCTTCCTGCATTTGGTTATTGAGAGAAGTAACCTTTTCTCTGCTTATAATGTTCTCCTTCCTTTTAAATCTCATTCTTTCCAAGTACACCTCAAAAACTGCTTCTGCAACGTGCTCCCCAATTATTTCAATCTACTCTCAATAAGGCCCCAGCAGCATCTCTAACTCTTTACATAAAATAACTGCTTTGAAATACCTATCCTTTCTGGCATATGACAAGCTCTGTGCCTTATTGTCGACATTACTCATTCATTACTGAAACTTTATGGATGCAGCAAATGAGTGTTTCTGGTTTCTCCACTTTTGTCCCTCTTCCTTGGTAAATGAACCGTTCTTACCTCTGAAACATGTTCATAGAACATGTGCTATTGGCCTCTAAAATGAGCACAGACAAGTAATATGGCAACCAGGTGCTCCACCTACCGAGCCACACTTCCAGCCCCCCAGATAAGAGATTAGGTTGATGACATCAAGTAGCTCAGATTATAGATGGAGTTATAGCAGTCCCTCTGTGAGATATGCTCTATACATTTTGTAAGAAAGAGGGTCTTTTGTTCTAAGATATCCAGATAACACTCTGATACAGATTTGTGCTAGTACTCTGTCACCATGGGAAGACAGGCTATGCACTTGAGCAAATGAGATGCAAATACATGCAAGAGTTGGAGAAAGAGAAGGAGTCCTGCTGATCTGGTCTGAATCTTTGGACAAAGTCATCTGTCTAAAACCAGCCATCTCTTGAAAGTCTCATTTTCATGATGTAATCTCCTGCTTTTGGCTTAAACTAGTTTGAATTAGATTTCTGACCCTTGAAACCTAAGAAGAGTCTTGACAAATATACTGGATATCTACCATATTAGTCATTGAGTTAAGTGCATCTAAGACAAATCTGAACAAACTATGCCTCCCATTATTCATGGCTTTGATGAGTCCTCCCCTGTGTTAAGTCTGGCTAGTTTTCTGACTTGCTTTAAGATGTGGCACAAATGGCACCATGCCAGTCAATAGCTTTAAGTCTCAAAAAGGTTCAGTATCTTCTAGCTTCCTGTTTTTTGCATAAGAAGCACAGTTGTCCTAACGGTGGAATTACAATTAGGAGCAACATAGAGCAGGGGAGACTCTGAGGATATATGGAGGTATACATGTGCATGTGTGTGTGCATGTGTGATTCGAGGAAGGGGTCCTAGTCTTCTCAACATCCCAGCGGGCTCCAGCCTTCCAGCTATCCCCAATTAGTCACCAGACATATGAGGAAGCTGTGCTGCACACCCCATCCCCAACTGCCACCCACCACAGCCTTCTGGGAGATTCCATGGCAGTCTACAGAAGAACCTTCAGCAATGGCCCAGTCAATCTGCTACTTCAAGATAACTAGCACAATGCTGGTAGTTTTAGGTACTAAGTTGTAAGATGTTTTATTATCAGAAATAGATAACTGAAAAAAATGTGTAGATTGAATAATTAAATTTTCTCAGATATGGATAGCTAACCTTCAGGGATATAACACAGTCAAATCTGCTTTCTCTTTAAGTAATACAAATGCTCAAAAATATTTGTTACATAATTGGCTAAGATAAGGAGACAGATGTGGATCAAACTTTTTAACAGTGATGTATAATATGGAAAGACTAGATTGTACTAGGCCTGGCCTATTATGTAATGGTGAGGGTTCTAAATTAGAGAGAAGGGATTATTGAAAGGACATTGGGTAACTCAAGTCTCAGGAGAGTAAGATTTGGAAAGTAAGCAGAAATAGACAAATCTACATGTTAGTTGGGATCATGGCCAAGATCACTTCGGAATCTATTCCAAGAGAGTTTCCTGGAGATACCTCTATGCGTGTTACAGAATGCAGGACACCATACCTTCTTCTGCTACTAGAAGAACTGTGTGTCAGTCTTGCCATGAGCACTTAATATGAGTGGACATTGCTAGTGCCATTGTACTATGCTAATCACACAAACCGATTAGCCTGCAGCAGGTGCATTTGGCCCTCCTCTCCTTAGTAAGCAGGTGTGTATGTCTGTGTTTCTGTGGACTCCGTGAGGTTCTTCCTAAAGACAGCTTTATGGGCTAGGGGGCCCAAATATGACAATGCCAGTAATAGACCATTAATTGTTTTCTTTTTACAGTAATTTGATTTTGTATGGGTAGAACAGAAAGACAAATTTCTGTCTTTTGCCTGCTTTTTGAATGACTTTAGGCAAAAAATGTACTAGCTTGTTAAGGTGAGTTTGTCACATAGGTAGGAATTCTACTGATAGTTTAGAAATTGAGGACTACTCCCCATGATCGACCCACTAGCCTTGTACTGCGAGGCCCAGTCCTCCTCCTGATATGGCTGCTCTCTAACACTGCTGGTCTCTGTGAAGTTCCATAGCTTTCCATGCCTCATTCGGGCCCACTGATGATGGTGTTCCTTTCTTGAAGGGGCTTGAGAACTGTGGCCTATGCAGAAGGGAAACCACCACCACCACGACCACCACCACCATCACCATCACCAGCAGCATCAGCAGCAGCAGCAGCAGCAGCAGCAGCAGCAGCAGCAGCAGCAGCAGCAGCAGCAGCAGCAGCAGCAGTAGCATCACCACATCCTTTCTGGAGAATCCTTTGGTTTTTCTTTCCTTCATTTTGCAAGCCTACTATACAACATCTACTTCCAGTTTCTACCAGAGGCAATAAAAAAAAGTTATGCCTCTTCTTTAAGTCCTTCCAATCAAGCACACCCAATCATTACTGTTTAATAGAGCCAATACAAATACTGAGGCCGTGGCACATCTTCTTAACATCCCAACACATTATATTGTCCTAAGTCATACAGTCCAAGGCTAACTTTCAAGGAGACTTGGCTGTGAATCATGGTCCTGTCCTTTACTTTAGGTGAGACCTCTGGTTGCTGACTCTTTCAGAAATGCCACCTCCCTATTTGTAAAGTGCAAATGCTATGATCACACAAACACGGTTTGTGTAAGGCTTCAATGTGGTAATGTGTGCAAATATCAGAAGTAGGATTCTTTGCATGAAGCATGTGCTCTATTGGTATTATTGGTAATATTAAAAATAATATGAAATAATTATTTGAGGTAGTCTGTTCCTACTATTGACAGAAAGATGAAATGCTAGAATAGAGTTAGAGAGGTATTAAACACTCCGTGATGCAGTATGAAATAGCAGCTGAGGCTGCTATTAGAAAATAGTACATTGTGATTTTTTTTTAATTTAAAAAAAGGGGAAAAGAGCTGCTATAGACTGTGGCTTGAAGGTCCATAATTTAAACACATGCCAACGGTGAGCAAGAATCTCAAAATGCCTTGAGAGTCCGTTCTCTCACACAACACAGTAAATATTTAAGGCTCATTAGGGGAGCTGGCGAATAGTTGATAGTCAATAGCTACAAACTTAACTAAGGCAATCAGCTCCCTGGCAGACGTATGCTTTTCTTGTTGAAATGTTAGTTGTGTGTCATTATCATTTCAATACTTCTATCCCTGGAGAACTATGAAACTACGAAACGAGAAAAGCAAAGTGCTGAAAAAAATTAAAAAAAATGTCTCCTGTGCTCTATAATTAAAGTTAACAAAAGAGACAGACAGACTGCCACAAACGTGGACTCGAGAGAAGCCCAAGCTTCAGATGACTGATTTACCACACCAAGTAATTACTTTATGTTTTTCACAAACATTTGAAACCCATTATTATTTTCACAGCGGCACATAGCAACAGAAGACTGTCACCTAAGGGAGAAATGGGGAACTGGGTTATAATTAATTTCTAGTCGAATATCTCATGAAGCCTTTAATGTTGTCAATGAAAGGCTCTAGCCACTAAAAATCCCCGATCTCTCCCTCCCTCCTCTATCCCCACTACCACCAAAATGTTTAATCAGCGTCTTTGTGAAACAGATCGCCTACAGGAGAATGAGACACAGAGCTAATACCTGCTGAAATGTTGACGCCATTGATCCGCTCCTCCCCCGACTGTGTGCATCAAGAGGGAGAAGTCAATCCAGCACTGGCCTCTTCTACCCTCACTGCTCCCCGCACCCCTCTTTCTTTTGACTTCATCTGCAATGGAGGAAAATAGGAGGTGCATAATTCTTTGGAGGAATTTAAACATGTAGATGCCGGACAATAGGAAATCATTACCACAGCAACCAAAGCCTATATCTGTAAAGGTTAGAACATAAAGAGTAAAGAGTGCCTCCAGGAAAAAGTGAAATGGCTGATCTGAATAAAACCTTTCCATCAACTAGAAAAAGCATAGCTTAGCAAAGGAGAGGAAGAGCCGCAGCCCTGTGACATTTATGTTTATTAGTACCTACATGTTTATTTTTGAATTACTGTTCAGAGTCTTAGAAAAATCTTTATAGGTCATGCACAAGCAGTAGCTAGCTTCTATCTCTGTCTGTCTGTCTTATTCTGTATGTCTGGTGCACACAAACACAACCTTAACTATGAAAGGACACAGTCCTACGTTCCTTCCTAATTCGTTCATTTATATGTATAAACGTTAGTTGTCAGTAAACATAAACATGCCTGCTATGGACTGCATATCTCAGAAATCTTTAGGGTATCCTTATGGAATTCGATGGGAAGCCAATTCCTGTTCTCTTGAAAACCTTTCCTCAGTCTCTTTTGAGCTACAAGTGGAACAGCCACTAGGTGGTACTAGACGCACCAGCCCTCTGACCCTAATTTCTAGCATTATATCATGGTTGAGTCACATCTGCAAGAGATGCTACAATGGATCTTCACATCAGAATCTTTGTTGCATAGGTGAGGAAACTTCAGCCAACAGACCTGAAATGACTTCCTTGAATTTACATAATAAGTAAGGATTAAGCTTGTTGATTATCCATACACTATACAAATGAATACAGATGTTCTAGATCTATCTATCATCTCTATCTATCTATCTATCTATCTATCTATCTATCTATCTATCTATCATCTGTCTATCTATCTATCTATCTATCTATTTATCTATCTATCTATCTATCTATCTATCTATCTATCTATCTATCTATCTATCTATCTATCTATCTATCATCTGTCTTCTGGCTCTATGTCTGTCCATCTATCTACTATCTAATTTATTTTGCAGTGCTGAGGACAGAACCATATACTTTGTAGGCAAGCACTCTTCTGCTGAATCTCCAACCTTATCCCTGATTTACAATAGTTATATCCTGACAAATCCATTGTAAGTTGGAAATATTGTAAGTTGAAAACTTATGGAGTATCATAGCTCACTCAATCAACCTTACTTCATATGTGCTTAGAACATGTATGTTTAGCTGCAGTCAAACAAAATTATTTGTCACAAAACCTACTTTATAATGAAGTGCTACAAGTGTAATATGTTTTACTGAATACCTTATTGAAAGTGAAACCCAGAACCAATGGATATACAAGGCTTTGAGTTCAATCCCCAGCATCAAATTCTCTACTCCTCTTCAAAAAAAAAAAAAAAACACCAAACAACCAAACAAACAAAAAAAACCAAAAATCAGGAAAATAACATTGTGGGTTGGGTCCACTTTCTCCCCATCCTCATGTTGAAACATATAAGTGAAACCATTGGTGAGTCAGGGACTTTTAGTTCACCTCCATTTTCCAAGGACACCATCCGACTCTTCCTCACTTTGTACATGTACAACTTAAAAGTAATATTGGTTGCTGCATTGCCGGCTGGTTTTAATGGTGATTCAAATTCATCTACAAAAGTTTTGTAAGGTTAATTTTACTTTCACTGCATGTAATAAGAGGAAAGAAAGAAAGAGATGGGTACTGGAAGAGGGAAAGACTGAGAGAGAAATGGCATGGGTATTGTAGGTAGTGCAAAGGATGTCAGGTCAGGTTAGTATCTCCCCCGAAGTGTCCGTGAGCTGCCTGCATCAGGATCTTCTGGCACTCACTGCTGCACAGGCAGAGGCGGAGGTTCTACTCTCAGTCTTCTAACTAGATTTTTTTTTTTTTGGTCAGTCATGGGGCTTGAACTTTGGGCCTGGATGCTGTTCCTCAGCTCTTCAGCTCAAGGCTAGCACTCTACCACTTGAGCCACAGCATCACTTCTGGTTTTCTGGTGGTCTTATTGGAGATAAGAGTGTCATTGTCTTTCTTGCCCGGCTGGCTTTGAACCACGATCCTTAGATCTCAGCTTCTTGAGTAGCCAGGATTACAGGCATGAGCCACTGGCACCTGGCTCTAGCCAGATTTTTTTATGGACAGAGTCAAAGGTTTAAAAAAGAGGTAATTATTTTCTCTAGATGAGTTATTTCCTTTTCCTTTTTCTTTTCTTTTTGGTTGGTTGTGGGGCTTGAACTTAGAGCATTGGTGCTGTCCCTGAGCTCTTTTGCTCAAGGCTAGCACTCTCCAACTTTGAGCCATAGCTCCACTTTTGATTTTTGAGTGGTTAACTGGAGATAAGAGTTGAATGGATTTTCCTGCCCAGGTGGGCTTTCAACAGTGATCCTTAGATCTCAGCCTTCTGAATAGTTAGAATTACAGGTATGAGATACAGGCGGCCAGCTCCTAGACAATTCTTACTTGCTTTTACAACTTACTTAAGCTGTGCGTTATCTTAAAAGCACTGGGAATTCATGCAAGAGTTTGTCAGTGACATGGACAATCAAATGTTAGTCTAACAGTGGTGGTGTTTTGTGTGGTGTCTTGGGTGGTGGCTAAGTCCACAACAGGTACTTGCGTGATCAGCAGAAGTCTGACAAGCAGAGTCTATGGTTGCTGAGAAAGACTGGCCCCATAACAGAGCAGGACGGAAGGCATTTGCCATAGAGCTCTCTACAGAGTGCCAGTTAAAGTAATTAAAATTGCTAGCCACTGGAGTTCAATGGAAACCAAGGCATGGGGGAAGGACATATATCCAGAAGAAAAAAAAAAAAAACCAGAGGAAAATGCGAACTAGGAGTCTGGTTGAAAAATGAAATTATTTTAACTACAAAAAGGAAAATAGAGACCTATTATTTACCAGAATAGATAAATAAAATAAAAAGCCTTACATGATTAAGATCACTCATAGACTCTGGAGTTGGCAAGACCCAAACTTAAGTCTTGTCTCTATTGTCACATCCATGAGACGTTTACTTAACTTCTTAACTTAGGCCTTTTCACTTACAAAATGGTAATAAATAATATTCACAGGTAGAGTTTTAAGGAAAATTTGGCAAACCAATGTGGGTGAAGTACTTACTATAGTTCTTGCCATATACTGAACGCAATTATATAATGTTAATAGTCACTACTCACATTATAATGGTTATATATGTGTACATATGTATGTACATATATATATATTTATATAAAATCACCATCATTATCAATAACAGTTACTAATTTTGGCCTGTAGAATTTACACTAAAGTCACCTGTATTTTAGGCAGTTTGTTTATTTTAAGAAAAGCAGTTTATTGTCAAATGTTTATAAGGCTAGTTATAAAAACTCTTGCTAACCTATTTGTGTAAGAGACAGGGAGAGAGGGGGGAGGGGGAAGCAGAGGAGCAGAGGGAGAGAGAAAGGAAGAGGGAGAAAGAGAGAGAGAGAATCCTATCTCAAAAATATCCAGAACAAAAAGAGCTAGAGATATGACTCAAGTGGTAGAGCACTAAGTCATAAAAATCAAGCCATAAATGCGTTAGAAACAAATGCATGAAAGAAAAAAAACATTTAAATACATATCTAAGGGCTCATTTTCCTAACATCACCTTATCTGACCTTTTCTGCTTGACTCATACATATACTAGATATTGCAAATAAGGAAAACCATGGGACCTATGTTTCTTTGGGCTTGGCTTACTTCACTTAATATAATTTTGTTTCTAACACATTTATAAGATTATTTCTTTGTTGCTTTGTATGTCCCTCCCCCACAGTATAACCCCTGCTTTCACTATATTTGATGTCGGTATAATTTGTGGAGGAGATGGGGAAAAACAAGTCGTTTAAGGATACAGGTGGACCTGTTGCAACAATGAGAAGTACAAGTTGTCATGTCGAAAACGAACTTTACAACTTTGGTGTGGGGGGGGAGGGTTGGGTGGGGGGGCGGGGGGGGGGGAGGCTGGGAAGGGATGTGAAGGGTAAACAAAGGAGGAGCTGCAATGCTTGATAAGAAATGTACTCATTATCTTGCCCATGTAATTGTAACTCCTCTGTACAGTATGTTCACAAAAAATAAAAATAAAAAAAAATCAAGCCATAGTATTGCCAAAGACTACTACAAGTGAATAACAATTCAGCACATAATGTAATAATAACTTTAGAGTATAAAAATTGAGTAAGGATTATCAAAAAGAGAAATCAATATAGTATACACACTAGGGAAGTCTTGGAAGAGCAGTGCTCGGGCCTGCTCTCTGTAGTGTGACAAATGGAGGGAAACAAAGTGGGAGGTCAGAACTGTAGGAGAAAGAGGTGTTTGCTGTGCACACAGAGGAGACAAAGCAGGAGGAAGGACACAAAGACAGCCATGGCATGGTGTATACGGAGTGGAAGATCTGCCTTAAAAATGATACCAGCTTTCCTGAATTTAAACATCCATCAACCCTACATCTTATTTACAAAACAAGAAAGGTCAGCTTCCAGCCTCAGGTCTTCCAGTAAGAACTGTAATAGAGTCAGTAAATGATCAATCTTTTTCATTATTCACAGAACAAGCTTAATGTCTGTTCAGGACAACTGAGTTCTTTCCTGCAGAAAATCAGCCTTCTTGGGTAGGTTAATTTCCTAAATATATGAACTACAGAGCTATTGCATGTGTGTGTGTGTGTGTGTGTGTGTGTGTGTGTGTGTGTGTGTGTGTGTGTGTGTGTGTGTGTGTGTGTGTGTATTGCAATCTGATGAGAGATTTTGGACAAGTCACTCTCATTTTTGCTCCTTGGCATCTTTATTGGGTAATAGTAACACCTGCCATCCATGCTAATCTCTGAATAATTCCAGTTCCAGCAAGTGAGGTACAAAGGAAAGACTGCCACTGTCTACCAGTAATCTTGGAGAAACTTAAAACATTGACATTATATATGTGCACAGTATGGTGATATTATTTACCATAATAAAATATTCAGCTGGGCACTGGTGGCTCATGCCTATAATCCTAGCTACTCAGGAGGCTGAGATCTGAGGATAGAGGTTCAAAGCCAGCCCAGGCAGAAATATCCCCAGGTGACTCTTATCTCCAATTAGCCACTCAAACAACAACCCTCCCCCCGCCCCCACCCCGCAACAATCCAGAAGTGGTACTGCTGCTCAACTGGTAGAGCACTAGTCTTGAGTACAAACAGGCTCAGGGACAGTGCCTAGGCTATGAGTTCAAGCCTCACATCAAAAAAAATTTTTTTTTAACTTAACCATAAAAGCCTCACACATGAGATATGTTTATGAGATATCAATCACCAATTACAGACATATTTATCTTATATATGTTATTTGTTGTTCTAAGGTACTCTATAGAGGGCAATGTAGACAAGTAAGGAATGCTCATCTACAGTCAGAAAGACCTAATTAAACAATTAGAACCCGTTTAGTTGTTACAATGCATGGAAACTATAAGTGCAATAAACAGAAAAAAGAGATCGGAAGATAGTGGAAGACAGGAATGAGGTAGCCAAGTCAGTAGGTTTAATTAGAGAAATGTAACATTAGTTAAATCTACTTATATAAAGGTCTTTTAGGAAGTTCTCTCAGAGATGAGCAATATAAATTTTGTTGTATTACTAAATTGAAAGAACGTACATATATCCTTCAACCAAATAGCAGAAACGCATCACATTTACTAATTTACTTTGACTCTTAGGAAAGCTAGGGCTAGCTTTTTATCACTAGTAAATCCGGAAGATTTATTAGATTTTTTTAAAGGGGGCAAGATCATTACAACACTTTTTTTTTTTAGCAGTAGACTAATCTTTTACAAAATGAACGACAAAGCCACATGGTTAATTATCTTGAGTCAAAATTCTAAGGTATTACAGGTAAAGCTTGACAAAGGGAGAGGCTCATGGGCCTGGCAGAGAAGACCTGTGGCAGAATCCACAAACAGTGGAGAACAATAAACAGTGAAAAAGACAGGGAGCGCATTTTGCTTCTTTCTCAGAAACAAGCCAAAGGAAATGATCTGAGAGGTAGGGGCAGGTCATATTTTCAGCTTAGTCACATGGAAATGTTTCTGGGGAATAGAGATGGGGATTCTGCTCACGATGCTCACCAGCCTGGATCGCTAATGGTATTTCCAGTAGGTGGCAGCATTTCATTGCTAATCCCCTCTCCAGCTAAGCCCCTACCACTGCAAACAGGCAGACTCAGAACCTTTCCAGCAGAAAACCAAGTGATGTTCCCCTGTGATCGGTTTTGTAGGAAATAGGGGTAAGAAAACAGCACCCCTGGGAAGCATTTGAGATTCTCAGCCAGGCCAGGGATGATTCCTGAGAAGGTATGAGGTCAGGGATGAAGCAGGGGTCTCAAGCTGTTCCAGGCTACCACCTTGCAGAAGGCCCCAGGATAGTGTACCTCAAATGGGTAGTTGGGGAGTTAAATGAGAAAACGCTTTCACTTGTTGGAGAGAAAGATGTTACATCACTTTGTGGGGAAAGGAGGATTTCTGTGCAGACAGCAGCGGGGCCGTGCGCTCTTGGCTTCATGTGCCACCTTCTTCAGACCTTTTTCCTCTGGGAGTGCTCCTTCCCGATTCCCTTCTCTTCCGCACTTCCTCTCACCCCTCCAGCCCTTCACTGCTGGGATTTCCCCAGTAGACCCGTCTCTATCTATGCGGCTTCTTTTCTCCAAAAGTTTGAAACAACTCCTTGCTGATGCTTCACTAAATATGTTTTTTTTCTTTTTTCTTTTGATTGTGAAAATACTGTACAGAGGGATTACAATTACATGGACAAGATAATGAGTACATTTCTTATGAAGCATTGTAGCCTCCTCCTTTGTTTCCCCTTCCCATCCCATCCTCCCGCCCACCCCTCCCCACCCAACCCTCCCCCCCCACCATTATAGATTATTTCTTTGTTGCTTTGTATATCCCTCCCCCACGGTATAACCCCTGCTTTCACTAAATCTGTTTGTTCAACCCAAGCCTCCCCCTCAAGTTTGCTTCTCCATTATGTATCGGGTTGCACATGAGGTGTCTCTAGTCAGCAATGCCACTGCATCCTACAGGCCTCACAGCCCAAGGAGCCTCCCCCTACCAAATTTACTTTCCCTCCTCTGTCTTCCCCTTGCTTGATGGTGCTGTAGACAGCTGGATTCAGGTCAGAGGCTGGGGGGGGGGGGGCGTGTCAGCCCTCCAGGCCAGCCCAACCCCCCAGGTTTACCTCCTTCACACTTCACATCTCTGTCTCTTCTAAGCACTGAATGGATCCGGGTCCTACCCATTCCTCGCTGAGCATTTGCCTTCTAATTGAGGGAGTTTCATCTCCTTCATAGCCATGTGCCACACAGCTACTGAAATCATCCAGTAGGAGCAAAGATATACGACTGTCACATTCCTGTGTTTAAAACCCTTCAATTACTTACAGGATAAATGATCCTGATTGTATCTCCCCACAAGTATTTGTTTGTTTATTGGACACTGTTCCTGAGCTTTTTTTGTTCAAGGCTAGTGTTTTACCACTTGAACCACATTTCCACTTCCAGCTTTGTGGTGATTAATGGGAGATAAGAGTATCATAGCCTTCTTTTGCCCTGGCTGGGCTTTGGGCCTCAATCCTCAGACCTCAGCCTCCTGGGTAACTAGGATTATAGGTGACTCTGCTAATGGCTACCATTTGCCAGGTACTGGTCTAGAACCTAGCAGTGAACAAAAAAGTCCATTCCTATGTAGTTTCTATTCTACTGGGGGCAGATAGAGAAGGAACAAACAAATGAAGAAACATAAAATATATTAAGGTGCTTGATAAGCATGTTTTGAAACTACAGGAGAGGTGGAATGACTTAGGCTGGTCTGCTTCCTCTCAGCTCTCATCTTTCATTGCCCCCTTCCTCTAACATCTGTTTGAGCTCCTCTGAACTCCACTTTGTTAATTGCACATAACATTAATATTAGGCATCAGCCCCTTTTCCAAAAATTCTTCCTTGACCACCTACATCATATACATTAGGGACTAAAATATGAACCAGATGTTTCTTTTACAAAACTCTGTAACCTATCATTTTAGGATTTTTAAAGCTCATCTTTTAAAAGAACAACTTATTGTGACACAATTTATTTATGATTTGCACATGTAAAGTATAAAATTCAAGATCTTACAGTGCATACATTGGGTCGAACAACCATCCATATAATCTTATTCAGAACATGTTCATCATTCTCAAAAGAAATTCTGTATCCATCTAGCCATTTCCTCTTAACCTTCAAAGTATAAGCAAACATTAATCTACTTTCTATCTCTGTAAATTTGCCAATATTAGGTAAAATAGCTTTAAATAGCTTCTTAAATTTAACCTAATGTTTCAAAGTTCATCTATGTTGTTATGTATTGATACCTCGTCTCTTTTTATGGCGAAATAATATCCATTGTATGAATTTATCACATTCTGTTCATCCATCAGTTGATGGACATTTAGATCTTTCTGACTTCTGAGCCATTCTACTACAAATAACACTTCCATGACCACTCGGGTATAAACTTCTGTGCCTACTCTCATTTCTCTTGAGTATATGCCTAGGATTAATATTGATCATTACTCTCCCCCTAGCAACAAATGAGTTCCAATTTCACCATATCCTTGTCAACACTTCTACTGTCCAATTTTTTCATTATTATTCCAATCCTGGAGGGTATAAAGTGGTATCTCATCATGGATTTGATTTGCATTTCTTTAACAGCAAATGATGTTGAACCTTTTTTCATACTCAAAATGAATATATCTTTATTGGATAAATGTCTATTCAAATCCTTTGCCTATTTGTATTGATAGACTTTTTTTTAGAACAGTTTTAGATTTATACAAAATTGAGAAGCTAGCACAGAGTTCTCACTTAATTCATACCCAGTTTCCCTATTACATTAGTATGGTACATTTGTCACAACTAATGAACCAATATTAATGGACTATTATAAAAGTCCATAGTTTATTCGGGCTCCCTTAGTTTTTACCTAATGTTCCTTTCCCATCCCAGGACCACGCTCAGGAGATTATATTACATTTAGTTGTAATGTCTTCTTGGCTCTCCTTGGCTGAGACAGATCTAGCTTTCCCAGTTTTTGATGACTTTGGCAGTTTGGAGGAGCACTGCTTACATTTCTGTAGGATGTCCCTCTATTAGAATCTTTCTGATGTCTTTGCTATGATCCTACTGGGGTTATGGTTTTGGAGAGAAAGAGGACCAGAGAGGTACAGTGCCACTTTCATCATGTTGCGAGTACATGCTCTCAATATGATTCATCAGGTTGATGTCAACCTGCAGATGAGACCGAGACTCTCGATTTGGTCTTCAGTGTATCCCACTACAAATATTCCATCGCAATTTCATTTGCTCTAGTTGTACAAGACCCTGCAGAATTGTGGAGTGAGATGTCTGTTCCTCCTGAGGCTGCTTCCTCCTATATTTGGATAAATTGTAGAGGTGGAAAAAAGGAGTTCAGATCAGAGCATTTCAGGCCTCTTGTCACGCCCACTTGCAGCTGGTTCTCCATCTTGAGTGCTGTTAGCCCACGGCAGCTTTGGGCACAGAAGATACCCTCATCCTCAAACACGCCACTAGACTTTCCAGGAGAGAACCCTTCCTAAATCACCTTCCTTCTTCATTGGCTCTGTCCTCTCAGTTTCCTTTGCTGGCTCTTCAGCATTCCAGAAAGGTTCACTCTTCCTCTTTACTTCTGCTGCTATCAAGAGTATGCCTCTCATTCTTTCTCATGGCTTCAAATCCAATCTATCAGCTGATGATTTCCAAACACATATCTGCAGCCTACACCTCTCTCCTGAGCTCCAGATTACTATAGCTACTATAGCTCTTTTTAAATCACTATTTAGATTTTTTAAGAGGAATCTCAAACAAAGCAATAGAAACCTAACTTCATGATATCACTCCATTCCATCTGATGCCCTGTCCTATATACTCAACTGCCTACACACACAGAATAACTTACTCTCATTTTAAAAATTATCTTTAAGTAACTGTATAAAAGAGTTACCATATAACAAAGCAGTTTATGAAAATAATATATCTTGATCATTGTCACCCCTTTCAATATTCTCATCCATTCCTCTCCCACCTACCCTTTCCCTTACGCTTCTTAATTCTGTAGGATATATATGGGATTCTTGAATCTCCATGCCTTAATTGT
Organism: Dipodomys merriami; assembly: GCF_024711535.1. NCBI lineage: Eukaryota > Metazoa > Chordata > Mammalia > Rodentia > Heteromyidae > Dipodomys > Dipodomys merriami. The sequence goes on along the minus strand of NW_027206068.1, from coordinate 64,168,793 downwards.
TGAGAACTAAAACCTGACATCATTGGTTCTCTCTCTCTCTCTCTCTCTCTCTCTCTCTCTCTCTCTCTCTCTCTCTCTCTCTCTGTACTGGTCCTGGGGCTTAAAATCAGGGCCAGGTCTTGAACGTAGGGCCAGGCCTATACACAGTCCCTGAGCTTTCTTGGCTCAAGGATAGTGCTATAACAGTGAAGCCACAGCTCCACTTCTGGCTTTTTGGTAGCTTAGTGGAGGTAAGAGTCACACAGACTTTCCTACCTGGGCTGGCTTCAAACGCTCATTCTCCAATCTCAGCCTTCTGAGTAAGTAGGATTACAGGCATGAGCCACTGTCCTCTGGCCTTTGGCTCACTTTCAATTCCTTGGCCAATGCTGTCAGCTTGATCCTTAAACTATATCCCAACTTCCCTCTTCTTGTCCTCTCTAATGCTAGTATTTTTGCTTTCTTTCTTTATTTTCTTTTTTGTGCCAGAGGTGGGGCTTGACCTCAGAGCACCCAGTACTCCCTTGGTTTGTGGCTCAAGGCTGACACTCTACCACTTGAGCCATACCTCCAGTTCCCTATCAGCTTGGTTTGAATCATCACTACCTTTCACCTAGAAAGTTTTCTAATGGATGGAGGCTTCTGTTTCTTCTCTTGCCTAAAGCCTCTTTCCCAAGTCTCTACATTTCCAGTGCAGCAGCCAGAGGGTTCATGTTATGACATTCTTAACTCAACCCATTAATAGCTTCCTACTCCCTTTAAGTAAATGTCCAGGCCAGTATAGTGGTCTTCAAGATCGTAGCACCTCGTTTCATAAAACTTGACCCTCAAATAAGAGGTGAAAAAACTACTTATAAGGTGTATCTATAGCACAGCAAAAGAAAAATGAGAGAGATGGTGAACAGTAGGCCTACAGGATTGCTTTCTTCTTTTTTCACTCCATCCGCCCTGGCCTTTCTATTGTTTGCAAATGTCAAACAAGCTCTTCTCTTCCTTTAGGTTTTTCCTCACATGTAACTGTGTCATTAAGGACTTCCATGAATACGGAAATTTCAGATTGCCTCTATTATATGTTGGCACTTTTTACTTTCTATTCTCCTTCCAGCACCTGATTATATAATCATTTGAAATACTTACTAGTTTCTATCTTGATCCACAATGCACATGAGAGTAGGACTGAGAGTAAATATACTTCCACTAAATACTTGTTGGTTGAAGGGGGAGGAAAAAAGAGGCTTTCTTATGTGTTAGATCTTGTCTTCCTGTCAGATTTAAGAATGAGAACTACTAACCTAAAGAAATCTAAAATGAATAGGGAAGAGCCTTGAAGAAGGAAAGTAGAAAGTAAAGCCACAGGACAGATGGAAGAAAAATGTGATGCAGGTGTAATGGAAGAGATGGGTGAGGCAGGTGTAATGGAGAAGAGAGAAGAGAGAACTGGGAAGAACATTTTGGTATTTTCTTTTAAAAATAAATGTTCTTTTAAAATCTTAAACTCCAAAGATCATCAGATACATTGGTGACTTCTCTGCATCTTCAGAGCTCTCATTATAATACTATAGCCTGCATTTTGAGGTAGCTTTTGCGACTTAGTTTTGAAATTGCACATGGCAAGTCATGTACAGATGATCTTTGGTGCAAAGAGCTAAAAAAAGTACACTTATAAAAGCTCTTCAGCTTTGCAGGTTATCTACCATAATTATCCTGGACACAGTATCTGAGTCTGGCTAAAAGTGATCACTACCATAGAGACCAAGGATGCTCAGTAACTCTGATAATGTTAGCTAAGTGGTCTTGATTTTTGCTTATTTAAGATGCTTTATCTACCTAATAGAGATTACTCATAGCATAGACATGTATAGGGGAGACAGACAACAATGACAAGAGCAGAAGAATCCACATAAATGGAATCACTTCTTTTTTTTTTTTTTTTTTGGTTGGTTGGGCTTGAACTTAGGGCCTAGGTGCTCAAAGCTAGCACTCTACCACTTAGAACCACAATGCCACTCCCAGTTTTCTGGTAGCTAATTGGTGATAAGAGTCTCATGAACTTTCTAATCCTCAGATCTCATTCTCTTGAGTGGCTAGGATTACAGTCTCAGCTCCTTTATTTCTTTAGTACAGAAAGGTGTTGTGTATTCCACTGCCAATTAAAAAAAGAAAAAGCCATTAAGAAAAGAAAAAACCATTAAGAAAAGAAAAACCATTAAGAGCACTGTGCCTCTTTCTTGTTAAGTAAGTTTTCTGACACATGGCAACTAGTGATTAATTACTGTGTTAGAAGATAACATTCCTGTAGAGATTTGCTGGAAATACAGATGCTGTCCATGCTTGATTAGACATTGCTTAAGGAATGCTGAGGCATGCTGCTCTAGTCTATTATTTCTGCCTATTTTGGTATTGCTGTTATATTTATTTTACATTGCTTCAAATTCGGTAGAGCTGATAGAATCCATTTCATAAAACTTGACCCTCAAATAAGAGGTGAAAAAACTACTTATAAGGTGTATCTATAGCACAGCAAAAGAAAAATGATGAGAGAGATGGTGAACAGTAGGCCTACAGGATTGCTTTCTTAATGTTCTTTGTCTTCAAAGAAAAAATTGGAAGCATATACATTTTTTAAAAAGAAAACTTCTATGAACTTCTGAGAAAATTTACCATGTCAGTAATTAAAATGTTCAGGATGTTAAAGATAAACTAAACCAATATGAGCCTTTATTTTAAATTCATTCATTCATTCATTCATCACACATAGTGATTGCTCACTGTGGTCCAGTGACCAGGAAACAAGACAGTTCTGGCCTCTTGGAACTTACCACCTGGTAAGAAGATGGCTTTTTAATCAGGATCAGAAGGTCAGAGACCTCCAATGGTATGTGTTTATACTACCATTCACAATCCATTAAAGAATAACATAGAATAGTAATAGTACCATTCAGCTTTTACCTACTACTTAGAACATAATTCATAAATCCAACTGTGAAAGGCAAGATTCAGTTGCCATTCAATTACGTCCTGAAGAAATACTTCATTGGAACATGGTCTGCCGATGCCAACTTCAGTACTGCCCAACCTGAATTTCACCATTCACATGTCAGGGTTTTTTTTTCCCCTGTTGCATGTTCAGGCTCCATACTGTCTGCCAAGAACTGTGTCAATTTACTTATTTCAGCAAAATAAAAAAATCATTTAAAAAAGGATGATTGAATTTAGGAATTATACTCCTCAGAGAATTAGTAATGGTTCTCTGTATCCCTCAGGCCTCCATGTTCTTAACTTCCCCTTGTCAATGTTATTATGAATAGACTAATTCAATAATGAGATCATTTCCCATAAGAGCAGCCAAATAATGCGGCATTCAGTCACACCTGGTTTCCCTAATCTGAGTAAGGAAGGCTTTCCACCAAATTTAGCTTAAAACAGGGAATTTAATGAAAAAACACATTCATGAACACGCAGGGAATACACACACACACACACACACACACACACATATACACACACGACACTATCCTGAAACTAGGAGGAAACAGGGTAAGGGTAAGAAAAGAGCAGAGAAGCAGTGGAATAGGGGAACAATGGACCAAACAGTAACACATTGGGGAAGAAAGGTACAAGGAACATAAATGGTTCATTTTTATAACAAATATCCAAATATATGCTGCCAGAATGACATAATATTTTAGCATTCTAGTATTTCATACTTCAAAAATAATTTCAATATTTCATGAACCCCTAAAGGATAAAAAATTCACATGATAAAACACAGAATTAACAAATAAACAAGAGTATTCCGCATGCTGAAAGAAAAGTATTTCCTAGCCAAAGTTTTTTTTTTTTAAATGAGAGCTTATGGAATAATTCACGTAACCATCATCCATCCTCTTCAAGACCATTTAAGCATTCATTAAAACACCAAATTGAATTAATATACAGTGATAAGACCAAATAAATGGAAATCAATATTAATTATTAAATTTGAAAATAAAATGTGTCTTATAAGAAAAATAATATTAAAAATTGAGTCAGAAAACCTACACAAAGGAAAAAACAGTGCTGAGCACTTATCTCCCAGCATAAACAAGAGAAGATGGTTTCAACTGGAAAAAGACAGACAGCTTAATGAAAGTTTGATATTTGCTGCTTAACATAAGCAAATGGAAAAAAACTCACATGCCCAACAGATATAGATGATTAAAAAATAAATTATAGTTCCAGTATAGCACTGGAATATTTGTTGAGATGTAAAACTAATATTTATAAAGAGTGTTGGAAAAGTAATGTTTTCCAAGAATGGTGTTTATAGAAAATGCAATTAAATAGATCAAAATTATATCAACATATTTCTAATTTTGTAAGCAGAGAGATCGTATGCATTTTTATGTGTACAAATTCTCGCATGCATACAGCATTTGCTCCCAAACTCGAGGGAAAATATACCTAAATAGCATCATTTCACACCAAAGATTTATGAGCAATGTTCCTATTTTTCATTATTATCTTACATAGTTTATGCAATTAGCATATTATGCTTGTATTCAGGAAAAAAGTTAATAAAGCTCTGTAAGAAGAACTTAGGTCAGAAAAACCATTTTCCTACGGGGTGAAAATTTCAATAGAAATTTGTCAAATTATCTTCTCTATCATTTAAGAATATTTTTCTTTCTATCTCTCTCTTTTCTCTGCTTCTCTGTCTCTTCTTTTGTCTCCTTCTGGCTTTTTTAAAAACATTGTTTTTTAAGAGCTTATTTCAAGCAATGAACTTCAATACAAGAAATCTAGGTGAGTTCTGTCATACCTTGCAAAATCCAGATCTGCTTCTCGTGACATGGTGATGTTGGTCAAATTCTGCTGAAGAACGAAAATGTTTCTGCACATTTTCTTGATGCCAGATTCACTAATGCGCCTGAAGTATTGGGCACCGTTGATGAGGATGCAGGAGATGAGATGTCCCAGGCCTGAGGGTCAGCACAGTGCAGTCAGGAGGAAAGAGGAGGTGGATTAATGGCATCTAGTGGAAATGTGCATAGGATTTCTTACTTACTTCTAATTCTTGAAAAAATTAAATAACAAAGAAAAACATGTCAGCTGGTTCCACCAGCTAATCTTAAAATAATTCTAGAGTGTTTCTACATTATTTAGTAGTTACAAATGAGAGCGCTTTGCTTCTAAAGTGTTAACAGGAGAGAAGGTAACTGGAAAGAAAACATAAAGGACAAGCAGATCATAAGACAACAAAAGACACAATCAGTTTGTTCTGATATGTGAAGCTTTGTCTTATAGTCTATAAAATTTGGTACATGGAAGCTCAGAACATCTGTAAACTAATGGGTCTCCTTCAGCATATCCCATGTCATTGAACTGAAGAAAGATGGTTCAGAACAATGTGAAGCACATGTAGATTTCTATTTTATTATATTTTGGTTTTTGTTGGTCATGAGGCTTGAACTCAGGGACTGAGCTCTTTTGCTCAAGGTTAGTGCTCTACCACTTTGAGTCACAACTTCACTTTTTTTTTTCTAGTGATAAATTGGAGATAGGAGTCTTGTAGACTTTTTTTTTTTTTTTTTTTTGTCCTGGGCTGGCTTCGAACCATAAGCCTCAGATCCCAGCCTCCTGAGTAGCTAGGATTACAGACATGAGTTACCAGTGCCTGCCTAAGTTTTTATTTTTAAAAGTTAGGTTTAATTCTAAACACCAGCACTAAGTAAACATTTCTCCCTTTATTTTTTATTATTGCAAAGTTGGCCTGAGCAGAGTCCCTTCATGGAAGTAACCATGGGTTGCACCTCATTGAAGGGCACATCATCAGTGCAATTGCTCCTGTATCTTCACAGTAAGTTTCCCCTTGACTGGTGGGGGCGACAGTAGAGAAGGGTGAGGAAGAGTCATTCTCTTGCTTCAGCTACACTTGCCCAATGCTTCAAGACCCAAACTTGTCTGTGCTACCAGTTAGAGTGAAGAAAAAGGCCTTTATTCAGAGAAAATGAAACCTAACTACACACTCTACATTAAAAGCTGGACCACTTATTCAGGTGAACCAAATTCAGGTGTGGTTTTATTTTGCCATGGTATAACATGGCCTGTCCACATTCTAGGCATATCTTTTGTAGAGCATAAGCAAAGAAAAATAACTTGCCATTCACCTGTGATGCATGCCTTTAACCCTAGCTACTTGGAAGGCAGAGATTGGGAGCACCATGATTCAAGACCTCTTCTTAAATGATAACTAAGTACCATGGCATGTGTTTTCCAGCTATATAGGAGACTGAGATTAGGAGTATTGCAGTTCCAGAGTAGCCTGGGGGGGAGGGAAGTTCATGAGATCTCTAGCTCAACAGAAAAACTTGGGGTGGTGGAATGCACCAGTGAGAATTCATAGCCCAGGCCAGCATGAGCAAAACAGAAAATCCCATTTCCACAATTATCAGCACAGAAACGAACTGGAGGTGTAGTTCATGTCCCTGCCTAACAAACAAAAATCCCCGAGTTCAAACCCCAGTATACTTGAGAGAGAGAGAGAGAGAGAGAGAGAGAGAGAGAGAGAGAGAGAGAGAGAGAGAGAGAGAGAGAGAGAGAGAGAGAGAGAGAGAGAAATAATAACTTGCTCCCAAATTAATAATGCCACAGCACTAATTAACCTTTTCATCACCTGTACCTTTTGAGTAAAATCTCCAAAAGAACACAACTCCATCTTTAGGACTCCATTTTTAGAACTGAACAGGAGAAACAGAATTGGGGGTGCCCCCCAACTTTGCTGTAACCTGTTTCATAAAGCAAACACTGGCTGTGCAGTTCCACTTTCCCATCTTCGGTCTGTTGCCAGGTGTGAACAGTATATCTTCTTAATTGTCTTAGGTAATACTGGTTTTATGCTGTGTGGGAAGACAAATGCTTTCGGCACCCAGGTCTATGTGTCATGTGGGAAGACAAATGCTTTCAGCACCCAGGTCTATGTGTCAATCGCCCAAATTAAGAAAAAGGAAATACAATTTGGAATCCTAACAGAATTCAGCTGTTTCTCTGAGGCTCTTGACTTAAAAGGCTGGGTCCTAGCTTGCACTGCTGGAAGGTGGTGGAAGGAGATGGGACTTAGTGGGAAGGCTTTAGGTGACTAGCAGCTTGACAATAACCAAGTGCATTAAGAGACCCAGCCTCCTCCTTTCTGGTCATAAGATACACAGTTGTTTCTCCACTAACTCCCTGTCATTGCCATGTAGCACCTCCATTAGAGGCTTAAATGCAATGGGTCCACTCAACCCTGGACTGGGACTTCTAAAACTTTTCTCTCTAATTTCATTATCCCAGGTGTTTATTGGAGAGATAAAGTCCTATGGAAAGCATTCAGTGTGAACAGTTAATTTGGTTGGCACCATATTTTGAAAAACTTAGAAGGCACATGTCTTTAGATGGCACTGCCTCTCGCATCCTTTCCTGCTCCCTTAAGGAACTCAAGTTACCTAGCAATTCTGGCTCACCACAGGCTTCCGTCCTTTTCAGATGGGAAGGTATTTTGTGAGAGAAAGCTTTCCCTTCCAGTAATAAAGATTTTTCACACTTCCCTCTCCACTGTATGTGTACCATATTTCCTTCCTTCCTTCCTTCCTTCCTTCCTTCCTTCCTTCCTTCCTTCCTTCCTTCCTTCTTTACCTCCCCTCTCCTGTCCCTTTCTCTGTTATGTGTATGCTGGTTCTGGGGCTTGAACTCAGGGCCTAAGCACTCTCTTTGAGCTTTGCTGGTACCAGCCTTGGCTGATACTCTACCATATCAACCACACTTCCACTTCTGGCTTTTTGCTGATTATTAAAGATAAAAGTACCATAGACTCTCTTGCTTGAGCTGGCTTTGAACAGTGATCCTAAGATCTCATCCTCATGAATGATTAGAATTACAGGTGTGAGCTACAGGTGCTTGACTCTTTTTGCTTTTTTTTTTTTTTTTAAGGAAAGGAGCTCCTTTTGAGGTACTTGTGTTGCCTGTACTGTATTGTTTCCCTATCAACAGATCAGCTGGCAGCCATGTTACACACATGGGGAGAGGCTAAGTATTGCAGCCCTAATCTTAAAACTAGCAGATAATTTTTCTCCAAGTTTTGAATTTCAGTAATAATAGAAACAGGGAAAATCTTCCCATTTCCTTTCTCATCAACTCCCAGAGAGAGAGGAAGAGCTGACCTTCAAAGATATATTGGAACTTGTGCTGCTGAAGGCTGGCACTCATGACCTCTTCAATGGCACTTATGTCTTTGTTGAGCTTGACCACCAGAGGGTCATAATCCATACTCTCCACATTGGCAACAATGGCGTAGTTCCCCTCCTTTGCAAGAGGGATGAGATAGTGGAAACAGTGAACTCTAAAAAAGAAAACAAAACAGATGAGAAGATCAGTTAATAACACATCTTTCCAGTGAAGGTAACGATCTCACGAGATCATAGTACCAAAGTAACTGAAACTGCAGTGGTCTCATAGATTCTTATATCATCTTCTTGCCAATGTTGTTTTTTTTTAATTTTTAATTTTATTTTATTTGTGAACATATGTACAGAGGGGTTACAATTACATGGGCAGGATAATGCATACATTTCTTACCAAGCATTGCAGCCTCCTCCTTTGTTTACCCTTCACCTCCCTTCCCAGCCTCCCCCCTCCCCCCACCTAATCCTTCCCCCCCCCCCCCCCCGCTCCCCCCCCCACATTGTAAAGCTCCCTTTTGACATGACAATTTGTACTTCTCATTGTTGCAACAGGTCCACCTGAATCCTTAAATGACTTGTTTTTCCCCATCTCCTCCATAAGTTATACTGACATCAAATATATTGAAAGCGGGGGTTATACTGTGGGGGAGGGACATACAAAGCAACAAAGAAATAAACTTATAAATGCGTTAGAAACACATTCATGAAAGAAAAAAAACATTAAAATACCTATCTAAGGATTCATTTTCCTAACATCAAATTATCTGACTTTTTCCGCTTGACTCATACATACACTAGATATTGCAAATAAGGGAAACCATGGGACCTATGTTTCTTTGTGTCTGGCTTACTTCACTTAATATAATTTTTTCCAAGTTTTTCCATTTCCTAACAAATGGGGCAATGTCATGCTTTCTGATGGAGGCATAGAATTCCATTGTGTATATATACCACATTTTCTTGATCCATTCATCTACTGAAGGGCATCTGGGTTGGTTCCACATCTTAGCTATGGTAAATAATGCTGCAATAAACATAGTTGTGCTGGTAGCTTTAGTGTGGTCTTGTTTGTAAACATTTGGGTAAATGCCCAAAAGTGGGATTGCTGGGTCATAGGGGAGCTCTATGTGAAGTCTTTTGAGGAACCTCCATACTTCTTTCCAAAGTTTGCCAATGTTTTTAAAACCAGAATGCCCCCTTAATTGTTCTATGGAACTGCTGATCTGAACAAGTGACCTTCTGTAATCTTTGTTTCTTTCTACATATGCTTGTGATAAAGGATATTTGAGTTCTTGGGTTTCTTTCAATGTGAAAGGAGCCTGGAGAAGGAATAGACAGAATGGAGGAGAATGATGAAAGGGATTATACTGATTAAGAAGCATGGGACACTTAGATGGACACATTATATTGTAACCCCTCTTGTATAACATTTTGAAGTTCAGAAAAAAGTCAGATTTTGTGATATATAATTTACAGTAGAACTTTCCATATTTATTATACAGCTCCTGAAAAAAAAACAAATCCTAGAACTATCCTATAATCCAGCAATACCAGTTTGGGGCATTTGCCTAAAGATTACAAGTCAGGATACAATCAAGACACTTGTATACCCATATTCACTGCTGTAGTATTTACCATAGTGAATTTTATGGAAACAGTCCAGATGTCCTACAGTGAATGAATAGATGAAGAAAATGTGGGATATATATAGACAATGGAATTTTATTCATTGATCAAGAAGAATAACATCATGTCATTTGCAGGGAAATAAATGGACCTGAAAAACATTATATAAGTGAAGTAAATCAGGCCAGAGAGACAAAGGATGCATGTCTTCTCTTCTATGTAGAAGTTAGATCTAAATTAAAAACCTTAGACACAATCATACGCATACAATCTCTTCTATGTAGAAGTTAGATCTAAATTAAAAACCTTAGACACAATCGTACGCATAGATACAAAAATTGAGTAAAGTATGGTATATGCAGGAGACAGAGGATTCCAATTGTGTAACACTTTTGAAATACTAACTTACAGTTTACCAAAATGAAATACCAAGAAGCTGAAACATTTTTTGTTGGAGGGGGGGTTGGGGCTCAAGGTGTGGGAAGCAGATGTATGAAAAGAGGAGGAAGAAGCACAAACAGACGTTACTATTCAAGGTATATATGTGAAAATGGAACCGGGTAACTTGAAAGGATGGGTGTGGTTGGGATAGATGGGCGGAGGAGAACGATGGACATGGTGACACTGATTATAAACTGACAAGTTCAATTAGAATACCACTGTACAATTACTTAAATAAAAATATTTCACTACAAAATCAGTTATTACAATAGATGCATTTTTGTATCTCACTGTAGTATTAATTTGAATTTTTAAAAATAATTTATTGGGGATTGAACTTGGGGTTTAGTACTAGCCAAAGATTTGCAGCACATCCACATTCATTTGCTTTTGGTTTCTCTAGGCTGGCTTCTGACCCGGATTCTCCTACTTCTGGCCTTTGAAATAGCTGGAAATATAGGCATATGCCACCACAACTGGCTAGTTTGTATTTCCTTATTGACTAATAAGGCTAAACATTTTTATGTGTTTGTTTTCTATTTTGTGATATATCTCTTCCCATCATTTGCTCAGTTAAAAAAAATTGTGTTCTTAAGTTTTGAAGGTTCTTTATATATTCTGGAAATAAGTTTCTTATCAAATCCACATTTTGCAAATATTTTCTCTTAGTTTTTTTATTACCTTTTCATTTTAATAATGTCTGTCAAAGAATGAGTTTTCAATTCTGATGAAATTTCATTTATTTATTTTTATGGAAAGTCATTTTATTTAAGAACTCTTTGGCAAAACAAAGTCACAGGATTTGCTCTTGTGTTTCTTCAGGAAGTTTTAGTTTTTTTATTTAATTTTTTAATTGTTTTTAAGTAGTTGTACAAAGAGGTTCCATTCTACAAAACAGTATATGAATACAAGGTGTCTGACAACATTGTCACCTATCACTCTAACCCATCCCTTCTAGGAAGTTTTAGTTTTAAGCACTGAATTTATTTTGTGGCTTGTTTTTCTTTTTTCTTTTTTTCTCCAGGGGTACAGAGGATCACACCCTTGTACATGCTAGGCATGTGCTCTACTATGAAGCTGCACCACCAGCCTGTGTGATCCATTTTGAGACGCGTTGTGCACAGAATGTGTGATGTTCTTATGCCCTGTTCATGCCACGGAATCAAATAGCTGGGCTACTTTTTGTGTTCAGTGATTGGTGCTCATCTTAATGGGTGCTAATAGTGACTAATTTCCACCTATAAAAATTAATTTGGACATCCATGTGTTAATTGGTAAAGGGTACAGTTTTGATAAAGATATCAGTAATGGCACTGTTCACAGCCCCTATCAAATGTGACATTTCTGATATAATGAAAGATGACCAACTCTGGAGTGGGATTCATTCCTAGGGCAACTGATTGCTACTGTGTAGAAATTACACTGTAGTAGCACTTAGTTGAAATCAAAACATCTATATTAAAATACATTTACAGTAAATTACAGACAGTGTAACACCAGGCAGTGGGAATGCCACATGAATAGATCTGGTTTTATGAGGCTGTATGATTCTGAACGATGGTGAGTGGTTCCTTTCTGCTAAACACACAGGTCACATGACACAAGTGTAAGGTGACTTGGAGAAACTGGCAGGGGCATGTAATAGCCTTTGAGATCATGTAAGGAATTCAGACTTTATGCTAGAAATCTTAGGAGAATTTTAAGAGGTAAAATGATGTAATCAGATATGAGCTTTGGAGCTAGCATACTATTAATTCTTCAGGAGGAGAAGACAGGAGGACAGGAAGATCACAAGTTCAGGGGTAGCCGAGGCAGTTAGTAAGATCCTATCTCAACAGTGAACATAAAGGAAAGGTCAGACTTGGGTTCAGACCTCAGTATTGAAAAGGGAAAGGAAGGAAGGAGGGAAGAAAAAAAGGAAGGAAGGAAGGAAGGAGGGAGGGAAGTAAGGAAAGAAGAGAAGAGGAAGGGAGGCAGGGAGGGAGGGAGGAAGGGAGGGAAGACAGGATGGATGGAGAGGATGAAGAGAGATGATCCATAACAGATAGATAGATATGAGCTTTGTCAAGGTAACTAGCATGATATAAGACTAAAGTGACTTGCCAGCCACAGTGAGGCCCTGAGTCCCATCCATAGTATGGGTGAGAGGGGAAGGTGAGAAGAGCATACCGAGGGCAGAGAATGGAACTAGCTGAAAGTGAGGGCTGATTAGGAAGTCCCTGTGAATTGTGGGTAAAAGCGAATCAGATCCTAGAGAAAACCACCGTTCCAGGTTCTCCGCTCTTCCTTCCAAATGCTACAGATTCAGTGAATGTCTAATTCCAACAAAATTTTATTTTTCTTTCAATTCTGGCATGCTGTTGCTGACCTTACTGCGACTTTGGCATTAAGGTTTTCCGCAAACGCGGCTGATTGCACAGCGGGAAGGCTGATTTTCACACAGTGCACACTTAGCATCCCAACAGTGGCAAGCAGTTGCTGTTTAGCCCACTCCGAGCCCACCTGATGGTGAGGGAAGTCAGCTGATCAAGGTGACATTCCTGACACCTTGCATTCAAATGGCAACTTAATTTCTTCTCTAAAGTTCCAAGATGAACAACAACAACCAAATCACTCTGAACTTTTAACAGTGTTCACCAGGTCTTTCGTCTCTTGGAGGTGCCATCTGCCTGATGCTCCACATTGTGGAAAGGGGCTGCTGCCGGGGGTGGAAGGCGATGATGTCTGGATGGGTTCTTCTCAGAACCTGCTTGATTTACGAATATGTTTTTTGTTTGACTTATAACAATATTAAAGAAAAATAGGGGCTAAGGATACAAGGGTATCTGGAGGGGAATATACCACACATTGGCATTTGAACTTGTTTGGGACTCCTCGCTGGCATAACTCATCAATAATTTTTACACATGGATTTTTTTTTCTTTTATCTTCTCTCTCTCTGTCTTTCTGGGGGGAGTGGGGGTTCTAAGGGCTTCACACTTGGCTAGGCAAGCACTCTACCACTTGAGCCTCAGCTCCACCCCTGTTACTTTTTAGCTATTTTTCAGATAGTTCTGTACGTTGGCTTGGAGCCAGCCTTGGGCCGTATCCTTCCCGTACAGATGGGACTACAGGTAGGTAAGACTACTTCTTGGCTTTGTTTTTGAGGTAAGATCTTTCTAACTCTTTTTGCCCGGCCTGGTGTAGACTCTCTGTGCTCCTTTTTACCTTCCACATAGTTTGTATTACAGGTGTGCGCCACCGTGCCTGGCCATCTGTGTTCTCTTATTACAGTGAATTCTTGGCAAAAGTGCCAGAGACAGAACCTAACCAGTCTTCATCAGGCAGCTCCTGGACAACAGGTCGTCAGTTCTAATTGCTTTTCACAGCTGGATGGGAACAAAACAACCTTTAGTTAATTGTCACAGAATGATATTGGTCACATACTCTTAGGTGTACCTCCGATGTGCAGGGGACTAGTAAGTGGACTAATGTGAAAATACAATTCATTTTCTTTAAGGAACAACAGCTTTTGCTTGGAGAAATAGCATTTAGTTTATTGGGGTTTTTTAAAAAATGTTTTTATTATCTTTAATCAGTTGCACAAGGGAGTTGCCATTCAACAAAGCCGTTTCTGAATATAGTGTGTTTAAATCAATGTCACCTGTCAACCTCCTCACCTGCCCCGCACAACCTTCCCTTACTTTTCGTAATTTTTGAGAGATGTACTAAATTATTTTTTTTGTCATTTGACAAGGCAGTTTTTATATAAAATGTATCTTGATCTTTGTCATCCTTTTACCCCGCTTCGATCCTCCTCTTCCCTTATCTTTCCCTTATCTTTCTCCATTGGTATACCCAGTGGATTCTTGACTGTATTCTCCCTGTTTCCCCACTTCTCCCCTTTATTCATGTACCCTCTACCCTTGCCCCCTTGCTAAGTACCCATTTCCTGGTACTTGTTTGGCAGGGTCTGGTTTTAAGGCAGGTAATTTTTTTTGGGGGGGGGGTCTGGTTGTGGGCCTGAACTCTAGGCCTGGGCGCTGTCCCTCAGCTCTTCAGCTCAAAGCAAGCATTGTACCGCTTGAGCCACAGCACCACTTCTGGTTTTCTAGTGGTTTATGGGGGGTAAGATCTCACGGAGTTTCCTTCCTGTGCTGGCTTTGAACTGTGATCCTCAGATCTCAGCCTCCTGAGTAGCTAGGGTTACAGGCGTGAGCCACTGGCACCCGGCTGTACATTTTCTTTTGCCCAGTGTGACCCCCTCCCTCCTTCTCTCCCAGTTCCCCCCACCTCCCTTTTTTTTGTTGGTCCGGTCATGGGGCCTGAATTCTTGGCCTGGACGCTGTCCCTCAGCTCTTCAGCTCAAGGCTAGCGCTCTACCACTTGAGCCACAGCACCACTTCAGGCCCTGCTTATGTGGTACTTAGGAATCGAACCCAGGGCCTCAGGCATGCAAGGCAAGCGCTCTACCACTGAGCCACCTTCCCAGCCCAAGGCAGGTAGTTCTTAAATCACCTTCCATGCAGGGCCAGTTCAGGTTCACATTCTGGGCCTACTAATAACAGTGATCAGGACACATCTAGAAGCTCCTGTGTGTGTCATCCACAGCCCTGGCATGCTGTGCCCCCACAAAGCTTGGTACTTGCCCTGCTGTCACGCCATTACACGACAGTGTGATCAGTGTGAGACCTGGCTCATTCACTGTGTATCCTCACTGTAATGAGATAACAGGACCGAACTGAGCGTGTCAACATTTACCATCGGAGCTGTACATGGGATATTCTGCTACTTTTATGAACCAGGCTTTGAGAGGGATAAAGACAAACTGAAGCAAATTCAGAAAGCAATATGAATGTCAAAACCATGTTATAGAGGAAATGTGGAAATTTAATTTAGGAAAAATAAACATGTTTAGTGTTCTCAAAGTCAAGATAAGCTAATTCTGTATCCATGAGTCTGAAATTCAATCATTTTTTTTTCTTATCCAATCTGACATTAGCTTTTTCTGTTTTTAAACCATCATTGAAGAAGATATGGTGTTAGGTGTTAACAGCACTGTACGGTTTCTTGTAAAGTTAATAAATAATGACTAAAACATGTTCTGCATTATAAGAATAGTATTGCCAAGATGTACAAAAATAAAAAACACAGAACAGAGGTTAAGGATTTAAAAGATCATACTGAGACGTGTTGAAAAGATCCCACGTGGAATTAAACACCACCACAAGTAGGTAATTCTGAATGTGGAACACGTCTTGGCACCACACAATCAATAGCACACATTCCAGGAGTAATTAATTTGGTGTTCCCTTGTTTTTCTTTGCGAGGCAGGTAGCAGGTATCAGAATATAACTGGTGTTTTTATTTTTCCCCCCTCCACTGTCTATTGCATTTATCTATTCATAGAAAATGTCTGCTTCATTTCACTATCTGCTTGAAAATAAATGGAAAACAATTCTAAAAATTATCATAAAACAAATCAGAAAACATACAGCAAGAGCCTTTATTTCTGGACAGGTTAATATAAGAAATAAAATAACGCGGAGAAAAACAGATTCCAAATCTGCAATGCTACTGCATTTTTTTCTATTCAAGCAACAAAACAGGGACTCACTGGGCAAAGTTATGAAGAATAGAAAAGGCACATGAGATACAAAAGTGGTCTTGACACACCTGAAAACCACCCAAAGTCTAACCTTAATCTTGACACATCCCAATGGCTGATGAATGATCCAAAGTCGCATTTGCACTTTTAAAATCTAGGTATTATAAAGACTTCAAAAGAAAAGCCAGTGTTCTAACAATTTTAATCATGCTCTACAATAATGCACGAGGAAATGTATTACCATACCATTGAGGTTTCTGATCCTGAAGTTTCAAAAGAACACACCCCAACTGCTTACTAACATTGACACCCACGTGAGCATCGCAGACTGGACATCTCAGAAATGGGATTCCTGATTTCCACCTCCCTTGAACCTTCTCCTTTAGTCAGTCCCACTCAGAGAACAGCCTTGGCATCCACACTGTTGCTCAGGCCCCAAAGTGGTAGTTTTCCTTGAGTCCTCTAGCCCTGCATCCCACTCAAGCTGCCAACACTTTAATCAGTGCTGTCTTTAATACATGCCTGATACAACACTTTCCATACCTGCCCCTGCATCTCTGATGCTCCTACCTACCCATATCCAACTTTCATTCATACTTCTTTCTCTCTGCAATCCTTTCTGTACAATAGCCACTTATCTTTAAAAAATGTCAATTCATTAACTTCTATCCTCTAATTTTTATAGATTCCTATGAACCATTAAGAACCATCCTATAGCTTCTTAATGCACTTAGAAGAAAATCTCAACTATTCACTTGGCAGGTAAGATCCTTCAATGTTCAAGTTTCATGGCCTACATGCTCAGACTCCAACCTATCTCTTATACCCCATTCTTCAGACCTCACACCTGCTTAGTTCATTCAGCTACAAACACATTAGGCTTCTACCAGTTTCTCACAATGTCTTGGAATGTGTTTTTCTCAAGTTCTTTTTTTTTCTTAATATATATTTTTTATTGTAAAGATACTGAACAGAGGGGTTACAGTTACATGAGCAAGGTAATGAGTCCATTTCCTATTGAGCATTGTTACCCCTACTTTATATTTCCCCTGCCATCTCTTTCCTCCCCACCTCCCCAACTCCTCCCTCCCAACCCCTTATTCCCCCTGTCCCTAAAGTTGTAAAGTTCATTTTCAACATACTGTCTTGTACATCTCATTGTTACAATGCGTCATCCTGTATCCTTATTTCAGCATTTTGTTATTTCCCTTCTCCTTCCCAAATTAGAAAAATGTATATTCAAGATGCAGGACACCGGAATCAAATACAGTGACAACAGGGGTTATGCCAGGAGGGAAGAACATACAAAGAAACAAAAGAAAAAATCACACAGTACATTATAAATACATTAAAAAGAACAATAAGAAAGATAAAATCTCTTGTGTCACTATCTTGGGGTTCATTTCACTTAGCATCAGGTTATATGGTCACATGTATATAGCTTTTGACCTCTTCTGCTTGTCCTAGACATATACTCGTTATTGCAGATAAGGGAAACCATGGGACCTATGTTTCTTTGAGTCTGGCTTACTTAATATAATTTTTTCCAAGTCTTTCCATTCCTAGTAAATTGGGTGGTGTCATTCTTTCTGATGGAGGCATAGAGTTCATATATATATATATATATATATATATATATATATATATATATATATATATATATATCACATCACATTTTCTTACCCATTCATCTACTGAGGGGCATCTGGTTTGGCTCCATATTTTAGCTATGGTGAATAATGCTGCAATAAACATAGTTGTGCTGGTAGCTTTAGTATGGCCTTGTTTGTGATCGGTTGGGTAAATACCTAAAAGTGGAATTTCTGGGTACTAGGGGAGCTCTATATGTAGTCTTTTGAGGAAACTCCATACTGCTTTCCAAAATGATTGAACAAGTTTACATTCCCACCAACAATGCAGCAGGGTTCCCTTTTGGCCACATGCCCTCTAGCATCTGTTATTTCTAGATTTCTTGATTATAGCCATTCTAACTGGGGTGAGGTGGTATCTCAATGTTGTTTTGATTTGCATTTCTTTAATGGCTAGAGAAGTTGAGCATTTCTTCATATGTCTATTGGCCATTCTTATTTCCTCTTCAGAGAAGTCTCTTTAAGTCTTTAGCCCATTTATTAATTGGGTGGTTGTTTCTTTGAGTAGCTAGGATTACAGGCGTGAGCCACCAGCGCCCAGCTCAATTAGAAAATTTTAAATGATCTATGTGGTTCCACTTATAGTTCACATTCTCTTTCTATTGAATAGCATAATTGGTCTCATTATGCTACTTTATTGCTTTAGCTACATTTATCTGAAATTATCTTTTTTATATAGTCATTGTCTATTTCTCACCATTAGAAGGTAGTTCAATCAGAGTAGGCACCTTCAATGTTTGTTTATTATGGTGTCCCAATTTTTGGAATACTGATTGGCACAAAGAAGATTCTGGAAAATTGTTCAATAAATGAATGAACAACTGAGAACTTTCTAGTCCTACCTATTCTCATCCCATCTGTTTAATAATGGAGGCTACCAAAGCTAAGCAGAGTATCCCACACTACAGAGGAAGGTACAAAAGGCCAAGAATCTGGCATTGTTGAAACCATGTTTTTGCATGATCCTTTTAATTTACTCTCTTGGGGTTTAGGTTCCCTGAAAGACAAGACTGTGGTTCTTGCATCTGTAATTCCCTTGACATGTTTGCCTTAGTAAAAAATATCAGTGACAATACAGTTCTGTTTGTAAAGCTACCACGCTAAGTACTGACTGTACTGCAGACACTGTACTAGTTGTAATTACATATATAACATATCTCTAAGCGAGGAATCACCACTTTCATTTGTAAAAACAGAAAACCATGGGCTTTTCAAATTAATTAGCTAGCCAACTGGCATGAACAGTTATACACAATTCTGTATTATCATACTTAAAAAGCAGCAGCTGCTCAAATTCTTTAATGGTGATTGAATAATGCTAGAAATCACTGTAGCAAAAGGACAATATCAACAATAAGAACCAAACATTCTTGTAGCACCCCGACTTCTACTATCAGACGCTGACATCACAAAATCCTGTGTTTGGTTGGGTCATACCTCACTTCGAGATGCAGGACCAGCAAGCAGCGGTCAGCCATATCCTGGAAAGACTTGGCAAGTTCACTCAGAGTCTGCATGATCTGTTCAGACACTGGGGGGAGGTCCATGTGCACGTGGCTTTCTTGAGCAGGAGAAAGCACTGGAAGAAGAGGGAGGGCAGAACAGCAGTCATTTCACTAGATAGTTATGATGCACATCATTTTGTTTTGCATCTTGTTTTTACTACTTTGGCTGTCAGAGTTGGCAGCATTCAAAAATCTAAGACATGGCAGACTATTGTACTTCATTCTGTTCTCAGCTGATTGCCTTGAAACAATTCACTGAAGGATTGAAACAGGACCTCACAGTTGGAAGGGGCCTTAGCTGTCATGTGGCCTGATTATATGGTCAGTGCTTGTGTCACCAGTGGCTTATTAGCTTTTCATTGCACAGTCATATAAATGCTTATGAAAGGAAGCACAATACCTACTTACAGCAGCCTGTTCTACCTCTGAAACATCTGATCATCATACAACACGCCTGTATCTGTGCTCATTAATTCTTCATCATTGGCACTGGTTCTACAAAGCTTTGCCATTCTCTAAACCCAAGTACTGGAGTTACATTTTTTTTGGGGGGGGCGGTCGGTCATGGGGCTTGAACTCTGGGCCTGAGTGCTGTCCCTCAGCTCTTCAGCTCAAGGCTAGCGCTCTTCCACTTGAGCTACAGCGCCACTTCCAGTTTTCTGGTGGTTTATTGGAGATAAGAGTTTCACAGACTTTCCTGCTTGGGCTGGCTTTGAACCGCGCTCTTCAGATCTCAGCCTCCTGAGTAGCTAGGATTACAGGTGTGAGCCACCAGTGCCTGGCCCATGGAGATACTTATTTAACTTCAGTGAAGCTGTTCCTTTTCTAAGACAGATGTCTCTAGTGCTTCTAATCATTCTTTAAATGGGTTGGATTGGACAATTTAATATTTCCTAAAATTTACTGACAAAAATATCCCAAGTGTTCTGCATTTCCCATGAAATGTAGGACTCAGGACTAAAAAGAGTAAATACGCCAGAGGGCCCTGACTTTTTCTTTTTCTAGGTGTCATGCTGTTAAAACTGAAGTTTAAAAATCTTCGGTGTATGTGTTTGTGCACACTTAAGTGTGTTAGAGGGCTGCATTCCAACTTAATTCATCTCTAACTTGTGGGCAACTACAAACACTAAAAGGTCTTTTGGAAAAATTGATAGAGCTACTTTCAATATTGTTCCAAAATAATTTATAAATATTAAACAACACTTGAACAATTCTCTTTAAAAAAAAAAACATCGGATAACATCATCCAAAAAAATGTACTCTTTATTGGACTTACATAACTGGAACCCCTCTGTATAGCACCTCTATAGTATCAATAAAAAAGACAAACTGTAAGCAACATTTACCTCTCAAGTTCTGCATGTAGAGCTCTGTTAAACTCCTAGAGTTTTGTAATGATCACCAGTAATAATTTGGCTATTTTTCCAATATTTCTTTTATTCACTAGAGTCTGGATTTGAGTCCTGTCTCTCTAGCACTCATTTATGTGACCAAAAGTTTTAATTACTTAAATTCTCTCTGCTTTTGTTTCTGTTGTAAAATGGAGTAACAGTACCTGTATGTTATGAAGTTAAATGGATGAATATGGGAAAACACTACATCAGCATATGAAATATATTCAATATTCATACAAATCAGACACAAACCATTATTAGTTTCCTTTACCATTTTATTTGTCCAGGTTAAGTCTTAAGATTAACTGTAGCTATGAGGTATTTATAAGATTATTCCGCCGGGCGCTGGTGGCTCACGCCTGTAATCCTAGCTACTCAGGAGGCTGAGATCAGAGGATCGAGGTTCAAAGCCAGCCTGGGCAGGAGAGACCGTGAAACTCCTATCTCCAATAAACCACCAGAAAACCAGAAGTGGTGCTGTAGCTCAAGTGATAGAGCGCTCGCCTTGAGCTGAAGAGCTGAGGGACAGCGCCCAGGCCCAGAGTTCAAGCCCCATGACTGGCCAAAAAAAAAAAAAAAAAAAAAAAAGATAATTCCATCTGTCCTGAAGTTCAATTTCCAATTGTCAGTATGTTTTGCTTTTCGACCTAAAAGTCCTTTTTTCTGTCAGAAGATGTTGAATCGTTTGGAATAAATGTTCCCAGAACTTAGATCACAGCCAACTTCGTGAGGTACACTGACTCAGGGGGCAGGTTCATGGCACAGGATAGGGTGTTGACATTTAGTTGTACTATAGGTATGCCCTACAATGCTCTGTCTATAGACTTTGCTCAGTCCAAACAAGAGGCAGATTGTTAATCCAGATTTCTGATACTAACTTTTCTTCTATGGAACCAGACTATAATAAGTAAAAATGCCATGATGAAAACATTAAAAAGCAAATACTGTTCAAGGGAACTGACAAGAGGAAGGGAATGTGAGAGTGTAGATTTCATGCTATTATTAGCCTTGGTATCATCCTAGATGCTGACTAACTCCATCTGGATGAGTGACACTGTACCTCTCCCTAATGTTAACATTATTCATGTTGTTTGATCACAAGGCAAGATCACTATCTTTATAATGTTTCATATGGCAGGGTAGATGAAAGCAACTATTAGTAACGTTATTATAATGTTTCAAAGCATTTTAAGGCTTTTAAGCCCCTGGGTTTCTCTGATATGTGATCCTAACTGTAACATGGAGAGTTATCTATGCATCAATGAAAAGAAACAGAAATCAGACCTTGAAATCTCACTCATGGTCTAAGGTCCAAACTACACTAATTGATCAAGATCTATCAAAGACATCTTTGGATAAAGTCCAATAAGAAAACTTACAAATATTTCCTTTTCCTATTATATAAACATTGAATTTCATAATGTGACAATTGACCACTGCCAAAATACAAATTAAAAAAAAAATCAGAGTGAGCCAACAGCAATTTTAGCTGCCAAGTAAAACTAAAAATGTAGAGCAGCTCCGAATAGTGACATACTATACATTTCGTTTGACTGTAATCTACAGCAGAAACATGAACAGTTTATTGAAGCACCACAGAAAATTAGGCTCAAAGCTCTACTAAAAAGATGGTCTGTAAACACCTAAAGGATTACTAGAATTTACCAAGTTCTCTTCTTGAGAAAGAATATGTTGAGCAGAGAAATGCTGAGCATACTAAACAAAGACAGCAGAAAACAATCAACTAGCTCTCTAATGTCAAATGGAAATCTACAAAAAGGCAATGGTGACAGAATTGCCTGGGAGATAACAGTCCAGAAATGAGGTTACTGGACACACATACAGATGTACACATGCACACACCCATTTCGTACTATATATTTATGTTAGGAGTGCTCTGTGCATCAGCACAGTGCACAGGTAAGCTTTACAAATATTAGTGCTTGATTCTTTTTTTATTAAGACATACACTTTGAGCACTTTTTTTTTTTAATACTGGGAGTGAATAATATCATTCCCATCCTTGTCTGGCTTCCAGGAAGGATTTTTTTTTTTTTTTGCTAAAGTGAGAGGCTGTTTCCCCTTTTCCTGATTTGATAGGGTGAAGATTAAAAATCAGATAGAGTCTGGTCTTACCTTCAGAGGTCATGTTCTATTAGGAAAATGAACATATCTTTAAAGCATGGCAAGCCCAAAAAATTGGTGACTTGCTGTCATGCTAAATCTTGTTTTCAAGTCTCTGAAATGTTAAGCTCTAGTACAATGTTCTCTGATCAAAACAGTTCCTCCAGTTCTCTCATACCCTTGTCTCCATCAAACCTGCTACTCAACGCTGCAATCCCTTCTCTCCTGGGGGATCCCATCCCTCAGCAAGGATGGATCCCGTCAGGGCTATTCAATCAGGGACCTCAACTCCCTCAAATGTTCTCTTTCCTTCACAATGACCCCCATATGCCATCTAAAGGGTCATTTCTATAATTTAAACAAAAAAAAAGGTAGATTGTTGCCAATTAACTGACCTCCATTTTAATCTAAAAAAAAGAAAGCTTTTGATAGCATTTGTTTGTCCTTTCACTGGTGCTTGGTTAGTTCTTTCTCTGTCTTGGTGACTTTTACACATTCATATCACTTTCCTCAGGCCCTTTGTCCAACTTAGTCCCTATTACTTCTTTCACAAAGACCTCAGATTCTGTGTGTGTGTGTGTATGTGGGTATATGTGTGTGTGTGTGTGTGTGTGTGTATGTGTATGTGTGTGTGTGTGTGAGAGAGAAAGAGACAGACAGACAGAGACAGAAACAGAGACAGAGACAGAGAGACAGAGCCCACTGTAGTGGAGAGGCTTAACTCAGGGCTTCATACTCTTGCTTGGCATTTACATTCCTTCAATGTTGTACCACTTGAGCCACACATCTACTTCTAGCATTTTGCTAATTAATTGGAGATAAAGAGTCTCACAAAGTTTTCTGTGTGGGCTGGATTTGAACCAGGATTCTCAGATCTCAGCCTAGAATTGGAGGTATCTAGAATTGGAGGTGTGAGCCATTGGCACTAGCCTTAAGTCCTCAGATTCTTATTGTGACTGAGAGAACTATCAATACTTACTTTTCCCACAGCCCTGACTTCTATTAACTCCTCCACATGACATAACCTCATTTCTGCCTTCATCTATTAGAACTTGGTTTCTAACAATGATCAGTAGTTCTCTATCAAATGCACTGAGTGCTTTCAGCCTTCCTTTCATAAAAGCTTTCTGTCACATGAGACCTCATTGGCCACTTCTTGACCTCCTATCTTCTTTTGGCTTATGGGCATCATATTCTTCTGGGTATTCTTTAACTTTCTGGAATTTTCTTCAGTTAATCATTTTTTTAAACATATGTTCTACTCTGAATTCCCTTCCTATTAGTGATTTAGCAATTTACACATTTCAGCTATACAGGAGTATATATTATCTTTGACTTCTTTCCAGCAAAGACTAATTTCTGCCAGTTTTATTTGCTAAATATTTTCTTAATATTTATTTTCTCTTTTGTACATCTACTGCCACTTTTTTGGTTTAGACCTCATTTCTTCTTTAGAACACTGCAGTTTGTGCAGGACATGACCAATATCTTGATGCAGAAGTCTCCTCATTGATGCCTTGTGTCTCTGGCCTGACCTTTTTTCCATGTAATTAAACATGAGTTATTCATCCAAACATAAATGTGACTACGTTAATTTATTGTATAAGTCATATGAACGTCTCCCATTGCTTATATGATCAAGGCCAAGTGCCTCAACAAGGCTTTCTATGATGTCATCATCAGTATTTTTCCTCCTCCTTTTTTTTTTTTTTTTGTCAGTCATGGGCCTGAACTCTGGGTCTGGGCACTGTTCCTCAGCTCTTCAGTTTAAGGCTAGCACTCTACCACCTGAGCCACAGTGCCACTTCCAGCTTTTTCTGCTTATGTGGTGCTGAGGAATTGAAACCAGGGCCTCATGCATGCAAGGTAAGCCCTCTACCACTGAGCCATCTTCCCAGCCCCATCTCTCTCTCTCTCTCTCTCTCTCTCTCTCTCTCTCTCTCTCTCTCTCTCTCTCTGTCTGTCTTTTTTTTTTTTTTTTTTTTTTTTGTCGGTCGTGGGGCCTGAACTCTGGGCCTGGGTGCTGTCCCTTAGCTCTTCAGCTCAAGGCCAGCGCTCTACCACTTGAGCTACAGTGCCACTTCCGGTTTTCTGGTGGTTTATTGGAGATAGGAGTCTCACGTTCTCTCCTGCCCGGGCTGGCTTTGAACCGCGATCCTCAGATCTCAGCCTCCTGAGTAGCTAGGATTACAGGCATGAGCCACCAGCGCCCGGCTCTGTCTGTCTTTTAAGAATAGCAATGGTATCCAACCCAGAGCTCTGTGCATACAAGGCAAAAGCTCTGCCACCAGGCACAGATAATTGTTGTGATAATTTTTGTTCTCTGCCAAACTTTCCAGTTTTTCTTCCTCTCTCACCACTTTCTTCTTTCTTTTTAATTTATCCCATCCCAATCCTGACCCTTTTAATGAAAACTTTCAAAGCAAACTTCCTAATTATGTTATTATGCCTCAGTATTTCATATCTGAAATGTCTCTTATTCCTCTTTCAAAACAATTTATGCTTTCAGGGCAGGGCCAGTGGCTCCTCTAGAGTCCCTCACCCCTGACAATTCCAGTACAAGAGTTATCAGGTTGCACTAACATCATTTTGTTTATTAGTCTTCCTGCCAGATCACTAATGACTTTAGGGGAAGAATCACATTTCCCATATATTATAGTAGCTATTGTCAAAGCTAGCAGAATAAACTGGAATGATTACACAAGCTCAGTCACAAGGCTCTCTAAAATAAAGCAGATTTAAGAATATCAATCGACCAACCTTAAATGACAAAAATGCACATTATAAGAGATTAAGAAAGGTCAGGAAAAAGAAGGAACAACTTCCACTTACAGCTATCATTTTCTTCGCCATTTCCTGCATATAAAGTGGGTATGGAGGAACTTCATTAGAGAGAGTTTGCTGTACTTTTTAGGAATCTTACAGAAAAATGCCATAAAGCAATTCTGGTTAATCCCACAGCCCAAGTAGTTTGTACAGAATGCATTGTCTTTTGAAGCCTCTTTAATTTCATGAGTAGTCAGTCCACCAAGATGTAGAGGCGACTTTGGGCCTCTCATTTTGATTAACATAAAACCCTTGGCATGTCAAATACCTGGCATCTCTCAAGGAAA
Source organism: Dipodomys merriami (assembly GCF_024711535.1). Taxonomy (NCBI): domain Eukaryota; kingdom Metazoa; phylum Chordata; class Mammalia; order Rodentia; family Heteromyidae; genus Dipodomys; species Dipodomys merriami. Next base: position 64,143,177 of record NW_027206068.1, on the reverse strand, counting down.
GCCAACCTACTAACTGTCATGGGAAGCAATCAGTCGAGGACATTAGGATGTCTCGAGTGGCTCCATATCCTAATCTTAACCAGACTGAAATCTGTTTAGGTCTTAAAATTAGTCAAAATTGGACTCATTCAGACCCAGAAGAGCATCTGTTTTCAAGGGTGCAGCTGCTACACTTTCAATGGCAACTCACTGTGACTTCTTTAATGGATTCGTAGAACGTCCTTGCGCATCTGCAATATTATCTAAAACTGTTACAATATTAGCTTAAACTGGGATCAGCTGTCATGAAAGTGATTAATTGAAGAGGGAAAGACAGTTATCGCAGCAGGAAAAGAATTGTTAGGCCTGTGAATTGAAACTTTTTAGAAGATACTTGGAATGATCCATGAGAAAAATCCTATGAGGCTTTCTCATGGGAAATGTCTTAGGATGTCAAGTTTGGTACAGTAAGTACTTCCTAATCTTCTTTCTATGTGTACAAAAGAGAGGGATACCATATAATAATCTTGTCTCTAACCTGAGAGATTGCTTGATTTCTAATCTTCAGTTTTCCTATTTAGAAAATAGTATCTTCTTTACTATGTTGAAAATGAACTTTACAACTTGGCGGGGGTGGAGGGGGCTGGAGTTGGGAAGGTGGGGAGGAAAGGGATGGTAGGGGAAAAACAAAGGAAGCGGTAACAATGCTCAATAGGAAATGTACTCATTACCTTACTCATGTAATTGTAACCCCTTGGTACCGTAGTTTTACAATAAAAAACATTTAAAAAAAGAAAATAGTGTCTTCTTGACCTTCAAAGCAATATGTTATTAGATAATATAGTTCTGAGGCCCTTTAAACACTATTAAAAATTAAAAATAGGAATGATGGCTATGTATCAGTGGCTCATACTTGTAAACCTAGCTACTTAGGAGGCTGAGATATGAGGACCATGGTTCAAAGCCAGCCCAGGAAGGAAAGCTCTTGAGACTTACCTCCAATTAACCACCAAAAAGCTGGAAGTGGAGCTGTGGCTCAAGTGGTAGAGTGACAGCCTTACGCAAAAAAAAAGCCTCAGGGACAGAACCTCAGGCCTGAGTTCAAGCCCCAGGACTGGCCCAAAAAGAAAAAAAAAGGAATGATGATTTGTTGTGTATATGACTCAAGTGTTAGAGTACTTGCCTAGTAAGCATAAGGTCCTAACTTCAAACACCAGAACTACAAACAACAAATAAAGACCTGGGTATAAACTAATTTGAAGGTCAGCTAAAATGTCAGCTTCTTAGTGAAAGTCAGTAGAATCCTTGTTTGAGATCAACAGGGGTAAAAAGCTAGTGAGATTCTGTCTCAACTAACAAATAAGATACAATGACATGCATGTGTAGTCTCAGTTACCTGGGAGGCTTAGTAGGGGGATCATGGTCTGAGACGAGCCCAGGGCAAAGACATAAGGCCCTATACGAAAAATAATCAATTAGACAAACAAACAGAATTCATGTGACTTGCTGAGATGGGCACAATGAATTAAGTCTCCTTCTGTAGCATATTTCCTCTTTGCAAATACCTATGCATATAGTACTAGAAACCTTAATGCTGAAGTCAGACTACAAAATATCAGATGCTAAAACAACACATCTCCAGGTTGGACTTAATGCCAGCTACTTATATTCCAAGTGTTTATAATCTCTTTGTATTTTTTTTTTGGTCAGTCGTGGAGCTTGAACCCTGGGCTTGGACGCTACCTCTCAGCTCTTCAGCTCAAGGCGAGCACTCTACTGCTTGAGCCACAATGCTACTTCTGGTTTTCTAGTAGTTTATTGGAGATAAGAGTCTCATGGACTTTGCTGCCCGGGCTAGCTTTGAACTGTGATCCTCAGATCTCAGCTTCCTGAGTAGCTAGGATTACAGGTGTGAGCCACCAGCGCCTGGCCTCTCTTTGTATTATTACCCCTATGTTTTATTCATCCCTTTGAATTATTTGCAAACCTATAGCAATTAATCTTTCCCCACTCCAGAGCTTTATGTATTTGATAAATGTTTGTTAAATTTATTATTTATGAAGCTTATCAGTTTCTAAAATTGGTAGGTGATCTTCACTGATAAAGTATTTTCCATCTTATTAACATCTACTTTGAATTTTCTTAAGATGGAAATGTATTTTCCTATTTAGTTATTCTCAGCTGAAAGTTCTTGGTAAGTCCTTTTGATTGTTCTCTTTCCCAAGACAGTGTCTCTTATACTTATTCTTTCCCAACAGACCTTGGTTTCTGTCTCTGCTCAAGACAGTGTCTCTTATTCTTTCCCAACAGACCTTGGTTTCTGTCTCTGTTCTCTATCCATTTATTTACTGGCAACTTCCTACCATCCAAACCATCTATAACCCAGTTTCAAGTTCATTTTAGTTCTATGTAAGGACGACATTTAAGACATAGGTTTGGAAAATTCTCTTCAATTTACTCTCTACTCAGAAACAATGTTTCTTCTGTCCCCAAATAAGAACTAGTAGCTGGGTTCGAACTAGTAGAGCCAATTAATTTTGAACACTAACATGTAGGCTAATACTGTTCTTCAAACAATAGAACTTTGATTAGGAAGGATGGGGACACACTATTTAGATTAGACCCTGTAAACCCATAGGCTAGTTTACAACTATTTATAGAAATATGGCCTACTTGGGGAGATACAGCTCCTAGCCAATGAAATCTTTTAAATGCAGCGGGAAGGCTAGACTTTGTTGCTGTCTCTGGATAGGAGTTTTCTTTTATCCATTCTCACAGAAAGAAGGGCAAATGTAAGGAATATTCAAATAAAACACTGGGGTGTGGGAAATCTAGAAGAATCTTTATCAGTAGTTAAAAAGGATAAGGGTATTAGAACTGGAAGACAAGGAAAAGTGTACTACTTATATATGCATATCCATAGACTAGTCACTTAATTGTTAAAATGTTTAACTCAAAAATAGGTGTTCTCTAAATATGAAATGAATACTTTATATTTGGATATGAGAAGTCAGAGACATACTTTCTCTTCTGAGGTACTATTTGTTACTGAAACAATCATTTATTATATGTCTACATAGAATATCTCTGTGTATGTATATATATATATCTGTGTGTTTGTGTGTGTGCATATATATATATATATATATATATATATATATCTTCTAAGTGTTTTGTGTGTGTGTGTGTGTGTGTGTTATGCAGAATGCCTTCTCTAAAATGTCACATATTTCTGAAACTACAGAAAGTAATGCTATGGGGAAGATAGTTGATGCCTGTTCCACACATTATTCAGCTTAAAGTCTTAGATGTTCAATAATATTTATTAAAATATTATGCATATTATTAAAATATTAAGCATATTTTTAAAATAATATGCTTCCCCCTGCCCCCAAGAAACACTAAGGACTAGTTGAAGGATACTCCCAAGAGATACCACTTCTTATCACCCTTAGAATAAATTTGATAACCCCTAGCATCTGTTCCCTAAAATATACTACTCAGAGAGCTATAGTGGGGACAAATGGAGGAATGTGGATCTCAGCACTCCACACACCAAAGCACCAGCAGCTAACACTCGGTCTCTCTGGTGGACTTGTGACATATCATCTTGTACTTTATTTTTTCATAGCCTTCCCAGTATTCCAGGAGATCTGTGACATTAAACCCAATAACTTCTCAGTATCTCTCGCAGCTCATGCTTATATTCAGCAAAAGGCAAATTAAAGAGTTTTACATCCATGTTTAAAAATCACATTTCTATGATGCTTTTTAACCTGATGTCTTCCAAAATAGTTCATTAGTCGAGACCATTGCTGTATTTCAGGCTAAGAGAAGGCAGAAGGGGTAGGAGCATCTGAAACTGAAGAATTATTCCACACACTGAGCTACACAGAAAGAACAGAAGAGACTCATGTAAGGCATGTTCTGAAAAAATGAACAAAAATAGGAGCCAAGTTAAAAACAGATAGTTGTTTCCCTAGGCTACTGCCAGGATAAGAGGCCAGTTCTGAATCAACAGGACACTCTCCCAGCACAGCACTGAAGAAGACAACTGCAATCCATTACTCAGGAAATAGTAGTAGATGGTAACTGGTGTGAAGAAGCCCGAGTTCTTAAGCCAGTAGCTTTAGGGTCCTATCTCCATATAGTGAAAATCGGCACAGACACAGGGTTGTATACCTTGTGATGGATAGTGTAGCCCTCAGTCCAGAGGAGACACATTAAGATTGTGTTTTCTCCCCCTTTATTTCAAAAACTCCCACTGGAGGCTTGGCAGAAACCTCCTTTCCTACTAAAAAGCCATGTGGGGTGGCCAGTTCAGCTCCTGATGGGCATGAAAGTCAAGTGAATGAACAACTCTCGTCCTCCTGCTAAACAGCATAGTGCAGTTGTATTTGATTTCCATGACTTTATTGGCCTTTTGTGTTTCTGTAAAACCTCACATCACAGAATACTGTAAAGTGTAAACAAGTACTCCACCATGTATTTTAGGTAGGTGAGTGACAGATTTAAGTTTTAGGAATATTTGAGGCAAAAATATTACATGGCGGGGCATCGGTGGCTCACGCCTGTAATACTTGCTACTTAAGAGGCTGAGATCTGAGGATCATGGTTCAAAGCCAGCCGGGGCAGGAAAGTCCGTGAAACTCTTATCTCTAGTAAACCACCAGAAAACCAGAAGTGGTGCTGGGGCTTAAGTGGTAGAGCACTAGCCTTGAGCTGATGTGCTGAGGGACAGTGCTCAGGCCCAGAGTTCAAGCCCCACAACTGACCAAAAATAAACAAACAAACAATAAATAAGTTACATGGCAGAGATATAACTTTTGTCTATATTCAAACAGGCACCTCGCTCTCTCCTTTGTAAATGTTCCAAAGAGCCTTAGGGGGTGGATTATTCACTGGGCAGATTAGAAATGTGAGTCTCTTTTACAAGAGAGCCCAAAGCATGCTTCACTCCCAATAGAACAGAGCAAGCATCACAAACTATAAACCAGTATAAAGCTCAAAGAGTGAGCTGAAAGTCCTAGATGTACTTTAACCTTTTCCAGTTGCCTTTTTTTTTTTTTTTAATGAGTTTCCTTTCCAGGCAGCTGCATAGCCATAGCTCATAAAATTGGCCTCAAGTGAAATATAACTCTCCTTCCCTCCCACCCTCCCTCCCTCCCTCTTTCTCTATTCCTTTGTGTTTCACCATGTAACTCAGGCTGGCCTAAAACTTGCTCTGGAGCCAAGATTCACTTGCATTTGCGATCCTCTTATCATAACTTCTCAAGTACCAGGATTACAGGTGTATGCCACTGTGCCCAGCTAATTGCTACCTTCTTGACTGACAGCACATACAACCTCGCTTTTATTTTCACATTGTCAGTATATAATGTGGTTGCTGGAAGCAAAAAGCACCAAGTATACTGAAAGTACCCAGTATGCCCTGGGTTCAAATTCTGACTTAATCATGAACCATTGTACAAGAAGGGTCAACATGGCTACCTCACAAATCTGGATGTGATAAAGTCATCTGAAGAGCATGTGACACAAAAATGCTTACTATGTGGAAATAAATATTCCTAATACTAATATTATTTATTTAACAAAGATGCATTAAATGAATAAGTAAGAGGAACCTAATACCTTCTCCGCTCTGGAAATTTTTATGGAGGCACTGGAACAAATAGAGTAGCTTTGTGCATTTAATGTCAAAACCTGAGAGAAATGGAGACTGCAGAGAAAAATAAGCAGAATTCTAGAAAGTTGTCCACTCTGACCCTATTACTTTATAGACAACATCTGGACATCTTTAAGAGAGAGCTGTCCCTGCCCCAGGACTACCATCATTTTCACTAACTGGCAGAGGCTCCTTTGAAGCTCACTGGAAGGAAAACTAACTATTAACTTGTTGACACACTGACAGAATTTGTAGGAATAAAGCTTGCTAAGTCACCTCCTTGGTGGAGACAAGTGTATGTGGGAAGAACAGCAGTCAAATCCATCCCCTGAATGTCTCCTGTGCCTGTTTCTCTCTGGGCAGGCTACATTGACGTGCTGGTATCATATGCATGGTGACTAATGTCTAGTGAAAGTTACTAATATATAACCGTATTTCTGTCTTTACACATTAGTAACAGTTAAATACTATTCACACATTCATTCTTGCTTTGCCAATAATTCCCAATATAATGAACAACTCAAGGTAATTTAACCCAAAGAAACATAGGTCCCATGGTTTCCTTATTTGCAATATCTAGTATATGTATGAGTCAAGTGGAAAAGGTCAGATAATGTGATGTTAGGAAAATGAACCCTTAGATATGTATTTTAATGTTTTTTTCTTTCATGCATTTGTTTCTAACGCATTTATAAGATTATCTCTTTGTTGCTTTGTATGTCCCTCCCCCACAGTATAACCCCTGCTTTCACTATATTTGATGTCAGTATAACTTGTAGAGGAAATGGGGAAAAACAAATTGTTTAAGGATACAGGTGGACCTGTTGCAACAATGAGCAGTACAAGTTGTCATGTCGAAAACGAGCTTTACAATGTTGGTGGGGGGGGAGGCGGGGAAGATTGGGTGGGGGGGAGGCTGGGAAGGGATGTGAAGGGTAAACAAAGGAGGAGGCTGCAATGCTTGATAAGAAATGTACGCATTATCCTGCCCATGTAATTGTAACCCCTCTGTACAGTGTGTTCACAAAATAAATAAATAAATAAATAAAATAATAAAAAATAAAAATAAAAAAGAAATTAACTTTAAAAAAAAAAGAATCCACTTTCTTAAAAAACAAAATATTACGTGTGTGTTTTTAAGTTTCCTAGAGGAGCAATTATTTATCCACTGCTTACATAATTTCAAGATATTGCTTGACCATCTAAACAATGTCTAAATAGAAGGATATGAATGTTCTCCTGTTGGCTATGAACAAAATTTTCTTTTTTCTTTTATTTTGTCAGTCATGGGGCTTGAACTGTGGGCTTGAGCACTGTCCCTCAGCCCTTCAGCTCAAGGCTAGCACTCTACCACCTGAGCTACAGCACCACTTCCAGTTTTCTGGTGGTTTATTGGAGATAAGAGTTTCACGGACTTTCCTGCCTGGGCTGGCTTGAACTGCGATCCTCAGATCTCAGCCTCCTGAGTAGCTAGTATTACAGGTGAGAGCCACCGGCGCCTGGCTGAACAAAATTTTCTTGTCTGTAACTTTTTTTTTGGCTACTATTTCTTTTGGAATAATCCAGAAAGCAGTGGTTAAGTTCTGATGCAATCACTTATTCACTGAATAACTTTGAAAAAAATAATTAAACCTGTGAATCAGTAACAACATGTCAGTTCTGAGGGTCACTGTGAGTACAGTAAGTACAGAAACACTTAGGAAAATGCTAAGCACCTTAATAAGTGCACAGCACATGTCAGTTATTTTTGTTAAACTTCTGGTGGAAACCTTGGAAGAGTAAGATTCCTAGACTCATTCACTTGTTGAGAACCTTGGATAAAATCTGAGTGCTGTGGGCTTAGTTGATAAGAAAACTACTGATCAGAAAGTAAATTATACTTAGGTAATTCAGGGTATTTACTGTTCAAAACCTTCACATTTTAAAACTAAAAGTGATAAGTAATGGAAGTATGAGAACAGTACAGAATTCCAATAATGTTCAAATCAGTAAAGATATAAAGGAGAAAACACCTGAAAGCAGGTTTACATTGCATCTTTCCATCTGTGGACAGCGTCGTCTAGTTAGTGGCAGGTGGCATATCAATCAGGAACAAGGCAAGTGGCAGTTGGAGGAAAAGCAATGAGTGATACTGTAATGCAGCTAGAGGGGGAGGTGGGGTAGAAGAGGAGGAAGAGGAGGAAGAACGCTTCTCACATTATAGTAGGCAGGTTGATCTGGGGATCTTTCCTTAGGAAGGCATCTGTTTTTCTAAGGAAAAGATGTATGTAAGATCTCATTTCCTTAGCAAAGTAAAACTAGGAGTTTATTTTGGAATTCCAAAGACTATTTAACAACACCTTGAAGTTGTTCATGTGTTTGAGAGATCATGTCTGACCTGAAAATGGTGCATTTACACTTTGAATCATCATTAATTTTCATGACCCTAGTTACTTCCCTTCTGCTGAATGCACAGAGAGTAAGAAGACTGCATGTGGGTGTGAGTCCACTGATGTAGGAAAGGAAGTAATGATTATGAACCTAAGTAGCCATTACTGATACTGACACAATTTTGACCCCAAATGATAAAAGTTGTGTGGCTTCCCCCAAAGACACATTATACATTATTTTAATATGCACATAAAAACAATGATAAGTCAGGTTTTTAAATATGGCTTAAAGTAGCTGAATAGGGATTATTTAGGGAAGATGTTTTTATATGTACAGGCACAGCAGTGCTGGCATTTAGTTTGTGTGCTTAGAAATATGGTCGCCTTCTTATTACCCTAGACCAGATTTACTGTGGAATGTGAAGTAGGAAAATCCCCTCGAGCATTTGTGTGTTGCAATGTGTTGTCCTCCCCAGCAGCTTTCCTGGAGGCAAAGGAGTATTTCCCAACTTCTTGGCAGTGAAGTTTGGGGTTTTGATTTTGCCACTGAACGTTGTTCTCCAAAGATGTGTAAGCATCACTCTCTGAGAGTAGTGGCAAGATGCTCACAGACAGCTGGCAAGCAAGAAGCTTACAGCAGCTTCTACGAGGACCCGCAAACAGCTGCTTCCTCCCTGCAGGTAGACAAAATCCTAGGCTGGGTTTCCTGAAAGCCAGAAGCTACTCTCCTTGCTTTTCACTTCCTTCCAACTGTTTTCTAAGCCCTTTTGGTGATTTTTAAAATATCTTTTAAAACATCTTGCCAGCGAAGTGGGAACTGGTTTTTCTGTTCTTGACTGAGCCTTGAGGAAAGAATACAACCTTCTCACAAGATATTTGTGATCTATGGCACACGTTGATCAGCGAGGGGTGAAATGAAGGGCCCTCAGGAATCCCTGAGCTCCCTTTAGTGCAAGGATGGAAGGTTCTCTGCAGAGATAATGACCTTCCAACCTCCTTTTCCCTATTTCTCCCCTTAATCAGGACAGATCCATTTCTATTTGTTAGCCAAATAAGATGTGACAGTAAAATGTTACTGAAAGATAATGCTATGCTGCTAAAAGGAAAGAAAGAACATTTCAGGAAGAACAGAAAGGAATTCCACTCTCCAGTGGCTAGCTAAAGTAGAGATGAATGTCAGCTCTTTAATTTAGGGTACAGTTCCGATAGATGAAGGCTGAGTGGCAGGAAGATCTACATACATAATAATTATTGGAAACACATGACCTTCTTTTGCCATTAAAAAATCATTTTAGTTACATGATCTCTATTGTCTTGTTCTTGTATCTACTGTGTACTGAAAAAATTATGAATTGTTCTTGTTCTTGGCAACACATTGCAAAATTTCCCTACAAAGTAGATTCAGCCTTGCTTTCAGAAAATATTTCATAGGACCATTTTGCTTTCTAGTTGTTCAGCACATTGAGTCATGAGTTTCCTTACTACTTTCTCAATAAGTTCAAGGTTGAAGCTTGCAGACCTTGGTGAACACCTTAGATGCATTCCATGAATGGTGCTGTGATTAGTATGGTGATATAAGTGTCTCTCTGATAATGTGGATTTCATTTCCTTTGACTGTGTACCTAGAAACAGGCTAGCTGGTGCATGTGAAAGATCTAGTTTTAGTGAGTTATCTTCCCTGATATTTGATATTCTCCAGATGTGTACTTCAGATATCTCCAAAATATGCTTTCTCTGTAGGTGAAAAATCACTTTGGAATATAACTTCTTTCATGTCTGTCTTTTCCAGCCCTTGCAAACAGAGGCTGGGTTTTGTTTATGCCTTTTTCTAAGCCTACTACACAGCTGGTCTTGCTATCTGTTAACCTGAATTGATCTCTACTTATTTTCTAAATGGATTAATAGATTCTGTGATGACCCCAAAAGATGGTGCTTCACTGATTTTTAATTTCTACAGAATAAGTTCTATAGATGATAGGATTTATGAGTTGCCACCTCTGCATAAAACCATTGCGACTGTCACGTTGATTGACTGTGTCTGTCTGTGCTCAGTTGGGACGCATGCTGCAGAACACAGGCAGAAAGCCACTGGAAAAGTCCAAGAACATCATAGAGCAGTGAGAGGTCAAAGGCAAAAATAGAAAAATATTCCCTTTTCCAAGCGATGCCAGTTTCAACATTTCTCATTCTTTTCAATGCAAAGAACCCATAACACGCAAAATTGCAAAACATTCCAAACAGACAGGGTAAAAACGGAAAGGTTTTGCATTAACAGTATTCATTTAGGAGGTGCTTTATTTAATCATAAAGCTGTAAATATCGCTCTACATGTCCTACCCTATGTTTTGAGGTTTATAATAGTTCCAGTGCACAATGGATGAAGTAGCAGAAGTCTTTGTCGCCTCAGATGATGGAAATTTTAATGGATGGATGGCAAAGAGGAATGGATGGTACAGATCAAGAGAAAGAGAAACAGGACAAGCTCTGATCCTACTTTAGGGATGTGTAACTCAGCTCGTAGTATTGGAACTCTGTAACTGGCTAACCTCAGTTATCTTTTGTGCTTTCATTTTTCTCATATGTAAAATGAGAATAAAAATAGTAGCTTTCTAGGTTGCTCAGAAGATGTCTGTGGAAATTGGTCGATGGATGGCTAGAGTGAGATGCAGAATGCTAGAGAAGTTGGGCAGGGGGCCAAAGAGAAAGGGAAGAAGCATTTCTAAATGGATACAGTCATTTCTAGCTTTCTGGGGATCCCTGGAATGTTGGAAGAAAATAGAAATGTTCATTCAGCGAAGCTCAGAAATTCATGCAAACTCATTTGAGATGAAGGGCGATAAAAAGGCCAACAACCATGGTCCTATCAGCTCAGTAAACACCAAAGATGGAGACAGTGCAGAATGCCACCAGTGATAAAGAGCCAGCTAAACACTCGATTAGTTTTTCATTTTGTGAATTAATGTCCTTCAAGTCATGTGTACACTAACCAGTAATGAATTGTCACCTTCCAACTGCTAGGGATACTCCTCACTGACTTTGCAAGAAGGCATACATTTTATATGGAAATTAGGACATTTAAGAAGGTATTAACTCCTTTAAAGAGGTTTGTTTCTGTTAGTTCCTGCAAGCATCATGCCTTATGCAATTTCTTAAATTATGTCTTTATAAGTTATGTCTTTTCATCTGTCTAGCTTGTTTTTATATGAATTAAAGAAAAAAACAGGCAAAATAATCCTTACAAAAAAAAAATCTATCTATGCATTCGTCCATCTATCCACATCCATTCACCTATCCATTCTATATAAAGGTCCAGAGGTAATATATTTACATATATAAAAATAATACATGTTATATAAGTACACATAAATATATCACATGTAAACTTATGTGTAGAGTATTACATATAATACATACAATAATTATGCCAGTTTATATACTTTATAATAGACATTATGTTAGAAATGAACTTTATAATGGGGGGAGGAGAGTCAGGAGGGAAAGCGAGAGAAAATGAGGGAGGGGGTAACACTGTTTGAAAAGAAATGTACTCATTACCTTATTTATGTAACTGTAATCCCTCTGTACATCATGTTTACAATAAAAAAGGCATTACCAATGTAAAAATAATAAAGACTGTAATAAAATATAAGAAATGGAAAAAAGGTAAAAAAGGTAAAAATTATATAAAATTAATTTTAAAATACATTATATGCTATATACAATTATACAATATATAACATATAAATTTATATCTATTAGTATAATACTTAATATATAAAATATTTCATTGATATATCATAATACATTTATGTTTTATGTATAAAATATGTTATATATAAAGTACATATAACATATTTCAATGACTTTAAAGTCCTATTTACTCACCTTCCTTATAATAAAGAAAATGTAATTGCTTTTTAGTTGAGTTTTATACAATGACTCAGATGATTAGGCTTTTCTCCATTTCCAATATCCTCTAAACTTCCTATACCTCTGCAGAATTCAAACGTCAAGTTAGGTCTGTGATGCAAGCGCACGAATTTTGTTTCTCTGGGATGCAGGGCCTCTAGGCTTACAAAGGACTCTTACAGTTCAGTGAGGCCCTCAGTGGGAACTTGGTAACTGCCCTTTGGTGGTTGCTGTTTGCTCTGTGACTGATGATATTCACAGACATAAATCTAAGCTTAAAAGCCTTTGAGAAAGATATGGTTGGCTCTCCAAATTAGCTTTCTGTCTTTTTTAATATAAAAAGTTATGCTTCTGAGATATAGAACTATAAAGGAGCCAAGAGGTATGAGTTCTATGACTCATTCTTTTGCTGGTTTTTCTTGGAGGATTTGGGATTTATTCTTCCCCAAAGATTTATATACTGCCTATTTTCCTAAGAACTGGAAGTTCTTTCTCTATATTACTTCTTATTAGCTTTGCAGATTTTAATTAAAGAGATATCACAGGGGCATACATACATAATAAAAACATTCTCATAAAATATATAAGACAAGTTCCTATTTCTATACTTAACATTCTTAACGTTCATCCTTCCAAGATGAACTAGCCCTTTCTTCTCTCCACAATCTTCAATATTTCCTAGGTAACTCTGTTAAAAATAAAACTGAAATCTCTGAATTGATTTTACTCATGCCTTACGTAGATAATGGCCAGGACCGCATGTCTATTGCTCATTGAATCTCTGTACAGGGTCCAGGCACAGAGCTGGCTGGATGACTACAGTCACAGGGTAAGTAAGGAATAATCCTTCTTACTTGGTTTCAAATTTATCTTCCTCCTCCCCTTCATGAGAGTTCCCATTTTCCCCACTCCCCCATGGCAGTATCTTTGGTTCCTTACTAAGAATTTCTGTATTAAATCAGTCTCCTCTCCAAACCTTGACAATATAGTTATCCCTCGGGACTCTGATGCCCACAACATCTACTGTTTGATTTCTTTCTTTCCACTCCTGGCCTTGCTTGTCAGAAACATTCCCGACTGTGGGCATCTCTTCTTTCCTTGGGTTGCGTTCAGTCTACAGAGAAGTTCCAAAGAGTTTGAAATGCCAGTGCTCGACTGTAAGCTAGCTATATGGTCTAGTCTATGGCACAACAGCACCTAAGTGAAGCTGAAGGTTTTGTGTGTAACCAATTAAGCATTTATCAAACACTTAAGATATACTCTAAAATATCTTAAAGCCATTCATTATTTTTTTTTAAAAAAAGAATGAGTTGAGTGCTGGTGGCTTCTGCCAGTAATCCAACTACTCAGGAGATTGAGATCTGAGGATCAAAGTTTGAAGCCAGCCTGGGCAGGAAAGTCTATGAGATGCTTCCCTCAAATTAACCACCCAAGAGCAGGATGTGGAGCTCAGTGGTAGAGTTCCAGCCTTGAGGGAAAAAGGTAGGGCAGAGTATGGGGCCCTGAGTTCAAGCTTCAATACCACACAATACACACACATACCACACTGCAAAACAAGATGAAACAAATGAGCTCTTTAAGTGTGACGTCCTCTCCTTTTCCCCCAAGGAAACAAAAGTAGGAGCCCTACAACAACCGTTCTGTGATATTGACCTGGGGAAGGAAAAGGAGGCCCAAGTGTAGGAAGGGGATGGCCCAGTCCTGGTTAAATGCAGGAACCTTGGAAAGTAGCCGAGTGCTCTGTATACTCTCTGCTGGGGACTGCCTCCCTGTTCTTAGAGCTCTTGCCACTGTAAGGCAACCCTAGCAGCTCAGACACATCCCTACATGTACAGCATGTGAAAACATATTGAAATACTCTCCAGATCATAATACATCTGCTCTAAGAAACTGAATGGGAGATGCCAGGGGAACATTAACTCAGAATTTCCTAACTTGAGTGCAATTAAAATCTCCGCCATAGTGCAGAATTAATGTAGCCCTTTGCATTTTAAATACATATTCTAATTAAATGACACCCATCTGTAGAATATGAGACTGCATTTTTATTGAGGATTTCAAATGATATAATCTGTTCCTATGAAGCATAAATGGCTTGGTTCATGTTTCCAGAAGCCTCAAAAGAATTATAGAGATCTGGCATAAACACATGTGGTGACACTCAATTTTGCGTAAATTTCAAGCTGTTTAACTTGCATGATAAGCGTTGTTTGTGTGGTAAGATTGTGATTGTGTATAAAGAGTGACAGAAAATAAGAACACAGCCTTTTAACCGTCTTGGGTTGTGTCTCCGCAGAGGCCATGGGGAGGAAGCAGACGGTTGAGGCAGGATGGCCTCCCTGCTGCACGAAGGTAATAACTCTGATCCACTGAATGAATTTAGCCTAATCTAAGGTGATGGTAGGTTCATTGAGCCCAAGGAACAAAATAGGTCAGGACAGCTAGTTGGCAGTACTATAACCAGACCATTTTGTTTCAAAGACACCGTCTTGCTATATACTTTAGGTTGGCTTTGAATTTGTTGTAAGTAGACCTAATGGCTTTGATCTTGGAATCTTTTTGCCTCAGCCTCCTGTAGGATGACCAGTGTGCAAATGAGTGTTAACAGAAAGGTTTGGAGTATGGAGAAAAATTCTCTGGAAACAGAGCTAGGCTAGCAAGAGGACAGAAAGTGCACCCCTTTGTATTCCGGGCTGTTATTTAATATCTCTTGTGCTTAACTTAGTGTTTCCATACTACATATGTTCTTTAGGAACATAAAGCCCCACACAAGTGGGAGTTAACCTGGGTTCTGTGCTTGGCTGTGGCACCAGATGGATGTGTGATCGTACAAGAGACAGACATCTTGCTTTTCTCATTCACAAATTTCAAGAAGAGGCATTGAAGAGGCATTGAGATGAAGAGCAGGGGCGCTGGAGTTCAAATATGCGGTTCTAAATCCCATTTCCACCATCTTCAGCCACAACTTCCTTTCCTGGTTTCTGTGAAGACTAGACAAGATGACACAGCAGTGTGTGTGCCACAGAGTTCACCTTTCACCTGGTTTGTGTTCAATAAATGCCAGTTACTCCTGTACCTCAGAGTCTGGGCTGGGAGTCATAGATTCCAGTCCCAGCTTTGCCATCTTCTCTCTCCACACACACAGTTCCCATAAGTGTCTCACTACAGATCTTGCCTAACTTTGGTTAAATTAAAATCTTGTGTTTACATGACTATGACTAGATCAATGCTATAGACATCTAAAGCTGTCTGATATTCAATATTTTTTCTCCTTACAACTTGTTTGTTTGTTTTTTTCTGGTGTTTCTAACAGACTTATGAGCAGTTTTGTTTGAGGTCATTCAACCTCAAGCTCTTTACAGATTGAACAATTCTCCATAAAGACATACTAGGTATTCTACCTATGCCACTTTCCTGAGCAAAGCTCTCCTGAGACCTGACTTAGTACTGGTTAATTCTTCCTAGGCCTGTGACAGAGCTGCTTTCCTGGTATTTTCTGGTGTCAGCCTGGGAATTTTCTACATTATCTCCATTTCTTTTTTTTTTTTGAGGTGGGGGAGGGGTCCAGTCGTGGGGCCTGAACGCTGGGCCTGGGCGCTGTCCCTCAGCTCTTCAGCTCAAGGCTAGCGCTCTACCACTTGAGCCACAGAGCCACTTCCAGCTTTTTTCTTTTTGCTTATGTGGTGCTGGGTAATCGAACCCAGGGCCTCAGGCATGCAAGGCAAGCGCTCTACCACTGAGCCACCTTCTCTGCCCATTATCTCCATTTCTTATTGCCCATTTCTTCCTTTTTTTTTTTTTTAATGTAAAATCCTTGAACTTGTCAGATTCTGTAAACGATTGTATAGAAAGTTAAATATTTTAAAACCTTTTTATATTAAATATTTTGTATACCTTTTATAATTTTATACCTTGTATGTCTATTTTCATCCCTCACATTGAATTAGATATATAATCCTAGGTAGGAAATAGCTTTCCTTAAAGGTATTTTTATTATTATTATTATGTTGCTTCTTGTATTACTTTCTTGTTGCTTGGTCTTTTCTAGAAAAACTTTAAAAAAATGCATTTGGCTCTTTCAGCTTGAAAATTCATTTGTGTTCCATTTTAGAATGTTTAGAATGTTATTCTGCATGTCTCTCACCGTTTCTCTTTTCTTTCCTTTGTGGTTCTGCTACCCCCGTGTGACTCATCCTGGGCTGCTGCACAGGGTATTTAGAATTGTGGGCTGGGGTGTTAGTTTTTTTTGGTTCTGATTTTGAAATGCTTTTCTTAGCTTTATTTTCTTCCCTTCTGAGATTTTTATTTCACTTTATTATTTTCTATGTCTAAGCTTTCTTTCATTCAGAACGTATTCCTTTCAAACAAACACACTGTTCTTGTTTTAGGGATCTTCTTTTTTTTTACCCCTAGGAATATTAAGTATAATTTTTTGTTTATTTCTTTCAGGATAATCTCCATCTAATCTAAGTTACTTTTCTTGTTTGTTCTCATCCCTATACTTCATATTAAAAATAGTTTCCAAAAATTGCCTTGGCTGTCTGTTTATATTTAAGAGTGGCTGAAATTTTGTGTCTGGGGAGGTAGGGCTGATAAGTTGTGGTCAGCACTTTGTAGATAATATGGCTGATCTCTTTATTAAAAACAACAACTATTGATGTTGGTATCTGTCTTCTATTTTCCTTTCCTTCTGAAGTCCCATACCTAGATGTGAGTCAATAAGGCAAAAAAAGGAAGGCCTAAACAGTCATTTCCTAACTTCAAAGTGAGATAGCCCTACAGTCAACTATAATTTATATCTCTCAATTCAAGGAATCTTTGTTCTACCAGTTTTAGAGGTGAAATCTCTGGTACTCTACTACAATTTTGCTCTTGGCAGCAATGTAACTTAGAAGTAGGGAAGGGCGGGGGAGAGAATCTGAGATTACTTATTTCTTGAAGAGACTCAACAATGCCTTCATATTTCTAACCTCATCTTCATTCCATCTTTCAATGCTAAGTAGCTGTGCCAATCCTCAACCTTTCACTGAGTGAATATTTGTACCAAAGTAAGAAGTGAAGGAAAGACTGTATAAGTAAAGACAAGTTGAAGAAGGAAGTCATAGTGAACATTTTCAGTAAGTAAAATCCACAGTTAGCCAGACACACAATAGGCATATAAGTAACTATTCTGCTTTCAAATAATAAAGTCAAATAACTGAAATACTATGGGAATTCAAAAGTAATCATACTCTCTACTCCTAGGAGAAATTCTTGACAAAGATAAATGGATGGCCAGACAAGAGCCTTCCTGTTCTATAACTGTTATTATCAATTTAAAATAGTAGGAGAAGAAAAGGGATGTGAGTGCTTGCAAAAACAAAAATCAGAAAAGAAGGGGGGCTGCTTCACTTGATTTTGCTGCCAGTTCTGCAAATGGAGCAAGGTATCAGGCTGTCACTGGAAGCTCTTAGCTATTTTGATGCAGTGTGATAAAAGGCTGAATACACAGTGTTGGTGGAGTTATGCCATGACCTGTTTTTTGTTTTTTAAATTACAGATAGGAACAATCATACTGGCCTTGAGAACAGTTAGATCAACAGAAAGTATCCTGAGGCCCCACACCGCATGGTCAAGTGGATTATGATTCTAGCCTGCTACATTGGGCTTACAACCTAAGTCAATACTGCTGAGGGAAAGGAACTGCAGTGCTAACTGGTGGTGGTGGCTGGATCGTGAGGCAACTCCCATGTCAACTTCCAAGTGGGAAGAAGTAGGTGAACTGCAACATGGGTAGGTAGTTCACGCTAAACAGCTGTTTTCACCATTAGTAAGTGCCCTAGCCAAGTGTGAGACCTTGAGTGCAAACCAAAAAAGAAAAGAGAGAAGATTGATATGCACAGAAAATCCTCTGAACAGAGGACACAGAAAATACCTCATTAACACTAAGGGGTCCTTATCTGAAAGGAAGGATGGCTTCAATTCCTTGGACCCTTTTAAGAGAAATCATAAATCAATTCAAGGAACTTACTAAGGATAGAAGACTGTGGGTGATTCACACCTGTAATCCTAGCTATTTAGGAGGCTGAGATCTGAGGATTGCGGTTCAAAGCCAGCCTGGGCAGGAAAGTCTGTGAGATTCCTATGTCCAATAAACCAATGAAAACTGGAAGTGGAGCTGTGGCTCAAGTGGTAGAATGCTTACCTTGAGCTGAAGAGCGCAGGGACAGCGCCCAGGCCCAGAGTTCAAGCCCCGTGACCCATAAAAAACAAAGCAAAACAAAACATTTTATGACAATTGTTTTAAATTAATGCATATTTATTTTTAAGCTTCCAGTATGTAAGCTTATTATTGGCTTCTCAGTATTCAAAATATCTCCCTAAGTCTAAAGAGGGTCCATTCAGACATTTAACAGTTTACAATTATTCTACCTTTCTAAAATAAAATTGTGAGAGGAAAAAAATTCCTATGAACAAATATTTCAAGGAGTTGTGTTACAATTTAATCTTTAGAGAAGAGAGGAAGAAAAGCTATTACTCTAGGGAAACATACTTGGACTAAAAACTTTATTCAGTTAATTGTAAGCCATGAATATAAAGCCCATTTTTGGTATAACACTGAGAAAATATGTTCTCTGTATGGGCCAAAATGATCAATATACTTTCTTGGTGTGTTTCCTCATAATTTATTAGCACAAGAGAATAAATGTGGCCACAATTCTTTGCAATCTTTCCACTGGGAAGCAGTCTTTGCCCACCTCTTGAATTCCAACTGGCTTTATGGGACTAGAACATAAGAACTTCTATAGAGGAAATGTTGTTTTTCTGTCAGACATCCTATCAAATTTGAGTCATTTCTCTTCTTCACCAGTGACTTTGTATGGAAAAATCTGGAGGTTGATAAAGTCCTAATTAGGTCATACTGTCAGACAATTCACATTGCTCATCTAATGAAAATTCTGAAACAAGCCACGGCAGGGCTGTCTCTCTGGTCCCACTATGGGATGATAACTATGTTAGTAGTATCCAATGGATACTAGGAAGATCTAAAGGATGATTTGGATCTGATGATTTCCAAATTCCTTTGATTACATATCCCAATAGCAAGATATTGTTAAGTCCTGATCATCAGCATATGAACATTTACATATTAATGATACACATTTATTACATTACTAACATGTCATACAGATTTCACATTACTGGGAAAGAAATGACAAATGATGATCTGAAACATTTCCCCAATCATGCTAGCTCCCAAATGGTGTTGGCTACCTCATGCACTAGCACCAAGTTCATGTTAAGGATTATGGATATAAACCTGTCTTTTAAAATCCACATTCAATCACCTATTTCAATCAATTTAATTCAACTTAGATATTTCAACCCAACCCATTCTTGACAACTTTGACTTCTTTTGCCAATTTTCAGAGAACTGACTAGATTGTTACTACATACAAGACTATGTGACTGATGAGGAACCCAGCCAGGAGCAAGATCAATGCCAGCTTTGCCTTTTTCTCACTGGTCACTCTCGCTTCTATCTTTAATCCATGGTTTCCTTTTAATTCATGGTTTCCATTTAAAGCTGTGAATCTATTTCGTAAAGGTGAGTATACCGTAGAAAATGTAACCCATAAATTCATTCTACTATGCACTTTCAACAAAATGTTGAGGTGTGAATTGTGGAAGATGCCCAATTCAACCTTCTGTTGTGGGATCCTTAAGCAATGATTGACATTCATTATGAATGAAGGCTTCCATATCATCTCTTATATTAAATCTCAGAAAAGCTTACATTGCTTATGATTATTTCAGTTAAAAATATGTTAATGACCTCTTGTTTTCTTTTTATTCCCAGCTCCTGTATGTTGCATTGCATACTCCTCATTTAAATATACAGTATGAACTGCTTATCAAGAGAAATAGCTTGTTAAGAGAACTGGATGGTAAGCTTAAATTTTACTTGCAAAATTTGGATTTCTATAAGTGAAGGAGAGCATTTCTCACCTCCTATTTCAAAAGGTGGTAAGAAATAATGATTCTTCTGAAGGCAGCCAAGGTAAGGGACATAAGCCCTGGTGTCATGCACTAACTCCACCATTTACAACCAGAGAAAGGAACCTCACAGGTCAGGAGGGTCAGGAAGACTAGAAAGACCAATATAAAGATTTTGCCATAGATTGGTGCTATCATGCTTTACCATGTCTTACAAAAATCCTGAATTCTTTCTTCAACAATGTAATCAGGGAATTAAGGGAGGTAATAAGTATAAAAAATATGAAGTACATCTGATCTCAAAAATCCCATTTCTGGCTGGGCACCTGTGGCTCATGCCTATAATCCTAGTTACTCAGGAAGCTGAAATCAGAGGATCATGGTTCAACAGGCAGGAATGTCTATGAGTCTCTGATCTCCAATTAACTACCAGAAAACTGGAAATGGCACTGTGGTAGAGAACTTGCCTTGAGCTGAAGAGCTCAGAGACAACACCTAGGCCCAGAGTTCAAGCCCCAAAACTGAGGAAAAAAAAATCCCATTTCTGCAAATCCACTTCTGGGTATATATGTAAAAGAACCAAAAGCAGGGATTCAAAGAGATATTTGTATGTTCATGCCCATGGCTGCGTTATTTACAATAGCAGAAAGTAGACGCAACCTAAGTAGCTATTGATGGATGAGTTGAAAACAAAATGCAATACACCTTACATTAGAATATTACATAGCCCTAGGAAAGATATTCTACTCATGCCACATCATGCAAAATGAAATAAACTAGTTTGAAGAGGACAAATATTGTCTATTTCCACTTACAGGGAGTACTAAAAGTAGTCAGACTCCTAGAGTCAGAAGTAAAATGGTGGCTTCCAGAGGGCAGAGGAAGGAGGAGGGAGAAGCAGTTGTTTAATGGCTACAGTTTTGGTCTGTGAAGTAAGGAAAGCCCTGCAGATGGGGTGATGGTCATGTCTTTAAAATAATATGAATGCAGGGGCTGGGAAGGTGGCTCAGTGGTAGAGCACTTGCCTTGCATGCTTAAGGCCCTGGGTTCAATTCCTCAGCACTACATAAGAAAAAAGCCGGAAGTGGCGCTGTGGCTCAAGTGGTAGAGTGCTAGCCTTAAGCTGAAGAGCTGAGGGACAGCGCCCAGGCCCAGAGTTCAGGCCCCACGACCGGACCCCAAAAATATAAATAAAATAAAATAAAATAAAATAATATGAATGTGCTTAAGCTTCTGAACTGTCTATTTAAAAATAAAGTGTTAATTTTAAAAGGATGCAAATATTCATTTCTTGTCAATATTCCTACAATCTAAATGGAATGTGAAGTTCTGGCATTTCTGTAGTGCTGTAACATCCCACAGGCTGCAGAAGATGAGTAAACAGCTAACCAGATTATTTGTCACTCTTGTTGGGTAGATCCAGTGGAAGCTCTTCCGTAAGCCTACTTCAATATAAATCAATCTCCTGATGTCAAAACACACCTGACCTTCAGAGCTATGAGGGCTCTAGAATTAGGCATTTGACCAATTCATTTTGCATACTTTACTGAAGCCACAATACAACAGCTTCTTTATTTCCATTCCTGATCCACTGAAGTTCATGTTTACAGAGCAAATTATGAGAGTTGGAGGTTTAACCTTAAAGCTTCCCTCATAGTAGCTCTGAATAGAATAAATACAACTTTACACTGTACCCAAGTTCGAAGGCAATACAGAGTTTGGAAGGCTCTTAAACTTAAAGAGCTCAAAATCTAATTTCAAATACAATACATCAAAGCTTCTATCAATGAAATTAAGTTATCCAGCAGAACAGGCCAGCCATCAGTGGTGAGGATGGGGGATGGGGAAATAAACAGAATGTAGACCAGAGCATTTCACACTGAGTGCCGTATTTGCGAACACTGGTGGGAGAGTCAAAAATAAAATAGGCCAGGGATCAAGAAAAGTTCTTTAAAAATGAAGAAAAGGGAAACTATCAGTATTTGAATTTACTGCTTGTCAGGTACTGTATTAGGTATTGCATCTGCATTCGTTGACTTGATCTTCAAACAACCCTAGGAAGGACCGAAGAATCGCAATGTCAAGTACTTTGGTCCTACTCCTCTGTTGAGCTGTGTGTGCTGGTGCTGAGACAGAAATAAGGCAATGGTGTAACATCAGATGTTGAATGTTTCCTTCATATTCCATAGGCAGAGCTGGATCAAAGAGGAGAAACTCTGGGTTCAGTGTTAAAAGAAAAAACATCTTTCCCTACTTGTTTTGTGGGCATGGGAGCAGGGGGAGGAGTTCCTGGGTGCTGCTGATGCCATGGAAGCCATCTGTCCGTCAGTGACCCAGGCTCTGCTTCCTGGAGAGAGGCAGATACAGCAGCATATGCAAAACTCGTGTGGGGGTGTTTCTCTAGCACACTTCCAAGTTTTCTGTGAAAAGCGAAAAGGCTGTTGGCTTGAATGAATGCGTTAATTGGGCTTGTGGTTACCTTTACACAAATAATATGATGGTGGATTTTAGTCATGCTCCCTCTTTTGGAAACAGTCATAACAGAAGCATTGAGCACATTCAGGGGGAGCAAACATTTTTCTTCATAAAGCCAATGTAAAGCACAGCCCTTCTTATCAGTGCATTTGGGATGACTCCAATGTTATTTCTACTTGATGCTCACAATCTAGGGATCTTAAAATTAATACTTTGGTGGCATTTTCTCTCTCATGCAATCTTTTATTCAGTATTCTGAGATCACTACTGAAAAGATTAGATCAAGAAGAAGTCAAGATCTCAGCATCAAAGTTTTTGAATGAAGCTCTATTGTTTCCCTGGAGAAAGAGAGGGACTCTTCCACAGGTCCTCACTGCAGGCCTAAGATGAGAGAGCTCAGTGGCAAAGACACATGTTTAGAATGCCTTACCTGAATCTCCCAGGGCTTCTCTTTATGATGCGAAAAGACAATCTTAACTAAAAAGAGCTTTATTCTATGAGAGTCCACCACAGAACCTCAGACACACACACACACACACAAAACCACTTAAAAGTAAATTGTTTTAGACTGGGCGCAGAGCTCAGGTTGTGTATAGATCTTTAAAAAAATAATGCTTCACAGGTAGTAGAACCCTTTCAGTGTGAAAATAGTCCAAATTCACAATAATGAGATATAGATAGAAAGAGATGTCATTTGAATTGGCATCTCTCCCCCAGGTGTCAGGCTAATGACTTTATCATTCTCCTTTCAGGAAGTTTCTTATATAAAGACCGTCTATGTTTACAGAGAGATCCACTTACATTGCTTATCGCTACCTTACTGAGGTTCTATAATATAATAATTCTGATAATACCTTCCTTGCCTGTCCTCTAACCACATCAGACTGCCTAATGCCTCATCTTGGCCAGACACTGTGTATTTTTGCAGAAAGCAGTGGGGAGCCCAAAGAGATACAGAACATGCATGCATCAGAGAATAAAAAGAAAGAAAAGGAAGAGGGGAAAACCCCAACTGCAATTAAAATGCAACCATCTTCCTGTGCACGTCCCAATGCTAGTTAATACAGACATTTCCAATAACTTTAATCTTTAAGTGGTGATTGTTGAAGAAAGAAATCAAGTTTGCGTTTCTTAAAAGACAAGAGGGAAGAAAATGACTTGTCATATCTGGTTGGCTTGGAAATATAAAATCCAATTCTGAAGAAGTCGAGATAAGGAAAGTGCAGTGGAAGTGCCATCAGCTTTAGCAAACACTAAATAATGAACAATGCAGAGACTGTCCAGCATGATAAAATACTCTATTAGAGGGACTGTTTTTAAATGAGTGATAATTGAGGCACGTCCTCAGTGAAAGGTTATTGAATTTTTATCTGTAGAAGAAGCTTTTGACAGACTTGCTAAAAAAGTCACTGACAAATAATACCTTCTTTAGATGAATTTGACCAAAGGGGTTTTCCAGTATGTAACATCTTTCTGACATTTACAGGATTTTTGCTTTGCTGAAGAACTGGATCAGATATTCTGGGTTTCTATAAAGACATTTAGGTTTTTCATCAGTCTTACAGAAAAGTCCCCATTATTCTTCCTTTCATAAAAATTGAATTAAGTTGTTACTTATGAACCTAGTTAGGACTACCCAGGAATTCAACAGCCAGAGCTTGAAGATGGTGGTACATAAAATTTACTGCTACAAAGCAACATTGTATCCTAGAAATCTATACCTGACACATACCTGCTCCTCAAATGAAGACAGAGACGTCTACATTTTTATTGTTTAAGTGACAGTAGTTAACATAAATTACAGTGTTGGGTTTAAGATAATAAAAGAACCATTTTGTAAATGCATGACTATCAGAGCTGGTTTTTAAAACAGCTCTGGGGGAATGACAGGGTACTGCTTCTTAAAGCAAGTGAAATAATGACACTCCCCCCCCCATTAAGGTACTCAATGCCACCCATGCCATTTATGTATCTGGCATGCTTTTCTAATAGCTGAGCCTTCTTCCTACAGTTCTGAAGAACAGGAAGGCCGCCTGACTTCCCACATGTGCATGGCCTTAATTTTGCTACAGGTTTATAGATAGCTAAAGAATTGTCTCTTCCTGTGGTAAAGTGGGAATATTGGTTGGTATCTGAGGCACTTTTATAACAAGTGCCTGTGTTGTTTTTCCAGAGTTGCTAGTCTGCACTCTGGAAGGTCAGGGTTAGTCTAGATTTTTGTCACTGACTCATTTTGACCTTGGGCAAATGGCCAAAGTTCTGTATCTCTTGACCACATTTTGTAGAGAATAAAGGTTTGTCTGTCAACTACAGCTTGAGGCGGGGGATACAGTGATGAAGAATTAATGACCACCGAGGTCCTCAAAGGTCTGAAATGCAATCTAACTGTGGAGTGTCATTACCATTATCATGGCATCCTCTGGGACTGTTGCATGCATACAGAGCTGCACATAGGCTCCTTTGCCATACTTTCCTGGGGCCAGCAGTCTGGGAAAAGTCCTTATGCACTATTGATGAATAAGTAAGCTCTCTGTAAAAGCATATCCAGTTTACAGTGAGAACATTTTTCTACATTCAGTCCGCCCAGCCATGGAGAATTCTGCCATGAAACTAGCCAGCCTCCTGCATTCCTTCTGGTTTCCTTCTCAGGATTCAGCAATCCTCACCCACTGCATTTGTAACACACCTCAACTTAATGTCAAGGTAAAGGAGTTAAAACCCACATGCTCTCCTTAGTGAGGAGTTTATTAAGTTACAGTTTTGCACAGATTCTTAGGCTTATCTTTAGTTTTAAAGTACCTAACCAACTAAGGGCTTTCTAGATAAGAGCTTAGATTGAATGGTATAATCTTTTGCACTGCTCCTCATTGTAAGATCCCTTTCTCAGTGCAAATAGATCTGTCCTCTCAGACTTGTTTTACGTGCGTGCGTGTGTGCGTGTGTGTGTGTGTGTGTGTGTGTGTGTGTGTGTGTGCCAGTACTGGGGCTTGAACTCATAGGACAGGACATTCTCCCTTAGCTTTTCCACTCATGGCTGGTGCTCTGTCATTTGTGCTATAGGTCAGTTCTGATATTTTGCCGATTAATTGTCTTACAGCTTTGTCTGTTCAGCCTAGCTTCACCCTGGATCCTCAGACCTCATCCTCTTAAGTGGCCAGGGTCAGGGGCATGAGCCTCCAGTGGCTGGCTCTCTGACTTCTAGTTTAAGTCATAGGCATGGAAGCCATCCTCTTCAGTGCTATACACTGGCCCAGGCTTTCTGCTTCATTCTCAGCCTGGGTCTACAATTTCACCCACGCCAGTTTGGAGCCTACTTTGCTTTCCAAATTCTGCTTCCTATCTTTCTCACGGATTTTCATTTACATTTATTCTTTCGGTTTCCATCTTCTCATTTTGTTTGCAGATACAATCATTCGGGTGGAAGCTCCCAGCTACCACACTTAAGCATCCATGATATTATCATATTTTAATAAAATATTTCCCTTATGGATATAAATGTTGGCACTTTCAAAGAAACAGCCACATAATTCTTTCTGGGTAGACTTGGAACTCCGTAATTACATTAGAACGCCCACAGCACTAGCCTTGTCTAGCTCTGCAGATGATAATCGCCTACTTGTGGGGGAAGAGAAGGGGATGCTGCTTTTTAATCAGGATGTGGCAATGGCAAAGACGTCTACAGACCACCCCCCAGAAGACTGACAGGAAGGAACTGGGTTTGAATCTTTCCGTAGTTCTGAACAGCAGGAAGGCACCGTGGGCCCTCAGATGGGCACAAAAGGTTTGCAGATGTGGGCCCTCTTTCAGATAGACTTCTATGACCACAGTCATATTTGGAAAGTGGTAAGGTGAAAAGGATTTGGGAGCACAGATAATTACAGGGTTTACAGAGTTTCCAAAGCCACCACACAGCTTGAGATAAAGAGAGATGTGAGGGGGTAGGGGGTAGAGAAGACTTGAAGCTATGAATGAGGGCTCCAGCCATGAGAATGGTAGCAGGAAGCCAAGGAATCTATTACTGAGCACTCACTGTGTGTGAGACACAGCTAAGCATCCAAGTTCACGGTTTCATCTCAAGTCTAGAGAATATCTCTCATTATTTCTCTTTACTAGGTGAGGAAACCTATTTGGCTCAGAAAGGCTAAAGTCGTTCCCTGTAGCAGTGTAATAAAATGCTTGATCTATCTTCATACGTGTCTGCCTTACAAGTCAGACATATCCTATATGCTGTTTAGAACACAAAAGAAGAATGAGAGAAGTCTGTGAATTACAATAGAATCTCCATGAATGGGGGAGAGGCAAATGCTTGATTTGTCCTCAAATGTGTCTGATTTCAAAGTCAGACATATTCTTTATGCCTCCTAGAACACAAAAGAAGAATGGGAAAAAGCCTATGAATTCCAAGAAAACCTACATGAATGGAGAGAAGCAAAACCTTAGAGAGGAGCACGAGGGGAATGCACTCAATGGGGAGGAAGGAAATAGAGTAGGAATGCTTGCGGGGGTGAGGCATCAGCCTTTAAACTGTGCTGGAAGCAAAGGACCATAGGGAATGCCACTGGGGTCAGCCTGCAGCTTGGCTATTAATCAGTAGTCAAGTAAATAGTACATCAAGGAGAGGGATCTGGGTGGTAATCCTTTTGGCATGTAAAAAAATCAGCACTCCATTCCCAAGAACAACACAGGTCCAAGAGCATCCTAAGAACAATCCAGTAAACACACTGAGCAGAGCAGCCTCAATTCTTTCTTCATTATAAAAACTTCAATTAAGACCGAAAATGAACAAAACGGAACCATAATACAATTATCAGTTGGGGGTTTTGTTCCTGTGAAGTACCATTCGTTATAAAACTGGATATAATAGGGACATACATGAGGACATTATTTTCATGAGAGAGAAAAGCTCCCACAGAAGTATAAGGAATGTCAACTAGACAAGATCAAAATAAATTCAGAGTTGGACAGCAGGTGGGAAGCTCATGAACAAAATAGCAATTTTATTTTCCAACCAATGGTAATTGAATTTCCTTCCTAAACAGCATGACCATGAAGTTAACCAATGACAATAAATTTGAAAATTACCATCAATTAAAAAAAGAACAATAGGAACAGGACCATCGAATCAGTCAGAAGAAGATAAGGATAGCTTTCAAGATAAAAAATGATGGAGGGACCATGAACCTAGGTATGGAAAGGTGATTAGAGAAACCACACATGCACACGCAGAGAAGGGCTGAGTTTGCTGTCTGATAGCAGCAGTCTACAAATATTTGAAACTTGTAAATACTGAAGTGGGAGAGAAATTACCACACAGAGAGTTCTAATTAAAAAGAATCAGATGAAATGTGACAAGGAAAACTAAGGCTTAATGATTTGACAAAAGCAAATTTGAAACAGGATGGTTTCCCAGGAGGTCGACCGGGGAAATTTTTATTTTGTCTTTTGTACCAAAGCAGAAAAATAGCCAGGAGACTTGATTTTTTTTAACCATCAAAAGTCCAAGATAGTGAGCTCTAACATGAAAGAATTCAAATTCCACCTTCTGAAAATATAAAATTACACTAGGTAATAATTTTATAATCATCATGGCCTGTTACACAACTGGGTATTGAGGAGATGGGGTGGATAGCCACCTGGGCCTTTTCCATCTTTCTTTTCCTTCCTTCCTTCCTTCCTTCCTTCCTTCCTTCCTTTCTGGTTGTGGGGTCTGAACTCGACCTGGGCGCTGTCCCTCAGCTCTTCAGCTCAAGGTGAACGCTCTACCACTTGAGCCACAGCGCCACTTCCTGCTTTTTCTGTTTATGTGGGGCTGAGGAATCGAACCCAGGGCCTCATACATTCAAAGCAAGCATTCTACCACTGAGTCACCTTCCCAACTCCTCCATCTTTATTTTCAATAACATAATTGAATGTAAACACTTCCTATTCACTATTAGGTTTGGGAATTGCAGCCTTTTGTGTTCAGAGAAACACTGAACCACAGTGCCCTTCTCATTCAGCCAGTTTGAAGAGGGTGGGCAGTGTTTCCATTGATAATCAGATTTAGGCACAGTTGGGGACTGACTTCTGAGGAAGTAGTTCTTAAGCCAGATTGGTGCCTGTCCCAGACACAGTACCACCCCTCTAATGGCTGTTCCTCCTGTCTAGAAACAAAAAGGGAAATCCTGTCAATTCCGTGCTTCTGAAAATAGAACTGGCAAATTAACTGCAAAAAACTTCATAGGTATAAAGAACTACAGAAATGGAGAAAAAATTAGCCCCATCTAAGCAAGCAAAGACTTCTGCAAGCCACTCTACAAGAACCCAACCCATAATACTCCTCTTAATTATTTGGGCCATCAAAAAACAAGGAAAATCTATGGAGCTAGTCTAGATGAGCCTAAGGAGACATGTCAGCTAAATGCACTGTGACACCCGCACAGGCTCCTAGGAGAGAAAAAGGGCATTAGACTAAAAGTAAGAAAATTTAAACAAAGCATCAATTTCAACTAATCACAATACACCAACATTGGCTTATTAGTTGTACAAATGTACTAACCTCAGGTAAGGCATTAACAATGGGAAAACTGTGAGTTATATGGAAATCTTCACAACTTCAACAAAAATAGAATAACTTACAACTTTTTTTTTTCTTTTGGTGTCAGCAATGGGGCCTGAACTCGGCCTGGCTCTGTCCCTTAGTGTTTTTGCTCAAGAATAGAAGTTAGCCTACTTGAGCTAGGGCTCTACTTTATTTGTGTGTGTGTGTGTGTGTGTGTGTGTGACTAATTGGAGATAAGAGTCTCACTGTGTGTGTGTGTGTGTGTGTGTGTGTGTGTGTGTGTGTGTGTGACTAATTGGAGATAAGAGTCTCACAGGCCATAGGTTTTTATGATCTAGAGATGAGGTGACAGAAGTATTTTTAATATATGAAATCATTCTAAAAGAGAAAGTAGCCAATGGTTAACTTTTAAGTGAAATATAACATAGGAAGGCAGAGAGGGACATTCGTAGAATCCTATTATCTCTTAGATAGTGAAAAAAGCTGTTGGCTTTTGAGTCTTAGAGGTTTTTGTTTTTTTTAAGTTCAAGATAGAGAAGAGGGTCTTGTCGGAGAAAGCAATGCAGGTGAAACGGCACTCCAGCCTCCTCTCGGTTCTATGTAGCCTACTTTTTCAAGGCAATGCGGCCTTACTGAGAGCCTAGCAGTAAGCCCATGCATTCACAGCCAACTGATTTTCAACAAAGGTGATAAGAACATACACTGGAGAAAGGACAGTCTTTTCAAAATATGGTGGTGGGAAAATTGGATATCCATTTACAGAAAAATGAAATGCGACTCCTATCTCTTGACAGTTATAAATACCAATTCAAAATAGATTAAAGCCTTAAAGGTAAGGGTAGGCATGGTAGCACACATCTGTAATTCCAGCTACTCAGAAGGGAGGAAAGGTTGGAAGCCCACCCAGACAAAAAGGTGTGAGACTCCCATCACAGCAAATAATAATCTGGGTGTGGTAGTAGGTACCTGTAAGGTACAAGTATCTTACTGAGGCCAGCCCCAGGCAAAAATTCCAGAGCCTACCTAAAAACAACTGAAGTATAAGCAATGAGTTCTTGACTGCATTCTCTCCCTTTCCCAACTTCATTCTAGTATCCCTCTTCCTCTGGCCCTACTTCCGTCTTACAAGTACCCATTTCCTGGCATTTATTTTGTTGCTTTGAGAGGGTGGGTCCAAGGGGAGAGGAAATGTTGAAGTGATGACACAGATCCAACTGCAATGCATACATAAACTGCTTTGTTAAATGGCAATAAAAAATCAATGTGTATCTGAAAGCAATGAAGTAAAGGCAGGGAAGCAGTGGGTGGGAACGCTGAAAAGGGCGACACTGATCAAGACACACTATCTTCTTAAACTGCTTTGCTGAATGCAACTCCTACTTAAAGATAATAAAAATATTAAGGAAAAAACCTAAGGTGAAAAGGGGCTGAAGCTGTAGCTCACATGATAGAGTACTTGCCTAGCAAGTATGAGGCCAAAATTCAAACCCTAACACAGCCAAAACCAAACAAACAAATAAACAAAAACCAAATAAGACTGTGCTGTTACCACAAGTTCAAATTGTGATCAATTAGGGAAAACATGTACAAATCTAGACTGTGAATACTCCACACTAAATGTGAATCTGCTCAATTTGCCTGCACTGAAAGCACATCTGTTAAACAGATCCTGAACATAAGGTATTCTCCAGGTGGGAGGGGGAGACAGAGACACTTAGACAAAGGACCAGAGAAAGTCAAACTTGGTCAATCAAGGTTCTCGGAGCACTAGGCAACAATGCTATTTTTAATGGGACCACAGCATCCTGGGAGTACTGCTGTCATTGGAGAGTGCTTACCTGAGATTGAAATCAATTACAGACAAAGTACCAAGAGAAGAGAGAGAACGGGTGCCTAGCTAGGATCATGACTGGAGGGTGTCTTCCAAATGTCTGGATCCCACCTTTGAATGAATGTTTTCTGAGTCAATACATTGTTTTTATTTCAATTAGCCTATGCAAGTAGAAGAAGTAATATTTATTAAAATGAACTCCAGGAAATGGAAATAGAGCCCCCCCCCTTGGTTGCTGTTTTTGTTTTCTTTTCTTTATGTTCTGTTTGTTTATGTCTTTGGGAGGGTAAGAGGAGATACAGAAGTGGTGGGACAAAGGTGAACAAATATAGCAGTGGTACTCACTAAACACTATGTAGAAAGTGAACTATTAAACTTGTGGGTTGAGACAGGTGGGCAAACTGGAGTGTGTACATGCATGTGAAAGGGGTAACATTGTTCAAAAAGAACTGTACTTTTTATCTGAGTTACATAACTGTAACCTCTCTGTACGTCCCCTTTATAATAGCAATAAAAACTACATGAAAAAGGGGGAAAAAAAGAATATTAAAGGGACAGGCGAAGCCAAGGCTGAGAAGAAAAACACCCACAGGGAAGAAAAAGTATGCACTGCAGTAGCAGAAAATAACAGCACTGTCCTTACAGTCTAGATCTAGAAGAAGTGAGGATGCCCTTCTTCAGGAAGAAACAGTAATATCTATGCAAATAGCAAAAAGATTAGAAAGTTAACCTATTAATATCATTAATATTAATCTGCATGGCTTATCACACCGCTGCTAACATGCAACACATTCTTCAGGATGATATGAAATGTCAGGGGTGAGAATTCGGTTGTACTACTAGAAGAGACATCCTACTATGAAATAACGTTCTACAGGTATTCTTTGATCCATTATACTTAGAGCTTTCTTTCTTTCTTTTTTCTTGTGCCAGTTCTGGGGTTTCATTTGGCTTTTTCCACTGAAGGCTGGCATTTTATCACTTGTGCCACACTCTTGGATTTTTTTTTTTGTTGGGCTAGCTTTAAACCTCAATCCTCAGATCTCTAGCCTTCTGAATAGCTAGGATTACAAGCATGAGCCACGTCTGGCTTTTATAGCTTCTTAAGTTTAATGCAATACATCATTTATCTGCCAAATAATTATCAGGACATGGAAGAAGAAATACGTGTAAATCCTCTCTAGATACTTTTTCCCCCATCCTGCCGATCATATGGGAGTGCTGGACAAGAGGCTAGCATTTCCTTCAAGCGCTCTGAGTCAGAAATGCCGTAGCTGCAGTCCTCATTTAGTCTACTTTTCAAAAGAAGAATAAAGAGGTGTCCCTTATTCCCACTGTCGAGTCACAGTGACACGCAGCAATCAAAGTAACCCATTAACAGACAGTCCCTTGTTTTGTTCAGATATCAACACCAATGTGTATCTTCCCCGAGGAGCCCAGCCTGAGTGAGCGAGGCTGGCTCTTAGCAGGGTAAGCCCAGTCGGCCTGATGCTTTGTTTCAGCAAAGGCATCAGAAATAGTGATTCCAGTTCACTTGGGTTTTGCACTGATCATCAAAAAGCTGACAGTCCTTTAAATCAGTCACTGGGCGGAATAATCACCCTGAAAGGAACTGAGAGGGTAGGACTTAGATTACAAAATGGAAGTGAACATGAGACAGTGTTAACGGGCGTGGTAGAAGAGATTGTTTGTCAGAATTGCAGAGATTGATTAAAGACACGAATTAGACATCATCTCTATTGGGTACTCTTACTGACATGGACACAACAGCTAAATTGCACAATTACAGAGTTAAACATAACTCAGAGAGCAGTTTTTTTCCTTTTGAAAACAGCTGATGCCAAGTGAGCCTGTCTGACTCACTCGGCGGCTTGCAATGAAGGTTATGAACAATCTTGTCTTGGGGGCCTCTGAGAATGGCCAGAATAGAGATCTGGAATGTTGTGCCATTTGAAATGAGACCATATCATTAAATATTAGACCCTAGGGGCCTGCCAAATGAGAGTACATCCTTTAAACATCACCAACAACCTTCCCCACCACTGCATTTTCAGGAACTAAAACATCTGGTTTCTTTTAGAGTTGTTCATTTGCAACTCGCAGAGAAAATAAGCTCTTTCTGACTTTTTGTTTGGAGAGAGGAGGAGCAAAGTGAATCTAGGAGAGAAAAAGGCCAATTTCAACTATTGCTTGTGATACAATGCCTGCTACTGTGGGATTATAAAGTTGAAAAGGCCTTTCAAAGATACTTTTTCTCATGTGGACTATATCCAAACTATCCATAAGCATGTATAACTCCATCATCAAATAAAACTAATATTTTAAGGGAAAATGTGTAAGTCTATAGAGGTCACACTTATTATTCTAGCTACTTGGAGGGAGGAGAAGGGAGGACTGTGGCTGGAGTCGAGTGCAGGCATGGTGCTGCACACCCGTAGTCCCAGATATGAGGAAGGCATAGGCAGAAGGTTTGTGGTCTGAGGCTGGCCTGGGCAAAAATAGGAGACCCTATCTGAATAAGTAAAGTGAAAGAGCTGGAGTCATAGCTTCACTGGCAGAATGCTTGTTTGAAAATACAAGACCCTGACTGGGTTCTGCAAAATCCTTGTACTGAAAAAAAAATCAAAACAGCATAACTAGGAAGTGGTATTTTATATCTAAAGCGGATGATACAAGTTCACACAGAAGGCTGCTTCCTCTGTCTTATCTCCCCACCTTGCTGTGGCCCTTGGAATGGGGATATAACCAACAAAACCTCTACAAGCAGTGAGTATTCAAGGTACCTCTTTTTTTTTTTTTTTTGGGTCCGGTCATGGGGCCTGAACTCTGGGCCTGGGTGCTGTCCCTCAGCTCTTCAGCTCAAGGCTAGCGCTCTACCACTTGAGCCACAGCGCCACTTCCGGCTTTTTTCTTTTTTGCTTATGTGGTGCTGAGGAATCGAACCCAGGGCCTCATGCATGCAAAGCAAGCGCTCTACCACTGAGCCACCTTCCCAGACCCTTCAAGGTACCTCTTACAGTGTGGCTATGGGGTATATATTTTGGGGGGAAAATTTTCTCCATGATTTTTCTTCACTTGTCTTACATCCCTGGAATTATCGCTAAACAACTTCTCAAAGGACAGCGACGTAACTCACTCTGAAGTTCCTAGTGCAGATCACATGCCATTTCCTTCTTAAAGCTCACCTGCCAAGTGATGCTTACATCACATTCTGGTCTGGCTCTGCTGCTCTCCTCTTCAGGCTCATCATTTGCTTCTTGCTGTCCTGTTTCAATCTCTTACTCACACATCTACATGTGCCTTTTCTTCTCTTCCCGGTCTTTATTCTATCTGCATCATATATATATATATATATATATATATATATGTATATATATATATATACATATATATATATATATATATATGTATATGCATGTGTGTGTACACTCAAGTAACATTTCTAAATAGAATCTTTTATATTTATTAATGTATATGTGTCCTAAAGTTTTTCCTGGTCTTTATTCTATCTGTTTCATATATATATATATATATATATATATATATGTATATGTGTGTTTATATGTATATGCATATATGTATATACATACACACACACTTGAAGTAACATTTCTTTTGTTTTGAAGTAACAGTTCTAAATAGAATCTTTTATATTTATTAATGTATATGTGTCCTAAAATTTTCAAATTAGTTTTCTCTGAGTCATTGGTGAAAAAAGAGGTTTCCTATTCTTATTCATATCCTATTCCTTACTGCCCTGGAATCTATACTTGTTATCTCTCCACCACCTCTTCCTAGAATCACTGTTGTTCTCTTTGTCTCCAGTTTCTAACACTTCTGGAGCCAGTTCTGTTTTTCTCTTTTCAGACACTTTTGATTAGCATTATATCAAGCTAATGTGAGAACGTAGCTGTGTGCAGAGGCCTGAGCTCTGCGAGGGTTTCTGCCCTTGGCAAGCTGTAAGGAGGTCGAAAGGTATTGCTTTCTGTTCTTGAGACACACTGGTTGGACTTACAGGATTTTATGGTGTACAGAGTAACATTAAGCCATGTTAAGAAGAGTCCTTCCTCATGTCCCACAGTCCACACAGGGAAAGGAGGTCAACTCCTCTTAAGGAACAGGGTAGACGCAACATAAACCACATTCTAACCTGGCCCTTCTGACAATATGGTTGTGCCCACGCAGTGAAAGGTATACACACACACATTTTTAATCCCTCGGTGCACAGTTTTCCATTTTTGAGGATAAATATGTGTAATTTCATCATTAAATACAAACATTTTTGTTGTCAACTTCGGTGGAAACAGAGCTTGAGCTCAGGGCCTTATGCTCTTGCTTGGCTCTCTTTTCCTCAAGTCTGGCACTCTACCACTTAAGAAACACCTTTACTTCTGGCTTTTTACTTGTTAATTGGAGATCAGAGTTTCACATTCTACCTGGATGGGCTTTGGACATTGATTTTCAGATCTTAGCCTCCTAAGTAGCTAGGACTTACAGGTGTGAGCGACTAGTACCTGGCAAAAATCATATTTTAAATAAAAGGTCTAAGAAGACAGTGGCCAGTCCTGGTGGCTCATACTTGTAATTCCAGTTACTGGGAAGGGGCAGATGGGGGAATTGTGTTTGGAGACCAGCCTAGGCAAAAGTTCTACAGATTCTGCTTCAGCCACTCTCTTCTCAATCATCCTCACAATAGAAAATTCCAATACTTACTCTGAGATGTAGAAAGATTGGAGAAAGCTGACTTGGTTCGGCCTGCCAACCATTCCAGGCTTTCATGCATGTTGGCCAAGGCTTTAAGGTCACTGACATCACGGAGAATGTCTTGTGGGGGGATAAGTTTATCACCCAGGTTCCCAATTAGAACTTCAGACTCTTTGCCAAAGGCTGCCCTGAAAAAAAAAAAACAAAAAACAAATCAGAAATACACTTCACTTACAGCATGGCAAAGGCAGGGATGGGCAATGCTTCTTAAGGCACAGACAGCACAATGACCATTATAATCTCTACTTCACAGCATGCTCTCTCTCCAAGGTCTAACTTCGGGAGGAAACCATTGCATGCTTGCTTAAAATTATTCTAGCAGGAGACAGAGTTCTTAGAACAAATGAAATGAGCTCAGTGGCTATATCTCCTGCAGGAGCAGCATGGGCCTGAATTACAGTGACAGCCCCTAGGATGGCTTCTAGCTCTCTTGTGTAAGAGAGGTGATTTCTTTGTTGCTTCTCCAGCTGTGGAATCTGATGTACAGTTTAGGATGCCAAATATATACCTGCTTTTCGGCATAAAAATAGAACAACCAAGCTCATCTGGGAGCTACAAAATATTTTGTGTTTAAAGGCTAATTGGAGCCAGTCTCTTTGAGAGAACAGATTACAATTGAGGAGGATGACTAGTTCATTCATTTATTTATGTGAAAGAGGATGTGAGCCAAAGAAATGATAAACGTTAAGGTATTTTTGGAAAGAAAAATAAGCAAAAAAAAAAAACAGTGTTGGAGTTCTTTTACTAACAGGAATCATAGAAAGAGGTAGGTTTCACAAAAAGTCCAGTCTTCAAAGACATTTTGAACCTAGTCACTGAGGTGAAGTGCAGAACACAGAGCCTGGAATTTGCTAAATGCTCCTTAAGTTGAGGTTATCAGTATTTTGAGGTCTGTTGGGATGATGAATAAAGTTAGTTACAAGGGAGCAAACACTAGGAAATAAGTCTCAAGGTTGATTCTTCAAGAGGTGGATTACTGTGATGGAACACACTAGCTACCTATCCAGTACTTAATGTCCCATACCTTCATGGAAAAAGGACCCTGATGTTGTTGGGGGTCAGTGTGCCCAACTTATAAACAAAATGAGACACCATAAAGACTCTGGTAGATTTCCTTGCCTCTCTTACTGGTGTGATGGCCAGGTGCATATTAACTGATGTCAGATGAGCTTACAAGAAAGCTGTCTCCACAGTGTTCTTTGCTGGCAGGAACTTGCCTGGCTTCCCTCCTTTCTGGAATTGGAATGCAGCCATGGCAACTGGGCTGCAGTAGCTCTTCTGAAACATCAAGTGACCTTGAGAGTGAAGTCAGTGCTGAGAATAATGGAGCCAGGCCATAAGAGGGCACCAGACACTGATGACATCATGGGGCTCCGGTGCGGTCCCAGACAATGCGCTTCCAGGCAGCGTGTCATCAGAGAGACAATGAACTCCTCTTTGCCACTGATATTTCCAGTTTCTGTGACTAGCTGCTAAATGCAATTTCGAACTGACACACTCCTCTAATTAGCATAAGTGATCTCATCCTCTAAAAACTTGGTCAGAAATTAGATGCTACTGAAAATCTAGTTACTGAGAAAAGCAAAAACTATGTCTCCATCATGAGCTGAGTCCACAAGACATGGGTAATATCTTTCCCTAGGCTATCACTCAAGTTCTAAATATTTATCTTCTTAATCTGCCCTTATAAATCAACTCTTCCAGCCCCTTAATCATTTTTGATAGCTATAACACACACACACACACACACACACACACACACACACACACACACACACACACACACACACACACACACACACACACACACACACACACACACACACACACTCTCTCTCTCTCTCTCTCTCTCAATGCCTCTGAGCTAGTGGTTAAAAAGCAATGAGGGAGGCAGAAGGCTTTGAAAACCAGGCTTAGAGGCATCTTTATGCATGTAGGTATAACCCTGGTAAAATGTGACCATGAAGACAAGTGCATGTACTTAGAAGTGAGATCCCAAGGCAGGGATCCATGGGCCCTCGGCATGTCTGTGCTATGCGGCCATGTGTTGGATGCGGCTATGTCTGTGCTGCGTGATGAGCTCACTTCCCTGTGGCTCACTGAGATTTGTTTCACCTCCTCAGATGTGCGGGCAACAGACTGAGAAAAATACAAACTGCCTCATGTTGAATACATAGTAGACATCTCATTTGACAGGAATCTATAATCTCCCCTTAACAACCTGGAAAGAACACAGAAATCTTGACATGGGGAGTAACTGACTGACACCATAACCACTACACACAAAAACC
This sequence comes from Dipodomys merriami, assembly GCF_024711535.1. Classification (NCBI taxonomy): domain Eukaryota; kingdom Metazoa; phylum Chordata; class Mammalia; order Rodentia; family Heteromyidae; genus Dipodomys; species Dipodomys merriami. Next base: position 64,105,376 of record NW_027206068.1, on the reverse strand, counting down.
TTATTCCTTGGAGGATTTGTAAGTGTGAAAAAGCTTGGTGGAAGATTTTTATGTGTTTCAATAACCTTAGAGGGATGGGCTTAGTTGTTTGACTAGCTGATTTTTTTTTTCTTAAGCCTTCTGATTTATGAAATTATAGCACATCCAGGCTATGAAAAACTATGGACTCAATACAAATTATATAGCAGAGAATACTTGGTATCATAGAAAAATATTTAATACAGCTTAATACATTGTATTACTGTTTAATAATTATATATAAATTGATTTAAAAATGGCTATCTATATCCTCAAAATGTTAACCATAAAACTAGACCATAGATTGTGCTTTTTTGTATTTTCTACATTTTTTTCAAAAACAGGTTTACTTTTTTTTTTTTTGGTAGTATTAGGGCTTTAACTTAAGACCTCAAGTTTTTTTTCTACATTTGAACAACTTAGCCAGTCTCTCTCTCTCTTTTTTTTTTTTTGTCAGTTGTGGGGCCTGAACTCTGGGCCTGGGCGCTGTCCCTCAGCTCTTCAGCTCAAGACTAGCGTGCTACCACTTGAGCCATAGCACCACTTCCAGCTTTTTTCCCCCTGCTTATGTGGTGCTGAGGAATCGAACCCAGGGCCTCATGCATGCAAGGCAGGTGCTCTACCACTAAGTCACCTTCCCAGCCCAGCCAGTCTTTTTTTTGTGTTCATCATTTTCAATATAGGGTCTCATTTTATGTGCAAGTGATTGGACTGCAATCTTCTTATTTATGCTTCCCTTGGTTGAGGAGATTACAGGTACCACAGGCCCAGCATTGAGTATGATGGAGTTACAGGAACTCAGTGTACAACTACCAGAGCTCCCATTTCTAACTAAGCAGGATGACAAACTTGAGCCAATGTGTGTGGTAATATTTACTTTTTAGTAACCGGAAGTACTGTCAGCACAGCAGACAAGAGTACATGGGTATTACTGATACTGGAGTTCAGTTGGGAGGTGAGGACAGTGGATGACAATGGATCTGAATTGTGGCTCTAGGTTTGCTAAAGATGCAATGGATATCCAGAAAGACAATCATCTGCATTTGAACCAGAATTATTCCTCCATTTTTACATAATTTTAATCTTTTTATTATAACAGTATTTAACGAAGAAGTTGCGTATGTCTTTAGAACTTACATATCAGGAACAGCAAACTTAAGGTGTGGGGTAGTGAACCCCACATGGACAGCCCCCTTCATAATTGTGGGCTAATAAGCTCACAGGAAGCCTATGAAACTGAATATCCATAAGCCTCTTAATCTTCATTTTTAACCACACACTTTTTGTTCATCTTTAAAGGACTTGATCTGACAAGAATTCATTTAAGAAAATTTTGCCAAGAGTGTTAAATCTGTTTAACTTAATTTTACCACACAATTATAATCTATAAAGAAGTCTGACACGAATTCATTTAAGGGAATTTTGCCAAGAGTGTTAAACCTGTTTAAGTGAATTTCACCACACAATTATAATCTATAAAGTCTATCTGACAAGAATTCATTTCAGAGAGTTTTGCCAAAGATGCACAAAATTGTCTCCATTTAGTCTTTAAATAATTCTGTTAGCCACTGAAAGGGAAGAAAAATCTGCAATTTCAGCAGACTAAATGAAATTATGAAAGAACTATAAATGGTCTCAGTAGTGATTGATTTGCAGATTTGTGCTATATCTGCTACATGACAAACACACTTGGGCCCATCCCTCTCTCTCCTGGTCCCCCTATCCATCTCTCTTAACACTGCTTCCCACTGCAGGGACCAGCTCTGAGACAGTGGCTGCAGGAGCCTGGGACATGCTGCCGAAAGGGTGAGTTCCCAGTGACACAGAACAGAGTCAGGAAGGGCAAGAACCTGCTCGTGTGGCAAAGCAGATGGTCAGAGTCCTCCTATTGTGCAGCAGGCAGAGTACTCACCCAGAACAGACGCTCAGGGCATGAAACGACATGGAAGACCCCTGGCCTGGAAGGCCTCTGTCAGTAGATCTATGAAAAGTCCTATTCACAATCATGGCAACTCACCCCACAATGCTTTTGACACTTATTTTATGGCAAAACAAGTGAGGTGAGACCCCAACGTCTTAAAAATCGACTTGGTCCTTGTGGAGCTGGCTTGCCAGGGGCCAAATGGACCACACAGACTTCAGCAAGGACACCAGTTGGAGATGACTTATCAGGCTACCATGCTAGAATGCTTAGACTCAGGGACCAATATATAGTGCTATTTTTTTGTGTGGGTGTATGCCCCTAATAACAAAAAAAAAAAGTGTCTGGTAAGTTAGCATTAAAAGTTGGAACAGCCCCCTCTCTCATTAGTCATAGTATTCTTTTTGCTTTTTCTCCTGTAGCTTTAGGCTAAACAAGCTAAACTGGTATCCAGGAATCCTTCCTCTGGGAAATAACAACAATGGAATTGGAAGAAGTTGTCATCTGGCTGTTTTTGCTTCTCACACTACTGAAATAACAAGCAGAAAAACTGGTTACTTAGAGTGGTTACCTAGAGTGAATGACGTGATTTGCCAAGGGAAAAAGTAAGCTGCTTTTGTGTAATAGAGGCCCACAGGCCTATGTGGAATTCACTGGGACTCTGCTTAGTACTTCAGTGTCTATAGAAAAAGTTAAGTAAATACCATGGCAGCTCAGCAGAGGCAGGTCCACTAAGAATTCATTGTCTTTAAGCTACAAGGCTAGGCTGGGTGTGGTAACTTGTTCTTGTAATCCCAGCTACTCAGGAGGTAGAGATTTGGAAGAGGATCACACTTTGAGACTAGCAAAGTTAGTGAGAACCCCATCTCAATCAATAAGCCCACAAATTGTGACAGCGTTGTGAGAGGTACAGGCAGGGGGAATCTGATCTAAAGCTAGCCCTGAGCAAAAACTTAAGACCTTACTTTAACAAAACACCAAGGGCAGTGTCAGCACAAATATGTAAAGAACTCTTGACAGGCTGGCAGAGTTGGCAGAAGGTGAGGACAACACAGAATAAGTGGCTGAAGCAGTGACCGGTACCATACTGCCTTACGATCAGTAACAGGAAAGAAGACTTCAGCAGCTGTACATCATAACATGTACAGGGAAATAGGTTTCCTTTTGTTCATCGGTTCTGTTTATTTTTTTTATTATGCTCAAATACACAGAAATATATAGTGCATATGTTACCATGCTATAGATGTACACTTAAATGGGCACATTGAAACATACAATTCAGTGACATGTAGTACATTTACAATGCTATGTAACCACTGGTTTCCAGAAGCTTCCTGTTTTCCCTAATGGAAAGTCTGTACTAATCAAACACTCACTGTCCATTCCCTCTTTCTACTACTGTACAATGAATTTGCTGATTCCAGAGAGTTCATATAAGAAAACTATCTGATTCTTTGGCAACTGGCTTATTTTACTTTGCATGTTTCCGGGCTCATCTCTGCTCTTGAACTTAGGTATGCCACATCTAGATTTTGTTTGTTTGAAATATTTGGTATTCATAGTATGACCTTTAGTGCTAGTACTACCACTTGAATTCAGAGACTGGGTGCTGCCACTTAGCAATTTTGCTCAAGGGTGGTTCTCTAGCACTTAAGCCACATCTCTACTTCCAGCTTTTTGGAAGCTAACTGGAGATAAGAGTCTCTCAGACTTCCTTCTTCAAACTGGCTTTGAACAGTGATCTTCAGATTTGCCTCCTGAGTAGTTAGGATTACAGGCTTGAACCACTGGTGCCAGGCTTTTATTCCTTTTAAGGTTGAGTAATAATGGCATCGTATATGCATACCATATTCTGTTTACCCACTCACCTGTTGATCAACAACTGATTTGTTTCCATCCTTGGGCTTGTATGACTAATGCACACAGGAACATTAGTGCATGTATCTGTTACAGTCCCTGCTTTAAATTCCTTTTGCTGTATACCTAGGAGTACAACTGATATCTCACATGGTGATTCTAGTTGAAGTTTTCGATGAGAAAGTTGTTTTCTGCAGTGGCTGCAATATTTTACATTGCTGCCAACACTGCACATGGCTTTCAGTTTCTCTAATCATTGCCAACATTTGCTATTTTCTGTTCGCCTTTTTGTTTCTAAATAATGGCCACTCTAATGGATATGAAATGTACTAACTGGTGTTTTCCAGGAGCAACGTTTATAGTAACTAACTTCCAATTTAGTTTAGAAGTTACCATAGACGCAGAACTCTATCTAGATTACAGAGGAGGTCTGTGGAGTAACTGGACTTGGGATGACTGCAGTCACAAGGCCATGACTGGCGAACTTCATGTCTTTTTACGAGGGAAAGAGAGGGAATGTCTTTAACGTGATGAACAGTTACCTTATATTAAGCAAAATTAGGAATTTCTAAAATTCAGGTAGGGTGAGAATGGATAGAATAACCAAAAGGATGGAACACAGAAGACCTACATGCTCTGCTTTAAGCTCCGTCACTCTTATCCTTCCCCTCCTTCTCCAGCCCACAGTGTGGGAGGGGAGCCTAACTCTTCCTAGGCTGTTCTCCAGGATCCCAAATGGGTCCTCCCAGTTAGAAGCCTTGGTGGAAAACTGGAAGACACAGGGAAAGGGAAAGCCGGGGTGTTTATACCCTTTTTCTCCAGACAGAGATATCTCTAGCAGTGGCTGTATCTCCTCCATGGTCTGGCTTCTAGTATGCGCTATCTTTGAGTGCTTATGGGCACTGCAAACATACCTTTTCTCATGGCACTGCAGCTAAGGGGTGGGATGGTGGGAGGAAGTAGTGGTGGTGATAATGGCTCCTAACTGTGGTTAGTCTGTCCATTATCTTCATATTTCTTGTGCGGTGTTTAGATCCTCATTTCCTAGTGTAACCAATTCCCTGCCATTACATTTTCTCTCAGGTAAGTAAGCACCTGAAAGATTTTTGTATAGTCCACATAAAGACTTTGGTTTATACAATATGTAATAATGATATTTGACTGTATACAATACTACTGAAAATTGATGAAATTCTTTGACAAGAGGATTATGTAGTATGGGTAGGGAAACTGAGACAATGGTGATCTAATGGGTGACCTAATTAAACATCACTTAGGCAGAGCTTAAGCTGATAAAGGTTTGGTCACCTACCTTGATTCCTAGTAGCATGAGTCATTCGTATGAGACATGATAAAGACATGCCTAAATTTGGCATCATTTCTGCTTTACAGTTAACTCAATCTTCAACCCTTTCAAAACCTATTTTACCCATTCAAAAGTAATGGGGGCAGCACTATGCTGATGGGTTCTTCAATTATGTTTTCAAAAATTGTTTCTCTAAAATCATCTCTGTAACCCCTCATCAATAGAAAGTAACAAAATTGTCCCATTATCTTGATTACTCTATTATTTCATTTTCCTCCTAGAAACTGCTGAAGCTCATCACTGACTCCATCCTTCAACTGATGGCACTTCAATACACACTGCCCTGCGAGCAGCTACTCTTCCTATTTACTAAATAATTGCTCCTCCCCATTAGTTTGTCTCTTCCTTCAGTGATCACAATGGATGATTTTGCATTTCTTTTCTTTACACCCTGTACTTGTACAATTTAAGAACTTGCCATGTTGTAGACTAGCTACCTGAAGCTATGCAGCCCAAGTGTGCAGAGCAGGACTAGGAAGGAGGGTAGAGATCGAAGTTGAATGGTCAGATCATGTGATAACTCTCTTTAGCCTTTTGAGGAAAATAACCAAAATGTTTCACAGTAGTTTTACCAGTTTCCATTTTTAGTAGTACCATATTATGGTTCCAGTTTCTCACATCCTTGTCAACACTTGGTATTATCTGCCTTTTAAATTACAACCAGCTACTGTATAAGAAGTAATATCTCCTTGTGGCTTTGGTTTGCATTTTCCCAGTAATGATTTCTTCATGTTGTTTTAACCATTTGCATATCTTCTTTAGAGGAATATTTATTCTAAGTCTGCTCATTTTTTAAAATTTGGATTTACTTTTTATTATCAAGTTGTTCATTTTTTTGCAGATATTTATGAGAAACTTGCTTTTAATAAGGCCTGGCTGTAAGCCTAACTGTGGGTGCTAAACTATCCTAATAGCAATGGGTACATTTAGTGCTTAGATTTTAGTTTCTAAATGACATTTCTCTGTAAAGGCACTGAGATACTTGGAAGGAATAGCTGAGTCTAGGCTTAGAAATGAAAAATACAAGGTGAGTGTTATCTATTTTGTTCTATTAGAAGTGGTAAAAGATTAATGGGGTCATGTTGGAAGAAAATGAGATTTCTTCCTGGCTATATCTGGGACAATTTTGAGTCTCCAAAAAATAAATAAGTAAAAATAACAGTAATAATGACTTCTGTTTTCAGTCACGATAGAGAAACTGGTATTAAATTAGTTCTCATACCATGGCCAGCCACAAAAATGGGTGAAATAGTTAAATAACTGTTCACTTGTTGAACAATATAAAATATAATATAAAACTGACCCCTGAGAAAAACAGTGCAGTAAACAACACAATTTATCATCTGCCATGATCTAGATTTTACTGTGTATGTATATATGCAGATATATACACATATATTTGCAAATGTATATATATTACAGATAAATGATCTAAGTATGATACACAACATATGTGTACTGCATTATATATATACTATCTATGTATATGTGTATATATAAATATATTTATCCTTATTTATGTATATATTATATATTTATATACACATATACTTATTTATCTGTTCTAAATAAATATAAATGATAGTTATGCTAGAAACCAGGATTGAGATCTGGGCTGTGACTCAAGTGGTAGAGCATTAGCCTTGAGAACAAAGCTCAAAACAGACAGTGCCTAGGTTCTGAGTTCAAGTCCTAGGACCAGTACAAAAAAATGAATAAATAAGTATCTGGAATATCTCTGAATATCTGAAATTTAAGCAAGGTGAGCCAAAACAATCTGTAGCTTATAAAAGGAAATCACAAGGGAAAGATAACATTTGAATTGAATGCTAATGAAAACATATCAAAATTTGAGGACAGCTAAAGCACTGTTTATAAATAGATGTATAACTCCAAAAGCTTATATCAGAAAAGAAAATATAGTTAGGAACAGTGATTTTAACTTTCTCTAGAAGAAGCTAGGAAAATGAAGAGCAAATTAAATCCAAAGTAAGCAGAAAACAAAAATGAAGAACAGCTAAAGGGGAGAGAAAAATCACCGAAGCAAAAAATTGGGTGTTTGAAAACGATAACAATGAAAACCTCAGCAGTTTATAAAATTGATAAAATCAGAGACTGGCAAACTAGGGTCTGCAGATGAAATCTGTGGCTACTTCCCTATTATACCAGCACAGCAAAGTAGTTGTGGGAAGACATGGCATGGTCCCTCAAACCTAAAGTATTTTCTTTGTGCATTTATGGAGAGTTAGCAATTTTTTGTCTTACATAAACTGATCAAGAAAAAAAGTGATGGGACTAGGAAAGTGGCTCAGTGGTAGAGTGCTTGCCTTGCATTCATGAGGCCTTGGATTCAATTCCTCAGCACCACATAAACAGAAAAGGCTGGAAGTGGCGCTGTGGCTCAAGTGATAGAGCGCTAGCCTTGAGCTGAAGAACTGAGGGACAGCGCCCAGGCCCAGAGTTCAGGCCCCACGACCAACAAGAACAAAAGAAGAAAAACAGTGAGGGAACATATATTGCCAATATTAAAGACTAAATAGTGAACACTACCACAGATCTTACAGATTTTAGAAGGATAACTAGGGAACATTTTAACACTGTGACAGTGACTTCACAAATTCCTTGAATTACTTAATTTGCAAAATGGGCTATAGAACTAGGGACTACAAATGCTCCTTTCTATATTTTAAAGATTGAAATAATTAAGAAAAACTTTCTCCAAAGAAAATGCAGGTCCATGTGATCTTTCTATCAAACATTTAAAGAAGAAGTAACAACCATTTTCAGGTAAGCTCTTACAGAAAATAAAGACTAAAACGAAATACTGATAAGGATATGAAGCATATCCTTTCACATCACATTAAATCTACTCTAATCTTATGATCCCGCAATTCTGCTTCCACATTGTTGTTCAAAAGAATAGAAGCATATGAGGACAAAAACATTTTCTAAGAATTAATTAGCCATACGGAATCATTTAGAGCAGTTTTGTTTATAAAGGATGGAAACTGGACATAACCCAATGCTCATTAGTAATAGAGTAGAATAATGAATTGTTACATGTGTGTATAGATTGTCAAAGCGTGTCCAACTGAACACTAAGATCTGTGGTGCTTCATATATTTAAATCATCTCAGTAAGAAAATTAAAAGAAAAATGGTCATAACTTTAAAACTGAATTAAAAATGCATGGATACATCACAGGTAACTATAAGAGAGAGTAGGAAGTAGAGGAAAAGCTGTTGTTTTTTTTTAATAAACAGCTGTATGGATGACATTTATCTTTGGGTGTTGACTAAGATTAGAAAATCACAAAGTCTCTGGGAATCATTCTTAAGATTACTAGTTAGTAACGAAAGCAAATAAAAGAGAGATCTGGCAGTCACTACCTTACTCAAATGGTCAGGCTTAGCTTTGCCAGGCTTTGGGTGAAGTGATAGTATGGGGGTTTTAATTATTACCCATAATATTTTCCTGATAGAACATATCAGGAGATAGCTCAGGATATAATCACAATGAAGTTGCTAGATGAATCCAGACATGTAGTTGAAATCTAACCCCCCTCCTCCTGCCCCCCGTGCCGTACCAATGTTTAAACTCAACAGCTCTGGACTTGCTTAGTTTACTTTTCAGCTGAGCCATGCCTCCAACCTGGCTTTTTACTGGTTATTTTGGAGATGGAGTCTCTCAGACTATTCTTCCTAAGACAGCCTTGAACTTTGATTCTCCTGAGCTCAGACTCCTGGGTAGCTAGAATTATAGGCATGCATTAATGGTGGACAGCTTCAGGGACATGAAAAAGTGGAAGGAATTATTGAGACTGATGTATGTTAGCGGAAACTAGAGATATAATATGTGAATCTCTATTGCATCTTACATTAAAAAAAAACCTACCTAAGGTAGGTCCAGGTGGCTTATATATATATAATCCTGATCAGGATGAAGAAGATCAAAATTCATTGTTAGCCCAGACCTTAAAGGTGGAGTGACTCTTACGGCCAATTAACCAGCAAAAAGCCAGAAGTGGAAGTGTGTCTCAAGTGGTAGAGTACCAGCTATAAGCAAAAAACCTGAGTGAAAAGCTCTAGGATAAGCAAGCTCTCTCTCTCTCTCTCTCTCTCTCTCTCTCTCTCTCTCTCTCTCTCTCTCTCTCTCTCTCTCTCTCTCTCTCTCTCTCTCTCTCTCTCTCTCTCTCTCTCTCTCTCTCTGTCTGTCTGTCTCTGTCTCTCTGTCTCTGTCTCTCTCTTCAAAACAAAAACCTAGCTGACATTTTGGGGATGCAATTGGGGAGGTATGATATATATTAACCACAGCTTTTATAGAATGCCAATTTTGTTAGATGAGGTATGATAAGTAGAATGACTGTAGGAACTATGATTATGTCACTTTAAATGGAAAAGGAATTTTACACATGTGACTGAGGTTAAGAACCCTGAGCTAGGTTGACTATTCTGGATAATGTGGGTGTGCCAAATCTAACGATATGTATCTGAACAGTGGACATCCTGTCCAGCTGTGGTCTGGGAGAGAGAATTGATCAGGGAAGGGGCAGAGTTGCTCTCTTGCTCACGCTGAAGATGGAGACAGACCCCAGACTAAGGAAGGAGGCTGGCTTCTAGAAGGCAGAAAGGCAAAGAAAGGTATTATCTGTTAAAACTTCTGGAAATAAATACATCCCTGCAGATAAATAAATAAACACCTCCCTTGATTCTAACCTTGTAAGACTTGTGTTAGATTCCTGATCTATTGTAATATAATGATTTTAGCTGCTAAGTTTGTGGGAACTTCTTAAGGTCGCAGCATAAATAACACGTCTAGTAAAGGTATGGGTCCCTATTAGGTTATCTTTTCTCCTGAGAGATATATGCTGCAGTACTGAAGAGCAACAGTTCAGATAGTATGTCAAGAGGGCAGTAGGTGAGTACATGTGGAGAGAGTTTAGTTGGTATGGAAAGATGAATAGCAGATTGAAGCCAATGTATGGTATATATGTATTTAAAGGATTATTTCAACTTTTCTGTGGGTTTAAAACTTGTCAGATTACAAGCAATGAAAAACTTTAAGGGCAGGGAAGTAAAATAAGGAAAGAGAATTAGAAGGGCCATTGCTGGGCATTTCAAAATTAGCATCTCTCTACAGCTCTGTCCAAACTAGGAGTTAGGCCAGCAGTCTCCTGGGAATCACCTTAACAGCATCTCTTGGTGGCACACTGAGTTTCTAATCAATGTCCTGAGTTTCTGGGAATGAAGGTTTTATAGAAGGTATAAAACAACATGTGTGCTAAGAAGTTAATGTCCCAAATTAAAATCTTGAACAGAATTACTTACAGCAATCAGAACTCTCAGAAACTATGTCTGCCCTTCAAATGTCAGATCCAGAGAGATGAAGCATAGAACAGCTGTCAGTCATGTTTGGATAGGTCAAAGCCATGGACAAGTAAGTGCACATTTTCTTCTGCTAGTCTTTCTGTCCTTATTGAAGCATTTTGGGGAGGTTTATTTGTTGCGTTCAGCTTAGTGTACACAGAAAAACTACTGTATATAATTGAACCTTTTCTAGAAGAAGAAGAAGAAGAGAGCCTGTACTTGGCCAGGCAGCCTGGGAGGGGAGCAACAGTCTAGAGACAGAACTACAGACACCATTCCGTTGAAGGCAGCTTTGCTAGCATAGGGGTTTCTATCTAAAAGAAAGACACAAAAGCCAGAATCCATGGAAAACTGAATAGGTAGCAAAACACCAAAGTTCAAGCAGCGATTCTCCAATTAAAGGTCAAGATTTTAATCATAGGTCAAGGTAGCTAGCTTTGTGATAAGTTCAAAAGCACAATCATGCAGAATTCATTATATTAAAACAACTTTTTTTACTGTTTGACTCAGACTTGCACAATTATATGAGAAGAAATGCCTTAAAATTTCTCTATAACTAAAGTTTTAGTGTATCATTTTTCCCTGGCAGCACAACTTTTTGATCTTTGCCCATATCATTAACACATTCCATACATTAAACAGCTTTAGTTTACTTCTGATTAATTTCCAATCATTAATACAAAGTGTAGATTACTTTTTATTTAAATAGTTTTGTACTCGTCACTAAGATTCCAATGCCATCCAAGTTGTTTTTTAATTGACAGGACATGCAGAAGCAAGCAGTTTTTCTTCTAGCAGCCTCCATGAGTTATGCATTCATACAAACACTAGTTTCCCATCAATATATGTCTTAAACCTCACAAGAACATCAGTGAAAGATTAACATAATCAGTAATCATTTATTGTAAGTTGGACATGTCATATCTTGGCTTTTTGACCACAGAGAATGATAAAAAGTTTAAGAGTGGAAACTGATATAGCACTGAACACCTTCCTATGAATATTCTATCCTACTGAATATTCTAGTTATTTCTCAAATTATCATTTAGTTTTCTCTTACAAAAAGTCTAAATCAGGAAAGAGCCACTCAACACTCCATCTTCGGAAGTAACGGTGAAGTGCCAGATCTTCAATCAAGGCAGCTCTCTTAAAATAGGGAAAAGGCATGGAGAATGGCTTGGGCACGAGTTTTAGAAGAAAGAGAGGTATGGATAGGCCAAGGACACACTCCAGAGTAGAGTAAATGCTGTGCATAAAATGAGCAGCAAAATAAGCACAAATTAAAGATCTTTTTCAGAGATAAAAACATTGGAATGGCAGTGCATTTGTGGAGAATTAGCAAACTGGCAGGAAATACTAACCTGATTTGAAGATGTATAGAATTTTTTTTAAAAGCAATTGAAAATTTAAAACCAAGGTAATAATTACCCATAATGATAATAGATGACCCCTGTCTCACTCCTCCTAGAAACTACCTTGTGCCTTATAAACTACACACACACACACACACACACACACACACACACACACACACACACACACACACACACACACACACACACACACACACACACACACACACACACACACACACACACACACACACACACACACACACACACACACCATTTCAATTCTTCCCATGATTACATTTATCTCACTAAATAATCTGAGAGACTGGTACCTGTTGATGTATTGATTTTAGACATTTTATTCTGACCTCTTGCCCAATGGATAAGTGAGGATTTAAAGTTATTTCCCTCTCCTTGCCCCAATTCCATCATCTTCCTCTCTCTAGTGTAATTATAATTTTCATTATTCTAACTGGCTCTGACATCACAATATTTTCTCCTCTAGGAGTTCCATTCCTCACATTATACAATGTTCTAAACACCTTTTACAATGTGGCTGTCCCCAGACTAAGAGCTCTTGGTCCAGGCAGGAAGCAGGATGGTTTGCAGGAGGGGAGGGCCATTTCTGGGAGGAGATGCAGGAGGATCTGATACCTGAGCTGAAGCTTGAAAGCTGAGCTGCACAGGCACTGGGTAGATAGGATGGTTAGTGCTACTCCAGGAATGATGGACATGACAGACAGAAAGGGATAAAAGAACCACCAGAAAAACCCCAGGGGGGGCAAAGAAAGATGGATATAAGTAGGCAAGTCCTTTCTCACCAGGCAGGCAATGTCAGCCTGCAGCTGACTGGGCAAGTTGGCAGCAAGCTCAAGATTCATCAAAAGCTGAATCACTTGTCCTCATCCTGATCACCCACCCTGTTTCACCATAGGGATTTGGCCCACCACCATGATGGAACAGCTCACGTATCAGCCACAAGGGCTAAGAGGGGCTAAGTTAGAAGGGTAATAATTTCCTTGTACTAAAACTTCACACAAGAGAAACAGTATAGTTAAACAAACACCTAAATGAAGAATAGTAAACAGTTCCATGCTCTGAAATCTAAAAGGAAATATAATATTAAAGAAACCAACAAGTAAGTACCTTTTAAAATGATACTAACAGGATGATCATTCTTAAATCATATCAAAGGATAGCATTTGTGTATTTTGAAAGGGAGATTTTAAGTTTGTGTTTGTTCAAAACTATACTGCCAATTAACATTCTTTTGCTAACAAGAGTCATACCATTTTGATATAATAACAAAATGCCTAATTCAATCAGCTTGGACATTAAGTGATGTATGTAGCTGAGTCTACAGCTAATGAACTGCTTTTTTTTTTTTTAACCTTGAGATTTAGATCTGCTTCTCATTCTGATTTGCCTGGCAGTGTCCCACAGAGATCCATGATCTTCCTCTTGCTTAATTGAGGAAGGGAAGAAGAAAAAGCCAACATTTTAGTAAAGCATTTTATACTTCTGCACTTATTTAAAACATTCATATTTTCTGATTAATCTTTCCTTGTATAATTACATTTTAAAAGTCATATTAAGCTTACAGAGATAGTGAAATAAATGTCTCCATTCAAATGAACATTTTGTTCAAGATAGCTTAGGTCTTTTTTCCCTTGTATCACCTCATTCATTGCTTCTTCACATTTATCTGAAGATTTTTAATAGCTGCAGTTAGCTGGAACCTTTTAATAGCTGTTGCTTTATATTATGTTGGGAACCTTTCAAAGAGAAATTCTTGGAACATTATGCTCTCCTTTATTCAGACTATTTTTATATTTAACTATATTCCTACATTGGATAGATATCTACTTCCTTTTGAATTGTCTAATCTGAATTTCATGAAGTAACTGGACAGTATAGACTATGACAGGAAGAAACAACATGAAGAGCCCCAGGTCCATGAGATTCCCAAGGGGAAGGCTACTCTACACCCTAAGAATTCTACTGCTTTTATTTTAACTCTTTTTTTTCATGAAATACATAATATAGAGCTCATGCTAAATATTTTCTTATTTACTTAATCTTCTTTTATAATTGCATAAAGCAACAAAAAGCAGTATATGAACATACCAGTCATTTGGTACTCTAGATAAACTAAAAAGCTACTCAGGAAGTAAATATAGCTAAAAATGTCTTCAAAGCTCTCTGCCCTACTCAGGATTGCATCATCCTCCATCTGAAACATATGTAATACATTACATAATTTTTAAGTATTTCATTTCCTTTGTTTTGTCTTTCTTTTTTTGAAGAGTAATTACTTCTATTTTTTTTTTTTTTTTGCTTTGAACGGGCTTTAGTTCCTCATTCCTCCCAAATGTAAATAGGCATATGCTGTTTAACTATGTGTTACTGAAATATAAACCAAGCATTACTGCTTGTACCTGTAATCCTAGCTACTCAGGAAGCTCAGGAAGATAGCAGTTTGAAGCCAGTTTGGACAATAAAGTCTATCACTCTTACCTCCAATAAAGCCAGAAGTGGAGCAGGTGGCTCAAATGGTAGATTGCCAACGTTGAGCAAAAAAGGCTAAAGGGTAGTGTCCAGGCCCTAAGTTCAAGCCCTAATACTAGCACCAAACTAAACCAAACAAACCCCAAACTGAAAACAAAAACATATGTAATATAATGAACACCAAACATATTAGACAAAATCTAGAGTCAAAGTGCCTACAAGATACATGCCTATGGCATTAACTAAAAAGTTTAATTATCAGACAAGATTATAATGATGAATAAAAATGAATAACTCAAAAGCCCGAAAATAGAAACACTTGATCCATTTTTACACTGGTTGACCACAGGTTTACACTCTCCTCTGTCACTTAGTGGCTCTGTGAACTTCAGGAAGTGACTTACTTTCTCTGAACTTGTTGAATAGGAACAATAATAACACTTGGAAACTAATAATTCTGCCATACATTGCGAGGCACTGGTAACTCTTGTTAAGATTGTGAAGACAGATTGCACAATGGTCCAGAGCCTTTTTTTTCAATTGGTCTTGGGGCTTGAAGCCAAGCCCTGGGTGTTGTCTCTGAGCTCTTTTTGCTCAAGGCTAGTGCTCTATGAGCCACAATGCTACTTCTGGTTTTCTGGTGGTTAAACGGAGTTTTATGCTCTTCTCTGCTTGGCACTGAACCATGACCCTGAGATCTCAGCCTTCTGAGTAGCTAGGATTACAGGCATGAGCCATCAGTACCGGGCTAAGAAATTCAATTCTTTATCATTCATCTTCTGTCTGCTATAGTTCAAGACTAATTTGTAGATTTTTATGTATTGCTTTACCTAACTTTACCCCCTAGAACTCAGATTCTGCCTTCATACTTACGAGCTTTCTAGGCTGGCTCTAGAGAAATGCCTAGGTATTTTCTGAAATCAAGGGGCTTTCAGTGAAATGGGTGATAGGTTTGGGAGGGTTGTTTAACACATGGTCTCCCCAGCTCCGAGACATCTCTTCTCTTCCTCCTTTACGCTCCCTAACACCTTCCTCTTCCTGTTAATTACACCTTCAGAAAGTAGGGCTGTCTTTTATCAGCAGATACTCACCATCTCAAAAGGAAAAAATATACAGATAATATATGGCAGGTGCAAAGACAATGGGCCAGACAGCTTGCTTTCAGCTTCTTTGAGAACAAAAGGATATTTGCTATTTTTCTTTTATCTATGAGCGCCCTGGCTTGACCTACTTTTTCCCTTTTCCTCAGAGCTAAACCTGGAAATAATACATCTTATTTTTTTAGTTAAATAAAAAAACAAGTAGAAGAAAGGACCTTGCTTAGTAATGAGGGGGACATAAGCTTTATTCAATGTAAAGGGCACTGGGCTCCATATTCATCGATTCACCAAATAGACTTCTGAGCTTTAAAAACTAATTATAGGAGGACAGTGTGACTTTTTCAGTCCTTTTGGCTTATGCCATGTTTTGAGGTGCTCTAATGTACTACATCAAGCCTGGCTGTTAACTCTACCACACTGGAATATAAATGAGGTACCCCCACTCCTTCTTGCTCTCAACTTCTAATCTGGAGAAAGAATGTGACAGTTTAAGAGGAAATAATCAATCACAGATAAGCAAAACAGACCTAAAATTTGACTTCTCTTTTGTTAAAGCAAATAGTTTGTTTTTAAAACAATGTCTCTATGCAAAAACCTGAGCCGTCTCTCAGGCATAATATTCACTAAAAGAAAACAGTTACTATGATCCTAACTGTATAAAATTTAGAAACAAGTGAAACTAAACTATGATGATAAAAGTCAGAATGGTGATTAACTCAAGGGTAGAGCACTAGAAAAATTATGTGTTTTGATCTGGGAGGTAGTTACAGAATATGTCATCACAGCAAATTGTACTGCATGCAAATTATATTAAAATGAGCAAATATTAGCTGGTGTGGTAGCTCACACCTATAATCCCAGCTACTTGGGAGATTGCAGTTCAAGCTCAGTCACCGCAAAAAGTAAGACTCCATAAAAAAAAAAAAAACTGAGCAAAAAAGATAGCAAGTTCATAATTTAGCTTAAGTTTCCATCTTCAACTTTAAGATGGGAAGTTGAACAATACAGTGAAGAAATCAAAACTCAGGAAGGCCAGAACTTTTTTTTAATTCTACTTCCTTTAATTCAAAGAATGAAGGCGGTACACAGGTTCATCAATTTGGGTCAGCATTCTCTTCCTGGAATAGAGCTAGAAATAGTTTAAACTCTAAGCCATTCAATATAATTGATAAAAATGATTAAAAATCCTCTGCAAGCAGAAAACATGATTAAGAAATTATACGGTAATAAATGGAGGAAGAATGATGCACACATTCATTTAAGGTAATTTGTAAAACTGGAAAGAATAAATTATCCCCTAGTTATTTCTTTTAAGGTAACTATTATGGCTACTAGATCTCTTAAAAAATCTGACAAAAGGATAAGATTTCCGTGTAAAACAGAGCCTTACAGCTGACTTTTGTCCTAAGGTCAGTTGTTATTTCTACTTGGAGTGTTAATCAATCTTTCAATCATTCTAGATCTCTCCTGACAGAACACATCATGAAGAAACTCTCTACTATTTAAGCCATGATAATGTGATCTACAGTGAAGTACTAGGAATAGAAACAAACATTCAATAGTGTATGATTTATTTTGAATGCTGGGAATGGATATTTATTGCACCCCAAGTTTTAGAGGAAACTGTCTCTGTAGCTTTTATATAAGCAAATGTTTCCTAAATAGGCTAAAACAAGTCTTAGCCATAAAATAATTAATATGTCCAAGTTAGTGAAAGTTTTTGAAGCTTTCTTAGTAAAAGACACCACCAAGAGAGTAAAGAGACAACACATAAAGAAGCAGATGATTGGTCTATCTACAACAGAGCAGTTTCAAACCAACAGACAGACAATCTAATTAAAACTAGAGGGGCTGGGAATGTGGCTTAGTAGTAGAGCGCTTGCCTAGTAGCATGCATGAAGCACTGGGTTCAGTTCCTCAGTATCACATAAACAGAAAAAGCTGGAGGTGGAGCTGTGACTCAAGTGATAGAGTGCTAGCCTTGAGCATAAGAAGCTCAGGGAGAGCGCCCAGTCCCTGAGTTCAAGTTGCAGGACTGGCAAAAAATATATATATAAATAAAAATAAGGAGAAAATGATTTGAAAATGTATGTTATGGAATAGAATACTAAATGGCCAATAAATACATATAAGTACACTGAAAGTTGTTCCACTTCATCATTGATGGGAGAGATGCATATTTAAAGGACAATGCAATGCCTCAGCACACCTACTAGAATGGCTACAATTAAAAAGAGGGAAAATAACAAGTGTTGGTGAGATATGGAGCAACTGAACTGTCCCATCC
Source organism: Dipodomys merriami (assembly GCF_024711535.1). Taxonomy (NCBI): domain Eukaryota; kingdom Metazoa; phylum Chordata; class Mammalia; order Rodentia; family Heteromyidae; genus Dipodomys; species Dipodomys merriami. Next base: position 64,087,601 of record NW_027206068.1, on the reverse strand, counting down.
CACGGTGAGGATGGGTGTAACTTACAAACACTGTGAAAACTGCTCAACTTTGTGAATTAAGCTCAACATTTGCATAAACTATTACTCCAAAATTCTACTCCTAGCATATACTCCACAGAATTGCACAGGTATCTCACTGACACTTGATGATGTCCCTCATCAGGTTGGTAGGAGTATCTTTCATTTGTGGTGAAATCTTTCAAATGAAGTCTTTGAAAAAATTGGGTACTCTCTTTACCTTTCTATTTCTAACTTTATTGTATGACACAGTTAACTTTGTGAGATTTATTTATTTCCAGTTCTAATCCACATTCTGAGACAAGTGAGCCACTGTTCCAAGATAAATTGAAAGTGAGCTAATGTCCATTGCTTCCTTTACTCGCTGGTCTTTGCTTCTATAAACAGATCCTATTTTATTTGTTTTATACCATTATTATTTTACTTTGATAATCACAAGACAGTCACAATGAGCTCAGTTTTAATGTGACCAAGTATTGCCAGCTCATTCATCTCCTCTACACAGTTACGATGACAGAGGTGAAAATCTTTCACTGTGACAGGCCAGCCATGTGAAAATGAATAGCTTCATCAAATTCCATGGTGAAGGAAATAATTTAAATTATACAGAGGTAAATGTTGAGTGATGCTGTTGATTGAGACCTTACTGTTATCAAAACAAGCAGAAGAGAGCAGACAACACAACCCATGTAAATAAACATGAGAAGAATATTGGTTTGTATGTTACAGAAAGTCTAACTAATAATCTTGACCTGAAGAAACATGTCCAGAAAAGTGACATTCATTATACTAGCAGGAACCTTATCTTATTGTCATATTCATAGGGAATCACAGTCTGTAAGTGCTGAACAAATGAGTTATATAGTGTCTCCTATGTAGAGAGAATGGTATTTAAATGGAATTTTATCCACTTTAGCCATAGTCCAGATTGGACTCATGTCAATTTCTTCTTTCTACTGTTTTGAACTTAAGGCATAGATGAAAAGTAAGGTAAGGCACAGGGCAAACACATTTTCAAGTTAAGTAATTGATCTTTTAGAATGATAAAATTTCATGTAAGAAAGACTTGGTTACACATGAACTTTTCCTGCTTATGTTTAATGTAACTTAGAAACTAGGTCTTTACCTGATGAAATCTTCTTCCTCTTCTCTCTTAGGCCTCAACTGTTTGGGCTGGGCCATGTTAATCCAGTTTAGTAGAGATTTCAAGAGTCTGCTGATATCATCATCTTTTGCCCATGATGCACTAATAACAAGTTTTTCTTCTGATTGGACGATGCCCCTAAAAAAAACCCCAACATGAGATACTTTAGCACAATGCCTGGTATTTAGTGAGCATTTTTTCATCTGTCTTTGCTGCAGGAGAAACATTTGATTCATCTCTCTTCTTAACGTAACTCAGTACCTGGCTCAGAAGCAACAATACTCATTAGTAGGTCACATGGGGAAAATCCTTTCTACATTTCTGTTTCTTAATTGTTGAGTAAAATTCATGAGAACTGGTATTACTACCTAGTCCCTCATATCATTGTTAATCCTTTAAGATTAATGTGAGTGCCTGGTAGGTTTGAGGGACAGATCTTCCAAAAAAATGTATATATGATAATATATATGTATATATGAATAGATACATGATGACATCTAGAAGTGACAAACATTTTACCAGTTGTTCACTGGCTTCTTGGTTTAAACTATCTATTAGTTCTACTCAAAGATATTTTTTGAACTGTGGATACAAATCTACTGTGCTCCAGATGTCAGGCAGAAAAAGTCTTTGATTATTTCTAACTCCAGTGGGCTTTGGCTACTGACCTACGGTTGATGGACTTTGAGTCCTTTAATAGGGCCCATGGGTTGGGTTCACTTTTAATACTGCTCTTCCCAGAATGAATCTTAAAGGTTCAATTCACCTAAGGGTTCAATTCCAACTTAATTAAAAAACTTCTCTTTTGGCTCAACATTTCTGCTGCTAAAGCTAATTTCAATTGCCTAAAAATCCTCAGCAACAGTGATAACACAATGTCATTTACATACAAAGGGGAGTCTAATTAGCTGAAGATGACCAAGACTTCAGGAAGTTCCTATCATCACAGATTGGAATATACTTTGGTGTTAAGAGTCATACTGAGATACATTACACACACCTAACACATATACATGATACATAGGTAATAAAAGTTCCTAGACCCCAAACAGACAAATTGACATTTGTGGACTCCTGACACCTGACAAAGCAACCTGGTCCACACTGCAGGCAGCAATATTGTGTGGCTCTAAAATAAGTTAGAATAAGTAAGAGAACTATGGGTGCTTTCTGGAATTGTGCTACTAACAATGCCCGTCCATAGAGATGTAAAGTTCTAAGCAGAGAAACATTGTCTCTCCAGTCACTCAGATTGCTCTCTCATGAGTCCTTTTCCTCTTGTTACTTCCTTGCATCTTTACTCTGATACAGACTAATCTCACAATCTAACTTTTACAACCTTATTTGTGGGGAAGAGTGCAATCTTATAGAGTGTCACCACATCAGACTATGATATCACAGTGCTAGGGGACCCTTAATAGTCTTTGACTTTTCTTTTTTTGGTACTTGGGGTCTGAACACAGACCTTCTCTTGTTTGGTAGGCACTCGACACCCTTGAGCTCCACCTGCTGTCACGGTTGTGCAGGGTTGGCCTTGACCTTCCCTCTCAAAGCTGAGATTACAGCTGTGTGCCAATTCTGGCTTACTGATTGACATGAATTCCTTCTAATATTCTTCTCCAGAGATGTGATTCCCCTCCTGTGTTAGCCTACTGAGTACCTGAGATTATAGACGGGAACTATCCCAGGCCTGAATATTTTGACATTTTTGAAAAGTGTCTCTGGTCAATTATTTCTGGTTCCTATTTCCCTTAGGGACTATTAAAAAAATAAACCAAACAACAGCAAAAAACACCCTCTTTTTCATTTTCTTACTTAACCTCATTGCTTATCCCCAATCCTTTTACTTAAGATCTTGGGGATGCTCAATTATTCCCTCTTTTCATGTATTTTCATTTTTTTCTTACAATATATTCTCCAGAGTTCTATGTTAGTTTTCCAAATAATGTACACATAATTTTCTTCAATTCAACATTCTTTTCTAGCTCTTGTCTCTTCTTCACAGACCCTCACTAAATGAGCAGTCTTTTCTTGGTCCCACCTGCATAAGATGCAGTTCCCTGTCTCTCTGTCTAGTAGGTGTTAAAATGCTGGTCCCTAGCTACTGAGGCCCTGTCTGATACCTGAACTTCAACTTCAGCTCTCAACTTCAACATTTGCTTATTACTAAGCTTTTTAATTCATTTGTTTTAATCACAGCATCTTTTATTAAATTTAATTTTATTGTCAAGGTGAGTACAGAGGGGTTACAGTTACATCGTAAGGTAGAGAGTACGTTTCTTGTTGAACATTGTTAACCCCTCCCTCATTTTTCTCCTACTTTCCCTCTTTCCCCCAGACTTTCCCCCTAAGCTGTAATGTTCATTTCTAACACATTGTCTTGTGAGTACCACTGTTGCATTGGCTCAACTTTGTCCTTTGTCTCACTATTTTGTTGTTCCCCTTCCTTTCCCTACAAATACAGTGACAACAGGGGATAAACCATAGGGAAAATACAGGGGGAAAAAGAATGAAAGAAAAAAGAAATAACTTCACATATTACATTAAAAATAGTAACAGAAAAATCTCTTGTTTTCATATCTAGGAGTTCATTTCACTTAGCATCATCTTATATACTCATATGTACATAGCTATTGAGCTATTGTGATCCTCTTCTAGGACTATCGGAGACATAAACTAATTATTACAAATGAGGGAAACCATGAGCCTATGTTTCTTTAGGTCTGGCTTCCTTCACTTAGTATGATTTTTCAAAGTCTTTCCATTTCCTTACAAATGGGGCAATACCATTCTTTCTGATAGAAGTATAGAATTCCATTGTGTATATATACCACATTTTCTTGATCCATTCATCAACTGGGGCATCTGGCTTGGTTCCATTTCTTAGCCATGGTAAAAATAATGCTGCAATGAACATGGTTGTGCTGGTAGCTTTAGTATAAAGTTAAAATTTAAAAAAAATCTAATTTGTATTTTAGGAGCAGCAAAGGGGTTGCCTAAATCCATTGACTCCACATTTGTATGTATGTATGTATGTATGTATGTATGTATGTATGTATGTATGTATGTATGTATGTATTTTAGGTCTGAGACTAGGACTCAAACTCAGTACATGATGCTTTCACTCACTGGCTGGCACTCTACTAACTGAGCCATGCCTCCATCCCATACAGGGTTAGTTATTTTTTTATGTTTCTTTTACATTTTTATAGGTAGTTAAAATTTAGTCTTAAATCAATTGCAGTAAAAGTTCTAGAGCCAATCTGGTATGAGGCAGCTCCCCTGGGCCCTGGTATGATTTATTCTTCATCTGATATTTTTAGTTGCTATTCTTTTGAAATATAATTTCTTTGATTTCTACAACATCATTTCCTCCTGAGTCTATTCTTGCTGCTGATGGCTCTTTCCTGTTATACATACTTTAAATAGTGTATTTTGCATGCAATTTCATCTTCTTGCCAGACTTGACCCATCAATATTCTGATGATTCATAAATTCCTATTTCCATGGCAGCCTTTCTTCTAAGTCTTTGGCTTACATATCCAAAGTGTTACTGACAAACTCTACTGGATGGTCTCACCAACAGTTAACATTAAAATAAGTCAACATGGCACATGCATGTAATCCTACACCTGGAAGGATGGGGCAGAAGAATAGCAAGCTCCAGGCTACATAGTGAGTTTTGTCTGAAAAAAACAAAACAAAATACTTCCCCCCAACCCATCATGAGTTCCTGTCTCAAAAACAGCAAAAAACACCTCCCATCAGTAACAATAACATTCAAACAAAGGTAAAATGAATCAAAAGGAGTTCATTTATTTTCTATGTCTCTCTCCTAACTAAACACCTAATTTCCCCTATTGGAGCCATTCTGTTATTCGAGTCAGGAACAGAGCTATCTTGATCACCCACAGTTACCACATCCTGCCAACTTCATCTCCTTAATATCTTATGAACCTGTCATTTCCTGTCCACCTTCACTGTCATTAACCAATATTTAAGCCCTCATTATTTCTCACTTGGACTTGGCAATGACCTTGTTACTGGGCTTCTTGCCTGGAGTGATATGACCATCAGTCCAACTTACATACCAATCACAAGAGCCGAATTTTTAAGCTACAAACACAATCATGTTATTCCCCTTCTTTGGACTCTTTAGAGATTCTTCATTCTATGTAAGACCAAGGACAGACTTAGCATGGCAAAAACATGGTTTCTAGCTGGATTTCCTACTGCACTTTCCTGCTTTGTCTCTGTTCAGTTCTCCAGGCCAGGCCACACTTCTGTACACACTAGTTTCACATTCTGAGTAATGAGTATTCCAAAGTTTCTTCATTCAGCTTATTGTTTCTGTATCTCTGTGTTATCACCACTTAAAGAGCCTTTCCCTCATTCTCCTTGCTTGCTTCTACTTATTAAGTATTACTTGCCTCCTTTTTTGCTACTGCAAAGGTCTTCCATGACCCCAACACTCCATGTTTTCAACCTTGACTGCACATTACTATTACTTGGAAAAGTCCAGCATGGTGGCTAATCTTTGTTACTGTGGAGGCAGAGATAATGAAGATTGTGGTTTGAAGCTAGCCTGGGCAAAAAGTTTAAGATCTCCAGCTCAACCAATAAAAAGTTGGGCACAGTGGTACATATCTGATATCCCAGCTGCCTTGGAGGCATAAATAGGAAGATTGCAGTCTAGGTTGATCTAAGTCTAAACAAATGAAAAAAAAAAAAGACAGAATGAAAAAGGGTCTGAGGTATGGCTCAAGTAGAAGAGTACTTGCCTAGCAAGGAAGGGCAAGGCTCTGTGTTCAAATTCCAGTACTGCCAAAGAATCACTTCAGAGATTGTAATCAACGAGACGCTGAGGCCATACCCAAGACTAAGCAATGAGAATCTCTGTGGTGGCGTTGATGAGTGGCCTGGCCAACAGAAATTTTTTGTTTTCCAGATGACTCAAGGGAAACCACTACCACTACCTTACACAAACCCTTCCCCTCACTGGTCCTGCTACATTCTTTCTTGTTTTCTTAGTTAGGATCCCCAAATGGATGAGCTCTCTCAGGGATGTGTTGATTTCTCATTTGTTTTTGTGTCGATCGTGCCTTGTATAATAATTGGTATCTGCAAGGCAGGTTAAGAATTGAGATAAAAATGAGGCCTCTTAGATTTTAAGAGTCTAGAAAACTTATTGGCTAAAACTGCTTTATTTTGTTTATTTTGCTTCTGGACTGAACAATTCAACCAAATTACAGAACACTGAATGCCTCTATGAATGTAATACAAGTCAGAATAATGAATAATGAATACATGCATGCTTTTTTCCAAAAATATTCAACGGAAACAATTCTTGAAGGTAAAAACAAATGAAGCAAAGAGTGGGTGTTGGTGAGCCTCGCTCTTCCACTATACTGATTCTAGGTGGTTGAGTGGCTCATTATTAGAAAACTCTCCTTGAAAACTCTCTGAAGAATTCCTGAACTGCCACCCCCTCAACCCCTCCCCACCACTTTAGAAAGGAAACAAACAAAAATCTTTCCTTCCTTCTTGCCATCTACTCACCTCACTGATAGCACCGGTCAGACCTGTCCATCTGCTCACTGTCTTTGTGTATCCTGTGAGTTGTGGTGGCATTTTGAAATGGTTTGTAAAAAAATTAAAAGAAGAATATTTCTAACATGGGGATATGACATAAAATTTCAATTTCAATCTCTGTATCTAGAAAGAACTTCGGCTGGGTGGCTTAATTCCTTGTAGAGCCATGTTACAGGTTCTCTGCTTCACAAGTTAGAAGCCTAGTTCACTTTCCTAGAATTTAAATTTTTGAACCACATGTGGTCTGCCCTGTGGTTCAGGAAATAGTGTGAGTCGGGTAGTGTGAGCTGGTAGTGTATATTTCATGGGTTATTATTCTCTATTTGAACAACTGATGAATAAAATACAAGTGAGCTTACTTGGACGCTGTGCTAAAGATTCCCATTTATTTAACTTAGATCTAAAAAATGACTCTAATTACATTAAAACCTAATACTCACTTTACTAAAGAATAGTTATCTTTTTTTATTGTGAAAATACTGTACAGAGGGGTTACAATTACATGGGCAAGATAATGAGTACATTTCTTATCAAGCATTGTAGCCTCCTCCTTTGTTTCCCCTTCCCATCCCTTCCCATCCTCCTCCTGCCCCCCCAATCCTCCCCGCCCCCCCTGCATGAAAATTGTAAAGTTCGTTTTTGACATAACGACTTGTACATCTCATTGTTGCAATGGGTCCACCTGTATCCCTATTTAAACGATTTGTTTTTCCCCTTCCCCTCCACAAATTATACCGACATCAAATACAGTGAAAGCAGGGGTTATACTGTGGGGGAGGGACATACATGACAATAAAGAAATAATCATAAGTATATTAGAAACAATCGCATGAAAGAAGAAAAACATTTGAATACATATATTAGGGTTCATTTAAGAATAGTTATCTTAACTAACTGAAATACTACCTATCTGTACCACTCTAAACAATAAATGCATATCATTCATATCAGAATGAAAAACAATCCCCAAAGCAAATCCAAATAGTCTAACTTACAGTACTGGCATCAATTAGATTACAATCATTCCCCAAGGAACCTTTCCATTCCAGTGGCAAAGTTTTACCCTGACCTCTTCAACCTGTGTAGTGACAATTTATTGTAAGACTGAAAGTTTTTGAAATTTTATGATAAGTATGTAGGAGTATGTAGATTACAAAATTCCAAAACATATGCAAATAGCTTTTAAAAAATGAGCATTAACACCCCCTTCATCCCTTACTCTTCTTCTAGAAGAAGGGTTAATCCTATCAACTAGAACCACAGTCTCCTAATTAATTCGAAGCTCACTGGGCCACACAGACAGAGCCATCTGCGAACCTATTTGTATGGGTTCCCAGGAGGAGAAGGAAAATAGGTGTCTCTCAAAAACAGGTGAGAAGGCTGCCTTGGGAAGGGTCCCACCCTCCAGACACGGCTGAGTGGATTTCATTCAGAAAACATCTGCTGGTGTCAACTGGCTCTGACGAGCACTGCTTCCTCACTGGAACAGTTGGGAAGCCAAGTGTGCAGGGTCCCTGGACACAGCTGGGGGGCTGAGTCTTTCATTAGGGAAACAACGAGGGGGCAGGTGGGGCTAATTGGATTCAACTGTTTGGTGACAGCAGGGCATGCTGCTGACTTTCCCAGACTGCATCTTTCAGATACTTCAAAAACTAGAAGCCAAGGTAGACACATGAACCCTGTGCAAGGCTGGTCCAAATGAAACTGCACTGGTCAGCGTGGAGTGTGAGTGACAGAGCCCTCAGAAGGCCACGCTGCAACTGCAGCGCAATGTCCAGACAGAAACTGACTGATCGTGACAATTGGGGACACAGAATAAGAGCTGGCATTAATTGCTGAAGAAAATCCAAACCAAATAAACAAAAATCCCTTCACATAAGCTGGACTAGACAGAATACCCAGGCCAAAAGTAGAGAACCATCAGCTCTCTCCCATGTGACCATGTGTTTGTCTATCCAGGAATAACAAATTAAACACTTGAAAGCTCTGTAGATTGACAATGGGAAATGATTTAACAGGACTCCAAGGGGGGAAGATTTGGAATCTGAGATTTTTTTGGAAGGTAATTCTTGAGTATAATTTAATAAGCATCATTAAATAGAGACGTTCTCATATTTAGAGTCATAATTATTTGACATTTAAAAGCCTAAGAATTGTACTTTAGCATAGGTAGTGGACCAAAAATTAATATAAAATCTTCCTCAATTGGTAATGATCAGATTTTTTCTTATGATAAGAAAATTTAAATGTATTCTATGTTTGAATGTCCTCAAGATCTTTATAAAAAGGTATTACACCAAAGAACTGTTTAAATCTTGCTAATCTTATGATTGTATTTAGAATAAAAGTCAAATTATCTGCTTTCAAAATCATTCATCAAAGGTTCCTAATCTTGGCTGCCTAAGATTAAAACACCCGAGAAGCAAAACATTTGAGAAGCTGGGTGCCGGTGGCTCATGCCTGTAATCCTAGCTACTTAAGAGGCTGAGATCTGAGGATCGCGGTTCAAAGCCAGCCCAGACAGGAAAGTAGTGAGACTCTTATCTCCAATAACCCAATAGAAAATTGGAATTGGCGCTGTGGCTCAAGTGGTAGAGTGCTCGCCTTAAGAAGAGCTGAGGGACAGCACTGAAGCCCAGAGTTCAAGCCCCATGATCGACAAAAAACGAAAAACAAACAATAACAACAAAAAATTTGAGGGCTGGGAAGGTGGCTCAGTGGTAGAGCGCTTGCCTTGCATGCATGAGACCCTGGGTTCCATTCCTCAGTACCACATAAGTAAAAAAGAAAAAAGCTGGAAGTGGTGCTGTGGCTCAAGTGGTAGAGCGCTAGCCTTGAGCTGAAGAGCTGAGGGACAGCGCCCAGGCCCAGAGTTCAGGCCCCATGACCAGACCCCCCCAATTTTTTTTTGAGAAGCATCTAAAAATATAATGTTTTTGACTTGGCTATTCAGTGTCCACCTAATTATCATGAGCTTACTCAGCACTCAGTAGCCTGAATTCATATAAACTCTTAAGCTAGTTCCTGTCTCCTACCTGCTTCTTCCTGTCTCCCCACCCCCCACCCCATAGCTCTACATGGTCTTTTCTCATTCTTCAGAATACACTTCAAATATTTCATACTTACTGAGGTCTTTCTAATTGTCCTTACCCAGAATCTTTATGATTTTATTCTTAATCACATCATCCTTATTACTGAGAAATTCTATTCTCTCTCCCCCTCCTTTAGAATGTAAAATGTGTGAAGGCAACAGCTCGCTTAACTGATTCATTTCTCTACTTAATTCTTAATAAACCATTGAAACATGTACTCAAATTTTTAATTTCTAAATTGTAAGTAGATAAATCACAACTATATATTTATGAGGGTCAAAAGTGATGCTATGATTTGTCAATATAATGTGAAATGACTAAATCAGCTAATCAACCAACATACTCACCATCATAAATATGTATCATTTTTTGGTTAAAACATGTGACCATGTTGGGTGTCAGTGGCTCTTGCCTGTAATCCTAGCTACCCAAGAGGCTGAGATCTGAGGATCACGGTTGAAGGCCAGCCAGGGCAGGAAAGTCTGTGACACTTTTATCTCCAATAAACCCTAGAAAACTGAAAGTGGAACTGTGGCTCAAGTGGTAGAGCACTAGCCTTGAGCTGAAGAGCTGAGGGACAGTGCCCAGGCCCAGAGTTCAAGCCCCACGACTGACAAAAAATAAAACAAAACAAAACATATGACCTTCATTAATGATTTTGAAACAAAAAATGTTATTGTATTGCCTTCACCACACTGTGCAACATATTTCAATGAAAAAGACTTACATTTCTGTCTGACTGAGTCTCTTTACCCTTCACCATCATCTCTCCATCTCCCTTTCCTCCAACCATCTTGTAACTACCATTCTATCTTGTGGTTTTAGGCATTTGATGGTTTAAGCTCTACCCAGAAATGAGAACATAAAACATTTATCTTTCTGTGTTTGTGTTATTTCACTTAGCATGTTTGCCAATCTTCTTCACCTCACAAATGATATTTTCTTTTTAAAAGCTGAATAATAGCAGAGTGTGGTGGCCACTGTGTATACATGCTACCTTCTCCTTCCCCAGTTATCTGTTGATGGACACTTAGTTGATTCTATAACTTGCTAGTGAATAGTGTTCCATGAAAATGGTAGTGAAGACATCTTTGTGGCATGCTGACTTCAAAGATTTTGGGTAAAGAAATATTAAGAAACGGGATTTCTTTCTTTAAAATCTTATAGTCTTCAGTACATATGTCTTTTATCTCCTTGATTAAACTTATTTCTAAGTATTTAGATGGGGGGTAGCTATTGTAAGTGGTACTGTTCTTTAGAATTTTTTTTTTTCTTTCAGAATGTTAACTGTATAGAAGCTGGGCGCTGGTGGCTCATGCCTGTAATCCTAGCTACTCAGGAGGCTGAGATCTGAGGATCGCCATTCAAAGCCAGCTGGGGCAGGAAAGTCCGTAAGACTCTTCTCTCCGATAAGCCACCAGAAAATTGGAAGTGGCGCTGTGGCTCAAGCGGTAGAGCTCTCTCCTTGAACTGAAGAGCGCAGGGACAGTGCCTAGGCCCAGAGTTCAAGTCCCACGACTGAAAAACAAAACAAAACTATATAGAAATGGTAATGTCTGACATGCTGATTTTATATCCTACAAGTTTATCATATTATTTGCTGGGTTTTATAGTTGTTTTTCTTTTTGGTGGAGGTCATTTCATCAATAAGCAGCAACAGTTTTACTTCTTTCTTTCCTATTAGGATTCTTTTCATTTCTTTTCCTTGCCTAATTGCCCAGCAAAGATTTCTTATACAGAAGTAGTGAGAGTGAGCTGCCTGGCCTCATTCCAGATTTTAGAGGAAAGGGCTTCAAATGTTTAATTCTGAGATTCATGCAACCATGGGCTTGTAATATATATATATATATATATATATATATATATATAAAATATGTTATATATATCATAATATATACTACATATATACAATATATATATAAAATACATTATATGTGGCCTTTATATATATATTACTGCTATACCTCATTTGTTGAGTGTTTTTACCATGAAGAAATGTTGGGTTTTGTCAAATGCTTAATGCAATGACACGCCATTTTTGTCCTTGACTTTGTTGTTAATATGATGCATCACATTTATTGATTTGTGAATGTTGATTCATCTTTGCATCCTTGGGATAAATCCCACTTGATCATGGTCGATGATCCTTTTAATATGTTGTGGAATTTAAATGGCTAGTATTTTGTGGGGCATTTTTCTAATTGTCAATTTGTCTATCTGTTTGGAGTATGGTTTCCTTTTCTTGTGATGACCTGGCATTAGTATCTGGGTAATGCTGATTTCAGTAATTGCTGAATAAATAAAGTAGCAGATTATATGATAAAGTTAAAACACCAAATAACAGGGAAATAATAAGAAACATAAAAATATATTTCTTAGGCCATGAGTAATGATCAACATTACCAATGAATTATTTTTAAAGTAAGTAACAAAAATGCCAATAGCAGCTACAATAATCATATTTGCTCACATTCTTCTAAGCACCTTAGTTATACTAACTTTTGATGCAACAATTCCACGTGGTAGGTATTACCATCATTCCCGGTTGGTAGGTGAAATACATAAAGGTCAAGGAACCTGACTGTGGTCAGCTGGTCGGTGAGGAGAGGCGTAAACTGGGTGCACACCTGCCATCTGCTGTTCTAAAGCTGGTGCTCTTCTCTCCTACACTGTCTCTCTAATCCACATGAAACATGGTCCAGGTTTGCTATTTCTTCTTTAATTCCACTGTCTCTTCTTTGGGCTTCACAGTTTTATAGTCCGATAGATGCTAGTACTACAACTTCCCCCGCTCTGACCTTTGCTGCAGTAGTAACCTTTCTGAACCTGTTTTCTCATCTGTAAGGAGAGAGAACCAATTTCACAGAGTTGTGAGAGACTAGATAAGCTAATGACAACAAAGTCCTGTGCACAGTGATTGTGTACTTTGCTGAGTGTTTATTTCTAGTCTAGTCCAGGTCCTTATTACTGTTCATCAAGGTCACTGCAATAGACTCCTATCTGATCTAGGCAGGCTGAATCAAGCAGGAGGAATGAGGACTGGCTGGTAGGTGCAGAATGTGTAGAACATGTGGTAGTGAACCACATCTGTACTGGGCCCAGAGAGCAGCTGAGGTGTCCTGGAAACGTAAAATGAAGGTGTCCCTTGATCAGTTAAACATGAGTGAGGCTTATATAGCGACTCCAGAGTAGATGTTGGAAATAATCATGTGGAAAAAAATCTGAGCAACTTACTTGTGAAGCTAAGAGTTCACACAGTGATTTTTTAATGAGTGACACACTTGAGACTTGCTTTGGGGAACATTATAAAACCATACTTGCCCAGGACTCACTCTCAGTGGACCTAATGTGGTAAACCTAGAATGTGTGTCTTAATATTTCCCCTAACAACTCTAAATGTGAACTGACAGCTCAAAAGCAGTGTTCTAGAGAGAGTAGCACATGCAAACTAATAAGCAATCAAATAACACACACACACACACACACACACACACACACATTAACCTGACAATAGGATAAACATCAGAAGAGTTAAACAAAATAAATACCAGATGAGTATCATGAAAGCTCACTTGCTAAATGCCTTCTATGAAATAAATACTATGCATATTTTATAGTGTCCATTTGTATCTAGCCACTACTTAACATAAATGAGTATGTTATATATATAGTATGTATATGATATACCCCCCTTTATCTATTCCTGCTTAACCACATTCACAATTATCAATTTCCCCCCACACATTGTATGCATAAATGGTACACCACAGTTTGCTCATTGTGTTCAGTTTTCTCATAAATTCATCAGTCACAGTAAGAGCCAATAAGGTGGCCAGCTCCGTGCTAGACCTGTTTTCTGCCATGAGAGATCACAGGTGTATCCAGCCCCATCCTCTAGCATTGGGCACTAAGCCTATGGCCTTGTGCATGGTAGGCAAGCCCTGCCCCCCAGACCAAGAGCACATTCCACTTGCTCTTCACACTCCAGCTTGCTCTCTTGCTCCTCTAGAAAGAGAGGGTGAGGCAGGAAGAGATCAGGAAAATGAGGCATGGAAGACAGCTGCCAGGAATTCAGGGACAGACACTGTATTAATGAATAGCTTGTTCTAAAGCACAGAAGCACTATTTTTGCTGTCTTACTTTCTTTACTATGCTGCAATATTTAGTGAAAAGACAAAAAAAAAAAAACAAAGGAAAAGAACAGCTCTCTTCCAACTGACCTTGCTCACATGTCTAGCTGATGAGCATGCTTGAAGTTGAGCAAAAAGAGACATGTATCCTATGAAAATGATTCCTTATTTCTCACAAATGTGAGAAATGAGTTTCTCTCAGGGATGAGCACCTGTCTTGAAAGTTTGTGTGACAGATCCATCCTTAGTCTGGAGAGAAGTCTACACATCAGTGACTCAAGACTGGAGCAAAATCAGGGACCCAAGTTCAGCAGTCCAATCTTGAGGTCTCTGGTTCCAGTTGATGAAACAATGTTACAACAAGAATGACAAAACATGCCAGGTATTTGAACAAAGGAAAGCACTTACCCTAAGGTGAGTTTAAGCCAAAGCCCAACCCACTTTTCTATCATAAATACCTAAGAAATTAGAGCACTCATTGCACCTGCTCTCAGAGGGGTGGGACCCATGTCTGGGTTGGGGCCTATAGCTTTCCTTTGCTTTGTAAGGGACGCTTTCAGTCTCTACCTTGATGCATTCTTATATTCTTTTCTGTAACAACATCAAGAACTTATATCCCAGGGCCAGGCTCTTCCTGTCTTTGGAGATGTCCTCCCCAAAGCATCCTCCATCCCATCCTGCCCCCCAGTAATAGGCTGTTACCCCTCCCCCCCGCAATATGCTGTGTCTCATCAATGGAGCCTCCAGAGAAGAACAGAGGTTTGTTTGTATTCTCTAACAGGCCTAACTATGTTTTGTGGAGTTTTTGGGGGGGTGGGGTAGGAGAGGGTCCCTACCAGCCCCTGAAACAAACTGAACTAAATTAGAACAGAAACTTCATAAAACTGATTTCCATTCATTAAATTACTACTTGTCTACACTTGAGCTGCTGTTTCTATCTTGGGACAAGGAGGACAAGCAAGAGGAGAGACGTGCTCAGCCTGGAAGTGGCAGTCCAAACCAACTGCCTGACTGCTAATGCAGTGCACTGCAAAACTCACAGCTGCATTTCCCTTTAAGCATTGAGGGGTGTGACTAATTAAGGAAAAGACTTCTAGCCCTAGTCTTCCTTTTAGGAAACTTCTGTAGCTAAAGCATGCCATGTGACATGGTGATATCATCACAGGGCACAATCCTGTTCTGCACAGTGAAGTGCTTGAACAAAGGTGAGATGTTTCTAACCTTTCCTCAGATCTCTAACTAAACACACAGCAGTGGCTCAGGTCCTCATGGAAAATGTGGATGATAAACTGGTTTCAGCAGAGGGCATTGTGAGATTGTGGATTTGATCATTTCTGCGAAAGATTTCTGCTGAGAATCATGTGGGAGAAAATTGAGTTGCAGTGTTTCCCCGCACCCTTCCTCCTTCCCCGATGTTATATCATTTTGGATCATTTGAATTGTATGTGGATTTCTATTTAAGTCAGTCATTTGCTGGCAGCAAAACTAGAACATTTCCTGTTTTTCCTCTCACTGTAATCAGGATTTGGCTGTCCAAATTAGGACTGCCCTAATTACTCCTCAGCAGGTGCCAATCTGGGGGAGGGCAATAAACGGAAGAGAGGAAGTGAGGACAGTTTGCATCTTCAGACTCACAACAAAAACACTTTTCCCCTGAACCTGAAAAATCTGATTACACAACAGGCAAGATGCCCCAAGAGGCTATACACTCTGTGTGTGTGTGTGTGTGTGTGTGAGTGTGTGTGTGTGTATGTGTGTATGTATGCATTGCTATATAATAAGCACAAAGATGGTTTTTTTTTACAGCCAGGAGCCTGTGGCTCACACCTGTAATCCTAGCTACTCAGGAGGCTAAGACTAAGAATAGTGGTTCAAAGCAGCCTGGGTAGGAAAGTCCGTGAGACTCATACCTCCAATAAACCACCAGAAAAATAGAAGTGGTGCTGTGGCTCAAGTGGTAAAGTGCTAGCCTTGAGCTGATAGAGCTGAGGAACAGAGCCTAGGCCCAGAGTTCAAGTACCAGGACTAACCAAAAAAAAATTACTTATTACCCTTTAAAGCATCAGAGAATTGATTTCTCAACCTAGAGATTAGTTCAGGCTAGACCTGTAATTCAGCAACCATGGTAATGGTAAATCCTTCCAGACAGTTTCCAGTAAGAGGAATAGAGATGGGTACTAAGAAGTGGTCACTACTGAGACTTTGGCCAGGGGACATATCAAAGTGGTCCAGTCTCTTGAGGGTAAAGAATCCAGATAGTTCTGATGACTACAATGTGCCAAGAACCAAAAATAGTTGGCTGTGTTCCAGAAGAAGTTTAACAAGGTAGACACAGGTTTCCCATGAAACACAAATGCACCAAAATATCTAGGTAGGACGGACACAATAAACAAACTATTCTTGTTTCTGCCTAAACTCCAGTTATGCATAGATCTCACCCCTTTGACAACAAGAACCCAAAACACATCTTCAGCCAAAAACACAGCTTCTGCCATTTCCTCTGTCTGTTTCCTATATGAGCAGATTTTTCTCTCTCCTAAATTGTTTTCTTCAAACACAGGTATGCACTTATTTCTCCTTTTTAAAAAATGACACATCAACTAACAGGAAAGCCACTGTGTGACCTCACTTTTCCAGCTACTACTCCATTTTTCACTCCTTTGCAGCAAAACACACTGCAGAAGTTCCTTGACTTCCATTTTCTCTTTTCAGTCCACACCAGTCTAGTTTTCAGTCCTCCACAGAAGCAGCTCTTGTGACAGTCACCAAACACTGCCATACTGGAAGTTTAACACCCCATCCTTGATTAGTTCTAGAGATGACCTACTAGCAGCGCTTTACCCAGTTGACCACCTGCCCCTTCCTTTACTACGGTTACAACAACATCACATTCTCCTGATTTTTCTCCTACTTCACTGCTTGCTGGTTTCATCTGGTAAACTTCTGAAAGTCTATGGTTCTCTTTTGCCTCAATGTACATTCATCCCATGGATATTCCATCAACTACCATTCATAGGTTGATAGCTGAGCCTTTTTCTTCTGACGCATGCATCCAACTCTTTACTCTCAGTCTCCATGTGGACGTTTAATAGATACTCCAAATTTAATTCCTGTTCTGCCTGCCTTAGGCCTACAACTTTATTTTTTCTCTTTAAATTAAAAAAAATAGAGCTGGGGGCTGGTGACTCATGCCTGTAATCCCAGCTACTCAGGAGGCTGAGATCTGAGGATGGTGGTTTGAAGGCAGCTAGGGTAGGAAAGTCAGTTGAGACTCTCATCTTGAATAAACTACTCAGAAAAAGCTAGAAGTGGCACTGTGGCTCAAGTGGTAGAGTCTAGCCTTGAGAGAAAGAATCTCAGGGACAGCACCCAGGCCTTGAATTCAAGCCTCGGACTGGTACCAAAAAAGAAAAATAAGTAAATAAATAAATAAATGAAGAAAGAAAGAATACTACTTCTTTTTTTCTTTTTTTTTTTTTTTGTGGGTCATCGGGCTTGAACTCTAGCCCTGGGCGCTGCCCCTCAGCTCTCCAGCTCAAGGCTAGCACTCTACCACGTGAGCCACAGCACCACTTCTGGCTTTTTCCTGCTTATGTGGTTCTGAGGAATCAAACCCAGGGCCTCATGCATGCAAGGCAAGCACTCTACCACTGAGCCACCTTCCCAGCCCCAGAAAGAATACTTCTAAGAGTCACTTTTCTTTGACACCTCAAACCTGTGGAGGTTTGAACTGAGACTCTTTCAGCTGCTATGCTAGTACCCTATCACTTGAATCATGCCTCCAGTCTTGCTTTTTGCTGGCTATTTTAGAGATGCAGTCTAGTGAACATTTCTTTCTGGGCTGCCTTTGAGGTGCCTCAACCTCCTGAATAGCTAGGATTACAGGTTTGAGCCCTGGGTACCCTGCTTGATACTTTTCTCTCATATAGCATATTCAATTTGGCAGGGAATTCTATTGTCTATCACTTCAAACCATAGTCGATAATCAGTCAGTGGTCTCCATCTCTGCTGCTACCCACAGTGTGAGCTGCCTTCACGTCTCATCTAATTACTGTGGCAACTCTTAACTGGGACTCCTGTTTCCAAGGCTTATATTTTAAGGTTCTTTGGGGTGGTTTTGTGCTTTTCTTAGCACCATCCCTACAGTTGCCCATTTGACTCAGAGCAGACCTTAGCACCCTTGTTTCTTCTTGGCCAGACATCTCCTGGCCACGTGAGTCAACCATGATGGACGTCCTGTGTTCTTGTGGCATGCAGAGTCTCGCCTTAGGCTTTGGCTCTCTGCCAGGCCATTCTGTACCCACATATCTTCCCTAAGTCTCCCAATACCAGTTTTACCTCAGAGCTCAACTCTACAGGGCCTTCTTGAGACATACACTGTATTTAATACATTACAGTATCCTTGTCTCACAGCCCTGAGTTACTTACTCTACTCTATAGATCTTTTACCCACAGTACTTACCTTCTAAAATCCATTATCTATTAACTAATGCATAAAAATGAGTATGTATATTCCATGAAGACAGATATTTAATTTATTCAGTTGGTTGCTCAATCTATGAACTCTTATATAAGTACTCCATCAACATTTTTGAATAGCGGGGCTCAGGTGGCTCACACCTGTAATCCTAGCTACTCAGGAGGCTGAGATCTGAGGATCGCAGTTCAAAGCCAGCTTAGGCAGGAAAGTCCATGAAACTCTTATCTCCAATAAACCACCAGAAAACCAGAAGTGGCGCTATAGCTCAAGTGGTAGAGCACTAGCCTTGAGCTGAAGGACAGTATTCAGGCCCACAGTTCAAGCCTCACGACCGACATAAAACAAAACAAAACAACAACAACAAACCATTTGTTGAATAAATGAAATCCTAGAACTCAAGTAAATGAATGCTTTCAAGGACATGATGAACAAGTATGTTAGCCCTAAGATCAAGAATGTTTTGACAGATTTAATAAATGTAGGAAATTTTTCTGAGATGCTGAAATAATGGGAGGCACTGAGCAATGTTCTTGGAGGGGCTAGGGTTTGGTCTCAAGGTCTTGCTCTGCCAAAGCTGGCCTCTCTTCTCACTCCAGCCATTGCCTCTAGCCCTGCTCCTGGATGGTTTACTGGGCTGTCCTTGAACTTCAATCCTCCAAATCACAGAAGTTGAATAGCTAGGATTAACAGTTATGAGGCCTGGGCACCTGTGTTCCTTCTCACATTTATTTATTTATTTATTTATCTAGCCAGTCATGGGGCTTGAACTCAGAATCTGGGTGCTGAGCTCTTTTGCTCAAGCCTAGCACTCTCACTTTGAGCCACAGTACCACTTCTGATTTTCTGGTGGTTAATTGGAAATAAGAGTCTCACAGACTTTCCAGCCCAGGGTGGCTTTGAACTGTGATCCTCAGATCACAGCCTTCTGAGATCTCAGCCTCCTGAGTAGCTAGGATTACAGGTGTGAGCCACTGGCATCTGGCTTCCTTCTCACAGTTTATATGTGATGCTTACTTGTTTTTAATAGGAATTTAAATTGCAAAAGACATGTCATAATTTTTGGTATATTGTAAGTATTAAAGCTTAAAATGTTAAAAATATACCCAGTCATCTGGCAGAAATATTATAGGGTCTCACTTATTTACCAAAATCTAAAACAGTCAAATCCATACAAGTGGGGAAGGAAGACGGCAGAAGCTGGGGTAGGCTGAGACAGAAGATGATAGGCCAAAGATAGGTACAGAGTTTCAGTTAAAAGAAATATGTTTGGGTAGTTATTACACAGCATGGTGCCTCTAATTAACAGTAATATAATATGTATTTTTAAATCTCTAAGGCTAAGAGTAGATGTTAAATGTTCACATCACACAAGAAAAGCTATGTGAGGTAATGTCAATTAGCTTGATTTAATCATTTAATGATAAATGATTATAACATACACACATACACGCATGAAAAAGCTCATCTGTAACATGTGGATATTTTCCCTTTTTCTCATTGAATTGCTATTTGCATTTTACATCCTTACTGAATTGTATTCTAATGGAATAAATTTTTATTCTTGACAGTCTTTTATTGATTATTGTATGTACTTTTATATAAAACCCATTTATATAAATTCAAATCTAAAAACATATGGCTAAGCTGCAGAAGTGAATTTTAACTTTTTTAAATTACTATTAAAATTATTTAACATATAGTTGATTGTAACACTTATATGCATGCTTTTAACATAATATAATTTTTTGGTGAATAATCATGGAACACAAAAGCGAACTGTTATTAGGAATGCATCTCAATGGGATGGTTGGGCTTCTCTTCTTTAATTGCCCCTTGTGACTACATATAAATATTCCTTGTTGGAGGAAGGCAAACACTAATCTACATTGTATCACTCTACTGGATTAATCTTCCATAAACACTGCTTCCTGTCTCATTTGGCATGACTCATTATCTACACTGAAACTTCCAAGTCTTGTTTTTTAAGATCCTTCATTGATTGGTATTGTTCTTCCCAGACAACATCCTCCCCTATGACCGTCTGCCAGGTTTGTATTCCAGTCAAACTCCCCTCACTACTCTCTCTCTCCACACACTGGGCCACGGAGCGGTGCCTCCCCCTCCATGGAGCAGTGCCCGGGTTTATTCTCTCCACTTCTGTGTCTCCTGTCCAGCACGCAGCTCACCTTCTGCAAAGCATATCTGAATGCTACCACTCTGTCTCTGATTTCTTCCTGTTTTCTTTTCTTTGTTCTGACCTTGTAGTCTTTATTGTATGTATGAGTTATGTACTGAGCCTTACTCCTCTATCCTTAATTGTATATCACATATAATTTAATCTTACTGTACATGCTCTTCTCCTGTAATTGTTTCATGTCTTCTCAGCCGTAATTTGTTTCTGTTATCTGCTTTGCTATGAGAAGTAGTATGATCTTTCCCATAAGCCTAGAGATTTTTCGCACTGACAGGAATCAGAAGGCTAACAGTTTTCAAGCTCATAACATTGATTTTTTTTTCATTTCTACTGATGCTGAAAAGAGGTAGACTGACCTTTTTGTGACAATAAGGAGGCTATAGATCAAATACCTGGAAGACTATATTTGTAAGAATGGGATAGAAGCACTTTATAGATTAAGATTTTCAAATGGCTTTCACCCACCAGCTGAGCTAATCAAGATCTGGACTTTCCTGGAGGAAGACAATTCTTCCAATTCTTGGTTTCCAGAAAATCAACAGCCACCAAATGGCAGTCTCAAGTATCTGTCCTTTCAGTCTCGATTTCTGTGATGCCTGTTCTTGCCAGGCCCCCTGACAAATCTAGGAACACTCTTTTTCTATAATGGGGAAAGTCAGTCACCTATCAGAACCACCACCATGTTCCACAGAGACTGCTTAATCCCCCAAGGAGCTCTACCTGTAGGCCGCAGAGCAGGTGTCCTTGTACTCCTGGAGCTTCACACACACCATGTTGAGGAACTGGTCCGAATATGCACTCAAGTCATGCATCAGGTTCATGAGGTCTTGCACTGTCTTCTCCACAATGATTGTGCTCTGGAAATGAACAATAGCAAACAAGGGGACAGAGAAACTCATGAGAACATTGTACCCAGGAAATGTGTAGAACAAGAAGGACAGAGAAAGATGCAACAATTTAAGACATTGAAGCTTTCCTAAAGGATATGACATCTAAAGATGTGTACTATATTCAACCACCAAATAAATACCTTACATGCTGCTCCTTCCCAAGATGTGAGAATGACCTAGGATAAACACTTTTCAAACTGAGGTCACACAGAATCCTTGAGATTTACAAGGTATTTCTGTAGCTTCTTTTCTCCTCCTCTTCTCTTCCCTTTCCTCCCCTCCTTTCTTCCTTTTCTCTTCCTCTCTTATGATGCTAGGATAAACCCAGGGATCGGCATATGCTACACACGCGAGGCAAGCATTCTATCACGGAACTGCTCATTCTATTAGTGTTCTTGTTCATTTATAGTTTTGATACAGGGTCTCAAGACCAGCTCAAGCTGGTCTTAAACTCATGGTCTCCATGCCTGAGCCTCTCAAGTGCTAGGAGTAACCGCATGAATGACTATGCTGATGCTTCTCAATGGCTCTTAAGAAAAAAATAAAAACAACAACATTGGAAGCCTTAATATAGGGCTGTACTTTGCAGATAGGAACAACCCATGGCAAGCATCATACAAAGAAAAATTCTTTCATGATAGTTTTATTCCAAAACTATCTATTAGGAACACATCTAGAATATGTATTGTAGCTTTGCACATACACAACATATTATCTCACTTGAAATTCACATACTCTCACAATTACCATGAACGTTTTAGGACTCTTAGGCATGTGAGGGTACATGCTTTAACCCAGACTTCTAAAAACTCTTACCTACCAGGTAGATCCCATAATCATTCTCCATTAAGATGGTAAGTAGGCTTAGAACACAAAACACAAAGCAAGAGCCTCAGGCTTTGCTCTTTTCACCACTGTTCTGTCTTAGAATGAGGCCTGAGTTCCCCAGCCCACAGTTCCATCATTTTCTTAGGCGACCGGTCATAGTATTTTGCATTTTTCTTAGTCGACTGTCTATGATTGTGAAAAAAATAAAAGTAACTGAGATAATCAACTCATGAAGAGAAAAGTTTTATTTTGGCTTACCAGTCCTGTTGTTTTAGGCCATGGCAAGACAGAAATGTTGGGCCTAACCAAATTGCTCACCTCATGGCCCTGGAGGGAAAGAAGATGTCCCCAAGGGCTTAAAGACTTCCCACTAGGCCCCACTTCTTCCACCATCCATAGCTCCCAATAGCATCTCTTTGGGGAACAGCCTTAAACACACAGCCATGGGGTGGGGGTGTGGGGGGAGGGGCTACAGTAGCAGTAGCCAGCAGAGTGCAGTCTCAGACTTATTTTAAAACTGAATTAAAATACTATCCTGAGGGAAAAATAATAAGCCTATGTTAAAGCTAGATACAGAAAGCATAAGGCAACAAATCAGTTTTGTATCTGAAAAGAGGCATATTCAATAAACTCTAAAGCTTTGATTAAGAAAAGACTGAGTTGTTTAAACCATTAGTTCATCCCTATTTCAAAAGGAGAAGCATTACACTGGAGTAAATATTAATCATATGCTTAGCAGTTTGGAGTCCTTCGATCAGCATCTAGTGTGTTGCATATTTATCTGTATAAAATTACACAGACTATAGCAGATCTAGCCATAAAAGCAAACATTAAACATACTTTTCAGGCTGACAGTGACCTATGAAAGAATCAAAGACATTTTATTTTGCTTCAATACAGGCTATGGATGGGCCACAGAATTTAGGCGATTTTTTTTTCCTGAAAAATAAAATGGACAAAAGCTTTTTTTAAAAAAAATAACACCACAAAGGATTAGCTTGGATTATGAGTGACATTTGCATTTTTATTCAAGTTTGTTAGGTTGTAGAGGTTTCTGTCTTCTTTTCCTTCCTTCTCTTCTAGCTCCAGTAAAATAATTAGAAGGAGGGAGGGAGGTAGCATTATATTCTGTAAGGCAAACCTCACAGGAAACCAAATTACAGTCTCTATAGAATCCCCACAAGTTCAACTTCCTTTTCCGTATTGATTTTAAGATTAAAGCACTGCAGCTTCACCCTGATCTATAATCCTATTCCTCTGTATTTGTGTGTGAGTGACAGGAATTGATTCTGCCCAGCTATATGTCCCCACGTTACGAAGAATCTAAAATCCTCATCCTGATTCAGAACGCAGTCTATCCTACACCATGTGGACAGTAATTAAAGAAGGAGAGGAGAGTTCAGACATCCTAACAAAGCCTGCCTCAAATCTAAAGCACTGGGAGGAGATGAGCAGGGAGAATGTATGGAGAATGAGGAGAAAGGGCCTGGTTCTACTTCCAATGACACTACTGATAATCATCTCTGAGGCCATTTCGGTAGCCTCTTCCTTTCTAATGACTGCAATAAGGCAACTAATGGAAGAGGATAATTGGCTCACACCCCTTTTTTAGCCCTCATGACTCATGTGTTCAGTTTGTGTGTTGCTTCTGTAGAACTGCTCTCCCGCCATGGCAGCATCTAGCCTTCTGCATGAGATGTCTACTTCTCAAGAGGGCCAGGAAATTTCATTTTCTTTTTGGCCATCTCCTATCTTCCCCTTTCTCCGTTTGTTTATACTTTCTCAGGATCTTTAGGATAACCTGGATCATTGAGGAACGTTAATATACAAAAAATAAACCTCTCTCTGAGTGTCACTTATTTGACAGATGTCTTTGCATTTGGAAATCTCCCTGGGTGAAGGAGATTTGCTCCATTTACTGCAGCGCTTTGGGGAAACAAGAATGGGGCTGAGGGCGTATGGAGGGGAAGGGATGACTGCAAACACCCCACCCTATCCCCTGGAGGTTAAGGTTTGGGAATGAACAGGAAGTATCAGCAGGAAATGATTAGAACGGCACAGTTTAATTCTAACGGTTGTGCTCAACTCGGCGCCCATGCGACGCTGTATGATTACATACAATTTTCCAGCTATTTGGTTGGTTTACCTTGTCATGGTTGTACTTTGGGTAATCAATCACTACATTCTCTTCAAGGAAAATGACACTGCAGTTTGCAAAATGATGAGAATTTTTTTTTTACAAGAAAGAAAAAAAAACCCACCCTTATTTTTCAAGGATTTATTATAGTTTCCAAATCAGTGATTCTGACAGATAAATGCTGAAAACATGAAATTTGTAACAAGGTCTTATCTGTTTTTTTAAAAAAATTTATTTGGTCCCTTCAGCATTACAAATGATTTACTGACTCATTACTAATTTTGAAGTTTGCCAATACTGAAAATAAGGACTCCATAATATGCAAAACTTTGATTTCATGCATTATATTTTCTATTAAGCACATTAAAATGACTGATATTTGTTTAGATAGATGTAACTCAATTTGTATTTCTTGCAAACTATTAGCAGGTAATAAAGTCTGAGCGTGACATAAAAAGTGAGGGGGGAGTTAAATCTCAGGATAGCCGATGCCATATAAAAAATTACTATAAATACATAAATGAGTAGATTTTTATTTCAGGGATATAATAGCAACAAGAAAAGCATCTTTTTGGTTCTGTACTTTAGAAAAATTAGTGAAGGGCTAATGGTGTAACCTGAGTGCTTGCCTAGAATGCACCAGGCCTTGAGTTTGGTCCCCAGTACCACAAAAACAAATGAAGATGATTTGACCTTTTGAGATCGAGTCCAAGGTTTGCCAAATGATACTAATATAAAGATGGTTCTAAATTAAAATAATTTAGAAAAATGGTAAGTTAAAGAAAACAGAAATGGTTTCTGTCCTAGAAGACTGAAAATCTTTAATATGCTAAGGACACTGTGAATCTTAAAGAGGTAGCTATAATATTCACTGTTCCCATTAACTACTGAAATGAAACAAAATTCAGTGCTTTTTTTTTTTTTTTGGTACTGGTAACTTGTTTTGAGCTCTGAGACAAATGTTCTTTCTGGGTTTTCTTACTTGGTTGGTGCTTTACCACTTGAGCCTCATCTCTAGTCTGGTATTTTGCTCGTTAATTGAAAATGGAGTCTCACAGACTTTCCTGTCCAGAATGACACTGAACCATGATCCTGTAAGTCTTGGCCTCCTGAGCCACTCAAGCATGAGCCTTGGGTGTCTGGTCATAGTTCATCTTTTTTATATCAATTGAAATAGTGTTTCCAAAACATGGTTTGGGAAAGTTCCATGTACCTCTGGTAACAGTATTACTAATACTGAAGACCAATGATACCCTTTGGAAACATAAACAGCACTGGCAGTATTACTAATACTGAAGACCAGTGATACCCTTGAGAAACATAAACAGCACTGGCAGAAATGAGGAGAGCTCGGGGTTATCCCATCTCTCCATACTCTTCCCTGAATAGCAATCCTGGTAAGCTGTGGGCCTGGCTGCCTTCCTGTCTTTCTCTGTAGCTCCAATGAGCATGCTCGACCTTGCTCCAACCAAATTATGTGACTTGACATTCCTTGCAAGTACCAGGCCAATCCCTGCTTCTGTGCCTTGATGCCTCCTCATCACCTTGCCTGGAATGTTCTTCCTACCTCACACTACTCATTTTTGCAGCAACACAAAGGTTAGCCTTATCAATGCAAATGTCTTTCTGTGCTCCAAACTCCCTTGCTAAAGGATTTTAGCCTCCGCCCTAGATAGGGTGTGGTAATCACTGGTTTATTTGGCTTTCTCTTCCACAAGACTACATTTCTTTAACCAGTGACCATATCTCAAATCCTCAATACACATTTCAGATTCTCTATAAATGCTTATTAACTGAGTTAACGTATAGCACATTGAGACAGAGTAAAAAGTCAAATATACAATTATAATGTTCAGCAGGGGTCACAAAACTGATTTGACAAAGTGGAGTCAGACCACAGCCCTCTTGTTAGTACAATTACTGTATCTTAGTTCTCAAGATTCTAAGGACTGAACATTTATTGTGGCATAATATCTTACATATGTCCATAAAAAATGCTCCTGATCGTATTGTTTTCTAGTTTGTCTACCAATAACCATATTGCTAATTTAAAAGTTTTAAGACATAAATTTGTGATAAAAAACAACTTTTGTATGGAGAATGAGGTCTAAATGAATAATGAACATATAGCAGTATTGTTGACTACCAACAGACTAGAACTGTTTTAGAGAGGATGAAAGGGGAATTTAACTAATTAAAAAATATATGTTAAGTAAATAGCTTCTCTGTGTCAAATATTATGTGATCTATAGGAGGTACAAAGTCTAATAAGAGTCTTACTCTCCAACAACCTTAGATGACTAGACAAGTTCATAGATCAGGGCCACATTAACATCAGTGCTACATTAACATTATACAGTAGAGGCACAGGAAATGAAAGAGTGAATGGGACTGGGGTCAGTAACTAGAGAGAGTAGTGAGAAACAGAAATCTACAACTGACCTGAGTCCTAAAAGGCAAATAGTGATTTACAGGCTGAACAAGGTTGAAAGAGAAATACGTCAGGTCAACGGAGCAAACGAACATGAAACTGTATGGAATCCAGGGAATTTCAAGTAGTTGTTTGAATCTGGGGTGAAGGGTGTGTGTGAGAGACAGTGAGCTGAGAAAGGCATCATACATTAATCTTGACAGAACATATATACATATATACAGGCCTGAACACTTTTAATTCCTTCTTTTCCAGAAAGAAATTATAATTAATCCAATTTGATGTCACTAATCACCAGATGACCCATTTTAAGTACAGGAAGATAATTTCAGAAAGGTGTACTGTTCAGAAAAGATGAATATAATTATATATTAGAGAAGGAAAACCATTCTGAGGCTCTTCATCAGGCTAAAAAAAGGGCGAGGTAGGCTATGTAAAACAGGGTGAGAAGAAAAGACAGTATAAGAAATTATAACATTTGTTTGCCCACTGAAAACTTAGAAACACATGGCAAATAAATTATCAATTATATATTTTAACTATTTTGGGGAGAGGACATTAATGGTTGAGTAAAATCTATGTCTAGCATTTCTTACTAGTAGAGTTAACTTTCTCTGTCTGTCTGTCTGTCTGTCTGTCTCTTTCTCTCTCTCTGTTGGTACTGGGGTTTTCACTTAGGGCCTTGGTCTTGATAGGCAGGCACTCTACCACATGAGCCATGCTCCAACCACATTTAGAATATGGGTAGTTTTCAGATAGAGTTTCATGATTCTTGCTTCGGGCTAGCTTCAGACATTCCCTTCACATAGCTACATAACCCCATACCTGGCTTGTTTGATGAGATGGGGTCTCAACTAACTGTTTTTCCCAAGCTGGCCTTGAACAGTAAAATCAGAAGATCTTCCTAAGTAGCTGGGATTATAGGTATGAGCTACTGAACCCTGACAACATTGGGCTTTTTATGAGATTTGAAGCTCTGAGATTTTATATTCCAAACAAAACAACAGAAAGCCAGTCTACAATACTTGTATATAATTAGACTCTGAGATCCCAGGGGGTTCTTTCTTTCTCTAGCTGATATTAGGTACTAACAAAAAAAATCTACAGGCATTTATATTTCAAATCAATGGAACTCTGTATCCTAGACCAAAGGATACCCTGGACAAATCTGACCAAGTCTAGAAACAAAGTGAGACATACGCCTTAAAACAATATTCAACAATATTCAAAGGATGGTAGCAAAATTCAGCACTTGGCAATGTAACAATAAAACCATATGTCCTGCCTCCAAAATACATAACAAGGAGAAAAATCAGTTAAAAGAAATAGACCAAGGGCTGGGAAGGTGGCTCAGTGGTACAGCGCTTGCCTTGAATGCCTGAGGCCCTGGGTTTGATTCCTCAGCACCACATAAAAGAAATAGACCAAGAAATGACATGGATAACAGAACCAGCCAACATGATTCCATGTAAAAACAACAACAACAACAAAAAAAAAACATAAAAGAAAGCCAGTGCTCATGGATCATACCTGCAATCCCACTATTTAGGAGGCTGAGATCTGAGGATCACAGTTCAGAAACAGCCCAGGCAGGAAAGTCCATGAGACTTTTATCTCCATTTGTTGGAAGTGTTGGAAATGCAGCTGTGGAATTTTGGAAGTGCAGCTGTGGCTCAAGTGGTGAACACTAGCTATGAGCAATAAAAAAGATCAGGGACAAGAGACAGGCCCTGAGGTTAAGTCCCAGAACTAGCACATGCATGTGCACACACACATGCGTGTTCATGCACACACACACACACACACACACACACACACACACACACACACACACTCTTACTGAGAAAAAAACTCCACATGAATATAAGAAGAATTGAAATGGAAAACAGCAATAGAAACCACTCAAGATAACACACAAATGGGAATAAAAAGAGATGGAAAACCAAAAGTGTCAATGAGTTTTAAGACAATATCAAGCCACTAATATGTAACTGGAGTTCCTGAAGAAGCAAAGAAAATATAAGGAGATGCAGTGGCTGCAGACTTTTCAAATTTGATGAAAAGTACAAGGCCACAGCTCCAAACAGGCAGCCAGCATAACAGCAAGAGAAGTTGCTGAAAACCAGCGGTAAACAGATTAAAAACAAGGAGGAGGGGGAGGAGGAGGAGGAGGAGGAGGAGGAGGAGGAGGAGGAGGAGGAGGGGGAGGGGGAGGGGGAGGGGGAGGAGGAGGAGGAGGAGGAGGAGGAGGAGGAGGAGGAGGAGGAGGAGGAGGAGCAGGAGGAGGAGGAAGAGACAGGAATGGAATGAGATTTGAAAGGAAAAAAAAAACAAATTCAGGCCTTTTGATTCTCAGGTTGATGTTCTCTTTACTAGCCTATTTTGCTCCTCATCTGAGGAAAAGGACTGGCATAAACATTGGGGTGGCCTAGAGAAGGGAGAATTTAGAGCCAGGGGGTGACTATGGCCTTAGGAGAAGAATGAATGGCTTGTGCAGTGATGGCAAGAGGCAAAGGATCTAACAGAGAAAAAAGGGAATGGACACAAATAAAAAGGAGAAGGAAGGGGCCAGACAAAGGGACCAATGAAGAGAAAGGTGGCTCAGGGATCGTTCTCACTCTGAGACTTCTTGCTCACGCATAGTCTCACCCCGATGGCATCTACTGGGTGCCAGAGCCGAAGGGGTCTTCGTCACAGTGGAGCTGATGCCAGCTCCATGATGAGAACTAGTATGGATCCTTGAAATGTGGCCTTGCTACAGATGGTGAGAACAAAGCTTTTTCTTTGCAAGATAGAAAATACTGTGAAAAGATGGCTAAATTAGCTTCAGAACAACAGAAGAAAAAGTGTTCAATTCAGTTTAAAGAATGATCCAGAAATTATGCTACTCATCCCACAAAGTAGCAAGGGACATTTTACTTCAAAGTTCTTCTGGAGAATAAAGACAAAAGTGAGCTTCTGTCAACACCCCCTTGGAGTCTAAGAAAAGAATGAATAATCCAAGGTCTCATTCTGACAGTGAAGGTGAATATTGCTTCCAACTGAATGGGAGGTGATGGGACTGCATGGGATTACAAAGAGAAGTAATGCAATCATGTGCAGCAAAATGGTTTGAACTCAGAACACAGTAATTTCAGCTCTTGCTTGCAACGAAACACTTCCACAGGAAACAAAGAAAAAATAAGTGACTTAATAGAGGAATACTTGAAGCTTACAGCAGTTCAAAAATGTTAACCTCTCACTTCCTAACAAATGGGGCAATGTCATTCTTTCTCATGGAGGCATAGAATTCCATTTTTGTATATATACCACATTTTCTTGATCCATTCATCTACTGAGGGGCATCTGGGTTGGTTCCATATCTTAGCTATAGTGAATATGCTGCAATAAACATAGTTGTGCTGGTAACTTTAGTATGGTCTTGTTTGTGATCATTTGGGTAAATGTCCAAAAGTGGGATTGCTGGGTCATAGGGGAGCTCTATGTGGAGTTTTTTGAGGAACCTCCATACTACTTTCCAAAGTGGTTGAACAAGTTTACACTCCCACCAAGAATACAGTAAAGTTACTTCTGTCTACCTCCTCTCCAGCATCTGTTGTTATTAGAGTTCTTGATTATAGCCATTCTAACTGGGGTGAAAGGTGGTATCTCAATGTTGTTTTGATTTGCATTTCTTTTATGTCTAGAGACGTTGAGCATTTCTTCTGTATGTCTATTGGCCATCCTTCTTTCCTCTTCAGAGAAGTTTCTCTTTAAGTGTTTAGCCCACTTATTTATTGGGCAGTTGTTTCTTTGAGGATTTGTTGTTGGGGAATTTCTGTTAGTACATTACATTTTGAAAATGTAATTTTACCTGTTGTCTGGTGTGTGGGACCCACTGAGCATGACAGAAAAAAAAGTAGACAAGCTGGGTGCCTAGGATTACACCTGTAATCCTGGCTACTGAAGAGGCTGAGATCTGAGGATCACAGTTCAAAGCCAGCCCGGGCAGGAAAGTCTGTGAGGCTCTTATTTCCAATAAACCACCAGAACTGGAAGTCGCACTGTAGCTGAAGTGGTAGAGTGCTAGCCCTGAGCTGAAGAACACACAGACAGCCCCCAGACTCGGAGTTCAAGCCCCAAGACTGACAGAAAAAAAAAAGGTAGGAAATCTCTTGCTATTTCTAAGACAACGAAAGATGGAGAAGCAGATGTTCTAGCTTTCTCCTTTTGTGTTCAGCATATATAACAGTAAGTGGAGAAATCACACTGGTCAGTTGGAATAGCAGGGCCAGCATAACTATATATAGGACAGAGGCCTAAACATGAACCAATAGAACATGATATTTGGAACCATTGATATCTGTACGATGTCACTGATCTTTATTATACTAATAAAAAGCCAGACAAGAGAAATAAAGTCCTGAATTATATTTTGGAAATTGTTTTTGATATAGAAAATAAAATATTATTCTTATATATTGACTTATTTTCTTTTGTTGAATAATATGTAGGTTGAGTAGTGCATTAGTATCTGGCTGTGAATCCACCTTGATTTCTTAGTCAAGTAGATCTAAAATGCACTGTAGAATATTTCAATTTCTTTCCTTAAGGGGACAATTTGAAGCCTCCTAAATGTTTACACGAACTATTTGTCTTAAAGGATAAGAGGAAGTTCAATTTGGCCCTTGTTGAAGTATACAGTTGAAGCTTATAGTCTCCATAAACTCCCTGAAATATTTCATGCCTAGAAGTGAAATTCTTCATTCAAATTTAACTATAATAAAATATGTACTACATCATGTTTTTGTTCACGGAAAGAAGATAAAAAGGTAAATAATAAGAGTTTTGACAAAAACTAAGAGTTTCATGTAATGGCATTTAACCTTCAAACGACAAATGTATCTCAGCTATTTGAGAGACTCAGCTCTGAGAGCTGAGGTTCGAAGCCAGCCCAGGGAGACAATTCCTAGGTACTTTTGTCTCTACTTACTTTTCTGAAACCTAGGTCTCTTAATTCATTCAGAGCTGATGCCTAAGATGGATGGATAGACCAGAAGGGCTACTGAACTATTCACAAACAGGTTCAGGGCTAATAATCCAGCCTGTCTTGGAATTTATTTCTGAAATTGTACTTTAGTATCATTTTTCCATGTCAGGCTAACACCACTGTGGTAGCGTTTTCTAATACTCTTCTTCCTGTTTTTGAGAACTGAGACTACTTTGCAAATAGTCAATATCCCAACAGATTGTGAGAAAACGGAGCAGTCATTATCTTCCCTCTTTCACAGCAAGTCTAACACTTAACAGCATTTCCAGGAAGGAGGCTAACACTTAGGCAGAGGATTCGAAAGAACACCAGAACATCACGCTGCCACCAATGATGGTCGGAAATGATTTTTTTTTTGACATTTCTGATTTTTTTTTAATGCCACTCTGACTAGTTTATGTGATATCAGAAAACATCTGTATTCACAGAAGGTCCTTTCTTTCAAGGTTATTCAAGAATTTTATCTGATTATTTTGGCCTTTTAAAGATTACAATGTCCTCTGCAACTTCCTTTAGGGCAATGCCCAAACCTCCACATTCACATAGCAGAACCTTTACTCATACTTTTTTGGTAGCCAAGGCAGGGGTTATTCAGCAGGAAGCTGGGACAACCCACACTGGGGCAGGATTCAGTAGGGAAGAGCTACAAATATATAAATCAACATGTCAGAGGAGGAAGTCCAGCTGGACCCAGTGGGAGCTGCATTCCACACACGCATTTGTTCCACTCTGTGGAGGCTCACCTGTCTTTGGTGGCTCACACCATATAATAATCAATTATGCTGACAAGTTTCTCTACAAATTGTTTCAGCCTCAGTTCCCTGTATGCTCAGAGGTGAGAAACGGGGCCCTCAAAGGAGGAGAATGAGCAGGAGCTAGGATTCCAGTAAAACAGAACATATGGAACTGTTTGAGGGAGAGAGCACGCAAGGAAGCATGCAAGCAAGCATAAACACGCACAAGGGAAAATTGGTTCAAGGGTAGGGATACAGTTCAGATATGCTGCATACTGGGAGTGACGATAACGTTTGAGAACTAATGACTTTTAAGTAGTTGTAAACCCAGAATTCTAGTTCACTCCAATACTACATTTAAGAGTTCTGTAGGATCTTGCTATGTTGAGCCAAATAGAATGCACTGCAGGCACAAAATCACCTAAGTAGCTAACAGGAGCATGGCTCTCCAAAAATGGCTTAAACACGAACTGATGTAGGGCTGCTGAACCATCATTCTCCATTTCTTCATTGCAAGGGGTAAGATTTTCTTCATGAACCATCTCCAGTCCCCACTCTAAAATAAACTTAGGTTTTAAGTCACTTTTCTAAGTTTAGGATATGAGTCAGTCACACTTCGCTTTCTTAGATTTCAGTTGAGGAAGCCCATTGGTCATAAGAAAAGGGCTGATATGAGTTTGGATATCCCCATAATATATTGTGATGGAACTAAACCCCACAGCATCCCACCAGGCTGGTGTGAGAGGGACAGTAATAGAAACATCCACAAAGGCCCAGGAAGACAGTGATGAAAATCAGAATCATTGAAGCTTTGGTACATTTCCTTCCAAGACAGTCTCTTCACACAGGAAACACCTCCATCTCTGGAAAGGATACAGCCAATACTTAGAAAGTGCAATTATTTCCAGATTTTTGTTTTACCAACAAGGGAAAAGGCTAGACTAACACACATACAACCTTTTATTTTATCAAGAAAAGATGCTTGAGACAAAATAAAATGTAAAACAGATAATTAGCATTACTGTACTCCCAAAGGTATGAATGTTTTAACTCCAAAAAATAGAAAAAAAATAGGAAAAACCCAGTTCTGCCCAAGAAAGCTTTGTAATCACACACAGACACACATACAGCCTTTTACTGTGGATAGCTTAAGAGACATTCTACTTCATGGTCCCTACTTTATTAACTCTTTGTGGATCACAAGTTAGCCTGTTTGGCCTCTCAGTTGGCTGGCCTGCCTTGGGAATCATGGCTCTAAAAAGGGGGTATTAGTAACAGAGTCCAAGTTTTGAAGATTACTATGACTGATGACACATATGACTAAAGAGAAAATTGTTTGAGACTGGGTGGTATACAAGAACTCTTGCTTTTCAGTTGTCATTACACTAAACCTGGCTTCCTATTTTCTAGTTTCCCATGAGAGACTGTGGAAGCAAAATAGGCTCATGTGATTTGAAAAGTAGGAGAAATAAAGTACACAAAGACTGAGCTGTCATAATTTTATCTTGGAGTTGTTAAGTTTAAATTTTCTAAAATACAAATTAGCACAAAATCCCAAAGTATTAAATAAAAAAATTATTCAACAACTTTTTACTGTGGATAATTTAGGAGGAACTTTAAAAAAACATGCAGATATAATTTGAAAAGTAAACTCTGATTCATAAAATTACCACAGTTTCCATGTAACTGGAAACAATAGAGCCCACCGCAAAATACAGAGTGTTCAAATCACTTCAATGGTTTTTTTTTCATTTTTTTTCTTTTAAACTCTTGGCTTCTTTTATCAAGAGGATTCTTTCTTCTTCTTTTTTTTTTTTTTTTAAATAAATGAAAAGTAGAATGTCCCGGCTGCCCATTTTCTTCTTTTATTGTTTCTCTTTTGTTCTAAAAATGAGGGCAAAATTAAGTCCCTAGATCACTGGAGATTTCCAGATGGTCAGACAAATGAGACGCTGGCTGCTCGGCTTGCGTTTTTCATAGATGTGGACACTCATCTCTCACGCTGGCTCCATGGCTCTTGTTCAATACA
The DNA here is from genome assembly GCF_024711535.1 of Dipodomys merriami. Taxonomy (NCBI): domain Eukaryota; kingdom Metazoa; phylum Chordata; class Mammalia; order Rodentia; family Heteromyidae; genus Dipodomys; species Dipodomys merriami. The sequence continues at coordinate 64,052,873 of NW_027206068.1, read as the reverse complement.
CATTTGATTTAGCCTAAGTACCTTAAATATGTGACAGATTTCTTCTTTGAATGAAGACCAAAAGGGATTTAGTTGCTAAAATCAAAGTATAAATTCCCTACGCAATGAGAGAAATATTCCTTTGGGCGTAAATATTCCTTTTGGTACAGTGCTTATCTTGCATAGGTGGGGATCTGGGTTCAACTTCCAGTGTTAAATAAAAAGGGAAAATGGCCCTTCATTTCTTTCTACATCTATTTGAAGGAAAATATTAAAAGTTCATGTCATACATTTTTTAATTTTTTTGCAGAGTATTCTGAAATATACCTGTTTTTTCCCCTTATTTCTTTCTCCTTCCCCATAAGCATCTTCTCCTGTTTTATTTCATCTACTCTTTTCCTAGATCCCTGACGCTACTGTTTTCATGGGCCATTTTCTTCTTCATTTATTTCACGTGTTCCTTTATTGCTGTCCTTTTCATCCTAAACACTAGCATGTAATAAGCTCATGGGGAGGATAACAACTGCTTACTTTATTAAATATATGTGTACCAATTGCTTACCATTATCTCTACGTCATAGGTAAAACTGACACAAAAACTGTTGAGTAAGATGCCCAAGATGACGTGACTAGAGGGGTGTAGCAGGGCTGAAAGCCATGCAGGTCTCCAAAGGAACTGCTCTTAACTACTAAGAGGAAGAATGCCGAGGAACAGGGAGAAGCAATGGAGGGGGTACAGAAAAGTGAATGGCAGAGTCATAGATGGAGGGGCAACTAGGAATGGGCATGAATATAGAGTAGAAATCTGGTCCTTAAGCTCACTAGAGCTGTAAAGTGGGCATGAATGGCCTTAGAGGGAATTCTTGCATCTAGACAGTAAATGGAAACTTGGGTGGCTCAAGGTCATTGGCAGCTGGTGGGCGTAGAAGATTAGAGCATGACTAATTGGTTGTTGCTGGATATTTGTTAATGGAGCTCCGAGGAGATGGAAAAGTACTGGTTTATAGAGTTTGCTGAACTTTATAGAGTTTATCATGGAATTTAAGCAGCTGAATTTGGAGAAGAGATCCACAGTAATATATTTAGTGATACTGTATTGCTTTGAGCTGTACAGTGCATATGGATACCCTTGATAGCAGGACCTGGAGTAAAATGTAATAAAACAACAGTACAATTGAGTGTACTGGAGAACACTGAGTACACTAAAAGTACACTGACACTGAGTACCCAAATATATAAATTCTCAAGTAAATGAAGATTGGTCTAGACGTTGGATCTTCAAACATGTGATACTCATGACCACAAGGAAATAAACACAAAAGGAGATAAAGAGACGAAATGGATGGAGAAAAGCAGAATACAAACTACAACTGAATGAGGGGAGAAAGAGGTCTGCTATGAAAGAGCATTCACAAAGCAAAGTCCGGAGTAGGGCTGACTACATTCTCTACCCCGAGTCCAGCTGTGCATGCCATCCACTCTCCATTCTCTAAGCCAGCTCTTGCACCTTCTTATCCTGTTCTCAGGAGATGTTTTACTCATGGAAAATAATCATGGAAAATAATCAGAGATCAAAAAAGAATAGAGAGGGGCTAGGAAGGTGGCTCAGTGGTAGAGTGCTTGCCTTGCATGCCTGAGGCCCTGGGTTTGATTCCTTAGCACCACATAAGAAAAAAGAAAAAAGCCGGAAGTGGCACTGTGGCTCAAGTGGTAGAGCGCTAGCCTTGAGCTGAAGAGCTGAGGGACAGCGCCCAGGCCCAGAGTTCAGGCCCCACGACTGGACCCCCACCCCCCAAAAAAAGAATAGAGACTATTTTATAAGATGACACACTTTAGGTGAGTCATAGAATAAACTGTGTAAAGAGAAATTATAGCTGGGGAATTTAATGAAGATAATGAATGCATAAAGCTGGGTATGACACTGAAGAAAACACGCATGGGAAGCATTGATATAGACAGAAGAAAAAATCAACCATCACAGGCAACTAGTAACTTCTGGAGCAGATACCAGGCTTTATGCCCCAGGGTTTCCCCAGAGCCAACCATAGAGACCATCACACTCTGGAAGGACTTTCCACTAAATGGATTTCTATGATGTAGTGAAAATTCTAAGCCTGTCACCTGGGGCCTATAATCCTAGCTACTCAGAAGGCTGATATCTGTGAAACTCTTGTCTCCAAGTAACGACCAAAAAGCCAACAATGGAGCTGTAGCTTAAGTGGTAGAGCACCAGACTTGGGTGAAAAAGCTAAGGAAATGTTGTAGGCCCTGAGTTCAAGCCCCAGTAGCAGCACAAAACAAACTAAAAAACCCAAAATATAATTCTTGTCATTTGAGTACAAAAAGTAGAGAGGTGTATGAAAGACAAAATAAAACGCTTGAATAGGGAAATATCCTGCCTTTTAGTGGCAGGAAAATTATTCCCCAAAAGAATGTACATTTAAAATTTTTGATCCCAGCACTTTTACTAAGTGTAGCATACTAAATAGAATTTTATCAAATGCTTGTTGAATTGAAACATTAGGGCAAGATCCATCTCATTACTTCAAACTGTCAAATAATGGGCTGTTTTGCTAATTGACACCTGAACATATAATTATAACTGGCAACCCTACATAGCAGAGCACCTTAGGTCGAAAAATCAGCTAGCTTCCAGATCCCAAGTGGCAAGCTGTGGACTGAACTGAAGTTAGTTAACACAGTTCTCACTTTTATAATTGCACAGGAAAGCACAGCTGCGAACCTTGGTTGGCTTTGGTAAAGCCAATAGTGATATGGAGGTCCTTTCATTGGAGTGAAAGCTGATTTTGCTCCCAAGGTACCCTGCCACAAGGGCTAAGAGTTTCCTGCTGTAATGTTCTAGTTTAGGAAGAGATTATACATTCTTGCTGTAATCGATGTGATACAGTTTGGATGCAGACAAGTAGAGGAAATGTCTGAAGAACCAGCTTCTCTTAAGCATCTTTTTCCTGAATAATCATTTAGTGAATATTTCTTGGAGCGACTGCAAGTAGGCAAGCAATGGTCTCAAGAGATGAGACTAGAAGGAGTGAAAGAGTAACTTTCATTAATTACTTTCTCTATGCCAGGGATCATACAAACCTGGCCATAAGTTTGGTGTCCCTTAGGCACCAGGTAGTTCATTGTACAGATGGAAGACTAGGAGCCTTAGGAAAGTTTAAGTTCATCATCCAAGAAAACATGGCTGGAGGGTGGTTGAACCTGGAGCCGGCCCAGGCTACTCTACTTCAGGCTTTGTTCTTCCATTATATCAAGCTGCAACTTAACTTACAAGTCATCAGGCCAGATGAAGGGCCATCATCTAGCTTTAATTTTCTGGAAAAAGTGGAAAAGAGATATACACAGGCAATACATACCATACCAGCTATTCATCAGGGCCTGGATGCTATCATGACATGGACAACTTAGGATGTGGGTTAGACCTTTAAGAAGTTTAAGTGAAAAACAGGACCTTCATAGCATGGGTGGGAAGAAAGAAAGGGTCATCTCAGACACCATCGGGAAAAGGAAAAGGAAGCCTTCTGAGTAGCAGGTACAGGTAGCAGAAATGAGAGCTGTGTTGAGGGAAGAATTTAAGGCAAAGACAGCAGACCGAACAAAAACATCATATTTTCTCTTCCAAAACCTCAAAGAGATAACAGTGAGATTTGTCTAACAAAGACATAAACTTAACAAGGGCAGGAGGACAAGGGAGGGAAAACAAAAGCCACCCAATTTTTGGGTGGAAAACAGTAAGAGAGGCAAGTGTCTCCAATGGTCAGCAGTAACGAAAGCTGAGAAGCACCTGATATCTCTGAAATCCGAGTAGCTCCAGCTTCATCTGGATGTAGAGGCAAGAGGGAAAGAATGGCTAATGAAGGAATTACCTGAAGGTGTATTTAAGAAGTATTCACATTCTCAGACCTCTTCCAGAGTTGAGCAATTGTCTCTCCTTCACTCTGGCAAAATCCCTGAAGCTTTGTTCTCAGAAAAGAATAAAATAGAGCTTCTCTGGATCAAGAAATGGCAGGAAAGAAAATGAAGGTGTTCAGCAGATTCATATGTCAGATGCCTAGGCCTTTTTCCTCCCTTCTCCATTTGGTGTCCTGTGTGCTGACGGCCAAGCCTCCAGAACGCACATTAGAGAATTTTCCCTAGTGGAATCTTTTCCAAAAAGAATGACCTAAATATATACACATCGGAAGATTCCCAAGTGAATGGCCAGTTAAATCACAGAAGGTCTTACTCTGGTTGTGTGTGTGTGAGTTTGTTGTTGTTGTTTGTTTGTTTTGCCAGTCCTAGGGTTTTTTCTGTTTATGTGGTGTTGAGGAATCAAACCCAGGCCTTTATGCATGCTAGGTAGGCACTTTACCACTAAGCCACATTCCCAGGCCAACGTCCAGTTAAATCATCATGGCCCATGACCCCAGCCCAAGCCACAAAGTGCAATCCAAATAAACAAAACCTGACCTGAGGACCAATGGAATGAAGACCCAGGAATGAATCCACAGACCTATGGCCACCTAATCTTTGATAAAGGAGCCAAAAAACAGAATGGAAGAAAGATGGCCTCTTCAACAAATGGTGCTGGCAAATTGAGTAAACATGTATAGAAAAGGAAAGTTAGATCCTCCTATATTACCCTGCATCAGAATCAACTCCAAATAGATCAAAGACCTTGAGGTAAAAGCAGATATACTGAAAATATTACAGGAAGGTATAGGAGAAACGCTAGGTCTCCTTGGCACAGGTTGAAACTTTCTTAATAAAGACCCAGAGACACAACAAATTAAAGAAAGTTTGGAGAAATGGGATTGCATTAAACTGTAGAGATTCTGCATGGCAAAGGGCATAGCTATCAAGATCAACAGAAAGCCCATATATTGGGAAAAGATCTTCACTAGGCATACAATAAACAAGAACCTCATGTCTAAAATATACTCAGAGCTCAAAAAATTAAACAGCTGAAAAACAAATCCTCAACAACCACCCAATTAACAAGTAGGCTAAAGATGTAAAGAGAGGCTTCTATGAAGAGGAAATAAGAATAGCTAATAGACACATGAAGAAATGCTCAACAGCTCTGGCCAAAAAAGATATATAAATCAAAACAACATTGAGATTCTACCTTACCCCAGTTAGAAATGGCCTTTATCAAGAAATCTAACAAAACAGATGCTGGTGGGGATTGGCCAAAAGGGAACACTTCTACATTGTTGGTGGGAATGTAAACTTGTTCAACCACTATGGAACGCAATATGGAAGTTCCTCAAAAGACTAAACATAGAACTCCCCTATGACTATGACCTGGCAATCCCACTTTTGGGCATTTACCCAAAAGACTACAAACAAGGCCATACTAAAGCTACCAGCACAACCGTGTTCACTGCAGCATTATTTACCATAGCTAAGATATGGAACCAACCCAAATGCTCCTCAGTAGATGAATGGATCGAGAAAATGTGGTATAACTATACAATGGAATTCTATGCTTTTATCAGAAAGAATAACATTGCCCCACTCGTAAGAAAATGGAAAGACTTGGAAAAAAAAATCACATTAAGTGAAGTAAGCCAGACCCAAAGAAACACAAGATCCATGGTTTCTCTCATTTGTAATAATTAGCATATATCTAGGATAGACTTAGAAGAGGAGCACAATAGCTCAATAGCTATGTACATATGACCACATATGATGAAGCTAATCAAAATAAACTCCAAGATATGGAAACAGGAGGTTTTTTGTTTGTTGTTTTTCATGTACTGTGTGAAATTAATTTTTTTTCTTTCATTTTTTCCCCCCTTTGGCTTACACTATTGTCACTGTATTCATTTTGGTACCCTGTGTATTGTACATACATTTAGCTGATTTGGGGAAGGGAAGGCAAACAACAAAATGATGAGAAAAAGGACAAAGGTGAGCCAATGCAATAGCGATACTCACAAGATGGTATGTTGGAAATGAACTTTACAACTTGGGTGGAGGGAGTTGGGTAGGAGGGAAGGTGGGAGAAAAACGCGGGAGGGGTAACAATGTTGGACAAGAAATACACTCACTGCATTTCATATGTAACTGTAACCCCTCTGTACATCACCTTGACAATAAAACTAAATTAAAAAAAATAAAAGCTAAGGAATTCTTATTCCTGACAGGTGAAACACAGAAAGACTATCTTTGAGCCAAAACTCATATAGAGCTATTACTAAAAATGTTTTGAATATTCTAATTTATTTCTAAGAAGAAAATCTTGTTTTTCAACTTTTGTGTCTTTAGCAATTACTTTATTACCAAATGGATGAAATATGCTCAAATACACACATTGAAATGAGAAGGCCATTAGCACTCATGTTTTAAACACCTCTTAGAACAACCATATAGTAATTAGTTGGATTACAAGCAGAATGCAGGGCATCAGTTATAGTCATCCTTTAATCAACTTAGTCAATTTGAATTTGCTCAGGGTTCTACCAAAAGACGTGTTCTCCCAAAGGACGTGTTCTTTTTCAATACACAACCTCAACCTGTGAGGTTTTCAGAAATTAGTCTTTATTAGGGTTAAGGAAGTGAGTCAGATTTGCCTTTGCTACCGTCTAGGTCATATCATGTTTAAATGAACGTAGAAGCTAAACCCAACTGTGATGGGAAATGTGGGGAGAGGTGAGCCCCAAGTTAGCTTTCTAACTAACTTTCCCTATGTGAAAAACAACAACAGCAAGTCTTTGGTCCAACAGAAAGAGAACCACAACTTTCCTTCCTGCAGGTGGCAATCTTTTAGTTGGGTCTAGGACAGAGGGAGCAGGGCTGCTCAGTGTGATGGTGGGAGAGTTTGTTCACTTGGATTAAAAGGCTGATGTCAAAGTGACAACACCAAACATCCACTGAATGTTGACAGTACATGTACGTTGAAAATTGACCTAGAATTTATTTAATCCTTGCAGAGTGTTGGGAAGAAGGTACAACTGTCATGTTATAAAACAGAAAATGGAGGCCCAGACAGGGTAGGTATTGTGTTACAAGCTACACACCCAGTAAGGAAAATAAAAACAAAAACAGGAACTGAGCCAGGCAGTCTAGTCTGGTGCCGTGCAGAGCCTGGAGATGCCTGGACTGCAGAGCAGTGTATGGAGTGCTAGTGTGGAATGTGCTATTACACAGGGCTGTAGAACACTGATGACAGGAGGTGTCACTGTCTGTAACGCTACCATCACAGTGGTCGAGGGCCAGTGCTTGAGTTTGGTTGGCCAGTAGAGAAAGCTCAGTGCACTCTAAAGCAATTAGTCTCAAAAGGATTCACACATGAACTGGGATGGACAGAATCTGTTTCAGTGTGGAGAGAGCAAGTACATTTCCGTCTTCATTAGAAACTGCATATGCCTTGCAAAGCTGTACAACTAAGCTTTACATGGTAAATTATTTGAGGTGATGGAGGGGCTCATTAGCTTGATTGTGGTAATCATTTCACAATGTATACATATATCAAGTCATTAGGTTGTATACCTTAGCTATATATAATTTTTATTTGTAAATTATACTTCAATAAAAGTTGGGGGGGGAACTCTCCAAGTTTCAGAGCCCACAAGCTCTCAGATCCAGAGAGGAATCAAATGAGCTCAATTTTGAAAGAAAAGTAGATAAAAGATTAAATGGGAGTGCACTTGTCAAGGTTGAGTTTAGTGGAAGCTCAGTGCCTTAGATGAAGCCTCCTCCACTGAGCAGCCTTTGTGACAGAGTAACTGCCCCCAGGAACAGAACAGTACTCTCGTTAGCAGGGCCTCTCCGGCCAGTCTTATTCTTGCCAACTTCCTCCATGGTGCATGGTGGCAGTGAGGCGAACACCCGAGCCTCCATCCTTTAGCCTCCTGTCACTAACCATCTCTCTCAACCTGAGATACACAGGACCTTGCAAAACCTGAGCTGCCAATGTCTGGAACCCATTACGACTGAGGGAGGTGGGGTGTACGTGGGAGTGAAAAGTCTGGGGTTCACCCCTAGCTCTGCCAATGACTTGCCCTGTGACCCTGAAAAGCCATCTAATTTCTCTCCATATCGTATTCAAAACATTCACCTCACAGGACTGTTTCAGAGACGAAAGGGGATTCTATGACAAACCCCTGGCTCAGGCCACTGGCAGTCTTTATTAGTCCTCCTTCATCACTGTGGGTTGAATGAGAGTAATTCCCATGTAATACTGAGAGACCAGTGTAAGAAAGTACGCATACTGAAAATAGATGCCTTCGAGTTCAGTGATTGGTCATCGTTAGAGGTATTTAAGGGAGCAGGTAATACAAAATAAATATTTCTAGAGGACTGAATAGAAATAACCATGGGAATACAAAGAATGGGAAGACAGCATAATACAATCATATGTCATGGAGCCACGCCTACAGCTCTTTTAGTGTCAGATTTGGTCTTGAATTTTTGTATAAATCCGTCTTGGACTATGACAGTCCTACCTATGCTCCCCAAGAACCTGGAAACAAGCACATGCCACCAGGCTCAGCTCATTTTAAGGTAGGGTCTCACTAACTTTGTGCTCAGACTGGCTTAACACTTGAATTCTCTACTTCTTTAGTAATTGGAATTACAGGTATGCCTACACCTAGATTTCTATTTTTTTAAGATGAAAATTTAAAATTTAGTGAAAATAACTATCCAGAGATCACCCAAAGTGACTTGGTGAACAAAATTAATCAAGATAACAACTCTATTTTCATGAAATTTGTTGAAGAAAAATGTAAAGTGTTATATAATATGAAATATCCTTAAAATTACATACATGTATGACCACTATTCGCTTTGTTTTTCAGGCAAGGATTTCCCAAATGAAATTCCAATTCTTAAAAGGTGATTATTTTAAAACAATGCTTAATAAAAACAAAATCCAGTATAACTAATACTTTATGTCATTTATGTAATCTTTGTACTCCTGACATTGATGATTTTTCTAAAATATATTTGCCTATCTTTTGCAATGAAACGCATGTACGAACATAATGACTCACTACAAATTAATGACTTGTTATGATCAAAATTAACCTCTATGTTCAGCAACAAAGCCATCCCTCCAGAGGTTACTGTGACAAGAGTGGTTTGCACCCCACTTAAGTGGCTCTAAATTGGCACGCAGTTGCATGATTTTATGTAGTTTTTCTTATACAGACTAAAAGTTATTAATGCTTTCAAAAAATGGTAGCAATAGATACCTACTGTTTTCAGTTCCTAAAATTATAAAGATGATGCTTTTTCATGTAATGGGAACAAGTGCTTACCTAGTAGGTTACTGAAAAAAATAATAACAGTATGAACAATCACAGATATTAGCAAACATTTTCTAAATAAATACATTTGACTGAGGGCCTGTAGTTTCTGGTATAACCACTAGTTATGTAAATCAGAAGCTTCCATTTTACTTAGACTAATCCACTTTTGGTACTTGTTAATCAAATCAAGAGTGTCATTATGTTCTTTGAACATAAACCAGGTGTGTAAAAAAGTAATATGAATACTCTGATGAATAAGACATGATTCATAATACAGATGTATTTTTCATATCACTGCATCGAATTCTAAGTTCACTGAAAGCAAACCCAGATCCTGCTTGTTTTTGTACACCTCAGAGCATCTAACACTATGACCTGTACATAGTTTAGTCATCAATAACTTATTTTCTCAAATAAGAGAAATGGAAGAGCTTCAGTAATTTATTAAGTTTAACAACTGTCTTCAGTAAGGATGACAGTTGTACACATAGGCCATCTCTTCATCAAAACACAGCATGGGGAGGGCACAAACAACTTCAAGACAGACTGAGAAAGCAGAGAACCCAGGGGCTGACTACACAGCACTGGAAGAGAATGGAGCTCAGAGAGATCTCTTCTTCCACTGTCCCAGGCCATCAAATGGGCTTGATGAAGAAGCTATCCAAGACTTGAGAATGTGTTCTCAGGAATCTGATCATCTGCCCTCTGTGTATTTTCATGGCATGAAAATGCTCATGTTCCATTTCTTATCTTGAGAGCAAATATCTTAAGAGAGACAAGGAAATGATGTCACAATGACCGCTTTTCAATATGCTATGAGTTGATATTTGGCCAATTATTTAATACTTAGAGATACTGGAACAGTTTGCGAGTTGGAAAAAGCACTTAGTGTTCTGGCCAACTCATAAATTAATGAGTCTTCCTGATCCAAAAGGAGAAGTTCAGTGGAGTGAGAAGAGCACAGAATTAAGAGTTAGAAGAGCTGGCTACTGGATCCTAATCTACCACTTACTAACTAGTCATAGTTTCCTTCGTGAAAAATGGAAGTCACAAAAAAGGTGATTAAGCACATGATATACATAAAAGCAAGAGGGGAAATGCCATGCACATAGCCACCAAACCCATCAACTTTCAAATTATAAATCTACGGGCCTACTCCCATCAAGTTTCAGAGCCTGTGAACAAACAGCCATCACAGCCATACAATGCTCTGTACTGGTTCACCATGGTTGTTTCTTAATGAAAGCAGCTATTAGAGAGGTGACATTAGAGACATGGGTAGAAGTCACCAAGGCACAAACTGATGAGCTTCTGAGAATAAGTCCTAGGCATATAAGAGTACACTCTAGAACTAACACGAGAGGATACACTTCTTATTTGTACCGCTATCACTCTCAACAGATCAATTAAAAAATAGCTCAAGGGCCACTTGGCCTGCTATGAACTCTATTCACTTATATAACTGTTCCATCACTAGATTCCACTAAAAATCACGAGTATTGTAACTGTTGGTCACTAGTGCAAAGCTGTGAGTTTTTCAAGCAAAAAAACTATTTTATACAAGATAGCATCCTCTAATACAGCTTTTATTTGCATGGCAAGATGCTTAAATTAAATAAATATACAAACTACAAAACTGTTGTTGTCTGTGCTGACAAATTATCCAGATTCATGCATCCTTGCAATTACTGAGGCCCCCAGCCTGGCAACTGCTGTTGTAGATGTTCAATTTTTAATGGTTTTACTCATGTGTCTTTGCCCTACTATAATTTCTCATCATTAGCATAAATTTGTCACATCACCAAATGTTAACACATCAGAACAATTTGGAAGAAGTACTCTCCCTATATAATGTTCACTTCAGTTTTTGAAAAGGAAATATCTATGTGGCTGGGATGTAGCTCAGTGGTATAGTATCTGTCTAGTCATGTGCAAGGCTCTGGATTCAATCTCCAGCAACACACACGTACATATACTATATATGTGCATGTGTGTGTCTATACTTACGTGTGTATAAATAATACTCTCTCTCTCTAGCTTCACGCAAATCTTGACTTCTTATGCATATCCCTGCAAATTTTAGAAACAGCCATGCAGGAGTTTCACAACTGAAAGCAATGAATTAGTTTAACTACAGGTCATCCTTTCTGATGTAATTAGTATTCTGTTAGTCAATCAATCAATCCAAGAAATAAAAATGCCCTGGGAATTAAACTCTTTTTACTGAACCGAAGTGGAAAAAAAAATAAGAAAATGTAAGGTCTGAAGTACATGAGCTAGTGTTGGTGAGAGACTATGGATCTCTAGAAAATTTCTAAAGGTACATCCATTTCCAGCTGTTGATGGAGAGCCTTCCTTGTGCTATGTCTTTTGTTTGTAATCAGCAGGCGTGGCCTAAGCAGAACTGTGAAAGAATTCCTCTGATATTACAGCTTTGCTTTGTTACCTTGCTATACTTTGACAGGTAATGTGCTTTCCCTTGAAACCAGTGTTTCTCAAAGTAGGTGCCCAAAAGCAACTTTCTTCAGAAAACCCATGGGTGCTTAAAAAGGTGGGCTCCAAGTTGGGCAATGATGGCTCATGCCAGTAATCCTAGCTACTCAGGAGGCTGAGATTTGAGAATTGAGGTTTGAAGCCAGCCTAAGTAGGAAAGTCAGTGAGATTCTTATCTTCAATTAAGCACCCCCCCCAAACAACAACAACAACAACAACAACAACAACAACAACAATAACCAGTAGAGTTTTAGCCTAGAGGAAAAGAAGACAGTGCCTAGGCCGGCCCTGAGTTCAAGTCCCAGAACTGGCACATGCACAAAAAAAAAAAAAAAAAAAAAGGTAGACTTCTGACTACTCCAGATCCAGAGAATCAGAACCTGTGGAGTGCAGTCTGGGAATTTCCACTTTTAAACAAGGTAATTATTGAATATTCAAATTTGAGAGCCCCTACTTCTGGTCCTATTATTGTTTGTCCTCATTTTCTGAAAACCTTTGGGGATCTCTGTGTGCTGCTGTGCCTCACTTTCCTGAGGACTTAAGGAGAGCTGAGCTCAGATGAGGCTCTGTGAAGCAGAAATTGTGGAACTTGGGATAGTAATATTTGGATATTTGGGGACCAGAAAAGAGCACTCTCAGTGGAGAAAAGTGAAAGAGTCAGAACACAAGAGCAGCATGCTCTCAGAGGGGAACAGAGAGCAACTGAGGTTGGCTAAAGTGTCTGAATTATTTCTAGCTATAGTCAGAAAAACAAACACATGCATGTGGAGCTCATCATACTAATGGCATGCAAAGTATGCAGTTAGGTGGATCATGGAAGCAAGTATGTAGAGGTGCCTTTAACAGTTTAAAGTATTTTGTATTTGGTATTATTATTTCATGGGTCTAGAAGAAAAATTTTATATTTTATGACTAAAAGCTGAAAATAAAGAGAAAAAGTAGGAACGTTACCAAACATGATGTATATATTATAGTAAGGGCTGTCCTCTGGATAGTTAACTATTTGATCTTTATCAATTCACCAGCATCTCTCAGAAATAGTCTTTTCCCTAGGATGAAACGAAAACTGAGCAGGTACTAAGACCTTTGCTGCAGATACAAGAGTAGAAAGAATTCCATGGTGTTTGGTTTGCACAATTCTTTCCTCTCTTTCACAAACTGCTGATAAAATATAATCCCAAAGTCACCAGAACTAAACTTTCTGGCTGTGAGTGGCACTTTTTGGGAATTAGAAACTGCTGGCTCTTTAACTTGCTTGCTGAGAACTTTCAGTGTGGGCGTCTTTGGTGCTGTTGGTATGACAGTGTAATATAAGACGGGCATATGGTGCGAGAGTGAGCTGTCCCACACTAGCCAGTCTGTGTCACCAGCTGTTCCCCTAGCAGAGCAACTCAGGGGCATATTTCTGACACACAGTTAACAGCTTTAGAGTTGGGCCCCTCTCTGAAACAAATGGGCAGTGGCCTATAGGCTTTGGATGTTTTCAGAGAGAAAAGCATAGCTCTAGTGCTCTGTTTGGCTTTCTGAATTCTAAAATGTCAGCATTGTAGAAACTGAACCAGAGGAAAATGGTCAATTTGACCTTTGTTGGACCAACAAAAGTGACAATTTTACCACCTAGTAGAAACATTTCAGTTTGTCCTAAGGAATTTTCTAGACTGGACTCTGACTCAGCTTTCTAGATTACAATAAAAATATTTGTTTTATTTCCTACATTTTAAGAGTTTTCAATTATAAAATATAAGCCACAGTTGACTATTCACTTAAAAGTGAGAGAATAAACCAGGAGTTGGTGACTCACACCTGTAATCCTAGCTACTCAGGAGACTGAGATCTGAGGATCATGGTTTGAAGCCAGCCATGGTAGGAAACTCTGTGAGACTTTTATCTCCAATAAACTACTCAAAAAAGCCAGAAGGAATGCTGTGGTTCAAGTGGTTGAGTGCTCATCTGGAGCAAAGGAGGCTCAGGGATAGCACCCAGGCCCAGAGTTCAAGCCCCAGGTCCAGGGGAAAAAAAAAGTACTAGAATAACCTTCATCTAGCTTCTGTTTCAATGTTTACAATTTTATGAACTGAAAACACATTAAAAAGTGCCATTCTTTTTCAACTCTTAGAAGTCAGAGATGGATTTCTTACATTCTAACTCTAGAAGGATTTTGTGGATTTACTCTCTTAAATACTCAACCAACCAACCCACCCAACTGTTATTAAGTGATGAAAGATGACAAGAACACAGCTCTCTAGTCCTTGTCTTCAATAACATTTCCTCTCTGTACTAATGACTGTAAGCCACTGCTCTGTGAATAAACCCATTTAGGTCTCCTAATGCCAGCTGCAAGTAGGAAATTAAAGCAAATGGAGATCCAGGCAGCAGCAGTTCCAGAGTGGGTACCAGAATCCAAGAGATGCTCATCCATTAACCAAACAGCAGCACTTTCAAACCCAGCGGGAACCACTGGCTCCCTGCTGAGAGACAGAAATTAACTTTGTGAGGAGATAATTCGTCTTTAGATGGTTGTCATATTCAGAAAAGCTCTCTGGATGAGACAGTAGGAATGGAGGGAGCAAAGCTCCTGACAACATAGCTACACAGAAAACAAAAGCTTATCAGGGAGCCAGGTGGCACCGAAGATGGATGCTCTGTCTTGCTGCCTCTGGGACATGTGGTTGAAATGGAGCAGGAGCTGTGGGATCATTTGTCTCTAATGGTTGTTTGGAAAAAACTAAGACTACAGAAACAATGGCTGTACTTAGTTGAAAATGGGACAGTGAGCAAAGTGAAGTCAGGTTTTTGGGGAATCAAATTGGTGCTTCTTGGTGGGGTTTTATAGAGTGTGGAGGGAGCGGAATGGAGGCAATGAAGGGGTAGGCATTCAAAGTGACTGGAAACATCCCTGGGATTAGACAACAAGCTCTAGGATGCTGTGTGCTGTACACACACACACACACACACACACACACACACACACACACACACACACACACACACACACACACACACACACACACACACACACACACACACACACACACACACACACACACACACACACACACACACACACACACACACACACACACACACTACTTGTACCAATGAGAAAACTAAGGCTCAAGCAAGTTAGGCTCCCTAGAAAAAGTTTAACAGACAGGAGTGGAGAGCCCTGGGATGCAATCTCACATCTAATTACAAAGCTCACGCCATTTTAACTTCATTAGCCAGTTTCTTTACATTTAACATTCATATAGAGTTTTATTATGGATTGCTTTTTCGTGTCTCTGTCATTTAATCTTCCTGACAATTCTGTGAGTTAAATATTTCATATCACAAGGAAAGAATCTGAGATTTTGAATTTGAGTATTAAACCCTGTTTATAAGCCTGAAGGTGACAAAGCTAAACCGTGTACCAGATCTAAATCTAAATGGCCTTTTCCCATTACAGTATGCACAGTAGTCATTAAAACTATAGATAGCTAGTACACTAAATAATAATTATTCACTGTGTGCAGGGGAATTCAGGGATAACTATTTTGAGTGGCAGGTGGAACACAGGAAGCTGACCCAACACCTAATTTTCTTAGAGGTAATTGCTTCTGCTGTCTTCTCAAAGGAAAGGGTACATAGTATGTGTTCAAGAATCATCAGCATTCTATATTCTGTAGTCCTGTACACTTAGGGTAAGAAAAGGAATTTGAAGATTTGCAATTTGCCAGCTACGATATGTGCCTCAAGGTCTCAGAATTAATGTTCACATGTCTACAAATGCTGTTGTGCCAGTATCTTGAAAAAGGAGATAAAGAATCAATCCTGTCCACCTGATACGTGAAAGACATGGTGATTTGTCTATTTTATTTCCATATATTATTAGGTGAAATCTTCTCATTTACCAGCTGTAGTGTCAAATGATTGAAGCTTGCAGGTAGAATGGTTGAAACTTAACTTTCTACCTGCAGGTAGGTTTTCAGGTTTTGCTCATACATTGTCCTGGGAAGGTTAGGGGTTCGGGAGGAACAACTGTTCACCTCGGCTGGGAAAATCAGCTATCTGGCAGTGCCTTAGGAACAGAAGGAGGAGCCATGCACAATCCCATTCAGCTAGAGGGCAGCACCGTGCTATGGACTTCCTACAAATGAAAAAACATGGAGATATTAAGAGCATCTTACAAGGTAGGAATAATATACTGTACAACTAACTCTCTAGCTGATTGTCTAGATCACAGGTATCTTCCTTCTTTGATTAGTGCCAAGAGGCAAGTTCTTTTTTTTTAAAAATTGGTTTCTAGGGAGTAAAGGAATGCATAGCAAGGAGGAGACACCTAAGCAAAAGAAATGGCTAAGGTGAACCGTTGAAGGGGTTCGGAGTGGGAGAAGAAAGGGCTCCAAAGTTTAAAGTGCCTCGGGGTCCCATATCGCCTGGCAATTTTGCTGATGGCTGTGCTTGTGTTTTCAAAATAAAATATCTGCTGAGTAGATTAAAGGAATGAATTGAATTCCCAGGCTCCGATTATTTTTCCCTTTGCCAGTTTTTCTCAGCGGTGATCAGTAAGACTGTCAGATCTGATGTACACTTCCTTCCTCTCCCACTCCTTTTAGCTCCACAGCTTGCAAACACACGATTAAAATCTTTTAACGATTTTCAAGTACCTGGGAACAGGGAGACCATCTGGACGGAGCAAGCACACTTGGGCGCTACCGGGCTGTCCACAGTCAGATCCTTGAGTTTGCATTCATGAGTTCTATCTTAGCTTCCCACTGATGGCGGAAGCAGAATGGGGCTGGAGAGCCAACAATAAAACATGCCGCTGATGTGTCATTAGGAGAACCTTCCTGTGAGCAGCCATAGCTCTGATGAGGCAGCCCCTGGCTCCTGGCTAAGGTTCTTTCTTCCATAACATCTTCCACACAGTCTCTTGGAAGGTTAAGTACTCTACTCCAGGAAGACAAATGGAAACATCTCTTAACCCAATATGGGGTGTAAACCTGTGGCAACTCTGTGCTTACAGACACTGGTTAAAGAGTACACTTGGGAAAAAGGAACAGCACAAACGGGCCACTCGGCTAACATGAAGCTGCAGGTGCCTTCTTAGGTGTAACTGTCCAGAAGGGTGGGAAATGTCCCTAGAACAGGATTTCTGTGCCACTGCATATGTAAGGGTTCAGGAAACTAAATCAGGGTGTCTGGAGACTAGCAACTCTTCTGAATGGTTTCTGGATCCTCAGGTAGGCCAAAGAAAGCCTCATGCGGAGCCCCTTAGGTATTAGAGCAAAGAATAGTTTTTCTTTCACCATAACAGGGATGGTCATGGTCAAAACAATGGATGAGATCTTGACAAGGAGGCTGTGGAGAAGAGAAAAGCAGCTGGTGGCAGGAGCCAATGAGCAAATGAAGCAGTGGGTGTTCCAGCTGGTGAAGAAGCACATAGTTACCTTCAGTGTCAGGCTACAGAATAGCATCATTCCACAGAAGTCTGGGATGGGTTTGATTGCCTAAATCACAGCCAAATTGCATTTTAACAGATTCTCTTATGCTGTGGGGTAGAACCATTTACTGCCTTTTGACCATTAGGAACAAAAAGACAGGTAATTGACTCAATCTAGCCTCCAGTAACTGAACCCTTCTCAGATTCTGCCAGACCTTCCAGGAATACTTAGCAGCAGAGGCGTGTGACTGTCTTTCTTTCTTGTTTCAGTGGTGGTTTTCACAAGTCTTTAGTCTCTATGTCATAGCAAGAATACTCAATAAACTTGCCATGAGTGAGTTCATGCCAGCCTGGGTTTTAAAGGACATTGGGTGATGCTATATTCCAGAACCTTAGAGGAAATGCATTCTTTCTAGCCTACACCTCAATTTCCATCCCAAAGACTGGAATCAGGGAAATGTTACACATGTTTTTTCCACAGGAGGATGGAAGCCATTTTTCGTTGTTTATTTAATTATTATCTTTAAGGAGGTATACAAAGGGGTTTCAATCCAACATGTCAGTTTGTGAGTATGACACATCTTGATCAGTGTCAGGAATGGATTTTAGAGGCCAGTGATCTCCATCACTTCTTGAGTTAGGAAAGTTTAGACAAGGAAATGTAAGAGTCAGCCTCAGTGTAAGTGTAAGAGTCCATGAATTCACCAAAGTACTATGTTAATTTTTCTTATAGGAATAGCAGAATAAATGGCTTATAGGTTTTGAATTATACTGAGACAAAAATACATGTCAATTCATGGTGTCAAGTGGCTGAAAACTATGTTGAATTATTTTTCAATCTAAAGGAATACCCTTAGTAGACCACAGTCTTTCAAAATGACCTGTTTGGGAATTTTATTGATAACTTGAAATAAATGCATATATTACTTATCCATTAAAGTTAATAAATCTAGAAAGCTTGGAATGCAAAACTATCACCAATGACAAAGTCAGGATTCAACATTATACTAGCAAGCATGAGATCAGAATTATGCAATTTAAAAATAAATATTTTTCACTTGGATTCCAAATAATTGGCTTTCAGGATAACAACAATAACAATAATAATAACCATTTTTCTTTAAAAAAGCTCTAAAGGTTTCAAATCACCAATAATTGGTATGAATCAGAAATCTGCCAGTCATGTTGATACATGCCTATAATCACAGAACTAGAGAGACAGAGGCAGGAGCGCTGAAAGTTCAAAGCTGGTTTGGACAACATAGTGAGTCCCTGTCTTGAAAAACATGACAATAATAAGGATGATGTTGAAGATTCCAGTAAACAACCCCCTAGTAACCATCAGAATTCTTGTCTTGAGTTCACAGTGGTATGGTACAGCATGGTAGGTTCCTGGGACGAACAAATCAAGCAATCCCTTTTTTGATGATGGTGTCTGTCTATCTCTTAATGATCTTCCAATAGCTGTCCCTTATGTATCATTGTGTGTACATTTCTATGAGCCCTACTAACATGTCTATGTTACTTTAAATATAGGCTTTTTTTGTCATCTCAAGTTGCTCTGACTTGTGACCATCACTGAGCCTGCCCTTTCTTATTATTCCTCTGCCTGGAACAAAGTACTTTCTACAGATCCTGATTTGTCTCTTGGTTCCTCTGTTTCTTTTGGGAAACAAGTGGAGTTTAGCCATCTCCCAAGCACCTCCTATTGCATTATTCTATCTTAATTCCTTTACAACCTTTATTACTACATGAGACTATCTTACTTATTTATATGTTTTGTTTTGTTTTGTTTTTGGCTTTCCCACTACTAGAGGTAAGCTCCATGAATTCTATGACCTTGCCCATGAAAGTCAACAGGACATGCAAATTGGCAGCATACTTATCATTTTGAGCTGAGCACTCTTGAGAAACAGTAGTTGCAGAAAGCACTATCTGAACTGCCCCACACCTGAAGGAAGCCATCCAAATTCCTTTAAGAAAGATGCCTTCTCTGAACAAAAGCAAGAAGATAACTCTTATCAGCTCAAACCCAGCATCAGAGAAAACAGTGAACAAGCATGCTCCACTGGTTTCTTCCCTTCCTTTTACTTCCCCATCTCTGGGAAGCCTAAATAGCTTTCCTTTGTCTTGTCACTTCTCTAAAATTTACTGTCCTTTTTTGAAGATGTCACTTAAATTAGACTTCTACTGTTTAAAGTACCTTTCTCTGAGGCTTCTCCCACGTGATCTGCCTTGTGTGTGTTTATAAACTTGCATGCTTTTTTTTTTTCCTAACTAATCTCTTTATTTCTGAGACCTAGCAAGAAATGGTGAATCTCCATACCTGTCTTAATCCCTGCAATTAGAATAGTACCCCAAACAGAACAGTGGTTCCAGAAGTATTTGTTGAATATAATGTGAAACATTTGTGTTTGTCAGAACTTAGCAGACTGTGTTTATTTCTGGGTATCTCATTTTGAGAGAAGACACTGGACTTTCTCCAGGGGAGAGTATTCTAGAAACAGCCTTGTTGGAAGAAGAAGTAAATAATACTCGATGCAAAGAAGGGAAGGATGACAGGAAACATGATAGTCATCTTACAGAAAAAGAAAGCAAACTTGTTTGGTCCATATTCCAGATGGCAAAACTAGAAGGAATGGGTAATTTATAGAGAAACAGATTTTTCTTTCAATTATAAAGAAGAACTTTGTTTAAAAAAAAAAAAAAGAAAGGAGGCCGGCAGTGGAGTGGATGGCTTTTTTTGGGAGGAGAAAGTTTCCTGCTAAGGTTTGTATTCAGCAGAGGCTGGCTGGCCATCTGTTGGAAGTGATATAGAATGGATTCTGACACAGGCGTGGGTGGGAGGGAAAATACCCTAGATAAACTTCACACTTCAGCGGTTATACACAGTCCATGATTCTATAAGTCTGGTCATATTTGAATGCTATATTTTCCAGAGAACTCCTTAGGACATGAGGTCTGTGATTACTCCTACAAACATTCATTTGAGAAACAGTATAGATACTATATTTGCTTCTGTGATATGTTACTGTAAACAAATCCTACTAAAAACTTAAGTATTTTTTTCTCAACCTATTTTGGCCATGAGAACCAGTTCTCATACCGTGCTTATTAGCATCCACCAGAGCTGGATCTCACAAAACACATTTTGGGAAATGTTGGCTTGCACTATGAGAAGAATATTATTTTCTTAGACTAACCTGAAGCAGAAAAACATTAGACTTTCTATTTCTACATTCTGGTCAGTGCCAAAGCTTTCGGCTAAAAACATGGAAGATATACAGTACCCAGAAAAGAATTTTAAATTTTATGCAATTTCATAAAGACAAATAGCTTACATGTCACGGGAACTGACAATGTTGTGTTGGTTTAAAAGAACATGAGTAGCTCCAAAGAAGTTGATATTTTGCTGAATAATAGTTCTTAAACATATTTACATTACAAGTTATTTCTCTGAACACCAGGCCCATGAATAACTCACATACATTTAGTTATAAGATATTGAAAACATTAATATTTCATGTGTTTTGTGCTTGGGGATAAGCCTTCATATTATAATGTTAAAGCTAGCCAAAAAGAAAACAATGGAATTTGATTTTTAGAAAAGAAAACTCTTTTCTTTTGTTTTAGGTTATATTAATCAAGTGAGAATAGAAAAGTCTGAAAAACTTCATTTAGTCAACGAATACTCAAGCATTTACAATGTACTTGGCATTAGAGATGCGATGTGAAGAAAATGAAGACACTTCTACTGTTTGCAGATGCTCATTATTTAGAGGAGACAGACGATCCTTTATAGTAACCTTCAATAAGAACAGTGGTGTGCTGGGGTTGGATCCCATTGGCAATTAGGAATGGAATAAATATTAAGCTTTTAGGATTTCTGGAGGCTATTTATTAAACATAGCCATTGTTAAAACTGTATTAAATAAATGTACAATTAGGTACATTAAAAAAACATGTTCACAAATAGTCAAAGCATGCATGGCATTTCTCAGTTATTTCATTCTTTTCCTAATTTTGAGGTCATTTATATCTATAATACCTGTATGATGGAAATTCTATATAATGTACACTTCTTCAAAGGACTTTCATCATACTCAGTTGGAGACTTGAAACTTGGCTAGGTTGAATATTTATACCACGGGAACTGGCAAACTCTACAAATCAGGGCTTAATTTGTTAATCATCTTCCCATCCCACTTCTTTTCCAGAGAACTGATTGTTCAGGGCATTATTGTACACACTACGTTCAGGTAGAAATAGGTATCTCCATTAAAAGGCAGGACTTCTAGGTGCACTGGTACATGCCTGTAACTCCAGCACTCGGGAAGCTAAGGCAAGAGGAACACAGGTTTGAAGTCAGCCTGAGCTGTATGGCAAGACACTGCCACAAAAACAAACCAACAAAGGAAGCTACAAAACAAGGCTTTTATAACTTGATACTTACATTTTCAGAAAGGCTCAAAAGTATTAAAAGTATCTTTCATTTTACTTAAATACCTTTTGTGTTGTAATCATGTCTTGAGCAATTTACCTTATGCAAGGCTCTGAGATGAATCCATAGTTAAATTAGAACTTAGTATCAGATTTTAGAAAATTTAAAATGTGAACCACAGAGGAGGGTTGGAGGAGATCAGAGCTCACAATTCAAACTATAATCTCTGCTATAATCCTAGGTACTCAGGAAGTGGAGATCTGAGGATCAGTTTGAAACAAGTCTTGGTAGAAAGGTCCATGAGACTCTTCTCTCCAATTAACCAGCAAAAAGTTGGAAGTGAAGCTGTGGCTCAAGTGGTAGAGCACCAGCCTTGAGGGAAAAAGCCAAACCAGCGCACTCTAACCCTGACCCCCCCAATCCCCTCCACCAAAGTATTAATTGCATTGAATGTGTAACACTGTGTGTGTGTGTGTGTGTGTGTGTGTGTGTGTGTGTGTGTGTGTGTATGTGTGTGCATGCACATACATCTATTCTGTGGATTGAACTCAGGGCCTGGTACTATCCCTTAGCTTTTTTGCTCAAAGGTAGTACTCTACCACTTGAGCCACAGCACTTCTGTCTCTTTGGTGAGTAACTAGAAATACTTTCATGGGCCTTCCTGCCTGGGGGTTGTCTTTGAGCTGTGATCCTCTGATCTCAGGCTCCAGAGTAAGATTATAGGGATGAGCCACTAGCACCCACTCTTGTGTGACATTTTTGCATCATTAAATGATCGTGAGGGTCATCTGTAAGTGAAAGAGTAAAGTATTCCGAAAGCCAAACACAGTTACCGCCTGACACTGTAGAACAAGCCTGCTCCCCTTAGTTTTGAGTGATCTTAAATTCTGGGGAAAGATATGGACTCTTTCAGGCCAGCCAGCACGTGTGTAGTAAGGCTATCTACACACAGACACACACAGACACACACACACACAGACACACACACACACACACACATACACACACATGACCTTTTTATCAGAGAGTCAACCATAAGAAATGTGCTACAGACATAGCTCAGTTAAGGTTAGTAAAAGGGCTTAGTACCAGTACTTGACTAAGTTCAGATTGGCCTATTACTTCTGTTGTTAGCTTTTTTTTTTTTTTTTTAAAGATTTCCAAGAAACTGAAGAAGAACTGTGTAGGAAGATATATCGAAAGATTTAAAAGATTAAATGGAAATCTAAGGTAATGAAGCAAGCAGCTGACAGAGCTAGAGATGGATTTTGTGAAATTCCAGTCTCGCCTTGCTTCTTACATTGCGTTTTCTCCAATTTCCTTTTATTTTATCTCCTCTTTGCTACATTGAAGACCAGCTTCATAGATATAAATGTGCTGTTCACTTTTGTGAGGGCATACATTAAAATGTCCTGTGCTTATGTGCATGAGTACGCCAGTCAGGAGAAGATGGAAGTTACTGAATTCATTGTCAGTCTGTTGGTTTATTATAGCGAACAAATGCTGTCCTTTTATATTCTTTCCTGTCCTATAAGACAGAAGAATTTTGCCAGTCAACCGGAGACACTTCATTTCCACGTGAGAAAAAGAGTGTGCTATAAGCACTCTGACTCACTGTGATGAACAACCGGATGATTGAGCCTTATGTTCATGACATGATTATAAAGTAAACCTGTGACCTATTAACGTGAGTAAGGCTTCCTTTTTTTTTTTTTCCCACTGCATGCAACATGTAGTATAAGTTTGGTTAAACCAAGCTCCCAAGAGATCCCAAGGAAGGTGCAATGTGCTGGGTGTCTGGGAAGTACAGCAGGAACTACAAGCTGGAGAGTGACATGTGTAAAGTGTCAGGGAGAAAGCCCACCAAGCCACACGCCAATGTTTTTGCCTATTTGAGAGGGGACAAGATAGCAGATAGGACATGTCTAACTCTGTCAGGAGAAAAGGCCAAGGCCATAGCGCTAGCCAGGCTTCCTAATCTTTGCTAGTTAGGCCCAGTTCATGCACAGTACATTTTAATTCAAGAGAATGTTCCCATCGGGCCATTCACTATAAGATGGGCAAGGAACAGGATGTGCAAGGGTCATGCAACTACAGCCATTGTGCAAGAAAAATAACACGAAGAAAATACACAAGTTCCCATGATGAAGAGACTGCTTACATAGACACATTTCAAATTTCAAGAGGGAAGTTTGGCTTTTCAGGTGTGAGTTAATGAAAGGCCCTTTAAAATAAATAAATCCATATTCGATAGAACAAAATCTATTGCAAGGGAGAAAAGTGGTATGGTTTCAATTGGAGGGAAAGTAGGCAGAGATGCTGTTCTGCCTAGAGAAGCGTGGCAGAAAGGTAGTACAAGGGTGGAGTGTGGGCATGAAGAATCAGGGGAATTAAACCAGGTAAAAAGGCGAAGCAAGTACAATCACTTCCAGAACACGATATAGACAGGATATGAAGATGGGCACCTGAGCAGAGCTCTTGATGGGGTTGGGGTTTGATCTCAAGGTCTTGCTGTGGCTAGGCAGTCTACTCTCCCATTTCAACCATTGCCTCCAGCCCTGCTTTGTGGTGGGTATTTTGGACATGGAGTCTAGTGAATTTTTCTGGCTGGGGTGGCCTTGAATCCTGATTTCCTGATCTCAGCCTCCTGAGTAGCTAAGATTACAGGCATAAGACACCAGTGCCAACAGCTTCTGTGTGTGTGTGTGTGTGTGTGTGTGTGTGTGTGTGTGTGTGTGTGTGTGTGTGTGTGTGTGTGTGTGTGTGTGTGTGTGTCTGTGTGTGTGTGTGTCTGTGTGTGTGTTACTGAGTATTGATTTCAGGGCCTTGGGCTTGGAGGTCAAGTCCTGTACTACTTGAGCTATGTCTCCACATCCTCTTGTCTTTAGCTTTTCAGACATTCTCACACTTTTGCCTTGGTTGGACCTGGATGACAATTCTCTTACCTCTACCTCTTATAGTTGGACCAACATGCCTGGTTTGTTTTTGAGATAAGGTCTCATTAACTTTTGCCTGGGTTGGCAATGAACCTCAGTTGTCTATCTCTGCTGGAAAAAGTCACCATTCTCTACTATTCCTGCTTCTATGCAATAAACAATTACCTTGAGAGTGGACTCAGGTAGTTTCTCCCTATTCTGTACCAGCTTTTTCTACTGTGTTGTGTACTGAGTTCACACACAAGATGCATGTGATTAAAATATAAAGGGAATTCATTTAGGCACAACATTTAAAATTTCAAAGAAGTAAAGCACATGTGACCCATAATAACATTAAAAAAAACAAACCTACCATATTAGTCTGAAGTTTATAAGTCTGGATTTCATCATTCCCATAATGCATGTCACGGTAGGATTTGGGTATTGGCATGAATCTTCCATGATTGACAGCCTACAAAAAGCTCAACCTCACTCTTAAATAAGCACGAGCTTCCTCTTCTTTATTGACCTCGAGCTCATATGACCATTTTCCTATTATTTGTAGACAAATGAATGTAAATGGGATTGCCAAGGAAAACACAGTGAAAATGAATTTATTAAGAGCAAACATTTTTCACCAGAGCACAATCTTCAAAGCAATATGCTACACTGTCATTATCTCATTACAGTAATTTCAGCACTTGCTCCTGTTAACTTATTAAAAAACATTTTAAATCACTTTCTTCATTACAGGCACAACAAACTATCTCATTACCCAACTATGGATCACTGCCAAGTGATATGGCAAGGGATATGCCAGAAGAAATGCAAGTTTGCAGCAAAAAGTCAGAGTTCAGAGAAAGGCAAGCACAAGATCATATGTAACCGGAAGCCAGTATTTGCCAAAAAGGAAGTGATTTTTTAAAACATTGCCACTATTATTCCATGAGATAGTATTCTTATTACTTTGTTGTAATTCCTATTTAGGGAATAGATATTGATTTAAGGTTGTTTCTTGCAGAATACCTAGGTAAAGTATAAATTAACCTTTATTCTATCTATCTATCTATCTATCTATCTATCTATCTATCTATCTATCTATCTATCTATCTATCTATCTATCTACCTATCTATCTATCTATCTATCTCTTATGTTAGGCATATATATGTGTACACACACATATGCCTAACATTATAGAATAAGCTTAGGTAAACATTTGGATGCAAACTTCCAAATTAAAAGAACAATAATGATTAATTTCCAACTATTTTATTCTAAAGCAGGATTGGTAAAGAATGAAGTACAAGTCAAATTTAGCTGCCACACCTTTTCTTAAATAAAGTTTCATTGGAACAGTCATGCTCATTTGCTCATATATGGTCTTTGGTAGCTTTTGCACTATTTCAAATAGAAATTAAAAAAACACTCAATTCATATTTCCTATCTGACTCTTTAGAATAAAAGCTGGAAAAGCTGGATGACCTTTGTTAGGCTTATGGCAGGTTCTATCAGTATTAGCAAAGCACTTACTCAAAACATCAAACAGAGCCCATCCACACTGATTAGAACTGAGTAAGCATGTTAAGAAACAACCCTGCTGGACATAGTAGGTCATATCTGGGAAGTGGACATCTGGACGATCTCAGTTTGAGGCCAGGTCAGACTCCTATATCAATCAATTAGCCAGGTGAGGTGATACCTGTCACCCCAGCTTCCTGAGAGGAATATTCTCCCTAGAGCATTAGTCAGAGGCAAGTCCTACGGAGAAGGTTAGACCTTAGCTGAAAATTGTTGGGGAATATTGTTCAGTGGTAGAGTATTTTCCTAGCAACAGTAATGCCCTGTGTTCAAATCCCAGTACAACCAAAAAATAACCCCCCATGTGGATATTACATTTTTAGAAGCACTAAAGTGCATAGCCCTGAAGAGAAAAAGATTCCCCCAAAGAGGTGAAATTCTTAGTAAACAAACCGTATTTTATTACTAGAGAGTGTTGCTTACAAAGATTTACTTCCATAAAGATGAAGGAAAGAAAGATGACAGATTACAAATTATGGAAAACATTAATATTATACATGAAGGGGAGAGCTTTCTATCATCAATTCATACCCTAGAGAATATTGGGCATGTGCAAATTACATCAGCCCAGATGGCTAGTCTTATTTTTCATAAAAGAACTATTACTATTGAAAGCTGGTCTAGGCACCATTATCACTAGGCAGCCAACAAACAAAAAAGAAACAAATTTGCTAGTTTCTGCCAAGTCCATTTGGTGTCATCTTCATTTCCTTTTTAAATACTCCATTTTCCCTGGGTAATAGGAAAATCATTTTTCCAAAAAGGCAAATGGATTATGATTTGCTCCCTGAAAATAAACATGTCATAAAATCCACTTCAAATCTCTATTTTATCATGTGTGATTTGTAACATGCTACCCAATGTCATTCTGGATTTACTTAATCCAACCCTCCAGGGAACAGACAAAGATGACACCATTTCTTCTTCAAGTTATCAAAGCCTGTTCTGTCATTGTGCTCATGTTTATTATCTTTAAGTTTTCTAAGTTTTTGGGTTTGACCACATTGAAATTTGCAACGTCTTAAGAAAAAGAACATATGTATATATGTTTTATATAATAGATTTATGATAATGGACAGAAGACTTTTAACTTGTGAAAATCACACATTAGAATCACCATCCTTCCTGGAGAGTGAACTTTATAAACCAGAAAAAAAAATAACACCATGCAATAACTGACAGAGAAAGTTACTACTCTTTAGATAAAAGTTTTTTGGTTGTTCTAAGCTTATTACTTTCTGTTCCCAAATTCATGCTACTTGGGGCCTGGCCATGCTGGACTTACCAGGCAGAAGGTTTTATTTATTTTTTTTGTTTGTTTGTTGGTCATGGGGCCTGAACTCTGGGCCTGGGCGCTGTCCCTCAGCTCTTCAGCTCAAGGATAGTGCTCTACCACTTGAGCCACAGCACTACTTCCAATTTTCTGGTGGTTTATTGGAGATAAGAGTGCCATATAAGATAATGTTACATGAAATGAACCCCAAGATAGGGACACAAATGGTTTTTTTTCCCTTGCTATTGTTTTTAACGTATTTAAAATATACTATGTGACTTTTTTGTTTCTCTTGTATGTTCTTTCCCCATGGTATAACCCCTGTTTTCACTATATTTGATGTCGGTGCCCTGCATCTTGTATATACATTTTTCTAATTTGGGGAGGGGAAGGGAAATAACAAAATGCTGAAATAAGGCTACAGGTTGACCCATTGTAACATTCAGATATACAAGACACTATGTTTAAAACAAACTTTACAACTTGGGGGTTGGGGAGAGGAGTAGGGGAGGTTGGGAAGGAAGAGATGGTAGGGGAAAAATGATGGAGAAGGTAACAATGCTCGATAAGAAGTGTACTCATTACCTTACTCATGTAACTGTAACCCCTCTGTACAGTATTTTTACAATAAAAAACATTTAAAAAAAATAGAGTGTCATGGATTTTCCTGTCTGGGCTGGCTTTGAACTACGATCCTCATATCTTAGCCTCCTGAGTAGCTAGGATTACAGGTGTGAGCCACCGGCACTGGCTTTTTGTTTTGTTTTGTTTTTTGTTTTTAATCCTAACTACTTAGAAGGCTGAGATCTGAGGATTGCAGATCGAAGCCAGCTCAGCAAAATGTCCCCATGAGACTCTTATCTCCAATTAACCACTCAAAAACTGGAAGTGGCCCTGTGGCTCAATTGGTAGAGCACTACTCTTGAGTTCAAGCCCCATGACTGCCAAAAAATAAGTTTTTTTTGTTCCTTAGAAATGAATCATTTGGGAGGAGACAACAATGCTTGATAAGAAATGTTCTCATTCCCTTGCTCAGATAATTGTAACCCCTCTGTACGGTATTTTCACAATAATAATAAAAAAGAAATGAATCATTTGTTTCTGTAATTTCAGACAGGACTGTGCTTGATTTCAGAGATGCCAAACTGACTTTCATCATGCCAAGTTAAACCTTCGACCACTCATCATTCTTTCTGACAGAGAAGAAACGTGGCAACTTCTTCATGGCAAATTATTGGGGACATCACCAAATATTAGAGTTAGGAGGAAATTCTAAGGAGGCCTAGTCAATTCTGTATAGTGAGGAGAAACTGAGGCCTCAGGGAAGTTAGGCACACTACCAGAAGCCATGTAACAACTGGGTGGCATCACCAGGCTGTATACTCTTAGAAAACAGCTGTTTCTTTCTTCCTGTTTTTTTTTTTTTTGTTGTTGTTGGTCCTGGGGCTTGAACTCTGGGCTTGGGCGCTATCCCTCAGCTCTTCAGCTCAAGGCGAGTGCTCTACCAATTCAGCCACAGCACCACTTCTGGTTTTCTAATGGTTTATTGGAGGTTTATTCTCACAGAGTTTCCTCCCTGGGCTGGCTCTGAACCGTGATCCTCTGAGTAGCTAGGATTATAGGCATGAGCCACCAGTGCTGGGCTTTGTTTCTTTCTTTTTAAATCCCTACACCTCCTTG
This sequence comes from Dipodomys merriami, assembly GCF_024711535.1. Taxonomy (NCBI): domain Eukaryota; kingdom Metazoa; phylum Chordata; class Mammalia; order Rodentia; family Heteromyidae; genus Dipodomys; species Dipodomys merriami. The sequence continues at coordinate 64,023,831 of NW_027206068.1, read as the reverse complement.
TTCTTAGTCCAGGGCTTGGCATAGAGCAGGCATCTAGAAATTGTTTGTTCAGTGGACTTCACATCCCTCAATTCCAGTCCATTGTGTCATGTCTGTTCATATTTAACAATGGATTAATCTCTCTTTTATCTTCCCAAAGAATCAGAAGTCACATTTCAAATTATGCTTCTACACAGGTATAATTAAATCTTTAAAAGGTGGGATGGCAAAGAAATTAGAGGCTGGAGTCTAACAGACATTTTACAACCTGCAGATACCAGCAGCCGGCAGCTCCCACCCTACTCCGCCCCCCGCCCCTCACTATATAATGGCAATTATATTTCAGGGTGAATAATATAATTATCTAAATGAAACCAGGAAGAAAAAAAAGCATACAGCATAAAAGGATTAGTGCTCAAGGACTTGTTGTTGGGGGAGGCAAGAGGATGGATCCAGGCTGACAATTTCATAAAGTAGCCATCAATTATTTAAATCAGTGTGACTTTTCAGACAGCATTCTGGACAGCAGAGAAGCAAAAAAAAAAAAAACACTGTAAAAATTTGAAAACCATAAATTAGGAGAGAGATGCTTGTTATTTGGTTTTGGAACAAAATGTGTTCTGCTTAGAAAAAGGAGAAAAAGCAAAAGCAAAGTCATCCTAAGCAGAAGGTGATATCAGATGTGTTAACCACTTGAAAGTTTGGCTCAAGAAATGTTTTTTTTCTTGTAGTTCAAGCATTGGTGCTGCTAAAGTCCTATGTAAATAGACCCCTCAGCACATAAAAGAAAACAGGTTTTAATTAGTACTGCAAGTAGAACAGGAAGAAAAGTGAGCCACAAGTAGAGGAACCTGGGTTTTACCCTGGATCTGCCATTTAGTAGATGTGGCAGTTTATACAAGGCCTGACCCAGATTAATATCTAAGGCCTTAAAAAGTCTACTGAAGTTAAGTCTTACCTGATAGAGAATACCATGATTAACTGGGAAACATTCATAATTCCAATTAATTTTATACCATCAGGCCCTTATTTTAAAAAGTTATGATGTAGAAATAAAATGAATCCTATGGATGACTTTGATTACAATACTGCTTTGTCTGTTATATATCTACCACATATCAGCCTATGCTCCGATGTCCAGGAGAAGAAAAGAATACAGAAATAGGAAAAAAATAAAGTCTAAAATTTTGCTATTATTCAAAGTGTCTGCATTTGCTAAGCTAGCTTTACAGCAATTGATTATTTCTATCTAGGCACAGGTCTGCAATTGGGTTAATACTCTTGAGGTGAATCAAGACAACAGTTTCATCAGCCAATTAGCTTGGTTTTCCCTAGATTGAACTAGTATAGAAACAGCCAAAACAGCTCTCAAGCCAGTCACATAGAATGATTTCTAGAAAACTACTACATTTTCCATAAAAAGCAGATGCTATAAATATGTAAGTAATCACATAAATATTTAACGAATGCATTTTAGAGATATATTTATTAGTGTTATATTCATATGTGCATGATTAAAATAGTTATCTTGGGACTAATTAAAATCACTCACCAACTAAACACTAACATTATAAATTACAATTTACCTTTCATTTTTTCCACTTAAAGTGAAAGCCTGAGTTTTTTCCTTACTTGTATTCTATGCATCAAAAAGTTACTGATTATTTCCTAGATAGGTACTGGTGGCTCACACCTGTAATCCTAGTTATTAGGAAGATGAAAAGTGAAGAGCATCATTTGGAGCCAGCCTGGCCAACAAATCTTAGAGGTTCTTATCTCCAATTAACTATCAAAAAGGTGGAACTGGAGGGATGGTTCGAGTCCAGCTAGAGTGTCAAGCCCTGAGATCAAGCCCCAGTACCAGCCAAAAATTAAATAAAAAGAAATTGTCATATCAAGGACAATCAAAAGAGACAGAATAATTAAACATTATGTGGTATTTGGGCTAGAATCCTTATAGTAAAAAAGGATATTAAATAAACAAAACAATAAACAAAATCTATAAACCAGTCAAACAAAAAACCCACAGAAACAAAACAAAGCAAAATAATCTCCCCAAATCAAGAGAACATTTAGTAATGTATAGGATTTGGATGATAATAACATAGTAACACCAGTTCATCAACTGTGACAAATGAACTAAAATATGTTAACAATTAGTAAGCCCAGTGTGACTGCACATAAACAAACTATGTTGCAGCTTTAGTGTAAATTAAAACCTTTTTTGTATTAGAAAGTTAAAAGAGATCAATACACAGTACTACTTTCCTTTATAAACAACATATACTTACTTTTATATACACTATGCATTACCTGTAAGCCAGAGAATACCCTTGACATAGCCATCGGCCATTTATGAGTTGTTTATTTTTGTGTCAAAAATTTTAAGTTGACTGTAAAGCCAAATTTTAAAACAATGCTTTATTCCTGGCTTACTTCACTTAATATAATTTTTTCCAAGTTTTTCCATTTCCTAACAAATGGGGCAATGTCATTCTTTCTGATGGAGGCATAGAATTCCATTGTGTATGTATACCACATTTTCTTGATCCATTCATCTACTGAAGGGCATCTGGGTTGGTTCCATATCTTAGCTATGGTAAATAATGCTGCAATAAACATAGTTGTGCTGGTAGCTTTAGTGTGGTCTTGTTTGTAAACATTTGGGTAAATGCCCAAAAGTGGGATTGCTGGGTCATCCTTCTTTCTTCTTCAGAGAAGTTTCTCTTTAGGTCTTTAGCCCACTTATTTCCCTTATTTGCAATATCTAGTATATGTATGAGTCAAGCGGAAAAAGTCAGATAATGTGATGTTAGGAAAATGAACCCTTAGATAGGTATTTTAATGTTTTTTTTTTCTTTCACGCATGTGTTTCTAACGCATTTATAAGATTATTTCTTTGTTGCTTTGTATGTCCCTCCCCCACAGTATAACCCCCGCTTTCAATATATTTGATGTCAGTATAACTTGTGGAAGAGATGGGGAAAAACAAGTCGTTTAAGGATTCAGGTGGATCTGTTGCAACAATGAGAAGTACAAATTGTCATGTCAAAAGCTTTACAATGTTGGTGGGGGGGAGGGGGGGGAGGCTGGGAAGGGAGGTGAAGGGTAAACAAAGGAGGAGGCTGCAATGCTTGGTAAGAAATGTATGCATTATCCTGCCCATGTAATTGTAACCCCTCTGTACAGTATGTTCACAAATAAAATAAAATATATATATATAAAAAAAACAATGCTTTAGTTTGAGGGGCAAGAAACTGATTGACAGTCTGTCTCCCTTTGCTCAGGCAGGATGCTCACACTGGTTAACCTTCAGAAGCCAGGTACAAACACGCAGCAAGCAAAATCACTGCAGTACTTCTGCAAGTGTCTGATAGGCTAGACTGACCTTGGGATGACCAGAGGGACAGCAACTTCAGAAAGGATGGTGGAATGAAAAGGAAGAAAGCAATTAAGCTCTTTGGGTTGAAATGGGGCAAAGAAAAGTAGGGTGAGTCCAATGAGAAGTAGCGAATGTGCAGTTATCTGAATTTGACTTTGTAGTGATTTGCAAGTGAATACTCAGGGTACTCTGGACTCCACAGATAGGCCCATCCAGCCTGGAACAGCTGTAACCGTGGAGGGGAAAAGGCAGATAAAAACGAGAAAGAGAAATAAAAGGAAGCCAAAAGACTAGATAATTCTTTTTTCTTCCTCAAAAGACTTTAATTCTCATGTGCACAATCCAAAAAAGGACATAATGACACAGATAACTGTTAATGAGCTAGCTGCATGTTGCCTGGTCTCCAAAGCAGGACTTCAACGGACAGAGCTCCTGTGTGTCTGAAAAAGTAATAAATGAGAACTGTACAGCTGAATCTTTAAACAAGTAGGAAGGTGCTGCTCCCGTGGACATGGAGCTGTTGGGGCACTCCATCCAGTCTCAGCCTTTGAGGCAAGGCAAGAAAAACCAGGTGGAGATTTATGTGTATAATATTTATTCCGGAAAGTCAGTCTGTTGGGTTTTGGTCACATATGACAAATCCATCGACAGAATGGATTTAAGTGCTGAGACCAGCAGAATGCTGGGGCTCACCTGATGTCAGACAGCTTCAGTCTGGAGAGAAACAAAACACAGGAAACTGTCTCCTGTTCAGCACTGGTTTACTTGATGCCAGCCTTAGCTGCCTATGTGACCTAGGCTATAAGTCTTCTGTGCATCTGTGGACTGCGAAGCCCATCTTTCCATCTGAGTACGTCCACTCTTACAGTCTTTTCTATTTGGCATCTCTTCCCTTTCAACAGGAAGCTGATCTGACGACTGAGTTTTCTGACCCGTTAGCCTTGGTTCTCTCTCTCCATCACTCAATTTGTCTACAATGGTCACTTCTACCTTTCTGTCCTTCCATATTTTGTGTCCCTGAATGGTGTCATTTTCTCCTTGCCTTTTCTGTCTCCATATATCCTATAATGTTCCTGAACCCACTTCCTGCCTGAAGACTCTCTACAATCCTCCAGTCTTCATATCTCCTCCACGCACATGCAGTGCTCAGTTATAGACTGTTCTACTCTTCTCAGATTCCTAGGTATGAGAAATTCTGGTGCACTAATTAATTGATTCCCTAGTACATAAGTGTGAGTCTTGCTTTAAAGTCATCCTGAATCTTGTATCATCTTGTCTAGTGATAGCACAAATCAGGCATTTAATACTTAATAAGTAAATAGTGGTAAATAGTAATATTTACTTTAACAACTAAATATTAATCACTTAGTTGTATTAGAGTTCCAACGGTGGAAATTATATGACAATGCCAGGTCACTCTTCTTAGAGGCTATACATCAGATTTTTCTTAGCCCATCTTAGATGTCTGGAGCTGGATTAAGTGCATATAAGTTGTGAACGGACAGGATCCTTGAAAAGCAGGAAGAGAAACAGCTGCCTTCCTTGAACAGTTAATCTTAAAGGGCCTTTTAACTTTCAAGCTGAGAGAGTCTTGTTTCTCTCCCTCTTCATTTTCTCAACCAGAACATGTTTAAGCCAGAGCTGCAACATTCAGACAGGGCAAACATTACTTAGGATAAGAACCTCAAATATTCCCCAAGTACAGCAGTTCTCTCTCCACTCTCATCTGGCTCCTACCAGTAATCTCACCACGTCAGCAATTCTGCTGCTACCAAGAATGATAACTATCATTTGCTTGGCTGTTGAGCCAGCCTTTTTTTTTTCTCGTTCTAGTATCTTTTGATGGGATACTCTACCTCTTCTCTAACATTTAAGGAAAAGAAATAAATCTGAAGATGCCTTTGTTAGCAAGTAAAGTCAAATATATTTCAGGCGAAGCCAGCTCTCTAAAGATCTGAGTGACAGAGTGCTAATGTAGTTTAGTCCCTGTCAGCAGATCTGTCATAAGTCATTACTTTCTCTCCTGCTTATCCAACAAAGAGTGGGCTGAGGAAAGATCAGAATGGACAGCAGCCAATCAATGTCTCAAAATATTTATCCCAAATGAGCACTGATTTGTAGAACAGTCTAGGTGACAAACTAAGCTGGCCATCAGTAGAACTACTTTTTTATTCATGATAGAAAGTAAATTCCAAATCCTTATTTAAAACCCAGGTTTATCTCCATATTGATGCCATTTTAAAATAATTTCATGCTCAAACAAGTTTCTTATTACGTAGTAAAACTGGTAAACCAATGCCACTAGCTGTAATTGTAACTACTCTTCTACTCAGTAGTACCTTGTGAACCCTCTAGTTGTGCTTGTAGACTGAACTCATAATCCATAATTTTTAAATTGATGAAAAGCTGCATCTAACTTAAACTCTGTAAGATGATGGACTGTTGAACACATTTGGGAAAAGAGTGACATCAAAAAACAAAAAGTGAGGTGATTAAGGATCCTTATAAAGTATACAGGATGAGCTGTAGATAATTTTTTGCAGACAAAAAAAACCCCTATGCCTATTCCTAGCCTGCTCAGATCACTACTGAAGCCTACTAGCTGTACTCCACAAGTTAGTTTCAATATAGTTAGACTTTGTAGAAAGCCACTTATAGAAGTCTTGTTAATCAGGAGCTTGCTAAGAATGCTAGAAAGATGAGATCCCATTTCTTTTGCTTTTAGAGATAAGACTTTAAGATAAAGACATTTATAAAAATTGAAATCGATCATAGAGTACTTGGTGCACATACATATAAAAGTAATTTCTCATCGGCTCACTTCACAGCCTTATTTCTCAACAGTTATGAGGACAAATTTCTTTATAATATTGTTTCAATAAGGAACCTACTTACAAATTAATCACAAGTATGAGCTGGTCAATTTCATGTTCCACAGCACTATTTAAAGGAAATGTCTGATAGGTACTTTCAGAAATTGAATGCTCTTAAGAAAGCGACTACTCTCTAATGGAGTGCTGTATACATTCAGATCTTTCTACGTAAGATACTAAAGTCCTGTGTATAACACCAGGGTAAGGTGCTTGGGCAATGGTTTGGAATTAAATATCCAGGGTTTGTTTTTCTATAAACTCTTAATTGTAGAATCTTAGGTTGTGCTTGACTCTGTGGCAGATTCTATGGATGTTCACTGGTCATTTTCCAGCTTTTATGTATGTCTAAAGCATTTCTAATACAAACCATTAGAAAATTAGCTTGAGATTTCTCAGGTTCTTATGCTGGTTGCCTAATCATGAATCATGAAAGACTAGTGAAGCCCATCCTTTTAAATGAAAAACAAAATTTCTGTAGGCGTTTGCTTATCAGCAGTCTCTTTAATGCTAATGGACTTTTTTGAACAGAGTGATCATGTGGGCATGTAGACCAGTAAGAGCCATGAAAAAGCTGGGCTCTGGTGGCTCACACATGTAATCCTAGCTACTCAGGAAGCTGAGATCTGAGGATCATGGTTAGAAGCCAGCGTAGGCAGGAAAATCAGTGAGACTCTTATCTCCAATTAATTACCAGAAAACTAGAAGTGGTGCCATGGCTTAAAACTTTGGCCCTGAGTTCAAGCGCCATGACTGACCCAAACAACAACAAGAACAACAACAAAAGCCATGAAACATCTTACTATGCAGACCCCTTCTTACAGGCCAGTGGAACACATGATTCTAGTGTCCTTAGTCTTATGAGATAGTTTGGGCAAGTGTCAATCTCTTTTCATAGACCCAGGAAGGTAAGAGTCTGGATTTGTCACTGAGCAGCCAATGAGCCAGATCTATGCTTTCACATACTGCAGTAAATCCCAGCAATCATTACTTCCCTAGATGGCTCTGAAGAACCACAACAAAAACAAAAGTATAATGTATTAAACCAGTAATGAAATTAGTGGTACAAAAACAAAAGAACTTAACTGGATAAGATGATCTGAAAACCCAGATGGAAAATTTAAGATCCTGAAAGTCCCCATTAGTCATGAAATAATTAATTTGTTCAGTGGAACAGATGTGAACAGGTGTGTGTTGAAAGCTACAGTGACAATCTAAATAATCAAAGAAAGGCCTTTTCTAGTACAGAGTCTTCTTGGGTAGAGTCTGAAATAGTCGCAAGTGGCTGGTTAATGGAGGCCCCTACTTGTCACTAACAGGTCAAAAACAAACAAACAAACAAACAAAAAACCAACTTCTAGTGAATAAATAAAAGATTAGGAGTGAAATTCAAAGGAAATCAAAATTATAAGTGGTTAGTGCTTTAGTAAAGATAAATGTTCATGAATGAATGAAATCCCAAGATACCTCCATACTCGGACCTATTTTGGCACAGTGAGACCATTAGCACCATGTCTCAGAGCTTAAAGGGAGGGAAAAAAAATCAATTGATCAGTTCTTTTTCAACTTAATGATTTTCATGATGACTTCCAGCAGACCCTAAATGGGACTAATTTATTTGCACTAATAAAGGCTGAATCAATGCTGTGCTAGGGCGGAACGGCTACAACTGGGCCCGATGCAGATAACACTCAGCTGCAACATTCTTCATATTAATGTAATTTGATCTGATGAAAACAATATGCTCTTGTTGCTAGCCACACTTCTTTGGGAGAACAGAAGATGTTACTGGCACTGCTTTGGCTTAGCTGGGAAGATAATAGGTTTGGGCATTGGTGTAATTACCCCTGGCAAATTATTTTACTGTAGGCAGCTGTGTCTACCACCCTTCAATGGTGCTTAACTGCAACTCCAGCAATCACTTAGCTCTATGAAGAACTTTCATTTTGAATCTGGATGATTATCTAAAATTTAAATACTGCTACACTGGAAAACAATGTAAATTGAGTGTTTCACTCTGTGTAACTTGGTTTTAGTTGCTAGCTTCAGTGGACTGAAAAGTGTCTTTCTCCCCTATCCCATTCTGAGTTATTCTACATGGATGTGACTATCTTGGAAATAGTGTCTTTGCATATATAATTAAGGTAATGATTTGGATGAGAACTTGCAGATTAGAATGGACCCTAAATCCAAAGAATGTGTTCTATAGGAGCCAGGAAAGTATAAATGGAGTTATAGGAGAAAAGCCACATAAAGGAAGAGTTAGGGACTGGAGTGATGACACCCAAAGCCAGAATACCAGGAGCCCCAATGACCTGAAAGAGGAAAGGAAGGACCCTCTTCTAGAGCATTTGGCATAAATGTGGCTTCTGAATTACAGAAGTGTGGTAGCATAAAGTTCTATGTTTGTGCTAGATTGTTTTGGCAGCACTACAAAATTCATCTGCTAGTGTGAAAGGTCATAGACACTGTGTGGTGCTACTGCTTTCTGTAAATGATCAATAGGCAAACTCTAGGAAAAGAGAAAGGAGAGAAAATATATCTTGCAGTTATGTCATGGCAGTGGTTGGCCCCAAAAAACAGTTACTGATGTTTGCTAGAATACTAAGAGCAGAAAGAAGGTAAACAGCAAGCTAGCAGTGAAGAGATGCAGGCAGAAAACCTAGATAGTGGTGGAAGGAGTTGAAAAGTCTTCAGCAGAGATCACAAAGCTACAAAAATGTGCTGGAGGGGTGGCTCGTGGTAGAGTGCCGGCCTGGCAAGTGAAAGCTGAGTTAGAACCTCACTAATGCAAAACAATAACAACACTGTGTAGGTGATAGTTAAAGAATACGCAGGTAACATGCCAATCAATGCAGCTCAACACATGGGACATGACTTTGAAGGGTGAGGTATGTTTTTAATCATTACTTCACTTAACCATTAGAGTGTTCCCATGCATAGATTTTACTATTGCCATTTGATAGAGGAAGATATAGGTATCGAGAGGCTAAACAATTTGGTTATGGACACAAAACTATTCAGTGAAATGGCTGGGTTTTCAGTCCATTTGTATCTACAAAGCTTGACTCACAGTATCAAACAGAACATTCTTATGAGCCTGCCCATATTAAAGGATGCCCTAGCACCGACTATTTCAGTTCCCCACTGGGAGAAATAACTCATTTCATGGAGTATTAAAGCTCCAGGCCACTGGTGCTACTCCCAGCTGTACAGTCAGAGTGTCTGGGTATTATACAAACACTGATGCCTACGCAGGCCCTATGCAGGGCCAAGTGATGACATGTGTGCAGTGGCATTCAGAGGAAGTGCCTTGGTGAATCTAACGGGTGGCACTGCTGGGAATCACCGCTCCAAGTTGGCAGGTGGGAGTGGGAAGCGCTGCTGGCTGAGGAGGAGGTGAGAGGATGGTGTTTGCAGGCAGACTGTAGCTATTTCACTTCTCAGAAGAGACTGTGACAAATTCCAGGGCAGCGAGGAAAGTGAAATATGCTTTCCATGTTTTAAGACTGCTTGCAATGTCTACGTGCAGAGCTTCTGTTCCTCCACTGAGGTAGGCATTTGAGCCTGTACATTCGGAAAGCTGCTTCTGTCTCACACTGCCCTATGTGGCCAGAAAAGGATTCCTCCTGCCCGGGAAAGAATGCTGCAAAATTCAGCAATGTGCTGTACTAGGCAGCAGCTTCCACTGTCATGGAAAATATTGTCTTTACAATGTCTAGGGCTGCATGACTCAACGCAGAACACTATTTTTTAAAGCAACTCCTGTTGTTCACTACCAAACTAAGAGCTTTTAGCATCAGATCCTGTATCTTCCCCTCTGGCTGGCATAAGAATGTTGGGTTAAGGAAATGTTTCTTGAACTTTGCCGTATATCAAATCACCTGGAGGGCTGGTTAGACCAGAGGCCCGGAGTGGAGTGATGTTCAGGAATTTGTATCTCTTACCAGCTTCCAGATGATGTTGATGCTACATGCCGTGGGCCACACTTTGTGTTGCTTTAGTCTAGGGCAGTGTGTCTCAAACCATAACTGGAAAGCAAGTCAGCTGGTGACAACATAAAAAGGCAGCTTGTGTCCTAGAGATCTGATTTTTTTTTTTTTGATATAGGTTACTATCTAAATAGCTAGGGTATAAGATACTCTGGGGGTGGGAGGGTGGAGGGGTAGCTGAACTTGGACCACTGCACACAGATAGTTATCTATTCATCAGTTTGATATGTAAGGGAAAAAAAAACGTGACATTAATCCTCTCACTTCTTTTTAATAATTTTTTTTTAATATGAAGCATCAAAGAAGAAATACGTCCTCAAATGCCAACACTACATTAGGGAACTAAAGTGAATCAGTGTTAACTCTTTCCTTGGGTCCTGAAGGATGAACAATTTGCAGTTGGTAGGAAAGATACAAAGTGTATCTCAATTGACTATTTCCCAAGGTCATTGTTCACAATGCTAGACATGGAATCTCCAAACTCTGCATCCAGAACGGACTCAGGAGGAATTTCTCCTAAGAGATTTCCTTAGTTGAATTGGAATCAGCATCAGCATGAACTGAAATAGGTGAGGACCATTTTTAAGAACTATACAATGGTGATGGAAGATGCTCAGATAGTAAGACCATGAGGTATATCTAACTTACCACCATTCTGGGAATATAAGAACTGTGACATTCTAGCGTAAGCACTGTCTAGAGCTTACAATTCAAGATCATGAGATTTACAGTATGGGAGAAAACATGCACATAACTCCTTAAACTAGGAAGCCACCATTCATTCATTTATTCATTCTTTTACATTCATTCATTTGTGCCTCTTCACTTTTCTATTTATTTTAGGAATATTTTTAGGAACGGTAAATTCAAGAGATAATCAACTGTTATATGTATACATACATATAGCAATGTAAATATAACATATGTACATATACATATACACTATAGCAAATATATGTATATATACATGCATGAGTCTATATATGTATGTATATATGCCTATAGATAGAGAGACACACATATACATAGATACTACAGCATATGCTACAGTACTATGCTATGCTGTATACTATACTACTTTCTTATTTCTCTGTGAGCCAGTGGAAGATTAAAGGATTTAGAAAAGTACTTCTCTAACTATGGTGAAATCCCAGTCCCCCCTCCCAATCTGTTGCAGATAGCTTTTATGAGATACTATAAAAGTGAATCACTAGAAGAAATGTTAAAGTTCATAAAAATAGAAACAGTCCTGTGTTTTTATTTGATTCAATAACATCTAATTGCTAAAACAATACCACCACTACCACTACCACTATCGAGTGCCTCAAGGTCTCTGTGTTTGGTGGGATCGTGAGGACATACAGCCTGAGATGACCACAATCCTCAGACTACAGTGTAGAGCTGATTTACAGCATAGATTTCTGCATTATAATGACCAACTGTGAATGACAATTTTACTTTTGTTAGAACAGTGGGAAAGCTATTTAATTTAGTTGTGTTTCTTTATCATAAAACTTTCATAGAAGTCCTTGCCAAACAATCAAAGCGGGTATACATCAATGCACACATAGCACTCAGAAGTATCAAGTTCACAGCAAATGCTACAGTTAGCTCCAATCATCACTATTCTTATGACTGCTGTCATCATTATTTCTTCTTTTATTGTTACAACTAATACTACTTTGCTGTGTCATTTTTGGGCCAACAGCCATAAAATGGTGCTTCAGTCACTTCCTTCCAACTTACGTCCTTTCTCCCTTCTGGTGGTCTCTGTGACAGAAACTGAGCTGACCTGTGCAAACGTGTATGAGCACGCATGGGTGTGTCCCTTTACCACAGGAAGGTTGGAAATACCCGGTGACTTCCAGGGGGCAAGGACAAAGTGTTGGGGATGTTCTTCACAGGGAATTCTACATTGCAGCTGCCTATCATCAAACAAATGAAAGTACCACAGAGACAGCTGTCCTTCCACTTGCCTGGAGAATTCAGCCAGGCTGGTACCAAATGACTCCAGGGTGCTGCCTCTGGGGAAAGCCAAAGCCACTCTTCCCTGACCAGATAATAACTGCAAGGGACATTTTTAGGTTGTATGTAATTGAACATATAACCCATCTGCATCTTTCTCTCATATTTCCCCAAGCTGCCTTCTTAACAATTGTCTTGAATACTTTTAGCTGAAATTTTTGAGAATTATTTTTTTCTTCAGATTAGCTGCCTATGATTAGCAATAAAAATATCAAAGAGACATAGACGCACATTTAAGAAACATTGAAACTTGAGTAAGGGAAATCCTGTGAGAAGATAAGTCATAATGATTATAAAGCAAGAGATTTTCTCCGGATGGGAAAGGAAGACAACCATGTCTTTATTAGCTTTTTCAGCCTCATAACTCTAAGAAAATTAAATGAATTTATTATCTGCACCCTCAGCACCTTGAATTTTCATAAAATAAAACTTTGATGGAAAAGGAGAGCAACAAAATAACCAAATAACAAAGCAGGTGTTTTAGCTCTACAAACAAATTTCCAGGTTAATGGTCTGAATGGTTTTAGTCTCAAGAATTATTCACTAACATATAATTATACTTTGACAAGGGCAAAGAGAGAACAGGTAACACTGCCATTCTTCTCCAGCCTGGGAACAGATTCAAAGAATTTAAAGAAGAAGAGGCACAATTCCACATACAAGATGGTTGGTGAGCTGGAGTGGGGTGAGGGGGGAACAGTGGGGAACACATCTGGCAGATACTTTGTCTACAGGTGAAACTTGGCTGGCAGTATGTAGCCTGGAATAGCTCAGACTGGGGTCAACTACTTATAGAATTTGAATGTGTCTTTGTTACTCAAGCTGAAATAATGTTTAATAATCCAGAGTCTCTAGTTCTGAGATTCACTTGGTAGTGCAGTGAATCTTCCTATTCAATTCAGTACAGTAAAAATACTTAAGTCACTCTGTGGGTGAGTATATAGTATAATGCTTCAGGAAAATAAATACTAAATGGTTTTCTGGTGGAAAAAAGACTAACTATATGGTTAGAGCATAGAAGTAAACAAATTCTTGTCACTCTCATTTGTTTCATCCTGACTACAGGCATTTATTACTCTCAAAACTATTCACTGCAGGTATCCATTCAGTCATTCATCTCTCCATGAATGAATTTAATAAATGATTTGAACATTTCCCCATTACCTGGCACTACTACACTATGCTTTTGGAGTTTACCTTCTATTGGAGAAAGACAGAAGGCAAGTTAGCAAAAGTATTAACTATAGTTGTGATAAATGTTAAATAGGATAAACAAAAACAAAAACAAAAGCCTTGCTGTTTTGGGGCTGGGAAATGTAAGCTCTTGGGGACCCTGACACAAAGACTATTGTATTTAGATATTTCATCTGAAGAAACATTAATGAAGATAACTTACAGAGGTGTGGACAGGTCTCAAAGAAGCAGTAAAATATGTTGAAGCATTCAGAGCCTGGAATGGCAGACAGCAGAAATCAAGGGCAAGGAGAAGAAATGGTGTCACCGGAGGGCAGTGACACCAGGGGCCTCTGAAGCCATCGGCATGACCTGTGGTTACGGATGGAGGAATCAACAGCCAGGATAATGATCCAAAGTGGGGAGGAGGAGAAAAAGAAATAACTCAACCTCTTTCTCCTCCCACCTTCCAATATCATCTTGGTGCTTTCTATAGGCAGACATGACCGGAAGCTACCTGATTCTCAGAGGCACAGCCCGGAGTGTTCAGCTTCAGTACTGACAATGCATAAAGGCTCAGGGGAAGGAAGGAATGGAAAAAAGTAAGCAATGGAGATCTGTTTAGGTAGGACAGTTAAAACACCTTGCAGTAGGGGCTGGGAAGGTGGCTCAGTGGTAGAGCACTTACCTTGCATGCATGAGGCCCTGGGTTCGATTCCTCAGCACCACATAAGCAAAAAGAAAAAAGCCAGAAGTGGCACTGTGGCTCAAGTGGTAGAGCACTAGCCTTGAGCTGAAGAGCTGAGGGACAGTGCCCAGGTCCAGAGTTCAGGCCCCATGACTAGATCCCCCCCCCCCCCAAAAAAGAAAAAACTTCCAGTGGAGTTGATACTGCAACCAAGACTCAGAGAAAAGATCCTAGCCTTGTCAAGAGCCAGTGAAGAGTAATCCATAGAACAGTGATCCAGTAGAAGGAGCAAATGGATGCCAATGCCATTTCCCCTCATTTGCACTCCAGACCAGGATAGAACCCTCATATCTAATTCAGTCCCAGATAACTCACACAAGTATCTTCTGACATGAGTTATATGTATTCAATATTCTTATTATCACAGATGAGTTTGGGTCATAAGATAAAAAGAATCCTCATAACTATGATACTTAAGTAGATCTATAACGTACACAGAAGGAAAAATCAAGGCAGACACAGAGAAGGGCAGAGAAAGACAATTGAAGGCATGCAAACGAAGCAAGTATAATCCTTTTCCATTATACAGCTTCTTTTGAAGAGCTCATACCTTCTACCCTTGAGTATTCTCATACTGCCCAACTTATATAAACATGTGGTTTAGTGCCCATTGTTCCTTTAAAGAAATACTACAAAGATTAAGTTACAATGTAATAATGTAGACCCATAATTTGCACTTATTCTAATTTCCTTTAAGTTTTAAGTTTATGTCCAAATTATTAGTTGAAAAGTATATGAAATATATACAGCAAACCCGTTAATCAACAATGCCTACTAACAATTTTATTTCTATAGCATAAAAACCACTTCTTTAGAGGAAAGAAGTAAAAATGTTCAATATTAACAAGATCATGACTTGAATTAAACAATCTTTTAAAAGCCAGTGTATTAGTTCCTATTTTCTGTGAGCTAGTCAAGTTATTTACAGGAAGTCTGCCCTCAAAAGGCATAGAGGGTTTCCTACTGCTAATTGAGGTTAGATAAAGTAACTCATTTCCTTTCTGTTAATCCTTCTTACTCTGTTATACATTTACCCATGTAAGAATTTTTCCTGTCAAGGACATAGTCTAGGCCAACAATGAAGCCTGGCTTGCATGTTAATGAGACTCACCATCTCCCATATTCAAAGTTAACCTTTTATTTTCTTCCTTAAAGATTGTAAGGAATTTCCATTATCCAATTATATTAGACTAAATTTCCCTAGTGTCTATGTAATTTCTTTCTTCTTGTTTTGTCCCTGATGAATATGGATACAGATGGTAATTGTACTTTTGTTAACAAATGAGTCTTGCCAAGTCAATAAAAAAATGCTGACAAAAATAGTACGCTGTAGTGTATTATTACCTGTAGGAGAGGCCGCTGTACCCCCAGCACCTTCATGGTATCTGCATTAGCTAGGATCTTCAAGGGGTCAGATGTTTTAGTGACCCCTTCAATCTCCTTGTCGATCTCAGCCAAGACTTGATTGAGGAAGATGTTTTTGATGTACATGGTGAGAAACTCTCGAAGAGGACACTGTTTGGTTGGGCCAAGTCCCAAGGCGTGCTCAATCTCTTGAATGAATCTAGAAGACAGAGTGAAAAGATAGTTAAATATTTCAGAATATCCATGGCTATTCTCATGGAGAGAGTAAGATCACCAGCCCATTTATATATAATAACAATAATCTACTTTAAAAATAATCTATTAAGTAAATAGAAATGGGATGAAATAGAACAGCATGATTTCTAACCTTGAGGGGAAATAAAGAAAGAAATTAATTTTAGTACTTCAATAAGGACATATATAGGATGAATAGAAAGGTGGTGGTAGAAAAGAGGGATATATGAGAGGTAAAGAGGATAGAAGAATGTCACACAACATATACATATACATATACATACATATGGACATATATGTAACATGTATATATGAATACAGCATAATGAAATATATCAAATGCTGTTTGAAAAGGGAAGTAGAAAGAGAGAGAAGGATGGGAATATAGTGAAGGATGTAAACTTGTTCAAAGTATACTGGGTACATGTATAGAAATGTCACAAAGAAACCCCTACATATTACAAATACATGTTAACTCAAATACAAATAAATAAAAAATAAAAGGAAAAGAGTGCAAGAGGCAAGGGAAAAAGGGATAATAACCAAAAAATAAAATTGTGGTAAAAATAATATGTATATTTCTCATCGAAACCTTCACAAGTATACATTTAAATAGAGAAGGAAGTTGGGGAAGAGGAGGAGGGAGGGAGCATGGAGGGAGAGGTAGGGGGGAGATAGAAAGGGAAGGGGAAAAGAATGGTAGATATGCTTTAAATTCATAATGATGCTGGGTCTGCAGATGAAGAAAGGGAATGGAACCTGAGTTAGGGAACAAAAGAGAATATCAACTTTATTTGTAACATTTGTACTAAATCAATTAAAGTATATAGCAAAAATTAATGAGTCTCAGAAATGAGTGTGTAGGTGTTTTGTTTTAATTTTTTTTTAAATAGGGACTGTTCCTACTTTGTGTGGTTTGATATTCAGGAATTTAACTCACCACAGTTTTAGTACAGAGCATCATTTGCCCAACAACATGGTTTAAATCCCATAGAGTCACAGATAGTTACCATAGTATATTAACTGAATAACTGCATAAAGTAGAAAGTGCCATGATTAGTTCTTCTCTAAGCAAGTAACTGGTGCACATCTTGACTGATAGTCAGTAACATTACTTTGTCCAGGTCTATCAGAAACTGTTCAGTTGCTATTCAGTTTCTATACCGACAGCAAAGTTTGTGGTTGTGTGGTCTTCTTGTCTCCCATGTCTCTTCTTGCCTCTGTTTTATAAACATGGACAACAGAGAAGGAACTGGCTAAGACAAACAAAAACAAAACTGAATGTGAAACACTGCAATTGAACTAGAGAAGAAATACAAGACTCTGGCAATGGACAAGGCTGCTATTTGAGAGAAATCTGTAGCCAAAGGCAAATTCTCAGCATAAATGAGGAAAGTGCTTATGAAGAAGGGAGGAAGGTGAAGAAGAGGTAGTATGCAGAGAGTGATTTGGGCACAAAACTTCTCATTAAAGGATCTCTTAGAGATATTTCACAAGGAAAAAAGGAAGAATAAAATACTGATCCAATACAGAAATATGGCAGTTTGCTATGGCCTAGAATAAATGTTCAGGCTGCATTGTACTATGTGCAGAAGCAAGCCAGTATGCACTGTTCAAACTATTTTTAATAAGATTCTTAAAAATAAATAGAAAAATTCTCAATGTTTCTAATATTATAGTGAACTTACTTAGTGTTCTTGATTTCGTTTCTATATATTTGACTAATTTGTGGAAGTTTCAAAACAATGACAATTTTCTCTGTTGTTAAGACATTATATGGTTTTCGCATGCACAGTCACTTCCATAAAGCTACATAAAGTGAGCTGCCTTTACTTTTATCTTGTTTTAAAGAGGAAATGAAATGAAATGAAATGAAGACAAAAGATGAACAGTTAATTGGGAAGATATGTTTCCAACTTATATCATAGAGGATAGCTAGAGATCAAGAGGAAAGACCCAACAAGAAAGTTAGAAAAATGATCAAAGGCCATAAAAACATCACATAGTAAATAACAAAATACAAGGGCTATTAAATACACAAAAGTTCCAATTTTATAAAAAGAATAAAATAACAAAATAAATAAGTATAAATAAAAGAACAAAATAGATAAGTACCATAACAAATGTTAGACCTCTGTAATTGGCCGAATTTGAGAATTCTGAATCATACTTTGTGTGGAAGAGACATTCTCATATATGACTGATGGGAGTAAAAAATAATGCAACTGTTACCAAGGGCAGCTGCCATAATTATTCAACATTATAAAGGCATTTACTTCTGAACCAGAGATAACACTTCTGGGAAATTCTTCTGGCAGTTACAGTAGATCTAACTATGGCTGAGATAATCTATCCATAGAGTACATAGATCATTTCATCACTATTTTTATGGCAAAAGACTTGAAAGAACTCAAAGTGTTAATCAGGCAAAACCAAAATAAATTGTAGTAAGCTACAACTCTGAATAATGGCACAATTTTCCAAGTACTAATGTGAAAATACTTCCAGAATATAGTGTTTATGGAAAAAAGATAACGTACAGGTCACTATGTATTAGTATTTACTACAATAACTTCTGTATATCTTCTCACTTATTTACTTAATATAAAGATACCCACGGGAGTTCTTTCTCTTCTATAAAAAGCAGGGGTGGGAGTGAATCTGAGAAAAAAGTGGGAATTCAACTTTTCAGTGATAACTTTTAATCATCATTTGATTGTTAATAGCTATATATTAAGTACTTGATTAAAATTAAATTAGAAAATTTTAAAATTATGAAAGACTATATTTTATAAATTGCTTTCAAATTAGACCGCCTATAAAATTTGGCATACACTTCCCTTAGTTGCTTAACCTCATAGTTTATTTAATAAATCAATATATTGCACATATTTTTTTATACACCCAGTTAAATACTCCATTTCCCCCCCCAGTAAATGGTTTCTTTTTTTGAATTTTTTGTTATTATAAAGGTGATATATAGAGATTACTGTTTCACAAGTCAGGTAATGTGTTCATTTAATTTTGAACAGTGTTACCTCTTCCCTCATTTTTCTCCCAGTTTTTCTCTCCCAACCCCATTCCCCAACAAGTTGTAAAGTTCATTTCAACACAGTATCTAGTAAGTATCACAGGTGCATTTGTTCAGCCTTTATCTCGCCATGTCGGTGAAAGGGGAAACACAGAAATGGTGGGCACATTTCTTTTTGGACAATGTCACCCCTTCCTCTGTTTTCTCTGTTTTTCCCTCCTTTTCCCACATACAAGTTGTAAAGTTCATTCTTAACATAGTTTCTACAGTAAACATTCATTTTTAATCTTGGGGTGTGTACGAAGGGGTGTGTAGAAAAGGGTGGTATAGTGGTGTTCATGCAAGTTTATAAAAATGAAGAAAACAAAACAAAACAAAGTATTCAGGAAAAGAAATTGTCAATTAAGTAGAGAAAGAAAAATGGCATCTTAACTGATGTTATTAACATGGAAAAGGAAGAAAAAAGCAAGATCTCATGAGCCTTTAAGGAGAGGATAAATGGAAGGCAGGAAAACGGGAAAATTAAAAGCAGATAATGAACCCCTCCCAGGAATTTCAAGGCCTTGAAATCCTTCATCCTGCCATGCTGAACCTTTTTGCTCTCAACTATGCCTAGAGAAACTCCCACCAGGTGAATCCTGTCCATGACAAGCCTCCAAAACAAAACTATTACTAAGTGGGTAATGAGCAAACGCAGCAATCCCTCTCACTATTTCAATATTATGAGACTAATGCAACAGAATCCCTATGCACTTTCTTAGATTTAGAAAAAGTTTTCAGAGCAGAAAAATTTCTCACAGTTTCAAAAATCTTTAACATGTATCACAACAAGATTTTTTAAAAAAATTAATCAGCTAGTTCCTAAACAGTGACAAAAGTCTCTAAATTATCTCTATTTTCTTTCTAATCCTGAATTTGTGTTTGGTGCCCATAAAACATGAAGTCACTGCAAGTGGCATTGGCAGAGGGGAGATTTCTGTCACATACAAATCATTCATTCCCTACAGCACACACATCTGTCTCCAACGACTGACTTGCGCTGATGTTGTCATCTCTAACTGGAGGGGACCTATTCAACATGTTTCCAAACCTGCTTTCAGAGCTGCAAGGGACCCCATAGTGCAGAAAGCATATGACATGTGGGTGGAGGATGAAAGAGAAAAATGAGGGCTGTCTTCTCTGTCCCTTCTCTAGTCAAAATCAGGTAGAACTGTGGTTACTAGGGAGGAGGGGCACTGGGGAGATGTTGGTCAAAAGATCCAAAATCCCTTTACACAGAAGAAACAAACTCAAGAGCTCTATATACCGTAATCCTGGCCATTATAGTTAAGAATATTTTGTATAACTGGTAATCACAATGTGCAGATTTTAAGTATTCTTATCACAAAATATGCTTAACACGTGAATGATAAGGATGTATAATAATTAACTCAATTAGCCAATCCAAAATGTATGCATATTTGAAAACACAATGATATACATCATAAATACATAGGATTTTTAATCAATAAAAATAACAAACACAATAAGATAAGCTCTGGGAAGATCATACAAAAGAAACAAAAAAATCAAATAGAACATTGTAAGTACATTAAAAAAAAACAGCAACAAAGATAAAACCTCTTGTGTCCCTATCTTGGGGTTCATTTTGCTTAGCATCATCTTGTATGGTCATATATACATAGCTTTTGATCTTTTCTGCTTGTCTGGTAAGATTATCCTAACATATTCTAGTTATTGCAAATAAGGGAAACCATGGGACCTATGTTTCTTTGGGTCTGGCTTACTTCACTTAATATAATTTTTTTCCAATTCTTTTCATTTCCTAACAAATGGGGTGATGTCATTATTTCTGATGGAGGCATAGAATTCATATATATATATATATATAACATTTTCTTAATCTGTTCATCTACTGAGGGGCATCTGGGTTGGTTCCATATTTTAGCTATGGTGAATAATGCTTCAATAAACATAGTTGTGCTGGTAGCTTTAGTGTGGCCTTGTTTGTGATCATTTGGGTAAATGCCCAAAAGTGGGATTGCTGGGTCATAAGGGAGCTCTATGTATAGTCTTTTGAGGAACCTCCATATTGCTTTCTGATTCCGGTAACCGGCATCTTGTATATACATTTTTCTAACTTGGGGAGGGGAAGAGAAATAACAAAATGCTGAAACAAGGATAGAGTTTGACCCATTGTAATAATTAGATATATAAGACACTATATTGAAAACAAACTGTACGACTTCAGGGTGGGGGGCAGGAGGGAGATGGGGAGATGGGGAGGGAAGGGCTGGTAGGGGAAAAACAAAGCCGGGGGTAACAATGCTCGATAGGAAATGTACTCATTTCCTTACTCATGTAACTGTAACCCCTCTGTACAGTGTCTTTACAATTAAAAAAAAAATATATATATGAAAAAAATGAGCTCTGGATATGGTGGTTTATGACAATCCCAACCAGTCAGGCAAATCATAGTTTGAGGCCAGCCTGGACAAAAAGGAAGACCCCTTCCTCAAAATCTAGGTATGGTAGTGCATAACTGTAATTCTAGCTATGTGGAAGTCATATAGAGGAGGATCACAGTCCCAGGATGCCTAAGCAGGAAGCACGAGACCCTATTTGAACAATAATGACAGCAGAAAGAGCCGGAGGCACGGTGTAGCAAGTAAAAAGCTCTGAGTTCAACCCCAGTACTGATATTCCCCCCTCCCCCTTTAAAGTTAGAAGCCATTTACTGAATTGGCTAAGTTCCCTTTGTTGGGGGCAGGAAGGACACAGTAAAAGGACATTCCTGGCCACCTGGGAAGTGAATAACCCTCATTGTCACAAGGAAGGGGGAAGGACTTAGGGAAGCTGAGTGGTTATTCAGAGCACTCAGTACTCAGAGCTTGAGCTAGAACACATGAACCTGGGCAGGCCCTCTCACCTCGAGTGTGTATAGGAAATGGGTCTACATCATGCTGTACATACAGCATCTAATTATGAAGCATCTAATTCACACCATTGTTCTCATGATTAATGGAGGAAATATAAACAAAACACTCAGAACAGACTGACATAGAGTTAGCTGCTGAAGTAAATGTGGCTGCTGCTATATTTTTTTCTTTTTCTTTTCTTTTTTTTTTTTCTTTTTTTTTGCCAGTCCTGGGCCTTGAATTCTGGGCCTGGGCGATGTCCTGAGTCCCTTTGTGCTCAAGGCTAGCATGTTACCACTTGAGCCACTGCACCACTTCCCGCTTTTCCTGAGTAGTTTTTTTGGAGATAAAGTGTCCTGCCTAAGCTGGTTTTGAACCACAATCCTCAGATCTCAGCCTTCTGAGTAGCTAGGATTACAGGTGTGAACCATTAGCACCCAGCAGCTGCTGCTATTTTTATAGCAATTACTATTAGTATCATTTATTAGACTTGATAAGGCTGGAGATTAGAGGCAAGCAGGACAGGTTTCATCATTTTTTTCACCTTGCTCTTTTACTTTCCCAAATAACCACCTCTAGCCATTAATTCAGACCAGTAGATTAACACTTTGAAAGTTTCAGTAACAAACAGATTCAGGAATGAGCAAATTCCAGTCTGGGCAGAGGCCAAGTATAAATTGCTCCCTGCTGCATCCTTAGTACTACAAGAGGGCAGGTATTGAACAAAACAACTGACATGTCTTTAATCTCGACTCCTAGTTGCAGGAGCGATAATGTGACCTACTGGTCTAATATTTATTTACATCTGAGATCCAAATGAACAACTGGGAAGGAGACAGAAAAAAAATCACCCCTTGCCTCCATCATGACAATGTTAAATGGTACCTCTTTTTGAAAGTGTTCTGTTTTTTCCCAGACTTTCATATTGTTTGTGTGTGTGTGTGTGTGTGTGTGTGCAATATGATTGTTCCTGTTACATTTATTTCCCCCTGCTCTTTCACCAACATTGAAAATTTCCTTTAATGAACATATTCTTAAACCAGTATTCTATTCTATTAATGCAGCTTCCAAATTTATTATAGACAAAACTACAATGACAATCTTCATTTTGCTTCTGTTGAACTATTTCCCATAAGATAAATTGTTGCACATAACTCCAACCTTTTCAAAGCTGCCAAATGTCTTTCACCTAGCATTTATTTTTAATGATTTGGTGAATGGGGGTGGGGTGGGGTGGAGGGAGAGATAAGGGTATAGAACAGATTCATCAAAAAGCCTATTTTTCCGCCTACCAACAAGGCTCCTAATCAACAACATGGAAGTAAGAAGTCAGAAATTTTAACAGTGAAAAAGTGTCTCATTAGGAAAGAAAGTACTTCACTTCAAAGTTAAACTCCAACACAGATGGAACCCTGTCAGAAAGAGTATTATCTCATCTCAAGAAGTGCACTCACACTGGGGATTTCCTAGCCGGGTACAGGATGAGCAGACAAATGCAGAGTACAGGTACATCTGTGCATGTGGAAAAGGAGACAATGAAAATCAAAGAAAAGGATCTACATAATGCGGTATGTAGAGCATCTAATTAAGGGTTGTGAAGAACACATTATCCAATTCAGCCTCCTAAATGTAAGACTATAAAGTAGATAAACCCAAATATGCAAATAATGAGAACATCAAGTAAATCTCATCACATTCAAATGTTAAAAGCATGGATCTCATTTCCTAAGTTTTAATATTACTATTTGTACAAATTTAACCAGAGGTTTTCTTTTCAGATTATCAACAGGGGGCCTTTAAAAGTTTACCCATATACAGTACCTGTCTTTTTAAAATTTGTCATTTCTTGCAATAAGGCATGTATTCTTTGGAATGCATGATGAGCATGCATATCTACATTTCACCTGGTATTTTCAAAAATTTTATCTCGATGTAATTTTTATCCAGGGAAATTATAAGCTAATTTAAATTTCACTTGAATGTCTCAGACCCCTTGCTTTAGCCCAGACTCCTTAGCACATATCCTATTTGATCATAAAGCTCCATTTTTCCCATTTCATCTCAATAAAAAATTGTGGCTGTTGCCAGCTGGAATTATCCTTGAACACAAAGGTCCTCTACTATATTGCTATATTGTAGAAGATACAATGGCAGCTGTGATCTTTATTTATTTGAATGAAGACAGATAGTAGTTCATAGTGGATTTTTTAACACTATATTTGAGATCCTTACCATATTTGATTTGTATGTATATATACACACATATGTGTAGACATATATATTTGTAGGTATATATACATAAACACATATTAACTTAACACTCAGAATTTCCTCCCAGACATGGGCCCATCTTTGTATAAAAGATTGCAACCAGCCTGGGAAATAGGACTTCAGAATCCAGCAAAGGTCCAACACAACTGAGCCGGCAGAAAGAAGTCACCAGCACATCCCAGTAACATTCTTTTAAGATATGTGCTAATTATGCAGTTGCTCTCAGTATGACATTTAAAGGCACAGAGCAAATTGAAAAAAGGAGAGAAACCTAAGAGGAATTGATTTGAGATGTATTCAACTTACTTGTATTATGGTAGTGGAAAAAGATCGTTTAGAAATGATTTACAAGGGAATCATTCGGAAACAGCAGCAACAGGCATATTTAAGACCATAAATCAGTAGAACATGAAAACCGAAGAAAAATCCATAAAGGTTAATGCACTTTGGAGCACATTTGCCTCTTAATTCATGGGAGTAAGCCAATGGCACATCAGAAAGAGGCTCTCCCCAAATAGACTGTAATTGTTCATGCTGAGTCTAACTACTATCTGTTCCTTTTGTATAGAAAGATTTTCTGGGTAAAAGTGCAAAATAAGCTCATCAGTGTAGAGTCCAATCATATCCTCAGCCCATGCCCCTAGGAGACAATCTTCTGAACTAATGAAATAAACAGGGATTTGGGTGCTCTTAGTTGTAATGAGCGCAATTCATGCCTAGGACTACAGGAGAAAAGAAGTAAAAAAAACCAAAAACACAACAAAACAAAAAAAATCATTAAGTAACAGGAGAAAAGAATATTATCTACAAAATTTGGGCTCTGCAGGCTTACAAACAAATTTAACTTCTAAAAGTCTTTCCATGAGTATATTACAAGTGATTTGTGACTACAGATAAGTGCTCCCTCCAGACTCAAAAGCACTTCAGGTAAAAATGAAGTAAGCCTCTTTAAAATGACAGCTGCTAAATTTTTTAAGCATATAATTTGGAAATTGAAGTGACTTAAACTCTAACCCTCAATATCAAGCAATCTTTTCTTTTCTTCCTTTCTTTTTTTTTTTTTTTGTGTCGGTGGTGGGGCTTGAACTCTGGGCCTGGGCGCTGTCCCTCAGCTCTTCAGCTCAAGGAGAGTACTCGACCACTTGAACCACAGTACCACTTCCAGTTTTCTGAGTGGTTTATTAGAGATAAGAGTCTTGCTTGGTGTAGGTGGCTCACACCTGTAATCCTAGCTACTCAGGTGGCTGAGATCTGAGGATTGTGATTCAATGCCAGTCCGAGCAAGAAAATCCTTAAGAGTAAAATAGAAAATAATGTAAAGGTAAAGATAATATCAATTTAATCATATCTTCTGGAGGTGTAATGTATTAAATCTACCCTATCTTATGTGCTTCAGATCAGATTGGCCTTTAGATATTCTAATTAATACAAGACATAGAGGAATCTAGACAATATTTCCTTGTTGATAGGTCAGTAGGAGCTGTATTAACACCTATGCAGTACATCCCATGCCCTGCTCAGAGAACTGTAATTTCCACACATGCTATATGAGGACTGCACTGTTACTTCATTTTACAGATGAGGATTCCAAGCAAATGAAAAAAATAGCAGTGATATTAACAGCAACACTTACACTGTTCTTATTATATGTGAGCATAAGTAATCATCATGTTTTCTTTACAAATGTATGAAATTAAGTAGTGTTTTAACTTCCATCTGGAAGAAAAAAGAAAGGCCTAGAAAGATCCATTATTTCCCAAGGTCACACAGCTAGGATATGGCTAACATATGGCTCTGGAGATCACACTGGTATTATCCTACTCTGCCCACCACTCTCGTCTTATGTAATTCCATGATAAAACCCTAAAATATGTGATATAGTGAGATCTTATGTAGATGGAGAGAGCCATGATATTGTTAAATACATATATTTCAATACATCCAAGACTACATTATTGAAATGTAATAGTTCTTATATCCAGTCATGCCTATTTGTTCCTAACTTGTGTTTTCAATCACTTATTCAGATATTTGCAACTGGAATGTCCTTCTGATAATTCAAATTTTGCCCAGCACAGATGCTTCACTGCACTACTGGGATTTTAATTCTCTCCTATGTTCTCTGTTTTTGGGGCTCAAACTCTTAAATAACTTTTCCATTTTTTCAAACTGCCAGACCTAGAGACACCTTTTGACATAAACTCTTAGTTCATTCATACATTAATTTTGCTCCTATCTTTCCACATTTAGGCAATATTTATGGAATGTGCTTTATGGGGTACATTGTATGGTATACATTACTGTAGGTGCAAAAGCATCCAGTGAATAAATCTTGCCCCCTGGGCTATTATTCACATAGTATATGACATGAATGGGGCCAACTGGATTAGCTCAATGCTGGAGTCCAGGCAAACACTTATGTGTTCCCCATTTCTAACATTCACACCTAATGAAGTTCTCATTAAATGAGATAAGGCAGAGGAAGTGACAGAACTTACTATAAGGTTATTTCTTTCCTAGGCTTCCCTAACATGATCTAATATCTGGTTTTCCTAGTTTTAGTTCCTGCTTCTTTCAATTTGTCTAACAGACAGCTCCCATATCAATCTCACTGAAACACAGAATACAGAAGTGCTTGCAGATTTGTAAATAAGCTTTGTTTTGCCTCGAAGCATGTTCAACTCCTTAACTAGATCATTCTCCCTCTACCTGATCCCTGACCATATGTGTCCCAAAGCAGCTACGCTTTCAGATGAGATGTTACTTCTGTGTGGCTGAAGGCCCTTGTCATTGACCACTTCACTACCTTCTTCCACAGCACACAGTTATGATGAGTCAATGGACTACCAGTTTTAAAACTTCTTAGAAGGAGAGAACAGGTTTTATTCATTGAAAATTTAAGCTACCTACTAGGTACCCAAGAAATAAGTCTAGCATTGTTTCACTTAGTTTTCTGTGTATTCACCAACAAACGTTGCTTTCTGTGTGCACCCCAAAGTATAAGAAAAAATATCCCATGGTTTTTTTTTTCATGCAGTCTATGAGGTCTACTTGTAGTGCAGCCTTTACTTTCAAAACTATAGCATGTAATAAGCTAGACCAGAGATTAGAAAAATTACCATTTTCACTATAATCTTCCTTTCAAGGACCAGTTCAAAGCTAGCATGCTTTGTAAAATTTTCCCTGACCATCACACTACTTTAATTCATTACATCATAGCATTAGTTATTTTCCTATATTCTTCTCATAGCAGAACCAATCTCCTGTGTTTTATGTCTTTGATTCATTTTTGAAGTACCTAATACGATATCAAGTAAGTGGATGTAGTATTTTAGTAAATGTAAATATTAACTTACTATGGTAATTGATATTTGTTCATTAAAAGGCCAAATTTTCAAATGGGTTATAATGAACAAATTTCAGGTTATGTTTTAATGCATAAATATGGTTGGACAAAAAGATGATAAAAGAATGAAAGTGGTTAAAAAAAGGAGGTTGTAAAATTAGATGATGCATACATGATGTTAAAGTGTGTCCAAATGAAGCATTTCAAAGATAAATTATCAGCAAATTAAAACTTAGTCCCTCTCTCTAATGTGAAATTCAGAGAATCTGGTTCAAGTTGAACGCTACTCATGCATCAGTTAAAAAAAGTCAAAGACCAGAAGAATTTCAAGTGTCAAAAACATAATGTGTACATCTGTTGGATAAAATTACAGTGTATGTTCCCTGGAAGAGATAACTGGTTACTTGGTTTTCTTCTTCACTGTTCCTCTACTGAGCAGATTTCATTATGTTTAATAAATGAATGCTTTCAGAAGCTCAGTTTGAATTATCTCTAATGAGCCTATTTGGTGACTAACCTGGTTTCTGAATGGAGCTTCTGTCTACCCATACTCTTGTGTCTACCCTTCCTTGTTTAACTGCTAACCTTAATAAGAAGGGCTGAAGAAGGTGAAATGGTACCCTAATCAACAATTTTTGACATGTCATAGAGAATAATCATTATATACAGCTTGCTCCTTAAACTTTTCATCTTTTTAAAAAATATGTTTTTTATTGTAAAGATACTGTACAGAGGGGTTACTGTTACATGAGTAAGGTAATGAGTCCATTTCCTATCAAGCATTGTTACCCCCTCCTTTGTTTTTTTCCCTATCATGCCTTTCCTCTCCACCTCTCCAATTCTCCCCTCCCCTCCAACACCCCCCTGCAAACTTGTAAAGTTCATTTTCAACATACTGTCTTGTATATCTCATTGCTACAATGGGTCATCCTGTATCCTTATTTCAGCATTTTGTTATTTTCCTTCCCCTCCCAAAATTAGAAAAATGTATATACAAGATGTAGGACACTGGAATCAAATACAGTGACAACACGGTTATACCATGGGGTAAGAACATACAAAGAAACAAAAAAAATCACATAGTACATTATAAGTACATTAAAAAGAACAATAAGAAAGATAAAATTTCTTGTGTCCCTATCTTGCGTTCATTTTGCTTAGCATCAGGTTATATGGTCACACATACATAGCTTTTGATCTCTTTTGCTTGTCCTAGACATATACTAGTTATTGCAGATAAGGGAAACCATGGGACCTATGGTTCTTTGGGTCTGGCTTACTTGATTTAATATAATTTTTTCCAAGTCTTTCCATTTCCTAACAAATGGGGTGGTGTCATTCTATCTGATGGAGGCATAGAATTCATATATATGTGTGTATATATATATACATATATATGTGTATATATACACACACACACACACACACACACACACACACACACACACACACACACACACACACACACACACACACACACACACACACACACACACACACACACACACACACACACACACACACACACACACACACATATATGGTTGGTCGTGGGGCTTAAACTATCAGCCTGGGCGCTGTCCCAGCTCAAGGCTAGCACTCTACCACTTGAGCCTCAGTGCCACTTTCAGGTTTCTGGTGGGTAATTGGAGATAAGAGTCTCATGAACATTCTTGCCTGGGCTGGCTTTGAACCGTGATCCTCAGATCTCAGCCTCCTGAGTAGCTAGGATTATAGGCATGAGCCACTGGCGCCCACTTCTTACAGAGCCTTTTGTATTTGGAAGCCACAATCACCTTCCAAAGTCACGTTTGGCCATGCATTTCAATATGACAAAACGGGCTTTTATAGTAACAACATAATATCAAATGTGAACCAAGCTAATATTTCAGCCAGTGTTCCAGAGGCATCAGTGTCATTTTCTTCTTTATAGATAGTTTCATAAATAGATCTACATGTTATATATGAATTAAAGACTTTGTTTTATCATTCTATTTTATTCACTTTTCATATCCTTTATCAGGCCAAACCATACTTAAAAATTCTGCTCATAAATCTGGGGTATAGAAAAGTAGAGATTATTATATTTGTATATTGAATAAGACAGAAAAAAGAATAGTCTGTCTGGCTGATAACTTGGAGATATATGTATCAATGGTAAAGGCATTGAAATGATAGACTATTCAGCACTTCCAAAGAAAAAGTAGATTATATGAAAGAATCACAAATACAATGTTATCAATTCCTGCAGAGCTGGTATTCTGTGGCTTACAATGATGACAAATACCTAAAACACACCACAGATTCAACAACTGTTGAAGAATTAATGTTTTCTGCCTGCAACCAGTGGCTCACAATTTTAATCCTACCTACTTAGAGAGGCTGAGATCTCAGGAACCTGGTTCCAAGCCAGCTAGGCAGGAAAGCCTGGGACATTCTTATCTTCAATTAACCACCAAAAGGCAGAAGTGGAACTACAGCTCAAGGTGGTAGGGTGCTAGCCTTGAGCAAAAATGCTAAGGTATAGTGCCCAGGCTCTTAGTTTAAAAGCACTAATACTAGCACATTTAAAAAACAAACAAACAAGCAATAATTAATGTCTTCTGGTCAGTGTCCTACACTCAAGTTGATTGTTATTACTAACTGCACCTGAATAGGGAAGAGATAAAAAATGAAACAAAAAACCCAACAAACAACAAACCAACAAGAAAAAATTCTATGGAAATAGCTTTAGTATTAAAAAAAGGTCTGAAATAATACCTGATTTCCTCTGCAATATTTCCTGTTTTCAAAGCAACAGAGAAAATTTAAGGAATATATGCTTTGCCATCAGACAAATATGAAAGAACATCTTGATATGAAACATTTTTTCAGAAAACCATTCTATCTTATATGAAATGGTGAAAAAATTTCCAGATATCATACTGGAAATTTCCAGTAGATGTATTGGCGAAATTTCCAAGCCAATTTCCTTTGATACAGTTTATATTGAATATGACAAACATCAATTTCAATATGATAAAATGGGCTGTTACAGTAATAAATTGTTTATATTTGAGCTCAACAATGAAAGTATAGCCACTGAAAAAAGTATCCATAAGCTCAAGTGTTAGGTTTGCAATTATCATGTACATATTCAATTGTTATGACACTGAATTCATACTTTTTAATACCTCTTCATATATTATCTTTAAGTAGTTGCACAGAGTATTTGCAATTTAACAAAGCAGTTCATGTATATACCGCCTCTTGATCAGTGGCTCCCTTTTCAACATCCTCACCCATCCACCCTACCCACACCTTCCCTTACTTTTTTGAGCTGTTTAGTACATACTTTGATTATTAGAATGCATTCTCGCCCCAATTCCAGCACCAGTGTCCTGGTGTTTATTGCCTTTTTAAGGAATTACACAAGTTGAGTTTTCCCTTGAGGCTACTGTATTTCAATAATACATCTGTAAACACTTCTGTGTCACCCACCTCGTTTACTTATGGGTTTATAGGCTAATTCTAGCTACCACACGTGAGAGAGAACAGGCAACCACTCTCTCTGGGCCTGACTTACTCTGCTTAATATAATTTTTCCAAGTATTTACATTTTTTAAACAAATGGTACGATATCATTCTTTCTAATGGATGAGTAAAATTCCATTGTGTATGTAGACCACATTTTCTCTATCCATTTGTTCACTGAGGGGCATCTTGATTCTGATAGTGTTGCAACAAACATGGTTGTCCTAGTGACTTTACTGTAACTTGGTTTGCTTGGTTATAGGATAGTTCTATCTTCGCTTTTTTTTTTTTTAAGGTACACATGTGTACATATGCTTTACTTATTTATTTATTTTTATTGTGAAAATACTGTACAGAGGGGTTACAATTACATGGACAAGATAATGCGGATTGGGTGGGGGGATGGGGGAAGGATGGGAAGGGATGGGAAGGGGAAACAAAGGAGGAGGCTACAATACTTGATAAGAAATGTACTCATTACTTCGCTTTTTTTTTTTTTTTTAAAGAAGTTCCATACTACTTTCCAGAATGGTTTGAACAAGCTTACATTCCCACTAATAGTGTATTTGAGTTCCCTTTTAGTGGAATCCTTGCCAGCTTATATTTTGATTGTTTCTTTATAATGGTCACTCTAACTGGGGTGAGGTGAAATCTCAGTATTGTTTTGATTTGCATTTCCTTTATGGTCAGAGATGTTGAGCATTTTTTCATATGTTTATTGGCCATTTTTACTTTTTGTGAGTAGTTTCTCTTTAAGTTATTTGCCCATTTATTGATTAAGTTGTTGGTTCTTAGATGCCTTAATTTTTTGAGTTCTATGTATATTTTGGATATTAAGCCCTTGTCTGGTGTTTAGCTTACAAAAATATTTTCTTGTTCTATAGGCTTTCATTTTAACTTATCATGTCCTTTTAAGTTTGATGCAATCCCATTTTTCAAATATTTGATTGTGCTTCTGTATTTTGTTTTATTTTTAAAAAATACAGTTTTTATTAAGGCTTCAGTATTTTTCTCAATAGCAAAATGCTTTCTTTGAAATCCTAAATTAAAATATCTTTAGTTTTATATGATCATAGTTACTTTTAATTTGATAATTGAAGTCCAAGGTCAGAGTAGAGGGAGCAATGTGTGGAAATCAGTAACATAAGATCAGAAAGGAGACAGACACATTATTGACTTTACATCTAAAATTTCATTGTTTTCTGGTACTTAGCTGCTAGAAGTCGACTAGAGACATTGATATAGAAGTGAAATTAGCTGGGCGCCGGTGGCTCACGCCTCTAATCCTAGCTACTCAGGAGGCTGAGATCTGAGGATCGTGGTTCAAAGCCAGCCCGGGCAGGAAACTCTGAGAGACTCTTATCTCCAATAAATGATCAGAAAAACCAGAAGTGGTGCTGTAGCTCAAGTGGTAGAGTGCGAGCCTTGAGTTGAAGAGCTGAGGGAAAGCACTCAGGCCCAGAGTTCAAGCCCCACGACCAACCAAAAAAAAAAAAAAAAAAAAGTGAAGTGAAACTAGGTCCAAAATCTGCCAACGTTCCAGGTTCTAATATGACCTGTTCAATGACATCATAGAAAAGTTACCCATATATTCTGGTCAAAGGTTTGGTTAAAGTTTTCAGTATAGAGGTCTTTCACATTCACATTCATATGATGTTTTGGAAGTGATATAATAGGCTCTTCTTGGAAAAAGGTATTCAGTATATTTTTCTTTTTTCCAGAATGGACACAGAACATTCATTTTATTATTTGCCTTTTTATATTCTTAGCAATAGTCATGCCTGTACCAACTCAGCAACAATCTGCAACATGAGAATAAATTTCCCAGACATCTGAGTAATTAGTTCAACTAATACTAAAATCTTTTGCTTAAGAATTTGAGCCCTCGGCACTAGGAATGCCAACTAATCAAAGGGGACAAACAATCTCCTACCTACACGGTGTGCCTTTGTTTACATACTTGAATCACATACTGCACTAGGGGCTGTCTTGACAATGATAATCATTATTATTTCACATATGAAAAAATTGAAACTCACACAATTAACTAGTATGCTAAAGTTCATACTCCTCCAAGAATCATGACTATATCTTGAAGTCTATTTATTTGCTCTTTTATTGGTTGGTCATGGGGCTTGAACTCTGGGCCTGGGTGCTGTGTCTGAGCTCTTCAGTTCAAGGCTAGTGCTCTACCATTTACGCCACAGTGTCCCTTCTGGTTATTTTCCTTGCCCAGCTGTTTATTTGTTATTTTATAACACATCTTAAAAATGGCAGAAGCCAAGCTGGGCATTGGTGACTCATGCCTAGCTACTCAGGAGGCTGAGATCTGAAGATCATGATTCAAAGCTAGTGCAGGCAAGAAAGTCCATGAGACTCTCATCTCCAATAAACTACCCAGAAAAGGCCCAAAGTGACAGTATGGCTCAAGTGGTAGAGTGATTGCCTTGTGAAAAGGAAGCTCAGAGACTGCACCCAGCCCCAGAGTTCAGGACTGGCAAAACCAAACTAAACTAAACCAAACCAAACCAAACCAAACAACGACAACAGCAACAACAAAAATGGCAAAACCAATAGGCATGCAAATTTAGACGAATGTCAAATATATGACCTAGATTCAATGATGTTAAGAGTAGAGAAAAACTATATTTTTCCTAACTAAATTTTACACATTTTGATAGTTTCATAAATCTTTTGCTGTACCACTGTATCCTGAACTGCTTTAAAACCTGTGTGAAGTATCATGAATATAACTTTATAATGAATATATAGAAAGAAGTGACACGAGAAGATTCTGGAGTATTGGTGTGTTTATTTCCCAGTGCCACGTGTTACCAGTGCCATGCACAGGCCCTAGGAAGAGTGAGAGACTTGGCATGAGGTGAAGACTCCAGAGTTTTCAGGCCAAGTGCAGAATCTCTCTCTTTTGCTTCAGTTCAGTACTGTATTCTCCAATGACAAAAGTGAAAGAGTAATTAGACTATGTGGGTTTCTCTTTAACCTGGTTGGCCACTTCCCCTAACAGCACAATTACCCTGCTAATGAGATTAAATTTGGTTTAACTAGAGGATTATTTCACTGCAGAGCCCCCGCTGACTGCTGTTCCCACAGGATCCATAGCTCTGTTGATGCACCCATCTAACATTCATTTGCCTTAATGAAAGCCAGACAGAAGAATTGGGCTTGCACAGTAGCGAAAACCACAAGGGCTTTTGTTTATATTGAAAAAAGAGCCTCATTTAGTCAATCTGAATCTTCTTAATACCCGGTGAAATATTTATTAATGAGTATCAGCACAGCAAGTCAGGGAGCCTTATTTGCATTAATTTAAACCATAAATAATTGAACGTAGATTTCATTCCTTAAGTCATGGTTTCAGAAAAATCCTCAGTAGCATGCTGAATAAAAGAAACCATTATTGAGATGAAATGTATTAAAAGTTAAGGATGGTAGATGTTTTTGCCTGCCCTTAGACGGTATGCATCATTTCCTGATAATGCATTATTCATTATCCTATTATATTCACCTCACTAGAGGTGACACGATGAGACACTAGCAATTTTTTTTTTCTTATTTCTTTAGGTCAGGATTATAGGGAAACTGCAGCAAGCTAGGCCATTCATCAGGTTGGACCCAAAATTAGTTGTGAGGAGCCTTGGGTATCCCTTTATTCACATAGTCACAGAACACTTAATTTGCTTACCATATGTCAAGCATGACTACACAGTAAGAATGAGAAATAGACCAAACAAAGAACCTGTTCTTTGGGAACTCATGTTAAAGCGACGAGTCCAAAAACCCAAATCTCCGCCGGCCCGTGGTCATGAAATAAAACTAAAGTGTCTCAGACAATATGAGAGTGAAGGCAATAGTGGGGAACAGCACCTGAACTGACAGAAGTGTTAGAGCATACTACATGGATTCATGGTATGTTGTTGCATGTAACTTTTATACATTTTCATTTTATTTTATTTTACTCACATGTAGGCATGTGATAGCTCTTGATATGCTAGATCTTACTGTGACTTATAGTGGAGGAAATAAAAAATTCCAAGTAACTGATCCACAGAGAAAAGGATTTAAGAATAATACTAGATAAGCTAGAAGCACTAATAATTATACAGGCCACGCTATGGGTGAACATACATCATCCCCTCCTAGATCTAGGCTCTCTGAATCCAGGAGATGGGATAGATTTATCACTGTGTTCTCCACAGTGCTTAGCATAGCATATTTATTAGCAGCTATTTACCACAAACTTTCTTCATAAAGCAAGAAGATGTCTGCTCTAAAAATAGCTCTGTTAAGGTTGGCCTCTAGGAAGGAATTATACATTCCTTGTTGCTGGCCAATGCTTAAGATAACGTTGTCCGTGTATCTCTCTATCTATGAAAATCATGCCTAACTTAATGTGTACAGATTTTCCTAAATCTCTACCTTCAGGAAAAATTCAGAAATTACAAACTATATTACTGCTAAGGCAAATGTGTGTCTCTTATTAAATGACTTTGCAGGGGTATAGGAGAACTTTTTGATTATTCATAAAGAATATGACATTATTTTCCAGTAAAGGAATATAAGCGTGAGGATGAGAGGAAGTTAGTAAATAATGTCTAGCTTTCAGCCAACAAGAAGAAAATTACCATGCATGAGATCGCCATAAATGAGCTTCTTTCTGACAACTGATCTTAACATTATTTGAAGTAAAGGAAAGAAACCTTATTATCAGAGGATTACAAAAAAATCAGCACAAGAATAGTACTTAATAAAGTGACTATAAGTTAATACTGTTTTATGAGGGCAATAAAAGGGATATTATTGAAACAAAACAGGAAAATGCTTATTCTTGGAGTTGTAAATCTTCCATTAAGAGTATATAGGTGATTATTTGAGATATTGTTAGAGATAACGAAGAATCTTTTACTTCTTGGTCAATTGATTAAGTCTCTGGAGATGCTATATAAAAATGCAGATGCAATCAGAATATTGAGAAGGCATTGAAAGATATACAGATCATTGAAAGATATATGGAATTTACTTTCAAATATATAAATACTACGTAAATTCACTTATTTAATTTAAATGCAATTTTAAGATAATCTACAAGGGAAGGTAACTACATAATAAAAATAGTCTAATCATTTCAAATTTATTTTCAGAATTTTTGGATCACTTTCATATTTATTACTTAATTGAACGCTACAATGCTCTATATAGCTACATAGCTATAATGCAATGCTGACACTTTTACCTGGGGAAGGAAGGCATTTGACTTAATAAAAAGTTCATTCTAAAAAGCAATAGGTAGCTGATACATCAAGTTACCAGTATTTAACTGGCTCCTTTGAATGTACACTTCTTCCTTTAATGAGATCACACATGGTGGAACGGTAGTAAGTTTAGTTCATATGAGTGGCCTATAATTTCTTTGTATGTCGTTTTCACGTAGATTATTTATTTCGAATGTTTTGGGGCTAGCCTTTTCCATTCCTCTCTCACTACCAATGCTACTTTCACCAGCATATGGTTCTGTTTTCGCGATCTCTTTCACATTGATATTCCATATCTCAAGACGTTCCCTGGCTTCTCCTTTCATCACCCCACTCTCCGTTTTCAAGGGCTACTATGATATACATCTGCTTATTTTCCTGTATTTGTGCAGGATGATCATGAGAATTCAGGGTTTTTTTTTTTTTTAATGTTTTGGGATTTCTGGTAATGTTTTTTTCTAGTCGTTCAGGACACTTCTCATTTCAGTGAGGTTTCAAAAGAGCCATATTTAATATATGTATATGACATTAATGAAATATATGCTGAGATAGGTAAAAAGAATACAAATAGAAGGCACTCAGTCCATCATTCAACTCAATGAAAATATGTCACAGGGTGAGAAGGATAGGGAGACCCAAATCCAGTTCCTTTCATCAGACCCAGCTTGAATGACTCTCATAACATTAGTATCTAGCCACTCTGAGTGTTTAACCTAGTACTTTAGGATACTTAGTTTTTGGGGGGGCGGGGAGAGGGGGTCCGGTTGTGGTGCCTGAACTCTGGGCCTGGGTGCTGTCCCTCAGCTCTTCAGCTCAAAGCTAGCACTCTATCACTTGAGCCACAGCGTCACTTCTGGCTTTTTTCTTTCTGCTTATGTGGTGCTGAGGAATTGAACCCAGGGCCTCAGGCATGCAAGGCAAGCACTCTACCACTGAGCCACCTTCCCAGCCCCAGGATACTTAGTTTTATAGTATCTATTTTTGCAAAGAGAATACCTCTTTGGAGCTTAACCAAAGGGAGATAAGTGGAAGGAAATCTAATTGCATTATGTTTACCAGGTGGAGAGACAATAGTTTATCTCTAAGTAATTTTCATAGGTAATCACAATTATATCCAATATTCACCCCAGGTAAAAGAGTAGATTCTCAACATGACCCATATATGATTGGAACCCTATGATATAAAATATCTAAATTCTACCCGTCCTTCAGAATCGCAAAACCTTACTGTATGTAGTCTGCATTAATCTCACTCTCTTCCTTAGCTTTCACAGTCCAAGGAATGCAACTATGTGTTTCTATCTCATCTTTCTCTGTCCTCTGCTATTTTTTAAATGAAATTATTCCTCCAACTTTATTTTCAAATTCTTTGAGCATAGAAATTATGTCTTTTATTTTTTCCCATATTTCATAGGGTTCTTATTGCAGTCTGCCACTCATATTAGAACTCAAGAGGTCTGATCTTAGAGGTAATAATGAATAGAGAAGAGAGCACAGATTAGGGTCAGACAGACCTAGGCTGGCATCTTAGTTCTCTCCAACATTTAACTGTTGGACTTTCCTGACCACCCAGGCTTCTAATCTGCAAATGAGGAAATAATACCTAACTTGAGGGCTTATTACAAGTTTACCAATCATGAATGTTTTGGAATAGTGCCTTACAGTTTAATGCATGTAAGCATAGTGCCTTAAATACAGCAGCATTCATTATATTGTACGTAAAACCTGCAACAATTAAATGTTGGTTCATTTATATGCAAATGTGCTATTTAAGTCAATAAGATACTATGAGTATCATAAAAGTTATGCCACTAACAAAAGTCAAAAGTGAATTTCATCAATGACTTGTAATGACTGACTTTATAATGATGGCACCGTACAGAGCTTACTTAGAGCTTACCATCATAGATTTATACATTGTTTATAATGTATAACACCCTCTTGTGTATATTACCAGTATTTATAATAATAACTGATAATAATGTGGTATACCATTAGGCAAGGAAGCTAGCAGTAAACACTGACAAAGATATTTTGTATTTGAGCCTCTCGAAGCACTAACCTTCTGTACAGGACTACTCTTCCTCCAGGACTCCGGGTCTTACTGCAATGTGACTGCATGTCACCTTTTTAAGATGATCAGGGAAGGTTTAAAATATCTCCTGAAGGATTATCAATCTTCTTCAATGATCTTCTTTTGCTTTATAGAACTTATCATATTCAATACCATATCTAAAAATTTGCTTGTTTAGTTAAAATTCCATTTGCTTTACTGGAAAGTAAATCCCATGAGAAAGGCTTTTGGTTAATTCCATGTATTTCTAGAACCTAGAAAAGTGCCTGGCATACTGCAGCTGATCTTTAGATACTTGTTGCATAAATGTAAGCCTATAACTGAACCAGTTAGTGTTGCCCAGAGCCAATGGCTTTATGGCTTCTATCAGAAAAGACAGTTATTCTTCCAAAGCCTTATATTTTGTCCATTTTGTATTCTCCCTAACCACCAATATTACCTGGAAGTAAAACATAAAAATGACTATGTAACACTGCTCTAGACCTCAACATTCCTTTCTTTAGTACCTCACTAAGGTTGTTGTTTGATAATATACCTGAAAAGTAAAAAGAAGAGGATGAGTCTAATGATATTACTTGGGCAGAATAGCTTCAATTTATGTTTTAAAAAATTATCACCAATAGCATATTCTTGCATGTTCAAATCCTACAGCTCTCAATCTGGCCCCCTGTAAAAAGTAACATATGCTCACAATAAATCTTTAAAATGGCTCTATTAATAGAGTGACTGTGGTGACAGTTTTATAAATGGGCCCCATCTTTATGCAAACTGTGTTTTATTAGATTGCATTATAATGATTTGTAATAAGAATACCAAGACAAATTCTGAGAGAAGGCACTCCAAATGTTCCTAAGCCCGTCAGGGGTTTCAAAGTGTGGATATTGTATGTGGAGGACTGTGCATCCTCAGCAACAGCAGACACCATCAGATTACTTTTGCTACAGTTGTATGCTTCTCTGCCTGCTTTTTTCCCATTCAGATAATAACAGTCTAATAACTGGCTTTGTGTCTGTCAATCCAATTACTTCCCATTTGGGATAGGCTGACATTCTATTAAGTCAGAGGACAGATGGCAGGATCTATCATTACCCTCTGACTGAATCATTAGCTTCCTAGGCACACAAGCAGAGAAGGAGCTCATCTATGAAGTCAGGTGTTTTCCAAATAAAACCAAAGAAATAGATCACTAAAAATAATCTTGTTAACCCAATGTTATGTCAATGCCATGCCTGTGACAGGCAGAGCCATCTAGTTTACCCTTCAGTGAACTGAGAGGCTTCCTGAGAAAGCTGGATCAGGAAGAGTAGCTTACAGGCCATGTTTCTAGAACCCTTTCCCCCATATGTCTGTTAATTCATCCCAAGAAAAATACAACCTCAGTCTAGTATCTAAATATTGTTACCATGAAAAAGTAAAACAATTCTTTCATCAGATATAATCTCATTAAGAAACTGAAAATATAAAATACTGACTACAAGAAGTTTCCTGTGGGGAAAGTTGAGTGGAATCTAACCATAGCTAGATAACTGAATGTCTACAGTAAATTCAAATAAAATCATAAATAAATAAAATAAAATCATAAAAGTACCTTAGGATTGTAAATATTTATTGGGTATATACAATATAATTAGGAAAAAAAAAGAATTAAAAAGGAAGCAATATACGGCTTCATATTCCCTACTTTATCAATAATCAACATATAAAAGGTTCTTCTAAAAACTCTAGGTTAATAAACTTAGAGATGTTTTAAAGAACCTGTTAATAATGACAACATCAAATTTAAGAGAAAAACATGTATTATAGTTGGTTAATGCGTCAAAATCAAAATAGACTTTTTTTTTGGTTGGTTGTGGGGTTTTGAACTCTGGACTTGGCTGCTGTTCCTACACTCTTCACCTCAAGGCCAGCGCTCAACCACTTGAGCCACAGCACCACTTCCGGTTTTCTAGTGGTTTATTGGAGATAAGAGTCTCATAGACTTTCCTGCCTGGGCTGACTTTGAACCTCGATCCTCAGACCTCAGCCTCCTGAGTAGCTAGGATTACAGGTGTGAGCCACAGGCGCCCAGCTAAACTAGAACTAACTTCTAAGAATCAATGTGGTAAATAGTATCCTCTTCATAGATTCTAGCTGTATATTTGACATTTGATGTCTTCCTTGGGTTAGAAATGACAGTAATGGAGACACATATGATGTTATGACAAGAATACAGCCTGGGAATTGGAAGAGCAATATGCCAACATGGCTGCACCATTTGTAAGCTGTAGGCATCAGTTTACTCACTTGATTCTTTGAACATAGCCTCACATTCTACAGTTTAGTATGAGATGCTGGCAGGATTTGGCTTTTTTTCTGTTTTTCCTAATTATTAAGTAAATCCCTCAGGGCCCCATAAGGAAACTGAATCATCACTGCTATCTTATTATGAATATTCATTTCCAAAGGCTACACAGACTAATAAACTCCCTGTTGCAAGGAACAGAGGGTCAACATGTTAAAACAAACAAAAAGCAGGGAGACGTTTGCGTGCTGAACCACCAAAGCAAACAACTTTATAGCCTTTTAATGAGGATTGTATTTCACGGTTATGGTTATAGGGAAAAACAGATCCATTAACAACTATTATCTCTTTCCTAGGTGTCTTCATTCCTTACTTATAGAGGATAACAGTACATTCAAAAGTGGTTACATATGAACTCTCTTGTGTAATACCTAATTTTCAAAAAGGTTCCTTGAGTTACAGAGTTTCTTCAATTTAGCATTTAAGAAAACATGTGCAGTTAGTAGATGCTTTGAAAAACAGCTGGTTACCCTGAGAGGTATTCACTCAATAGGCCCAAAGAATCTAGCTACTGAAAAGAAGAGAATGATCAGAGCCGGCAGTTGCGACATAGACACATTCAGGCTATTATCAGCAGCCTGGACAACTTCCAAGCAACTTAATATAAACATGGAAGAAACATCTGGTCTAAAATTTAAAAAAAAATGAAGTCTGAAAGAACTGAATTGAATATAGTATCTTCCAGGTGCTAACCGAAGAGATGGAAGAGTCTAGTAAGTTTGAATCAGGAACAAGGTGATTTAATTTTGAGATTTCACAAGCACTGAAAATTAAGCAAGAATGCCCATGTGGCAGGCATTGCCCCTGGTCTCACAAAGAAGCCAGGTAGGTTCACTGTTATTGGTAAAGTAGTCAAAAAGGTAGAGAGCCAAGAAGTTTCCTGAAGTAATTCACCATTTGGAGTGGGAGACAATTAGGCTTTGACTCAATTAGAGCAACAAGATAAAAAGATCATGAATATATATGATATAACTTCTCCAAAGAGTCACATATTTTATTGGCTGAGAGTGATAGTGAGCTATAATACAGCTTCTCAGGTGGTGAAGGTATGATTACTGCTGCTTGGGCCTGGCCCAGGCAAAAACACAACACTCTAATCTGATGAACAAACTAAAAGCAAGAAGGACTGGAATGTGGATCAAATGGTAGAAGGCTCACCTAGCAAAACTGTGGTGTTAAATTAAATCCCCACTACTGCCAATTAACAAACAAACAAACAAAAACAAGTTGTCTTTGCAACTAGAGTTGAAGAATATAAGAAACCGTATGAAGGGATCAACATTAATTAGAAACCTCTCACAAATCATGGGGTAAAGAAGTAATAGAATAGAAATGGGAGGAGAAAATGGCTCCTGTTTTCTTGTCTTCATACCTAACTCCCTCATTAGCTTCTCAGTGTACCAAGAGAACAGAAGGTGAAAAGGGGCTTCCAAAATGCAAGGGAGACCTTTATCCTGCAGCTAGAAGGGCAATGGGAAGCTGACCTTGGAGTTGAGTATTTCAGATCCACAGCTCAAAAGTTACATGAGGTACCAGCTTGTCAAGCTGAACAGAATGCTACTTCTGTTTCTGTTAGAGTCTCTTCATATCACTAGAATTAAAAGCATCAATGAAGATGATAAAATGAGGCAAAAAGCTTCCTGCTCAAGCTGCTCTTGGAAGATTATGAGGCTTCATTTTTCCTCAAATATTTTCCTTTATGAATTGAAAACATTACACGTGCTTTGCCAGAAATCAGCTTGTTTCCACAGATAAAAATAAGTGGGAAGGGCTAGGGAGAAAATGGCTCAAAACAGCCAAGGAGAGTGCTCGCACTCACCTGCCTTTCTCCCAATAGTACTGCTGTGTTCTCAAGGCAAGAAGACCTGGTGGCAATAACCACTCAGTTCCCTTGACACGAAGAAGCCTCTAAATCCACTCCACCTAAAGCTGACTACTCTTTTCTGCCACTTGATGTCTGTACTTGATGCACTATAAATGCATACTTTTTATGTCTTTTTTCCAGAACATTAAAATTGTCTCAGATTTTTATAGTTCCACTTTCATTTTGGGAAAAAATGTGTATTTTACAATCGCTCCACTTATTGCTTCATCATGGCATGGTAATTTTGATTTTTGTGAACAATTTTCTTCTTTGGCAGGTTTTCTTATTTTCCATATTTCGAAAAAGTGAAATGCCTGACTTGTAAATAAAGAAATCAGCTTCCATGGGCAATATGGAAAGTGCCTTTGGGGCATTTTAAGTGATGAAGGAGTATGAGCTGTTTAACTCTGATTTGAGTAGCAAATGTTCTAAAAGAACCATCTTAAATCATGAGAAGAACTAAAGGAATGTTGGCAGATCTGCTAAACCAGGGTACTTATCCAAGCTCTGTGAATTTCCTGATGCTACAAATAAAAATCTGGGTACACTAGTTTTATTCTGCTTCTTAGCTCTCATCAGATTCTCAAAATTTCTCTAAACTACAAATTTCCCTTAAACAGAGTCTTAGCCTCACATCAAAGACAATACTCAAATACGTTTTCACATCATGAGACACAAGAATATTAGTAAGAAATAACTGTAGATTTAAT
This sequence comes from Dipodomys merriami, assembly GCF_024711535.1. Taxonomy (NCBI): domain Eukaryota; kingdom Metazoa; phylum Chordata; class Mammalia; order Rodentia; family Heteromyidae; genus Dipodomys; species Dipodomys merriami. The sequence goes on along the minus strand of NW_027206068.1, from coordinate 63,980,725 downwards.
TATAGCCCTAGATATTATAATGTCTCAATCTGAGTTAATATTTATTTTTTCATAAAGATGAAATATTTAAAGAACACAAATCTTAGCTTATAAACTTATAAGTAAATATGTTGGGTGGTATGAAAATGTATACAAATGCATTAACAGAAATATGATAGATTCAAATAAAACTCAAATAGTGTAATTCCTTAGAAAAGCAAAGTCAAGGTCTGATAAAATAAACACCAGGCAGCAGGTACTTGCAAGGAGTGGGTAGAGGTAGGATGGGTGAAAATATTGAAAAGGAGTGACAATGATCAAATTGTATCCATAAACTGTTTTGCTAAAAGACAATTCCTTGGTACAACTACTTAAAGATTAAAAAAAGAACATAGGTCTATTTTAGAGGATGGCATTTGAAGAAGACTGCAGACTAAATATATTTGGATTTGAATCTTACTTTTGTTGTCACTCCATGATTTTGCGTCAAGAAAGGTAACTTCTCTGGTCTTACTTTGTAATTGTCTAAAATACTGCCATACCAGTAAATTATTTTACTAATTCTTGTGGAAATTTTGTTTTGAAATATTTTTCACTTATTAAGAAGCCATTGATTTTTTTATTTTTAAAGAAAATTAGATTGAGTCGGCATTATTGCTGAAGAATGTCTAACCCGTTCTTCTATTTGTCCATATAAATAGCCAAATGAGATTATAGAACCTGTCTATCTATGGAACATACAATAAATGTTCTACCATGAGCCAATAGAACTTCAGCCAAAATGTAAACAATTATTGATAACTTTGTAGTCAAACTGAGTACATTTATACATAACAAGAATAAAGTACAAATAATTTGTAAACCTTATCACCAACTTCACAAACTTCTGGAAACTAGGCCCCCTGGGTAGGCAGCTAATGAATGAGATCAGTTGCCAGCCTCCTTCCAGCTATACAGTATTAACATTCCACCATTGTCAGTGGAGACCAGAGGTGCCACACAGGCTTCAATTCCAGTCCCTGATATCCAACTCTAACAGAAATGATACTCCAATGATTAAAACATTCCACATCCCCCATCTACATGAATGTCTTCTTTCACTAAAACCTAATTATGCCTACAACTAAAGTAGATATTTAAACTGATAATTCAATCGATGTAATGTACATCCCACTCTGTGCTTCAGAGAGTTGAGTTTAAATGCCTTTTTTGATTACTAATTATTTTCTAAGTGAGTTTAATGCTTATGAAAGCTATTGAGACCACATGCCTGAGGATGAATGTTGTCTTTATTTGAGAAGCAGGTTCCGCAGAGCCTCTGGTAGCATGCAGCATGAAATTCTACCTGCAAATCCCAATCTGTAAGGCTTGCTTTGTGGAACTCAAGAACATTTAAAGTCAGAACATCTTTGTTACACTTGCTGGCTAGTTTAAACTCTTAAACAGGAAGACTCCTTAGCTCTATGAAGGAAGGCTGGGTACCTTGGAAATGTGACTAGTCATTTATTCCAAGTGGAATGCATGCAGCCATCCACAAGATATAAACAGTGTGAAACAGGGCTAACATGAAATTGTCACAGAGGCATATAGTCTCAACATATTTTCTACCAACTGTCTAAATTCTATCACATTAGTGCAATTTAAGGTGTTACAGTAAGAACCCCCACAGTTCCAGGAAGTCCAATCACATTTTTGCATCATCTGTTTCAGCCTCCTCAGTGCTTAGCAACAAGTAAGTGTCCCCAATGGGATGGGCAGAAACTCATTAGCAGCGTAAAGCTTTAGCACTATTAAGCAAGATCAGGTGAAGACATCTCTCAGACTTTTCCAGTGAAAATCAATTCTTCAAATTCCTTTCCTGTCTACATTGTACTGTATGCTCTGTTGCTCCCAGAAAGAAAAAAAAGCAAAAAGAAGCTTGTTTCTACTCCAGCTGGGAAAGTGCAGTTCACCCAGAGACCGATAATTCATTGACCATACTTTACGTGGTGAAGTAGGCTGATGCTTATTTCTGTTGGAAAGATCAGGTTGTGTTAGTTATGTGCTCATTATTTATGAGGCAGAGGGCAGCTTCTGACTCCCTCAGAAGCTGCCTACCATTAATGGTGCAGGTTTATTGCATAAGAATATATATTTCATCTAAGGATATGGTCAACAGGCTGGAGTGCTCTCTATCCAGACAAAGTGGCAAATGCTTGCACATTTACTATGAGATGATGAATATGTTAACTACATCTGAGATGGGGAGTTAGAAACTGAGTCAGAGGAATATGGTTATGAGGGTTAAAATGCACAGCTTACACATAAAGTCTATAACTATGTTTAACAATTGTGTACTCTTTGAAACTCAAATTGGAAGGAAAAAAGCCTTTCCCATTATACTCACACTGCCAAGAGCAAAATAACAAATCAACTGTGAAATGGATAGACTTAGACTAATTAGTAACTCTGTAATTATTATAAGGTTAACTTTATAACTAAACACAGTTAGTGAAGCACAGGGTTTCATACCTAGAAACCAAGACTACATCCTAGGTCACCAATGAACTTAGGACTCAGGACTTTCACATTCTATAGTCTTCATTTGAATGTAGCAAGTTGTTTTTGTTTTATTAGGAGCTGGTAATCTTATATGATCAGTGGAAAATTATATTAGGAAGGCTACTGGACATCAACTATTGGACATATCCATAAACACAAAATGTGCCCTCTTTTGTGCTTGGACAGAGGAAATAACCTGGCACTGAAAAAAAAATCAGAATGTAGAGTGGCACAAAATGGAGAGCTTCTGTGGAGCCTTAATATTTTCTCACTCAAGTGTTCCAGAAAATTTTATATACTGAATTATTAAAGCAGTTATCATCTTGTTAGAACAAATACAGGTCCACAAAATCCTCTGACCAATGCTTTTCTTTTCTTTTTTCCTTTCTTGCTCTATGCACATGGCAGAAAATTTGAACTTTACTGTGACTGGATTCCAAAACCTACTTTGTATTTTAACAAAATTGTGTTGACCATCATATAGAAACACGAAGGGAAACAAGGGAAATAATAAAAACATCAGGTATGAGGTATTGTAATGATGCAGATAAAAGACTGTATAGCATAGTTACAATAGTAGCATTGAAGAGAATGTACAGTGCTTAGATCATCTATATAGTCTGAAGGTAGAACACTCATGATTTGCTGATGGCGTACTGTGCCTGTGGGATAAGAAAAAGAGAGGTCAGGCATGAAATGAGAGGTTTTGGTCTAAGCCAGTGGAAAGATGAAATGTTTACTGAGCTGAACAAGATTAGAGGAGGAATAGTTTTAGGGAAAACTTCTGGGAAGTTGGTTTTTGACAAATTCAGTTTAAGATTCTAACTAAGCTGGGCACTGGTGGCTCATGCCTGTAATCCTAGCTACTCAAGAGGCTGAGATCTGAGGATCATGGTTCAAAGCCAGCCCAAGCAGGAAAGTCCCTGAGACTTAACCATCAGAAAACCAGAAGTGGCGCTGTGGCTCACTTGCCTTGAGCTGAAGAGCTGAGGGACAGCAACTAGGCCCAGAGTTCAAGCCCCACGACTGACAAAAAACAAAAACAAAAACAAAAACTGACTAAACAAAGTGGAGATGACAATGGAGGCAGTTTGCTATGAGTCTAGAGTTGAGGGACTGGCAATGTATATAAAAATTTAAAAATTATTTGTGTATAGTTGGCATTTAAAGTCATGAGACCTGGAAATGGATCTGATAGAAAAGAGAAGAGTGGTCTTGAGATAAAGCCTGAAGGTTCGTAGTTATCAGGAGGAGAAGACAGAGAGCTCACAGAGAAAAGCAAGTGAGATAGGAAGGGAGCCAATCAAGAACCCACAGGTAGTACTTAGAGTATGTATGAATGGTAAGTTCTCTTCACTCCAGAAAATACCATTGATATATTTCACAATGGGTAAGACTGGAAGCATTGGGAAGAATTATCTAGGTCATGTGACAGATAATGGTAAATAATTTATTTAACCTCTATGAATGTTATGAAGTATTCCCCTGTCCACTAGTTCATATGCTAAAGCCCTCATTTCTATTGTGAAGGTATTAAGCCATTTAGAAGTTAAGTGTATCATGAATATATACATTCCTTCCACTAGAACTAGTGTCCTTAGAAAAGACACCAGTGACCCCTAATGGTGTGAAGACACACCAAGAAAGCAGCTATGCATCTAGCAGAATCTGGTTATGCTGACACTCTAGTCTCAGACTTTGGCCTCCGCACTGTGCAAAATAATGTCAATAGTCTAAGCCACTGAGTTTATGGCATTTTCTTTTAGCTATTCAAGAAGAGAAAGACATTAAGCCTCTTATAAAACACCACCAATATGTTGCGGGATTAAATGACTTAAGCCATAAAAGGTGCTCAATACAATACCTGACAAAATGCTCAATAAATGTTACTTATCATTATCATTGTTATTTGTGAATCCTTCCTCTTTTATGCTTAAAGCACTTTCCACTTACACAGTGATCATTCAGAATTTATTTACAACCCTAAAGCACAACTGTAACAATTGTGGACTTCACAACTTATGTAAGAATTCAGAAACTGGTTCATCTTTCATATAATGTCCACAATTCTAGCTTAAGTGGTAGATACTAACTACAAATGAGAAATATTTTCACAGGATAAAAAAAACAAGATGGGACTTTCATCGTTTAGATATATCTCCTCTGCATGCATACTTGGGAGGTAAAATTTAGTATGATGCATAAACTACAAATTTTCTAATGTCTATGATGATAAAGTTATTGTTAAACTTTATATGGCATTTTATTATATGGGAAATAGGAAATAACTGAATAGAGATCAGCAGCACATGCCAATTGATAGAGTACAGACTTTCTATGTGGTCTTGAGCCTGAGGGAAAATGCTTTCAGGTGCTGAAGATGTTATAAGAACTTGTATTACATTTCTGCAATTTATGCTGATACAGAATACTTCTTTAACTTGCTTTTGAATGTACTCAAATTTTCTCTGGGTCCTCCCTTAAGTGTAGTTCCCGCAACAAGGATACCTTCAGGAGAGCATCCTCAGTTGCTGGCTTAGTGGATCTGCAGAAAAGCAGGTGCTTTGAAGCCATGTCTTATGCTGCTGCATGGCTTTATCTGTGCTCCAGCTGTTTTCACAGGGGCAAGAGGTAGCTACCTAGAGTGACAGATGTGACTTAGGCGCCGATGATAACTAAGGCTGGTGGTAAGAGCACTATAGATGCAAGACTCACAAGCTCCTCTGAATGAGGTCCTCTGGATATTGGCTTTTGCTTTTCTAAAGGGTTGGATGATACGAGAGACTCTAATACTCTAGTGTCCTTGAAAAAAATTAAAATCTGGTTTAAAAGTTCTTCCTTTTGTGGGGAGTGGTGTATTCGGTTTTACTCCCCCCCACACCCCGTTCTCCTTGTCCCTTCCTTGTTTTTCTCTCCAGTGCTAGGGAACCCAAGGCCACACCTTAGGCAAGTATTCTGCCACTGACCTATATTTGAGCCGAACCCACTGGTTTCTTCTTTTTACAAAGTCACCGCTTGCTGTTATATCTGGCATATGGGAAAGCAGTTGGGATATGAGGTAAGAAGGCCCTTTAGAGTTTCTAAAGGAAAACTAAGATTTAAACACATGCCTTCTTTTAACTTCAGCTTGGTGACTGGACATAACGGCGTTTTCAGATGCTGGGGATAGAAGGGGACAGGCAGTTTGGAGAAATTAAGCAAGTGCATAGGGAGGAAAGAGTATGGGTCATTTTGTTCAAGTCATTTCAGGTCCTCTCTGCCTTAGGCCTCCATCTCTACACTAAACAGTAATGAGAAGATAAAAGTCTCTAATTGTGATTCAGTATAGTAATCAGACAAAGAAAAAGAGAACGAAAGGAAGACTGAAAATATTTCTCAGATCTATGGAAAAGTCAAAGAACGCGATTATTGAAAAAGCTGATTTGATCTAATGCCTGTATTGTTATTTTTGTAGTTAATAGGATACACTTCAACGTGTAACTGAAAAAAAAATATATGACAACTCTGATTGTAGCAATTATCCAGCTTACTAGGTCTGAAAAACATAATTTCAAGTTATTATTCTGATAGAGATGGCACTTTGAGACTGGTTAATAGAGATTCTTTTTGCTCTGTGGCAGTAATCCAGGAGATGCCTATCTAGGGTTGGGGACACCATTACTGTGATTTAATCTAGTGGTGTTAGTTGGGCATATGGGAATTGAACACATGACCTTCTTCTCACCCAAACCATGCTCTACTTAACAACAATATACGATACTATTGTGTGGTCACATAGCTGCGGAGGGCCTGGTCTAGCACATCTGTTTAGGAGTAAAAACCAGCAGTCAAGCAGTTAACTGCATTTGGGAAAGCAAAAGGAAAAGAAAAATTAATGGCTTCTTTTTTTAAGAGTGAGCCTGACTGCAGCTGTGATTCTTGAACAGCTTGTTCTGAACTACATGGCCTTCCAGCCTCCCAATCTTCCCACTATGTTCCATGCTCAACTAGCTTTCAACAGCTTTCCCAAAGCAACCCTTCAGCATACTAAACTTGGGATTCTTTAACACCAAGTAATACTTTTCTCTCTCTAATGGGATAATTTAGCCCTCTGACTTTCACAGCAGATGCATTTAAGACTCAGTGATGTCATTTAATTACAGACTGAAGAAATCTGAAAGCATCATTACAAGTAGCCTCTCCTGTCAGCTCCCTGATGGAGCCTACCAGCAATGCCACACACAGGAAGAAAGGACTCCAGGGAGGAGGAAAGAAGTATAAATGGACCAGGTCAAGGCCTCCATTCCATCACCTGAATATTGATGTCCAGGATTCTCCATATATCACCTAGGTAAGTGGAGATAAAACTTGGAAAGGCAAAGACCGAGGGTCCAAATTAGAAGGCAAATGAATGATCAGGTCAATATACCTACTGAATAATTATTAAGGTATATTTTCTCAATTACAGTGGTCAAATTAAGATGGCCAAGGTGCATTTTTCTATCCACTTAATGGTCACTTGAAGTCTTAAGTACTAGAGTTCAATAACTGCCAGGCAGAGAAACAAGCACTTCCATTTGACCTTTGCCTCATGAGAGAAATGTTGATTTAAAAAAATAATATGAGTAAGGAGGAGAGCATGTTTATCAAACAAGAAAGTGCTTTAAGTCTAAGTCCAAGGTCTTGAGTTCAACCCCTAGTGCAATGTCCCACAAAAGAAGAATTGATTAAAACTTGACAGCATTACTCTCCCAAGTCTGTACTAACTTGTTTTTGAGGACATGCATTTCCTTATAATTATAAATGAAGAAGAAAGAACTAAGCTACCTTTGTCAGTTTGTTCAAGTCTAAACCTTCTTCCTTTCTAAATTGGGTTTTAAAACTGCCTACAAGCAATAATCCCATTCACTAAATTCTGTGGGTAAATTCAGTGGTTCACTGAATGCATACTTTATTTCCCTGCTTTAATGTAACAGAATTCAAGAACAGAAAGATGGATGAATAATTAGCATGGTGAGTGAGATGAACACTCTGGCTCCCTGCCAATACCAATCCTGTAAGATTCATTGTTCATAAAAGCAGTTATGACCTAAGGGAACCACAAATAGTGAGATGGCAAGGGTCACACTTTGATATGATGATGCCACACATAGCAATGCTTTATATGTGAGCATCGGAGTCCACATGTGGCCTGATTAGGATGCACTTAATCAACCACAGCCAACCCTGGGTCGCTCCATATGTCCAACTAGTGTTGCACTAGGCAACCTAAGCAGCAATGACACTTAAGGACACAATGAAGATATGAATGTCCTTAACTCCCAACTACCAGGAAGCAGCTGAAAAAAGTATGATTTTCAGTAGATGCAAAGGATGATATACATGGTAAAAGGCAAGATATAGAAGATATAAAAGACCATTATTAGAAATGTTACTATATCAATATCATGTGATTATATGAATTTTACTTTTGAACCGTTATAACACACCCAATATTGGCATTATCCTCCTGCTGAACGAATGGCTCAGCTTAGATTCAAACCCTAGACTATCCTGGCATAGGAGCTTTTCTACTCTACCCCACTGGCTTCCCAATGGTTCAGGCTGGTGACCAGGAGAATCCATTAGTTGGTGGCCTTGAAGCCAGAGACTTACTTGGTCTCTCTACGTATACCAGAAGATACTACCATTGGATTCTGGTATCATGTTCTCCCCCCCCCCCCCCCGTGTGTGTGTGTGTGTGTGTGTGTGTGTGTGTGTGTGTGTGTGTGTGTGTGTGTGTGTGTGTGTGTGTGTGTGTGTGTGTGTGTGTGTGTGTGTGTGTGTGTGTGTGTGTGTGTGTGTGTGTGTGTGTGTGTGTGTGTGTGTGTGTGTCCAGGTCCTGAGAACATTTAATTTAAGGTTACTGTCATCTCATATTTTTTCCTTCAAAAGAACATGTTTAAGGGGGACCAGTCCTGTGTGATTTGCATCCTTCTCCATTTCTACTAAGAATGACCCTGTTGATGAAGTCACCCATGTCAGGATCATTTTTCAGCCCTTCAAAAACTTTCAAGCTGCCTGATCTGAGCCTCATCTGTTCAGGAAGATTACTGCAAAAGAAACTCTTGCCTAGTGAAATCAACATGCAGGGAACATCAGACAATTTCTAATTGAATTTTGCCCAACTTTGATTAATGTTATTACCCTGAAGGCCCCAAGGATAGGGTACATTTATGTGATTTGAAACAATTCAACAATTTTATAAAACCGAGGAAGGATATTTGCTTATTTGTAAGCCGAGGGGCCCAAGTATGGATCTCAGAATGACTGCATACCCTTAGAGGTTACATTTATTTTAGTAAACCTATGTATGCAGAAACATAATACTTCCGAATGTAGCATTCTGACAAATAACTAGTCATGTCTGGATTGATGAATTCTGGATTGATGAATTCCTCTGAGCTAAGAAAGCTAACATGATCCTAACAAAAGTTTAAGACACTGGTTGTAGACAATATCACAAATCAAGCAGTCATGACACTTGGTTGCATTCATGTCCTCAAATAAATCCAATAGAAAAGTCTCACGTAAGGTAGTATTACAATGAAATCTTTTTTTGAAAAATAAGAGACCACAAGGTCACAATCAAAATTAGAAAAGGTTGATTCTTACAAACATTTTTAGTGTTATAAGTTATTAAATGGCATTTCCGGGTAGAAGTATTATTCATGTTTTGCAGGTGTTGAAATTACAGATAAGCTAGACAATGCATCCAAAGGCATAAAGGGCTGTGAATAAGCAAGAACAGAGGTGGGACTTGGGGCTCTGAGGTCCCTATCTCTTCTCTGACCATGGTGAGGCAGAGCTGAGCCTCAGATGGAAAACACAGGTGAAGAAGGCCCAATTTACACCATTCTCCAGAGGCATCTTTAATCTCTCCCACAAGATTTAAGTATATGGTTAGTTGGACTTTGAGGGCTGCAATAATCAAGGTTGGGCCCGGATACTGACTGATTGATTCTCTGAACGTCAGAAATGGAAAAGACCTTTGCATTCACCGGCATTTCCATAGTACCTTCTGTAGAGAAAGAAACAAACTCAGGAAGATGAGATGACAGACTCAAGAAAACATAGCTAGGATGTATGTGGCAGTGCCAGATCCCAAACTCAGGTTTATCACCATCTGGCGTATTGTTCCTTTAGTATCACTGTGAGTGAGGATAACACTGTCGTTAGAGCTTAGAATCTATAAGCAAACCAGTTTGTTTTTATGGTGAATCTAGGAACTCTAAGATTTGGTCTGATGTTGAGTTTAATGGCCACCCCAGGACACCAACAAAACAACCAGATGCCTAGAATAGCCCTTAAAAATTTTCATCTTCCAGCAGAACTTCTTCCCTAAATATTTTCATTTCCACACTTCATGGTCAGGAGTTGTTTGTGTTTGTGGTGTGTGTGTGTGTGTGTGTGTGTGTGTGTGTGTGTGTGCGCGCGCGCGCGCACGCTTCTGGTTATTTTATATTTCCCTTATGAAGAGGAACAGCATACTGCAAGTTAGCATTTCTTTTCTTTTCTTCTTTTATAAATCAAAGAATGAAAGGGACCTATTAGACTGCTGTTGAAATTGCTGACTCATTGGCTAATGCCTCATACTTTCAGAGACTAATAAAAGGCCATTTGCACACTATTGTGATGAGTCACCTTGAGGCAGAGCATATAATATCAGCTATCTTCTTTAAGGATTCAACATTCTGCATTTCTGCAAGCAAAACTTCACTTAGTGTTAAAAATACCTCAAGGCAAACGGGAGCTGTTTGCAGCCATCGACATGCCCCCTTGCAGGTTTCCCATTGGAGAATCTGCTGTGGGGAGCAGAGCTGATTGGTTGCCGATCGATGCACATCTTTAGATCTCCATGGTCTCCTAGGTAATGCCGAAGCCCAGCACACCCAACTGGGTCACTCCCACCCAATGTGGAATACTTTGTGACACTGCAATGCTGCAACACAAAATATGTATCAATGTGAGGGATTGTTTGTACAAAAAATAATTTTGGTAGAATCCTGGGAGATCTGGGAAAGTTGTCAAGTCCAAACAAGAGGCTGTCTCTATTGATATAAAAAGGCAGCTTTCAAAAATCTGTTATAAAAAGCAGCTTGTTTAATAACAATCTCTTAACATCAGATTTTCAGGCTCTCACTCCAACACACAGCAGAAGCTGCTAATACCATTAATGCCTCCTTTTCCGGATTTAGAGAAAAAAATCCTTCTTATTGATGTGGTAATACTGTCAAATTAAAAGCTAAAAGTGTGATTTGCTTTTAGATTCTTAGAAAGCAATTATAGGCAGAAAAAATTATTTCAAATATGAAGAAAATGGATTTTGGAAAGTATATTAAACTCCGAACAGTAAGGCATTTAGGGCATTGCCTGATGACTACAAATGAGAATATATATAGTAAAAAACGTTAGTGACCATTAGCTCTATGACAGTATTACTTGCTAAGCAAACTCTACCCCTGCAGCATCAAACTCTTGTTTTGCCAACCTCCTAGAACACACCATCCTACTATCTGGAAGGTACTCTTCTAACCTAAACATCAAAACATCAATACCTAAATTTTTTAACTGACCCCAAAGCCTATCGAGCTGTAAAAAGTTTCAAGGAGCAGTGTTTTCCATAGTTGGCTGGTGCCTTCCTTTCATTTTCTTTTTTTTTTTCTTTTCCTACTCTTTTCATTTTTATAGTCCCATAAATCCACACTTCTTACCTAGTACTGCAGCAAAGATAAGAGTTAGTAGTATTGGAGAAGCCATTAAAAAGAAAACTCATTTTTATAGACAAGGGCATTAAATGCATACTATTTAAACCTCTCACTTATACACTAAGGATGCCAAGTAGATATAAATTTTATAGCATCTAAAAGAAAAACCCTGTGGCCTATCCAAACAAAATCACCTTTCCAATACGACTTTGCAGAAGAAATTTAAACTCCAATAGTAATTTTGCATCCAAGGTACTCACTGATGAAGGAATTATAGTCACAGAGATGAATCAATGGAATTTGGTTGATTGCTTCATCACCCTCCATTACATCAAACCTTCTGAAGTGCAGGAGAGATCACAGGATGTTTGAGGTATGTTTATTTGGAGATACAGAGAAGGCTAAATCCAATCATCCCTTTTAAGGAATGGAACCTGACCATGCAATCTTAATTAACACTGTGACAATTTACTTAAAAATCTCTGATACAGCCCATGCAAAGCACAATCAGAAGGGAAATGCTGCTAACATTTTAGTTAAGTTAAATTAAAAGACAAAAACCAATGTGACTGAGGCCACATTAGAGATTAATAAAAGATTAGATAAGGCAATTATTGTTTGATACTGTTTCTACTGTATGGTACAATGAATGGAAACCAGTTCTGAAGCTTTGGTTAGGTTTTGATAACCACTGGAAGAAATAATGGTGGGAGACAGAAAGTAGACCCAATCTGTTCCATGGAAGGAACAGATATATCTTTAGTGAGCCAAAATCTCAAGTCAAGTTACATCTAAAATCAAGAAGGAGGCTAGGGATGTGGCTGAATTAGTAGAATGCATGCATAGCATCTAAGAATTCCCAAATCCAATCTCTAGTATCCTAAATAAGCCAATTATTGAATAAATTAATAGAGAAATCATTCAGGAAACAAACAACAAAAAAGATTAAGAAAAGATTACTGAGGGACTTAAATTTTGTAAACAAATGAACAAACAAAGGTAAGAAGGATTCATGAGGAAATTGCTTTCATTAATCATGTCTAGTTCTAGCTAAAATGTGAAAGTTTTGGGAGAATGTCTGCAATGTTCATCCATCAATATATTTTTGTAAATCTTTTAGAGCCACACAATTTTTTTAAAAAAGAAGCCAGAAAAGTGAATGCTTCTAAAGATCTAGGCTGTAAATAGCATAAAAGTGCAGCAAAGATGTAACTGCAGAGAGAACAGAATATTACCTAGGTAAAGTGCTATATCAAGACAATCTTCATCAGGACTTATTGGTATTCATATGATACACATCTACACACACACTTATATCTATTAGCTATATATAAGCTTAACCCTTCCAACAATCACACAAATTAATTCTATGATTATGACTCCTCCTATATCCAAATGGGGAAACAGAAGTATAGAGAGGTTTAGCAACTTGCATAAGGTTACACGGCTAATAGGTGGTCAGGCTATAATTAGAACCTATAGTCTGTTATGAAGTTTGTGTTCCCAACTGTATGCTATGATTTCTCAGCTATATTATTCCTCTATTTCCAACTAAAATGTCAAATTAGGCCATCTCTGCTCCCATTAATAATCATAATACTGTCATGTTATTTTTTTTTCACATGGAAACTCACTAACAATGTGAAAACACTTTAGAGCTGCTGAGTAGCAATTTCTCCTCTGACTCTCAGTGGGAAATACTTTTTCTGTTTGTTGTAGACAACCATCATATAGTTTTTTTTTTTTTATCAGAACTACACACAGATTTCAATAATAAGGTTGCCTTAACAATTTCTTCTAAAATATATTTAATTGTATAAAATTTAATCCATACACACACAAGTGTGCACACACATATATACAGACATTCTCTCACCCATCTCTCACCAAAAACACCCACACAGAACAAACAGAGGCCTAGAAAAAATAACAAACATACATTATTTTAACCAACAGAAATCTGGTAAGTAATATATATATTTTAAAATCTTGCCTGAGAATAAGAATCATTTAAAATTCTGGTAAAACTCACCACTTTAAACCTATAACTTCAGCACAGTACACTTGTACAAAAAGATATATATGAAGTAACACATGAAAATAAAAACTGTCTTGGGCCTTATGTGGACCTATATTTAGAACAAAATGAAAGCAATTCCCTTTTTTTCAGTTTAGTTCCTTTGCTTTTTTAATAGGACACTTTTGTACATATGTTCTTATGGTACTGAATTACAAATAAGTATTCCTAAAAAGCAATTAGGAGGACATCAGTAAAGCAGGGGACACATTCATGGCCCATCACCTGCAATGAAAAATCAGAGATCATGGTGTGTGGAGAACTCCCCATTTGAAGAAGCAAATCAATTGGTTTCTGGACTTAATCCAAATCATTTGGCATATGAATAGGCTTGCTCTTAGCCAAATGTTGACTCTTGAACATTTGGTAACTCTTAAGAAATAATATGTTGATGATTTAAGAGGATACAAATCAAACATGAATTGAATTTTGCACGCATTGCACATGACGTTAAAAATTAGTGAAAAGAATAAATGAATCATGTCCATATTCACAATGGACCCCAATTTATCATTCACATTCTCAAGTCCTTCATTCACAAAGAGGTCAATTAGCCGCCTTTGGTGGTTCTTTCTTTCTACATAAAGGAATTGGGCTTGGGGCAACACATGCCAAATGTCTGGAATAAGAGACAAGATGTTCAATTAAGTCCCAAAAGATGATTAATACAGAACTGAAACTAACGTACAAATCACAGCATCACAGAAAGCAGCATCTAAAAAGGAAAGAACAGTCTTCAAGGAGTATGCTGCACTGCTGTGTTATTGACTAACAATATAGAGACAACACCATCTGTATGCTTATCACCAAAGGGTGGAATTAGAAAATAGACTGTGACAATCAATAAAGAGATAAAGGGAAAAGAAACAGAAAAACTCCATTTTCCCAAGGAGCTAACCTATTTTTTATGTCATATACTTGGAACTGATGCCCTTACCTCCCTTTGTAGCTCAGTCAGAAAGAGATATGCACACCTTTCTTTTGCTTTATTTATTTATTTTATAGAAAGGGATTTTAAATATAGAGTAGGTAGGAATGTCCAGTAAAATTAAGTCTACTAAAATTATAAGCAAAAAGAAGATAAATGCAACTCTCTGTATACAACAATTATGTGTTTTAAAGATTATTTTAGGGGCTGGGAAGGTGGCTCAGTGGTAGAGTGTTTGCCTTGCATGTATGAGGCCCTAGGTTTGACTCCTCAGCACCACATAAGCAAAAAGAAAAAAGCCAGAAGTGGTGCTGTGGCTCAAGTGGTAGAGCGCTAGCCTTGAGCTGAAGAGCTGAGGGACAGCGTCCAGGCCCAGAGTTCAGGCCCACGACCGGATCCCCCCCCCCCAAAAAAGATTATTTTAGCCCTTCATCAAATTGTGTATCTTCTTCTTCTTTTTTTGGGGGGGGTGGAGTCCGGTCCTGTGGCCTGAACTCTGGGCCTAGGTGCTGTCCCTGAGCTCTTCAGCTCAAGGCTAGTGCTCTACCACTTGAGCCACAGTGCGGCTTCTGGCTTTTCTTTTTGCTTATGTGGTGCTGGGGAATCGAACCCAGGGCCTCATGCATGCAAGGCAAGCGTTCTACCACTGAGCCACCTTCCCAGTCCCTTATGTATCTTCTTTAAATCCTTTCTAGAAATGTCAAGAACTTCAAATCTCCACTTTTCTTTACAGATACTAGAATATCCAAATAGTATATTTTAGTTCTGCCTGGGAAAACAGTCCTCTTCTTCCTCTTCCTCCTCTTTGTGAAGGAGAGCAAATAGCCTTACCAAAAATCACCTACCCAAAACCAGTAGGCACCTGCAACTGTAAATCACCTGACTTTGGGTCAGCAAAAGGACCACTTCTGCATCCACTGTGGCCTCTCCTCTCCTCCCCTTTTCCTATCTAAATCGGTCCCTGCCATCAGTGGAGCTACAACTTCCTACCCACTCAGTGCTATACCTTCTTGCTGCACACTGCACCCTGTCTTCCAGTGTGGCCTGTACCAACTCTGCATGCCTACATCTGGTGCAGGCCAGATGTTTGGTTCTTCTAATAAACTCTCTTCTACCTGAGCAGGCATGAGGTCTTTTGGTAATTCTTACAGTATTCACCCTGAGTTTTCTGCATTCAGGTGGCCCTGCCAGTCCCATTAGGTAAGCATGTATACATAACACATGAAAGAGGAATAAATGAAAAGATCTGTGGGATTATGGATTCCTTATAGCTAACATGAACAGGGAAACAGATATAAATAGTTTCGGACATTCTGATAGTCATCCTATGCCATATTTGGACGAGTCTATGCGTTAATGGTTGACTACCAGAGTGGTGCTGTCCACGGGTGCTGTGGACTGTTAGGAAGTAGGGCCGGCCTTGTGAGTGGTCTTTAGGTTATCTGGGGGAGGCCCTCCAGTTGGACTGTGGAATTCCAGTCTCTTCCCCTTTTTCTTTGTTTCCTGGATTATGATGTAAATGTTTTTCTCTATGTGCTCCCACCAGGATATGCTTACCTGTCAGAGGCCCAAAGCAATGAATCTTGGACTCAAATCTCAAAAATTGTGACCCCCCCCCAAAACAAACAGAAAACAAACCCTCAAAACATTTCTGAGTTAATTGCCACAGGCATTTTGTTAAAGTGATTGAAAGCTGCTAACATAATATGAAATATTCTTCCACCAAATCCACAGGAAAACTACAGGAAATACATTCTTGAAAATATGAGCATAGCTATATGAATTTTGCTATATAAATCTAACATTTTTGGCAGAGGAAATTAATGTCATCTCCTGTCTGTCTTTAATAAGGACAATAAAGTACCAGTCATGAATATAAGAACAATGTTACATTAAAGCCATAATGACAAAAGATAGCATCCCTGCTTGTAATAAAAAATAATAATAACATTAAAAAAAAGAGCAATGCTACCTTATATCCACTGTAAGAAGAGGATGGACTGCATATCACTTGGCAAGGACTCTCAACTTGAATACGGACTGAAGGGCCTAACAGGTGGCTGTAAGTTGTTTTCCCAGGACATAAGCTGCAAATTATCAGCATGTACTTGTTTTCTTTTTTGGGTCAGTGGTGGGCTTGAATTCAGGGCCTGGGTGATGTTCCTTTCCTCTTTTACTCAAGGCTAGTGATCTACCATTTTGAGCCACAGTGCCACTTCTGGTTTTCTGGTGGTTAAATGGAGATAAGAGCATCACAGACCTTCCTGCCCAGGCTGACTTTGAACCCTGATCCTCAGATCTCAGCCTCCTAAGTAGCTAGGATAACAGGCATGAGCCACTGGTATCTGACTTCAGTATACACTCTTTTGGTTTTTTTTTTGGGGGGGGGAGGTCCTGTTGTGGGCCTGAACTCTGGGCCTGGGCGCTGTCCCTCAGCTCTTCACCTCAAGGCTAGCGCTCTACCACTTGAGCCACTTCTGCTTTTTTTTTTCTTTTTGCTTATGTGGTGCTGAGGAATCGAACCCAGGGCCTCATGCAAGCAAGGCAAGTGCTCTACCACTGAGCCACCTTCCCAGCTCTCAGTATACACTCTTAACTGATTAGAAAACCTCTGTGTGGTGGCTATGTAATTCATCCATGCTGGCTTTTATTCCTTCTCTGAACTTAATTGACAGTCAAACTACAGACAGATGACATTAAGAAACCTTGGCATGTTGCATTACACAGCAAAGAATTTAGGGGGGAAATAAAACCTTTCATTTCTGAAAGGATAAACTGAAAAAAAAAAGTAAGATGTCAACTTTTTTCAATAGTTGTCAAAATTATAGATCTGTAAAGAGTTCAGCCCATTTAAAACTCCTAAACCTGGAACACTAGAGGTAAAGGCAATACTCCATTTTACTGCCCTATATCTGGGTCACTGCTAAAGGCAACAGACGTTAGTTGAGGTAACCATGCATTCATTCTTATTTATTCAATTAATAAAGTGGTGTGGAGGAGCTGAGTGGACAGTTATAGTCCCTAAGGAGAAATAGTCATATACTTTGAATTGACATTGTGACTTTTTCATAAGTCCCAGTGATCACTGAAACTGGTCCAGGGAGGAGTTTCACACAGCTCATTGAATTCAATAAAAACATTGACTTTACTAGCCCCATGGAAACAGGAACTCAGACTAATATCCATAAGTTAAGGGCCATATACTGTAATATGCACAAATAAGATAGGAAGTTAAGCTTGAACAAAGTACATATTTCAAATTGATTCTTTTTCTAAAATATCAAGTTAAATGTCTTGAAACTCTTAGGCCATTGATTACCCACAGTTACTGAAGTTATACTGTAATGGGGGAGCAACAATAATAACCTCAACTGGGTCTAAGTTTATTGAAAGTTTATTATGTGTTGAGTTCTGTCTAAACTGATGTTAACATATATTACCTCATTATCTTTCACTTTTTTTTTTTCCTTTCCCAACATCTGTATTTGATGTCACTCTCCTTCCTACTAGAGCATCTTTAAAGCTTTACAAACATTTGAGTCCACAGCTGGTAAGGAAGCTGTATTCAATTAGAAATGAAGTGAACCAACATAGCTGCACATGGAATTGGCTATGCAAACACTTTCTGCCCAGGCTTCAGAATAATTCAAGATAGCAGCTTGGATTGTCAGGGATGTCAAGGGCCTGTAAGCCTTTCCAACTCTGCCCTGGCTGGTTAGCTCACTGGGGAGTAAACAGTACATTGTGGTAGGGACTATAGCTTAATCTACTTTCTGTAACCAGTTTTATTTAGACTCAATATACTGTATTTTTAATCTCAGCTACAAAATTTGAAAGCGACTATCTTTGATCAGGAGAAAACCAGATATAAGAGACATGTATTAATACAATTCTGGCCCTATTGCAATGATGGAGGGCATTCAAAGATGAAGATAAATGCCATAAAGCAAAACAAAATGTAAGCAGGTTTTCTACTGGTTTTGGTCTGCTGGCTTATGTTCAGAAACATCAGCTATCTACAATCTAATCCATTTAGGTTCAGAGGGTTTGAGGACCTAGTGCTGGTAGTGTATCTGCTGTTGCAGCTCTGTGAAGTTTATGTTTGCTATATGTCCATTTCACAGACCAGGTGACTCAGGTCAGAGTCCTCTAATGATATCATTATACATTCCCAGATATATTCCCAGAGTCACCAATGCAGTGGGCAGTGTTTTTGAGGGGAAAGAAGAACAGGCTCCAGCTCAGGAGAATGGAGTTTCGATACAGGCCTGCCAAAAAAAAATCAACTGCATCATCTTAGCAATGTTCTTTTTGTAAGTATCCAGAACATAAATGTCTTTGTGACAGAAGGGGACTGGGCTAGCTAATTTCCAAGAAATTTTGATAATTTTTATAATCTATGATTTCAATCTGATACAAGGAGAGTGTCTGTCTTGTGGCTTAGTTTCTTAAACATTATAGTTTACTGTCATGTTATGTTTCTTGGCCAAAGGAGGGCAGGAAGAATCTAGATGAAGCATTGTAAGGACTTTCTAATCATAAGAAGAATCAGTGCATTGCAAGTTCTGTTTTAGTGAAGGAGAGGGGACACAGTGGCCTGAATCCAGCAGTATAAAAGATTTGTTATGTTCTAATGCATAAACCACAAGGACAAGTGGCATCTTCCATGATGCCAGGTGCTGGAGACTTCTGTAGGAGATGTTGCTAAATATTTCCAAGGCTGTAGTAAGGTCTCTTGTCTGCAAACCCACGGCCGGTACAGCCTGGGATGCAGAGCACATACTACACAGAAGACGTAAATATGCAGCCCGGCTGTATAATTGTTGAACTCTTGCCTCATATATTCACAGTTAATTTTGGCAACTGATTTTAGTTACGGGAAGGGGAAGATGGGGAGGGGTAACTTCTCCTGTCCTTCAACTTCCCAGAAATGTATTAGAAATGACAGCCTATGATTGCTGCAGACAGTATCTAATTAACTGTCATTATAAAACACATGTCAGAGCCTGGGGCCTATGAAGGATCTGATGTCTAATGTCTTTCCAGAATAATAAGAGTCTCCTTTGAAACAAGCTGGTGAATGAATTTTGTTGTCTTATTAATCAAGTGATTTTGATCTGACCCTTGCTTTCCCTCCCTGTACCTCTTTCTTTCCTGCTGCATCCCCCCTCCCCTATTTTGGAACTCACATTTTAGACAAGTGATGGATTTAAAGCAATGTCATGTCATCATCCGCCTAGGCAATATCAATAAAGAATGACTGCAGAAATATGATATGGAAATGGAAGCTGTTTGTAAAACTATTAACAAAATAATGAAACAATTATTCCTAAACAACCATGAAAATTACTTACAAGCCTTATTTTCTCTCATTTTGCCAGAGCATGAGATTGCAATTCTATTTTCATTCCTATTAATTAGAACAAAGAATTTAATCCCTTTTCTCCTTCTATTATGCAAAAACAAGCATGGTTATTAGGGAGTTATCTAGCTTCCAATTAATTGTATTTAGGAATGAGTTGCAGAGACAGAATCATCACTGATATCCTCTAACTAGGAGCCTAAGAAGAAATGTGGCCTGAATCAACACAGTAGTTAAATAATTTCCCTTACTTCATTTTTCCATTCACAAGATTACTCACCAGGTTCTCTAAATGGTTCCAAGACAACTAAGTAAGCAACATTAGAAAATGAGGCTGAAAGAAATGAAACAAAGGACTTTAATTCACACAAGTTGTATGATATCCTGCAAATAATACACTGCTGGTAAATCCTATCCAGGCCATTGTAGGATTGAATGATGCATGCCTACAACCATTATGAGTTCCTAGGAATGGGGCCAAGTTCTGTATCTGCTTATTAGTATTATTGATAATGAGTAAAATTGTGTTTTACAAACTGTGAGTTCAAATCATCTTAGAGTGAAATGAGATAGAATAGAAAATATCAGTATGCAGTGAAATACATGTGTGCCTTTAGCAATGACCCCGATTTTGAAAATTCTTGCAGTAAAGCAAGCAGTCAACAAATATTCATGAAATAAACAGATGATCCTAGAGCAAATTGAGGTAGTATAAACTGTCCAGATACTTAACTTCAGACACATTACACATTACAGCTCTCCTCTATAGGAGTAATGAGAGTATAGAGCAATCCTAGTGCCAAAGGCCTGTAGAGAGGCCTAAGATTTCATTTCTCTGATCACTTTGGAAGTGAGACTTAGATACAATAATTTTCCTGTGAGTTTTCCCAACTAGATGTGACCTTTTAAAGGTTAAGAGATGGTTTCTAAAGCAAAGCAAAACAAAACAAAACACCCTCACTGTGTGGGTGATGTCTGCCTTATTTTAGCAAAAGCATATTTGCTTAGAAAATATCTTAATAAATTGCTCATTAAGTCAGTATTGGCTACAGCTTACTTTCAATGTTTCAAAACATAACTATCAATAAGCCAAAAATCACTTGAACAAGAGAACAACTTAAAGGTTTACAGTAAGAAGTGTCACTCATAAAGGCTACCATGGCAGAGAGCAGAAGGATTCAAGAGATGTGGGTCTAGCCTGGCATTTATGAGCATCTGGAATGAGACAGGCCTGAGTTTGGATCCCAGCCCCATTAGCGACAAGATTATAAGCAAGTCATTTGATTTCTTGAGCCTCAGTCTCCACAAACACTAAACTGGAAGTCATTTTTGAATCTACCAGATGCAACCATTGTAAAGTTAAATAGGGTAACACATGCTAAGCATTTAGCTTTAGATACATTAAAAGAAATACTAGTGAATAATATTATGATTACAAAATGACTGCAAGAACCTTCATGATACCACTGAAAGAACTGCAGGAAGGGTGCAGGTGGCATCCCACTGTTACACAAGGCTACCCACCGTGGCTTCACCAAATTCATGGAAGCAATGATTTATTCTTTGGCAACATATAATTTGGTTAGATACTTGATATATCATCATAACAAAGGTAAGCCTATTTAAAATATAGGAGATGATGCTAGCAAAATAAAGGCTCTTGCTCTAACTCCATGGAAAGTGATTCTGTTCTGGAAAAAGCACTGGGAACTACAACCTGAGTGTGAGGCTCCCTGTGGTGACTGCTAATCGTCCTTCTATCCTGGACACAAATTCCAAACAAAAATTGGCTCTTTTGAATATAAAACATTCATGATAAAGGGAATAAAGGAAATGTTGAAAACAACCTCAGATTTACAATGCTATTTAGGATACAGGATCAATATATTACATTTAGAGCTCTTCCTTACTAGAAAATAACCAAATAACTTCCTTCTTAGAAAATAATTACTTTCTTAACTAAATATGACTGTTCCCATAGTTGTTGATAAGGGGATAATAAGAAGAAAAATCATTATCCGTCCATCTACATTGCTTCAGGCACAAGATGTGAAGACAGACCCTAAGATAAGAATAGAAACCAGACACACCCAGACATATACATTTGATGAAACATCAAACACACGTCTGTTCAAAGTCTTGGGAATATGGTACGTTGACTAAGAATGCAACTTTCCATTTTAGTCACTTAGCCACTGGGTGGCTGGAAAATACAGTGCCTAGTATGTAGTAATCAGTATATGCTGAATTGAACTGGACACATGTCCAATATTCAGCATTAAATTTTAGGAAATTTATTAAAGTTATTATATAGGTAATAGATCATAGTTCCCTATATTATAAAGTACAAGAATCTGTGTATAACAGGAATCCCTTTGAAAAGTCACTCACTGCAGTATTTCCACTTGACTAATTAAAGTTATTATTTACATTCATGCCAGTGAAGTATAGGTGCCTACAGGTCAGCTGTTACTGTAACGTACATTTCTGACATTTTATACACTCTATGGAATCTCCTGTGTTCTCTTATTGCTTGCTTGTTTTCATTTGCCATGGGTGAGGGTGGCGACAAAACCTTTCAAGATGAAAACTAGCACGCTTTCTGAATAGCATTTTTCTTGATTAAAAACAGCTAGATTACTTCAGATTGTGGTTGCTATCTGAATTTTCAAACTGTCCCAAGTGTTTCCTTCCTTTGCATTCTATCTCATTTCCAAATTCCTAGTTTGCCTTTTCCACTTCAGAGGATCAATGTACTGACCACTGTTTGGTGTTCTCTACCCAGGGTTTCTAAGATGTTTTCTTAGTTCTTCATAGGCCCATGGAAGAAATGTATTCTACTTCTAATTATTCTTTCCTATTCCAATTTCTATTCTATTCTTCTATACTCAAATTGTTTAAGCCGTTGCCAGAGAAAACCTTTCTAGATGGGGTCATACGTATATATAACTCTAGGTACTTATATATCCTATTTAGCCAGGCATATTGCTTTATAACTATTGATATCTTATGTGAATATAGACTTGTTGAATATCGAAATTTGAAGAAATTATCTACTAGACTGGAAACTCTTTGAGGTGAAGGACTGTTCCTTAATGTATTTTCACCAGCACCATACGTGACCTACAGTAGACACACATTATATGAGTGCATTTAAAACGATGTTTCAGTGATTTTAAATTATGGGTCTCAGAACTGGTAGAGTGGCTCAAGTGGTGGAGCACAGCTTAGGAAGTGGGAGGCCCTGAGGATTCAAGAAGAATCTCAGACTACCTGGCTGTGTGGGGTATGTGACCTGGAAAGTCACAAGAGGACTTTGCATTTCAGAGAGAACAATTATGTCTTCTATTTCACATTAAGTTGTACATAGTTTTATGGAAGATTTCATATTAGAATATTTTCAACTGAATTCTACTAGAATTTTGAAAAGCACTGATTTTACTGTATCCTTCTGTCCCAGCTCTTGATATAGTTATCTCCTAAAATAGACGGGAAGGATATGACAACGGAAATACAGCCATGTGTATACAGTAAGTTTAAGATACCACATATGATGCCCTAATTCAATATATATATATGTGTATATATATATATATATATATATATATAAATAACTGAGGATGAGTGTGAACGAGATGCTTTACATATGCTGTCATGTGACCTCTCTAGACCAATATGATAACAATCACTGACAGCACCATCTTGTAAATAAGAACTTCTGTGGCTTAGTTATTGTTCCACACCTGTAATTCTAGCTACTCTGGAGGCTGAGACTGGAAAAAGTATGGTTCAAGGCTAACCTGTTACCATTTTTCTCAAGACCTCTTCAATCTAGAGTTGGGCCTTGTGTCACATACCCATTATCCAAACTATGACCTAAGGCCTAACAGGCCTTATGTCACAGGATGCAAAACTCAATCTCAACATAAACGGCAAAAACAGAGTAGAAGGCAAGGCTGCTCAGTGAATTAGGATGAATAAGTAATATGTTGTAACATTGTTAAAGTAGTATTTTTATGAAGAGGAAGTAATATACTATAGATGCAAGTATGCATGTAAGAATGGGAATAGTCTGACATGGTGGCTCATGCTTGTAACTCCTGCACTGTGGAGGCTGAAACAGGAAGATTCTGAGTTTGAGATCAATAGCCTGGTTGAATGAAAAGAACAAAAGAACGAAAGAAAAGAAAGGGAGCAGTAATATAGATAAGAATTCCTGGTTCTTCACTAAGTGGGGACATTTGTTTGAATTAGTCAATGTCTAATCTAACATCTGGTGGATGAGTGGAAGAGGCTACCTATAGAGAAAGAAGAACTTGGAAGCTGAGAGGATAAAGACAATGAAGATGGTGATTATTCAACTCCAATGAGAATCTGATTTGAACTTCAATGAAAAAACTTTAAACCGTGAAAAAGCTTACAAATCAATGGAATATCTGGGTGTATGATTACAATTCAGAGATCTGGGTAGTCTGCCCTTAAAGACTTCAGGGAAAATACCAGAGGATGAAGTGCACTTATCAGGTTTTGGAGAATCATTGTCAAGTACTAATTCCCTGCTTTTCTCCTCTGGAGTATGTGATCAGGAGACCTGGAAGGGCAGGGTAGGTTTATTTTAAAGGGTCAAAACATCCTTTTGTGAAAGAATCATGGACTACATCATGGCCATTTGACACTAAAAACCTTGCTACTTTAAAAGTTGAAAATTCTGAATTACGATCTGACATTGAAACAACTATGTTAAATTTTATCCCGTCCAAACTTCATTGAGGAAGATAAATATTTTCCATACTATTCTAATGAAATGTCACTACTAGTATTTTAGGAAGCATACTAAATTGGAATTTAATTTAAATAGAAAGTGAGTTGCTTTCCTTTAAAGAATTACGCTGTTGCCTGTGTTAAGCAAATAATAATTAACACAAGTACATACAGTTATAATTAGCAGGGAATTTAATTAAACAAATATGCCAACATAACCAGATGCATGACAAAGTAATTGTAATACGCCTTGCCAATGTATTCTTCCCCACTTCATAGTTCTCACATAGTAATTATAAAGCTATCTCTTTTTCATAAGCGCAGAAGTTCTAAACATAAGCCTCCTAAAAGCCATCTTTGAGTAAAAGAAAGTAAATACACAAAATCTTACTAAAAGGGGAGTGCTGAAGGATGTAATAAATGAGGCCAATCCAAAAGCCTGGTAAAAGTTGGGCTGATTTAGATTGTTTAGCCCTACCTGTGTGTTACCACACTGTATCCTCACATCAGTTTTATGGGGCTCTACCCTTAAACAGATAGAGACAAAACTGTATTTTTAAAGGATTGCTTTTATATCATTACCTCCTAGAAAGAACCTTGCTTATCCTTAGAAAACAAGTCATCTAGAAGTCATATGTCCCAGTGAGTCCCCAAAAGGTAAAGAAATAGGTAAATTAACAAAAGGAGAAAAATATGATCCACCGTAAAGTTTAAAATATGAAATTCTTAGTGGGACTCACTAGACATTATGATGAAAATGAACTATAAAACTTGTGGGTGAGGACAGGAGGGAAAAACTGGGAGAGAGCAAGGGAAGGGGTGACATTGCCCAAAATGAAATTTATTCTTTACCTGACTTACATAACACTCTGTATATCACCTTTATAATATCTATAAAAAAATAAAAAAAATTACTGAGCTAGTCACAGTAGCATATACTGGCTGTAATCCCAGGAAGTGTGGTGCTGATGCATGAAACAAAGCAAAAAACAAAATAAAATATGCATTCATATTTAATACTGAGGGAAGGAACATGTTGGATCAGCTGACAGTTTCCTTATAGGACAGCTTACAACAGAGAGGTAAATGATTAATTCAGAAAAGAAAAACTTCTAATTAGGTTATCTCTAAAATAAAGCCAGGTATAAAATTTAATATCACAATGAAATTCTACATAAAGATCTTAAAATACTACATTTCCTTTAAAATTTTTATCCTACATATGCAAAAACTATTATGTTTTTAATTAGCAAGAAATAACAGATTTCCATTGCAACTGAGACTTACGTGTGGAGAAACAGACAACTTGTAATACTTAAATCTATCATCCTTAGCATCATGCTGTTAATCTTGGGTTTTCAAAAGAAGAATGAGTCATTTGAAAATCTGATCTACTCTTCATTATAAACAACAATCAACTATTCATCCTGGCATGGTGGTATAGGTCTGTAACCCCAGCTATTTAAGAGGTAGAGTTAAGAGTATTAAAGTTTTAGGTCTCAGTAGGCAAACTTAGGGAGACCTCATCTCAAAAACAAAATACAAACAAAAGAGGTGGGGACATGTCTCAACTAACAGAGTACTTGATCTGGGTGTTAGGTTCAATCACCAGTACAGAAAAAGAAATAAAATCAACTCAACAGGTTTTTTGTGTGACAATTTTACATGGTTCTGGATAGATTTCGACCAATAATTCAATAAAAAGACAGATGGGCTATGACCATCAGTGTCAGGGATCACTTTCATTAAACAGAATTCTGACCTCAAGTTAAACTGACCACTTGGGTAAGATAAAGTGTAAAGTTACACTTCTAACTTCAAAGGAGATAATGATTCCTAACGCTCACACAGGAAACCAGAAATTCTGGGATGAAGTTATAAACCAAAAGCTCCAAACAAAACTACTTCCAGTGGCATACTTATTTCCGGGAAAAAAATACTATACTCCTGTGCTGCTAAAAACCCTTGAGGAAGGGTAAGCAGATTTTCCTCTCCATTGGAGATGCCATAATAAAACAATCAAGATGCCCCTTCTACTGCAAGAGAGAGAGAAAGGCTTCATACGTTGACTGGACAGATGATTAGTTTGTCAGAGATTATTCTGTCTTTTTACTAAAGTTTGTATTGGAGTTTGTATGCAGAAAGGAGCAGGACAGTTATGAGCCCTTAGGATAGGTACATTTTTAAACATTAAACAAATTATACAAACTTTCTCCCTTTGGAGGCTGGATACTTGGAGAGACAGTGTTCTACTTGTACTCAGTGCTGTGTTAACTAAAGCCAATGATTATTAATAAAGGTTTGCAGCCTGAAAGCAAAGGCTTCACTAGGCTGCAGAGCCTGAGGGGAAGACAGAGCAGTGGACATGTAAGGACAGAGGGCACGTGGTTTTCTCTCAGGAGGGATCCCTACTGCCCACTGTCATTCCTAAGCATGGTCCCCAGATGCACGGAAGTTTTGAAATTTAAGAGGCAAACATCCAGGATTCTCTGAGAATGTGCTAAAGAGGTATACTAATGTAACAAACTGGTTTCCAATGGACAATTCTTCTATATATCCTTCCATATAAGTAATGGAGTTAAAATTATAAATATGTTCTAATAATACAAGGCAGTATGTCTTTAAACATACAAATTATATCAACACAAAAGTGTAAAAGAATTATTATTTATCCAGTATTGGGAAATTGATCTCAGGGCATAACAGAAGTTAAACAAGGGCTCTACCACTTAAGCCACACCCCTAGTCCTTTCCTTTATATTTTGTTTGAGAGGTAAGGACTCATTAACTTTGCCTGTGCTTGCCTTTAACTCTTGATTCTCCTGCTTGAGTCTCCTGCATATCTGAGATTACAGATGTGCACCACCATGCTCAGTTATAAAAATGTCTGTTTTTTAGTTTTTGTCAGAAATGAACACTGTCAGTTTTTGGTATATTTTCTTGACTTTTGCTATGATTACAGATTTTTTAATATAATTATGACCATATTGTAGAATCTATCCTTAAAGTATTCTCTTTTCTTGTTCTACTACTTGCCAGTGTCATAAAAAAAATTAGGTCAATTTAATTTGAATTACCATGTAAGACTCCATAATGTAGATTTATTATGATTAGCCTACCATTTTCCTACTGCTAGATGTTTTGTTTGTTACCAGTTTGCTGCTGTTATACACAAGCTGTGATGAACATATTTGTACAAAAATATTTACTCTTCTATCAGTGTGCTACCTGGGTATAGAAGTGAAAGGCAGTGAGTTAAGTATTTCCATGTTTTCTGGTTGAAGTAATCATTGCCCTTAGTAGTGGAATTTAAGACTAGCTTTTGACTATTTGACAAAAATAAGGAAAAAGTTTTTAATTTGTTCCCTAGAAATGCTGAAACTCTAGATACACATATATGCAAAAAAGAAAAAGAAAAAACAGTCATCAGTACCTTCAGTTCTCTGCTATATCCCACTTAAGTTCTTAATACTCATTAAGATCACAACATTTAACATATATATAGAAGGGTACAGACAGACAAAATGAGTGCAGATGAACTGAACTCAATGGAGCAGAGCTAGATGCATTCACATATCCCTTCCTCCTTCCTCCATGGCAAACCTCTTCAGTGAAGTCTCTCATGAGGAGGAAGAAGAAACACTTTATAGGGAAAGCCAGCTCACATTGTGTATTCAGTTAGTCTAGGCACAAATCATTGGGAACAGGTAATGAAAATTGCTTATGATTAGTATTGCCAATAAGGGACACAGGGATATGGTTAAAAAAAATGAACAAAATCCCATAAAGAAGCCACTATTTGCACATTAAAAAGCCAATCAAACACTAGTTAAGGCAATGTAGTGGGAGGGAAAGAGGCTGAACTTCTCTTTCAGGCAGCCAGCAGTCTAGCCTAGCTCTGTCACTGAAGATGACTGAGTCTGTAAGAAATCTGAATCGGTTTGCTGTTTTGTAAGGACATACGGGCTCGGAAAGGTGAACAGTGCCTTTCTAGTTCTGAATTCTATGAAGACACTGACAATGGGATACTATACACATGCTACATACGACATTTTTATCAAGGGAGACTTTCAAAGTAGGCTCTTGAGCACTCTTCAACTCTCACATATGCTAGAAAATACAAGGCATTTTATGAGTTTCATGAGTCTGTTTCAGATGCATTAGAAGAATAGTGTTATCCAAGCTAATTAAATCATTTCATCTGTGTGGCTTGATGCAATTGTGGGGCTTTTTCAAAAAATGCTCCTTTGGGTATCGTTTTATTCAAAATTTCTGAGGTAAATATCAACAAAGAATGCTAATCTCCCTTTAAGACTTCTTAATTAGGGAAGGTTGAAATCTCAGCAGACTTACTGTTAATACTGTATTCTGTGTGTGTGTGTGTGTGTGTGTGTGTGTGTGTGTGTGTGTGTGTGTGTGTGTGTGTGTGTGTGTGTGTGTGTGTGTGTGTGTGTGTGTGTGTGTGTGTGTGTGTGTGTGTGTGTGTGTGTGTGTGTGTGTGTGTGTGTGTGTGTGTGTGTGTGTGTGTGTGTTGACAGTCTTAGGGCTTGAACTTAGGCCTGGGGTCTGTCTCTGAGCTTTTGTGTTCAAGGCTAGCACTCTACCACTTGAGCCATAGATCCACTTTCAGCTTTGTGGTGGTGAATTGGAGGTAAGAGTTTCATGGACTTTCCTGCCCAGGCTGGCTTCAAATTGAAATCCTCAGATCGCAGCTTCCAGAGTAGCTAGGATTATAGGTGTGAGTCACCAGTACCCAGCTTAATACTAAAATTTTAATTTACTTTTTTTTCTCTCTCAATTATCATTAAGAAACTAAATATTGCTTTACTTAATATAATTTTTTCCAGATCTTTCCATTTCTTTGTGAATTGGGTAATATCATGCTTTTTATAGAAGCATAGAATTCTATTGTATATATATACCACAATTTCTTGATCTATTTGTCTACTGAGGGTCATCTGGGTTGATTTCATATCTTGGCTATGGTAAACAATGCTGCAATGAACATGGTCATGCTGGTGGCATTTGTGTGGACTTTTGTAGCTATTTGCATAAATGCCCAGGAGTGGGACTGCTGGGTCATAGAGAAGCTCAATGTTTAGTCTTCTGAAGAACCTCCATACTGCTTCCAGAGTGGTTGAACAAGTAATCCAGATCCAAAGACACATAGGCTGAAAGGTTTCCTGCTTTTCTATTAATTAGAATGTGCTTATAAATCTACAAGCAAATCCAATGGATAGTAAAAGACAAAAAAATTATACCTGGACATGATAATTAAACAGTAGTCTAAACATTGATGCATTGAGAACAAAGGAGGCTATTCTTAGGAGAAGACTGCAAGGGCTCAATAGCTATGTGCATGTGATCATATAAAATGATGCTTACCAAAATGAACTCCAAGAAATGGAAGCAAGATTTTTTTTATTGCTGTTTGCAGTTCTTCTTTCTCCTCCTCCTCCTTCTACTCTTGTTCCTTCTTCTCCTCCTCCTCCTCCTCCTCTTCCTTTCCTTTTTTCCTTTGGATTATTCCCTTCTGTTGTTTTTTTTTTAAATTTCTGTATCATTTGTCTTGTATATAAGTTATCACATTTGGGGAGAGGAAGGGGAAGCACAGAAATGGTGGGATTAAGGATGAACCAATTCAGCAGTGAACCCACTAGACTTTATGTTGGAACTAAATTATACAACTTAGGGAAGGGAAATCAGAAGGGGAAAAACTGGGAAAGAATGAAGGAGAGGGGTGACAATGTTTTAAAAGGAAATGTTGAGTACATTTCCTGACTTATAGAACTGTAACCCTTCTGGTATACCACCTTTACAATAAAAACTTAAAAATCTAGGGGCTGGGAAGGTGGCTCAGTGGTAGAGTGCTTGCCTTGCATGCATGAGGCCCTGGGTTTGATTCCTCAGCACCACAAAAGCAAAAAAGAAAAAAGCCGGAAGTGGCACTGTAGCTCAAGTGGTAAAGCGCTAGCCTTGAGCTGAAGAGCTGAGGGACAGTGCCCAGGCCCAGAGTTCAGACCCCATGACCGGACCAAAAAAAATTTTTTTTTAAATCTAATAAAAATGAAAAAGAAACTAAATGCTTGTTAGTTTTGTGGTGTAGTGATGAACTGCCACGCTGCTTTTGCCATAGAGTTATAAAGTTGGCTTTTATCAGTACAAAATAACAGTATTCCATTATAGTATTCTATTCTATAAGGGTATTTAGTGTACTAAGTAATAGTATTCTATAGAATATGTGATGTGCCTGTGACAGAACAGGCTGCTTATCTCCTGGCAGAAGAAAAAACACAGAGGAAGATACCACAGTGCCAGTATTTCTTTCCTGGCATACCCCATGCATTAATTCCCTTCTATTAGGTTCTAGTAGTTTCTAATAACATCATCATGTATGAACTCCTATGTCTGTAACATACAAGACTTTGGAGGAAATTTAAGATTCAACCTAACAACATGATTATCCTCAATTCCTTCATTCCATTTGGACATAGTGCACTGAGTGTTCTTATTGGTATCTAAGACTACTTCTTCTAAACAGAGACTTGCTCCAACACCAAGTTTTAGCCTTTAAGCTATGTTGGTATCTCTTTGCTTTAGATATCAGTGTGTAACAGTTTGATTCAATGACTATTTATGTTTGATTGAAATATTTTATACAAGTGTTATTACTTTATTACTGGGTCACAGTAACTAGTGGTACCGCTAAAGATTTCTCATAAATGCTTAGTAATTCAGATATCTCTTGACTGAATGAAAAACATAAACATAGCCACTAATGTAATCCTGCTTTCATCTCTGTGGATTAGAGGGTACTGCAGTTACACAACTTTAATTCACATCTCTGTTTTCCAAGCTACCTGTGCCAAACTTGGACAAGTGAGCTGAAGCTAGTGGCATCCACCTATAATCCTAGCACTCAAGAGGATGAGATGTGAGGATTAGATTTGCCATCAGTCCAGGCAGAAAAGTCCCTGAGCCTCTTTTTTGTTTTGTTTTGTTTTGTTTTTGGTTGGTCATAGGGCTTGAACTCTGGGCCGAGGCGCTGTCCCTCAGTTCTTCAGCTCAAGGTCAGAACTCTACCACTTGAGCCACAGGGGCACTTCTGGTTTTCTGGTGGTTAATTGGAGATAAGAGTCTCACGGCCTTTCCTGCTTTGAACCACGATCCTCAGATCTCAGCCTCCTGAGTAGCTAGGATTACAGCGTGAGGCAATGGTGCTGGCTTCCATGAGACTTTTATCTCCAATTAACTACCAAAAACCAGAGGTGGAGCTGTTGTAAAGAGCACTGGCCTTGAATGAGAAAGCCAAGGGACTGTGCTCAGGCCAAGAGTTCCATTCCCAGAACAAACAAAAACTCAATTAAGAAAATGAAATAGTTTAGTCTTATTTGTTACAAAAGGGGTTAATAATAGTACCTACATTTTAGATTAAGTGAATTATTTAATCTGAAAGTACATAGAATAGTGTTATCCACATACATAATATTTGTAATGTAGAAACAACTACCCAAAAGCAAACTGACAGTGGGCAAGGGTGTCACTGACTGTATAGTTAGAATCCAGATCCATGAATATCTTGTCTTTGTCCAGATCTGGGTATTCCAAGACTATTAGGATAAAGGGTTTATCACAGACAATCTGATATTATTGCTCATTTTAAACCATAATTTAATCTAAATTGACATTTTATGTCTCTTAAGAATAGTTTTGACTCTAAAATCCCTGTGAAAATGTTTCCTCAAAAATACATCCTCACAATTATGCCCCTTTAAACATCTAAAGCATAAAGTCTTAAAAAATAGGCTGCCTATAACCTCACAAAAAATGACTCCAGATATATTTTTTTGCTGTTCCTGGGACTTGAACCTGGGGCCTGGGTGCTGTCCCTGAGCCTCTTTGTGCTCAAAACTAGTGCTCTACCACTTGAACCACAGCACCATTCAGGTTTTTTTGAGTAGTTAACTGGACACAAGAGACTCATGGACTTTCCTGCCCAAGCTAGCTTCCAACTGTGATTCTCAGATCTCAGCCTCCTTTGTAGCTAGGATTACAGGTGTGAGCCACCAGTCCCCAGCTGCTCCAGACACTTTTAGTTCAGCAGAAAAATTCTGAGCTATTTAACTACAGTCAAAATTTACATTTAATGGTTTTCATCCATCATTAAACCATTTCCCCACGGTAAATGCATTTGAAAGCAGTCACCTGTATTATCTGTAATATCACCTGTAAGAGAGTCCAGAAGGAAGGCTGATGTCATCAGTATTAAGGCAGAGTTTTAGAGTCTGTTTATCCATTTACACATGGGAAAAAAATCTCAGTTTCACAGCTAGGTTTTTAAAATAATGTACTGTGAAGCTATAAAACATGTTTAGTTTCATAATACATATTTTAAAGAAATAGCCAGATCGTTGTGATCTTGCCCATTTTTCTCATCTCATTCTAGAAGCCTGAGTTTAGCATTTCCATGTATAAACTTTGAGTGTCAGCATCTTGGACTACAGTGATTCTCCTTAAAAAAAAAGTCAGATCTGATGCAATTATTTTAAGTTCATTTCAGTCAATATTTACATGACTTTACAATGTGTTTTGTACATGTTTTTCAGGATTCTTCCCATTTCTGACTTTCTTGTTGCAGAATATTGGACTAAAAAGACTGCTTCTAACATTCAAATAGGAAATATACTGTGACTTGTATGTTATTTCCATAATTCTTTCATTCCTGTGCTTAGGGCAGGCCAAGACTCTTGGTCCCCTCAAGTTATTTCATGAGGCATTTTATATGTTTGTGCACAGGAACATTTAATGCAGAAGGTCCAAAGGTTTCTGCATATTCTTAATGATGAGTATTATATACAAAGGGAAGAACTAGCAATATCTTGGAGGCTTATTACATTTATTTCATAGTCACAGACTGGTATGAGAACAAAAGGACTTTAGAAATGATCAAACTCAGTGCCCTCATTCCATAGATCTGGTAGTAGGAATTCAGAGAGTAAGCAAGTTTGAAAGAATTATTGTGACTTTATCAAAATAAAAAGTGGCTAGTGAGGTTTCCTTAACTAATGCAACACTTCCTCCCTGTATTTTAAATTATAAAGCAAGTATTAAAGAGAAAAGAAAGTAACAACTGTTGTTGAGACAGGAACTATGGTTGATTTACTTCTCTATGAAAATGACAATTGTGAAAGCAGTACAGAAATATTAAAAAATAGATGTGAGGCAAAAAATGTGAAGGAATGGAACTAACAGAAAGACATTTTTATTTTTTTACCCCAATATTTAATTTGTACCATACCATTTTACCAGTAATTTAATTGGGAAGATCCACCCACTGTACAGATTTTGGTACTACAAACTAAGTTGTGAAGGAGTAAGAGTCATCACAGAGAAGGGAGAGTAAACTATCCAGAGAAAATATTTTTCCTGGAGTGAAGACATGAAAATATTAAATCAAGAACATCTAAGAGATGGCATAAGAAGCTCAGGGTGATGGAAATCACAGCCGAGGGTATACAAGAAGACATGTACATTGTCTACAGATCCTAGAGCACAGTGGACAGCTGGCAAATGGAATTGGATGTTGCTGTTATTTTTCTCATCTCCTTTCAAAAATTCTCAACAAATGGCTTACTGATTACTTCAAATGCTTTCCCAATGTTGGGTGAGGAATCTATACTGCAACAAGCTTTTCCTGGTGAGCTCACACAGGTAAACAGAGGATTGTTATTACCTATTTTCTTGTGGCTCTTATTCAGTCTGATTCTCAGCATCTATTTAAACAGACTAAATACATAGAGAAAGGCATATAGAAAAAAAATGCATAAACTTCCAACTGTATGCCAAGATCTTTTTCAGTAGGAAAATGATAATCATTAATATATATTTACTGACCACCAAATATAAGACTGTTTACAGACAGACAGCAAAATGCAGATTATCCTTCTTTGGTAAGAAAAAGAGTTATACATGCAAAAAAAAAAAAGAAGCACAAATTCAATGAGTTTAAATAAATTATTAATTCCAAGAAAGAAAGTTGTGGTGATTACCCTGTTTGTTAGCATGACCTCACATTTGCTAGGCAGGAGCTCTATCACTTGATCCACAACTCCCTAGCCCTTTTCACTTCAGTTATTTTTCAGACATTTTCTGTTGCTTTTTGCCTGGGCCAGCTGGGGACTGTGATCCTCCTTTTTTCCTCTAACACAGCTGTGATGACAAACAGTTGTCAATATGTTCAGTTTGTTTTTTGAGATGAGAGTCTCATTAACTCTTTGCCTGGCTGGTCTTCAAACATAATCCTCCCAGTCTCGGCTTTCCTGCACCCCACTGTGGAGAGGTAGAATAATGACATACAACTACCTTGCCTGAGTGAAATGAACACTTCTATGATGGGCAAAGTTTCTCATGACTTCCCTTGGTCCTCATCTACTTTTCACCAAAAAGGAAATTCTCTGATGGTTTCTCCTTGCTGTGCTTAACCCTCATATGGCAAGCATTTTGGTATTTTAAACAAGTGGTCACCTTAGTAATTTCTTTATGGTTCACTTTTCCTAGTAGTCTGTGGGTTCATGAGAGCATAGACTGTGTCTTTCTTGACATCCTGGTGTTGGTAAACAAATGAAGAACACAAACGTTTCAGAAAAGATGGGAACCAGTAAACCTGTTTTATGATGGGAACACTGAATCTCTGTAAAGTCATCAGTGATGACTTCAATGAAACAGACCAGGAACACCCTATACCCATGTGCTTCTGATCATGCAGGTTACCTAATAGGGCAAGTGAAAAATGAAAATCATAAGCGCTAAAGAAACGTGAGTATGTAGGAAATGGAAGGGTGACTGGGAAAAATTTTAGACCTTGGTCTCAAAATGATTGGAAAATTCAGTGGATGTCATAGTCATTCTAAGTGAAAGGGATAAGTTGCAGGGCTCTTGAACACGTTACATGGAAAATAAGATGCAAGTATTTCTCAGTTTTTTAAAAAACAATATCTACAAACTTATGAAGGAAGCAGTTATAAGTGAACCTGTGATTCCGATAACAATAAAGACAACAAAGAACACACTCAAACCCACCTCAAAATGCTGTCATCCCTGGAATCATTTGGTGTCTACCACCTAACTTCTGCTTTCCTAATTTAATTCAATACACGAAAACCAATTAAATTTGGATGAAAAGGAAACCAAGTAGTTTCTTGGAAGATGTAACACCCTCTTTACATGCTGACGACTCAAATCTGGGTGGAAGCAATGTAGCATGGAAATTTCAGACTATTTTGGGCTATTTGTTTTCTCAGGTCTTTCCCTTGCTAACCCATCCCACCCCAGATATTTTCCTAATTGGAACTCTGGATTTCAAGCAGAAATCTTACGCTGTAATTTGGCACATCTGCTTAGACATGTGACAAGAATCTTAAATGATTTAATTGTAATGGTTAGGAATGCTGAACATTAGGGAAATTACAAATAACTACCAAAGAAATGCTAATAAATGTCACCGTGTCAGGAAAGGAGAAAGGCTCTTACTCAGTGTATACTATTAAAGGTGTCTTTGTGATTATGACATAAGCTGGTCTATACATATTTTGATGATCTTTGATGAAACAGAAAATAAATCTAAAGATTCAGCAAACTAATTCAGGGAGAAAAGTATTTTGTGCCAAAACAGTCTTCTGCGCCATGCTAATACACAAGTGTAGTATTCTCACTCTTACTTAGGAGAACTTTATGGTCTCCAAAATGGGCCTTTCTTAAGTTTTACCATTGAAAGAGCTCAGGACAGTTCTTGAATTCCTTCAAGTATTATAATATGTTGACCATAGTTTCAAAGCTGGATGCCTGAAACTATTAAGCATCATAAATAATTCAGATTCAGCAATACAGGACGAGTAAGCCTGATTCAAAACTCCAAAGTTGTAAATGCTACAAAGTCCAAACCATTTTAGTGACAACATAATGATCTAAGTGGAAAATTCCATAAAATGCACAAAGACTCCTGTGGAGGAGCCTAGGGTTCACATGGTAGTCCTTAGCATGACAGAACTGAGGTGGGATGGAATTTTAACTAGGAACTATTGGGAGGCTCTTAGGCAATTGGGGTTGTGCTCTTGAAAGGGAGTAAGATGGTCTGTAAGACTCTTTGGTAGTTTTTCAGAGAAGATGGGGGAAAAAAAAGGAAATAACATTGGCCCCGTCACCATTGTTTTCCTGTTTGAGAAGTAAGCCCCACTTTCATATGTATTCTTATACTATTGGTATCCCATAAAGTAATATTACACCCAGTAGAGTCTTTACTATATCTGAGTAGATGCAGTCGTTTTTGAACTGCCAGAACTGTGATAGTAAACATATGTATGTATTTTTTTTAACAGAAGAATGCAGTGAGTTATCAATGATTATTTTCCATCCAGGAAATATTGAAAAAAAGCCAAAATAGCCTAATATAATCTCTTAAAACATTAGAGTTCAGTGAACATTTTGAAATAAAGGTTTTAGGCCAACAATTCTTAAATATATTGGCATAGAAATATGCTTGAACAATAATGGCTCAGTATTAAGGGCAACAAATGAAGAATCCTGAAGTTTGAGGAATGGGAAATGTAATGCAGACAAAAGAAAATAGAAGCTATGTAAATGAATCATCAGGCAATTCTAACCTCTCTATTGATAACCTTATAGATGTCCTTTGCTTGATATAAATTTCTGGCATTCTCTTTTTGGTCTTAGAGTCTTATCTGCTTGAAGGTTTATCTTATTTTGGTCTCATGACCAGAATCTTCTGGTAAAGAAAGAAGTCTACCTCCTTTGGGAAGGTATCAGGAAGGGTAAGACAAGTTTAAACAGTGGCTAAGGTTCACTGTCATCTACTGAATCTCAAGGTCCTGCAAAAGGAGAAATAATTGAGCTTAGAAAAATTAGTTTGGTGTCAAAATAGTAGCATATACTTGATCCTGCTCAGTGTTTGAACTAGGAGATTTTAGAGTAATATTATCATCCTGAAGTATGAAAGGATTAGATTTATTTGTGACACAGACTGGATGAGACTTAAAACAATTAAATCACATTTCTCACAGGTCTTCAGTTTGATTAAGTAGAAGCTTTTAAAAATATTCTACCAACTGTCAGGGCTTGGAGACATAGATAAAACTAAAATGCAGCCATCTGGGGGACTACTGCCTCTTTTGTCACCTGTTTGGGCTCCACTAGGAGTTTAACAGTGAGAGCAGAGATTCTGAGAAGCAAAAGCAGGGCACCCTAACCCCTTGAATTTAATTTCTAGTTAATGAAGCTCTCCAATGTTACTACCACTGTGAGTCATTTCTATTGATGTAAGCTAGGAGTGTTTCTCTTCAAGGTCCTGGCTCTTAAGCCAGTTCCACCATACTGACTTTCAGCTATCCAGTAAAATCATTGAAGTCAGTTCACTGCACAAGGGTTAACACAGCAAACTTGTAGATGAAATCTTAAGATGGGGGCCTGTTTGAATAGTTGGTCTTTGACTAAGATCTAAGGACTTGGTTTTTGGAAGTGATCTTACTGCTTCCTAACTAGTAAGTTTACTTCACTGTGCCGTTTTTTGTTATTGCTATTATTGTTTTCGAGCACCAGGGAGGTAATGGTATTTGAAATAAGGGTCTCAGACTTGCTTGTTTGAGGGCGTAAACACAAGGAAGACTACATGAATTCCTCCAGGATTTTCCTGTGCTGTCCCTCTGTACCACTCATTTACATGACCTTCCTATATCACTGTAATAAACCATAACCACATAAAATTATACATTGATAGAAGTCCTGCAAGTAAATCACTAAACATGGGTGTGATCTTGGAGAACCAAGTACAACCCTTGCCAGCATTCCTAATCTAGGGCTTCTTGTCTTTCCTGTCATCATTGGGGCTTTTTGATTGGTAGCTTCAATTACCCTCTCTTTCAGTCTGCCATAGCTCTTCAAATCTTGCTAGCTTATTGACAAAACATATTATTGAAAAGAGAGTCATTCTGATGTCTTCCTTTAAAAGAGGGAAGAAAAAAAGTAACCTCAGGTTCATGATATTATCCAAAGTGTTAAACCAGATAGTGGAAATCTAAGACAAGGTGAAAAAAAATTATGGTTCAATAACTGATCAGTTTTAAGAACTATCTGGGAGCCAATACAGGCTTCTCAGCATCTCAAGATAGACCACCCCATGGTTCCTAGATCTGCAAATAGGACTTGTCCAGCACAAAGAAAAGGTTTAGCACATATGCTCATAGGAAGAGGAAATCTGCTGGTCTTCTAGTCTCTTTGACTGCGAAGACTTTCTTTTTCTGGGTGAAAACAGGATGCAAAAAGTTAATGAGACATTCTAAATCTGAGAAACTAAATTTTCAATCAGGATGTAGATGTTGCAATTATGTGCTGGTAGCTGATAGGCAAGAAAATAATTAATATTCTCCTAGGTTGTTGGCTTTTCTTGCTGAGTCACACAGATTTAAAACACTGCCTCAGACTAGGAATAGTTATATTGGGTTTGGGGGTGAAGAAACAGGGAGCAAAAGAGAAGTAGGATTAACCTAGGAGATGTAAAAACACCCAGGCACACTTTTTTTTTTTTTTTTACCATAGTAATTCAGAAAGGACCAGAAAGGGACATCATCACAATCATTTTATCCATACCACATACATTACAATGTGTGTGAATTCCAAAGCCAATTCAACAATTATTTCATTTAGCCTTCACAGTATACCATTTTTGAGACTATTTGGTGTGACTTAAAAAAATCTTTATTAGTGATCCTGTTAGAATATTTACTACAAGTTAGACATGCCAAATATACTTTCTCTAAGAAAAATAAAATAATAACAGTGACAGCAATCACTTCCATTGTTAACACTGCCCTGAGAGCAACACAACCTGTAGCATTTAGTCTACCAAATGTGCTGCTGTTTTTATTCTTGACTACAAAGCTATCAATAACAATTCTTTTAGGTTATTCACTGCAATGCATTCTAATATTATATATGAATAAATGAACAAACAAGAGGTTTTAATATAGAGCAATAATAGTATTTCAGAAAATTATACCACTAGCAACTTATTACTTAAGGAGTCAAAGAAGAAGTATCAGTCCTTTAAAGCAACAAAATGCCACAGGGAGATGACTGAGATGCCAATTTATGACACTCTAACCACTGAATTCAGTACTAGATGCTTTCCTAAATGCAGTTTGAACCAACACTTCCTTTGTCTTGACATACCCAAACTATAACATTCCCCAAGTGTACATGTACTGGGTAATGCTTTTCTTTTCAATTGCTCCCTTTCTTAACTTGTTTTCTCCTTTTACTCTTATCTCCTTTGCTTTTGCTTTCTCTAAAGTACTTCACCGAGACCCTCTTCACAAAAGAGAAAACACTGTCCAGACTCATAAGAATTGTGATAGAATTTCTTGCTGTCAGACTAGCAGTTGAATGAATAACCACGGCAAAGATGGGATGCATGTCTGACTTTGAAATTTTCTAGCAGCAGATGAAAAGGTTTCTGCATTCTGTTTGAATCCTCTCTGTGTGAACCTGCATGTATCATTACAATTCTGCTTCGCTGGGGATTCCTTTTAAAAATAAGCACTGAATTACAGTGCTCCCAGGGAATCACATGCCCCTCAACACTGAATGCCAAGGCCAGGTTTTACTGGAAAGCAAAAACTCTGGCAGAAAGCAAGCATTTCCCTTCACTCATCTGCCTGCATGTGTCACCAAGTCTTAAGCAGAGATGCATCAGGATAATGGGGGTGGAAACATACTAGGTAGATACCATGGCAGTGGGAAAATTTGTAAATAAATCGTTAGAAGAGGCTGTTTCATGAACATTATTTAAAATTTTGGAACTAAAAGTTGAGATAATATATTTTCATTTACTAAAATCCTTTAAGGTAAAAATATGACTACAAATATCCAAGGTCTTCTGTCTTAACTGGAGCTGAAAAGAATCATAACCAAAAAATATTAGCTTTAGTACTTGGAATGAGGGAAATTAACAAAGGTTTTCCTTGATTGATTTAATCTAAAACACAAAACAGCCAATAAAAATTGTAATACATAAAACCTGTTGAGTTGAAAGGGCTAATTATTGAAAAAGCATGTAAATATACACCATGAAAACCCTTTTCTTCTATTTTAATACCTTTCTATGCACTGAAAAGTAATAACATGCCTTTAGCTAGGGCGAAATACTGCCTTCAACATAGGCCTCTGCCTGTTAAAGAAGCAGACGTATTCATCCAACAAGTATTTACTGAGGGGATAACCCATGTCAGACATTTGTAATCAGACATAGGACATATACAAAGTTAAAACAATGACATAAGGTCTTTCTCATAAAATTTAAATTCTATAGGAACAGATAACCAAAAACCCAAGTAACTAGATCAATTCTATAATTGCTTGTTGTTAAAAATTACATTTCATTGAAAAAAAAGTATATAACATTGAAAAATAGAGATCAATGAGAAGAAATAGTTCTAAAATGGACCATAATGTTTTGTTCTATTTTATTCTGGTCCTTTAAAAAAATGTTTAGGGGCTAATTTTATATCCTTATGCTTTTATGTTACTAGATGCCCTCTTCCTTACATATAAACTTCTTTTATGAACATTTTCTACATCATTATATATACTACATGTATCTAATTAATAATGTTTCTTATTTTTTTCCTAGGTAGGCCAACAGTGATAGAATATGGTTTACAAGGCATTTTCTATGCACATAGCTCATTTGTCCTTTGCTCTTCATAACATGCTCATAAGGTAGGCAATGCCATTATCTTTATTTTGTAGATTAAAAAAAATGAATCGTAAGCTAGGATAATTTGCTGAAGATCATTAATTTAAAAGCATAGATGTGGATAATTTAAAAATATTAAGGGCTGGGAAGGTGGCTCAGTGGTAGAGCGCTTGCCTTGCAAGCCTGAGGCCCTGGGTTCGATTCCTTAGCACCATATAAGCAAAAAGAAAAAAAGCCGGAAGTGGCGCTGTGGCTCAAGTGGTAGAGCGCTAGCCCTGAGCTGAAGAGCTGAGGGACAGCGCCCAGGCCCAGAGTTTAAGCCTCATGACCGGACCCAAAAAAAAATATTAAAAAGATTTAAAAATGCAAAAGAGAAATGAAAAAAAAAAAGCACAATGGAAATTCAAACCAGGCTGTTAAATTCTATTTAGGAAATTATACTGCATTGATAGTTGCATAATATACCATCACTCCTATTTTGTAAGTGGCAGGTAACTTTTGAAGGGTAAAAGTGAAAACATTAAGTACACAAATATGGTACAAAGGAAGCAATAAATATAGGAAGGATGGAGAAAGCAAAAGCAGCAGGATGAGCACCTTGGAAAGACTAAGTACAAGGGGTTGAAAGAGATGAGAGAGAGAGAAACAAAACAAAACAAAACAAAAATCAGCCTTTGAGCTAAGCACTGATGGCTCACCCCTGTAATCCCAGCTACTCAGGAGGCTGAGATCTGAGGATCTGAGGCTCACGGTTCAAAGCCAGCCCGGGCAGGAAAAGTCCATGAGAATCTTATCTCCAATAAAACACTAGAAAAACTGGAAGTGGTGCTGTGGCTCAAGTGGTAGAGCACTTGCCTTGAGATGAAGAGCTGAGGGATAGTGCCCAAACCCAGAGTTCAAAAAAAAAAAATCAGCCTTTGGGCTATGCATGATGGTATATAACTATAGTCAGAAGGATCACAAGTTGCAGGCCAATC
The DNA here is from genome assembly GCF_024711535.1 of Dipodomys merriami. Classification (NCBI taxonomy): domain Eukaryota; kingdom Metazoa; phylum Chordata; class Mammalia; order Rodentia; family Heteromyidae; genus Dipodomys; species Dipodomys merriami. The sequence continues at coordinate 63,938,609 of NW_027206068.1, read as the reverse complement.
TAGACTATACAGGGAGATCCTGTCTCAAAAAGAAAAGTATGTAAATAAATTATACCATTGGCAAATTTATAAACATTACTAATCTAGAAGTCATTTTACACACAAAAGTACAGTGCATATTATTAGAAAATAATCATGGACGTACCCAGCATATGCTCCTGGATATTTGAGGCCATTAGTAAATGTAGCAAAGAACTCAGCTATTAGGACATGGTGAAGTTTGGTTGTTACAGGATTCCTTGGTTTGATCAGGAAATCTTATAGACTCAGCCTAATCTTATAAAATAACAGATTCTAATGACAATTAAGATTTGTTTCCTGAAAGTTCTATATACAGAAAGTTCTGCATACAGAACTTTATATACAGATATAATATGACTGTTTATAATATCAAATAACTAACAGAAATGGACAAATATAAATATTAAATAATATCTACTAAAGCCCCAGTTCTATATGTGTCTTACTTTTAATTCCTTTCAGCATATATATATATATATATATATATTTATTTATTTAATTCTACCTCACTTCTCTAAATCTATCAATAGCAGCTCTAACATCAATTTGATTTTGACTTCACTGAGTAAAGACTATATATACTGCATTTCACTATCTCCTAAAGGAAATAAGATATGGAAATAACCCAGATGCCCCTCAATAGATGAATGGATCAAGAAAATGTGGGATATGTACACAATGGAATTCTTTGCTTCCAACGGAAAGAATGACATCACCCCATTCATAAGGAAATGGAAAGACCTGGAAAAAAATCATATTAATTGAAGTAAGCCAGACCCAAAGAAACATAGGCTCCATGGTTTCCCTCATTTGTAATTATCAGTATATGTCTAGGATAGTCCTAGCAAAGGATCACAATAGCTCAATAGCTATGTACCTATGACCATATAAAATGAGGCTAATTGAAATAAACTCCAAGACATGGAAACGACAGGTCTTTTTTAGGTGTTGACGTTGATGTCATCAATGTACTATATCAAGTTCTTTCTTTATGTTATTTCATTTTTCTTTTTCGTTTAGTTTACCATTGGCAATCACTGTCTTTGACTCTGGCACTCTGCATCATAAAAATGAATGAGTGGGTAACAATGTTCAAAAAGAAATGTACTCATTATCTTACTTATGTAACTGTAACCCTTCTGTACAGCACCTTTACATTCAAATGTAAAAATGAGAGAAAAGAAAAAAGAAAAATTATAATAAAAAGTATAAGAGCATGCGCATACCTTAAAATCACTTGTCTTGGATTTGCATATTGGTTCCATCCCTCATTTCTGTTTGTTAAAGTTAATGGTGGGGAAGGTGAGAAGGGGCATAGGAAAAGTCATAGAATTTATTATATTAATTCCTTTATCAAGAGTCTCTTCTACAATGCTTTAGACATAGCAGATGCTCAGCAAATATGTCCAGATTATATTCCCCACATGTAAACTATTCCTTTGTACATTTAACAAGACCTAATTCTCTTCTACATTTTTTCCCTCCAGGAACTATGAATCTGGCAGATGTTTAACAGTCATATATCAGCAGTGAATAAAAAGATGTTCGTACATAATTTGGTTGTAAAGTTTATAAAGTACTTGAACTGACAGAAATAGTACAAATGAAGACTGTACGTGGACATAAAACATGAATTATCTCTCTCACCAAAGTGAGATAATCTTTATATCTGTCTTTCCCAAACTAGGTATTCCTCTCCTCCCACCCCCCCCCCCCCCCCGCCGTCTGCTATGAGGCAGAAATACCAACTTACTAAGGCAGCCCTAAGAAAGTGGTGGCTTTGGGCACAAATAAATCACCAAAATAGCTCAAAACCAAAGACTAGGATCCTTCACCTAATATGGAGAGCTTGCCTCTAAAGTCTCTACAAATTGACAATGGTCCCTGTTAATTATGTCCCTAAAGAACAATGACACATAATGGCAGCCAGGAGGCTTTTACTTATATAATGATTTTGTAAAGGGCAGAATCTAATTTCCAGAAAGATCCTGATGCTTCTGTGGAGAAACTTATCATCTGTCTGCCTCTGGAGCTTGATTACATGACATGTCACAGGGTTTTTGAGTGGGCTTTGCCAGTGGTGCAGAAAGTGATGACACGAAACAGGTACCAACAATGGCACAGCTGCTAATGGGCACATTTAAATCAACGCCTATTCTTCCCCTGCCATCACGCAAAGCCCCCTTTACTGCTCTAAAACAAACACAGCTTAATTTTATTTCCTGCCAGGCTTTGTATAATTTTGACATGTCCTCAGTCAAACACGACCCAGTCCTTCAATCAGGCCCTATTTTTCTGGAGATGGGAAAACAAGAGGAAGCTAAAGTAATTATTGAAAACTCATAAGTAGCAGCTTTAGCCTAATTACCTTGACTTTCCTTTTTAATTTTTCCATCGATTGTCTCCTGCTAATATATGAGTATTGACTGAGCTGCTAGAGCCTGGTGCTACTATGATAAGAACAGATGCTGCTGGGAAGCAGAATGTAATTAGGAGACCCAATACTCTGTGCTTCCTTTTCAGAAGCCCATATGTACAGCAAAGACTTTGGTTTGAGACCCTCTTAAACAGTACCAGCAGCCCCTTCTCAGCAAGAGGCTCTGAATGTCTTTGCCACCAGAGGGCAGCTGGGAAAAGGAAAACAATTCACTTTTCTTTGTTCCTCCTTTGATGTTAAAGTAGTACATTTCTCTAATTTTGGGCACACAATCTATTAGAACTCCCAAGTCAACAACTCTAGAAGGATGAATAACCTGGGAACAAAGTGGCATCTTTTTGAACTGCATTTCCCTTTATAAAGATTGTTGTATTTAAAGACTTAACTCGAAAATCCAAAACCAAACCAAAACAACAAAAACTGGGTAATATTGGTGAGCCTGACTGAATACTAATATATCACTGACAATTGCTTTTAACAGATCTAGGCTCTTTTGTCATGGAAAATGTAGTTTTCTTTCTGTAGGGTATGAAACTTGCTTTAGAAATTACTTATTTTTAAGTTACTTGAAACTTTCCTCCTGTGTTTTTAAATAAATATAAGTATTCTGGAACATGATAATACCCTGCATATCAATCATCTTAAATCACTATTAAGGTATATCTCCACTGTTAGCAACTCGGTTAGCAAAGTTGTATGTAGTAAGTTCTATTGGAGTCACGGTGACCTTGCTAAACCAAGGTATTATGATGTATTTTATTTTACCTGATACTCTGAGAATAAATTAATAAAGCAGGAGCAGTGAGCAATACTTTTTTTTGGGGGGGTCCGGTTGTGGGACCTGAACTCTGGGCCTGGGCGCTATCCCTCAGCTCTTCAGCTCAAGGCTAGCGCTCTACCACTTGAGCCACAGAACCACTTCCGGCTTTTTTCTTTTTTTGCTTATGTGGTGCTGAGGAATCGAACCCAGGGCCTCATGCATGCAAGGCAAGCGCTCTACCAGTGAACCACCTTCCCAGTCCGCAGTGAGCAATACTTAAAACAATCAGACATGTATAAAGGGAGATTTCTCAGACACAAATAATAGCACTAAAAATGATGTCAGATTGCAAAGTCCAGGAAGTATGGTTATGGGGAATCCAATGGATACAGAGAAATAGGTGCATGAATTCGACACAGGGGGAAAAGCAGGATAAAGACTTGTGGTAGACATCAGAGAAGGGGAATGAGCACCAGGAGAAGCATTGGTAGTTTAGTCTTTATAAAGTCTTTTGCTGCAATCAACTTTAAAGTATGAGTTCTATAGACTGTGTTGTATTTAGTGAATGGGTAAACGGATTTCTATTAAAACAATTGTATCTCTCTCTAAGGAACTGTAATCAGACAGTCACAGGCTTGCGAATATCACCAATCAAGATTAGGAAATGACTATTCTTTGGAAGGTACTGAGAAAAGCGTCATGCTACCATGTTTATAACAGTATAGAAAAGCATCTGATAAAAGACACTCATCAGATGTCAGACATTTGCACATGCTTTGGTGGTGAACTGTTGGTCTGGCTACCTTATATAATATTTAAAGTTTAGAGATAAAAGCTGAAAAACATATTTAGAACTGTGAAGTACCTCATTCCAACAGGTACTAGTGTGCTATGCACATAGTATCATTAGAGTACTTACACAGTGTTCCAGTGCTTTAGGAAGCATTTCCTGAGTGCCACTGTGTCTCAAAGGGTGGAATTAAAACAGATTTGGCCCGGGTTTTCCTTCTGCAAGCTAACTGTCTAGTGGAGATCAACCAAGGCCTAAAGTAGGGAGAGACAAGCCAGTATTTGTAAGAAAAGACTTGTGTTCAGAAAGACAAGGGAAGGATGAGAGACAGGGCTATCTCCTAGAAGACTACATCAGGAGACACTGTGAAGGGTAAAAGAAACAGTCATTTTTCAGAAGCTAAATTATCCAGCTCTATAGGGTTTGCAAATGTGATGTCATTGAAGGAGGTCTGATTTCATTGTCAGGTGATTTGGTTTAAGTCCCAACAATTCCTCATGTGTATGTGACTGTTTCAACCAGAATTTTTTTTCAGCTACAAGTATTAGAAAATTGACTAGGAGCAGTAAATAGGGTTTCAGCATAAGCAACAGAAAAGGCTCCTATATTGGTATATGTAGTATTATCAAAAGCACTAGCTGAGCTGGATCGAAGCTGCATTTTCAGGAATTACTCCAAGACAACATGAAAAAATGACCTGCCAGAATAACTACAACACCTGTCATTATTAGGAAAGGGAGAAATTACTAAGTTACCAGGGCTACAATGACCTCTTGAGAGTAAGAAATCTATGAAATGACTCATAACACTTGAAAATGCCAACTTAGAAAGAAAGCAACCTCGCCACAAAAACAAAGAAAAAACAGTTTCCACCACAATTCCCTCTGCCAAACTCATGTGAGGAAGTTGTCAGGAGGAACAGGACTTGTCCCCTACACCCTAAGTTAAAGAAGAAATATGGCCACAAAGGCACTCTTTTTTGTAAAAAAAAAATTTATTGTAAAAATACCGTACAGAGAGGTTACAATTACATGGGCAAGGTATTGAGTACAATTCTTATCAAGCGTTGTTGTCCTCCTTTGTTTCCCCTTCCCATCCCTTCCCATCCCCCCCCCCCCAGCCAAAGTTGTAAAGTTCATTTTTCAACCTAATGACTTGTACATCTCATTGTAATGGATCCACCTGTATCCCTATTTAAACGATTTGTTTTTGCCCTTCCCTTCCACAAATTATACTGACATCAAATACAGTGAAAGCTGGGGTTATACCGTGGGGGAGGCACATACAAAGCAACAAAGAAATCATCTTATAAATATGTTAGAAACAATCGCAAGAAAGAAAAAAAAACATTTGAATACTTATCTTGGGGTTCATTTCACCTAACATTGACTTATCTGACCTTTTCTGCTTGTCTCAGACATATACTAGTTATTGCAAATATTAAGGAGCTTGGAAAGTTTCTTGAGTTGCCAGATGACAGGTTATACACGAAGGACAACTACTTGCATTCCTGACATGAATCCCCAAAGTAGGGTGATTTCTGAATTAGTTAATTCAGTGGATCTATATATCAAGGACTCAGGGTCTGTCCATTTTTAAAATTATTTATCATCAGAAGCTTGTTCGTTCTTGTTCTTTCTTGACTGAAACAAATAGGAACAAATAGGACTACTACTTCTGTGTAGTGTCTTTAAATCAGAGAAATTCTTTCCCAATGGTTTCAATTTACTGACCAGGGATGTACCATATTTTTAATTCCTATACCATCATTGGCGATAGACAAATCATGATGAACTCTGAGATTCAAAGAAACAGGCCTTTCCCTTAATGTACAACTTGAAAAGATTATACCTTCAACAAAGCTGGGACCTGATGTATTGGAGGAAGGGCAATGTGTATGGATGTCTGAATGCAATCAACAAGTTCAGTCAAGTGTCTTACCTTCAACTCAGTGTCTACTTTCAACTTTAACTCAAGGGAGCTAAAATCTGCTTATGTAACTACTGAAATAATTATTCCTATGATAACTAACACCTACAATCCAAGAGAGGCAACATTATGCTACATGAAGTGGCAAGTAAAAAATTAGGTAAACTACAATTATAGAGTTAGAAAGGAGACCTTTGTTCCCGAGAAGTACCACCCTCTCTGAAGCCTTAATTAGATGGGCAAATAATTATCACAGGAAAAGTAATTTGTTGAGATGTGTGCTTTTGATGCATGTTGTATTGTCATCATAGGAAATTAAACTTAAGATTATAGGCAAGAAAGCCATGATGCATAAGTTCCCAGTGGTGTTGAAGTACTTCCCTAGATGATTTCGTTTGTGCACTATCATTATGTTGATAAAGGTGGATTACATTTATGAAGTATGTTAATCATTATACTGGCAGATTAAAAAAAGGATAAAAACGTAAAGTTAAAGGCACAGGGCTTGGTATTAATGTCAATGCTAATATCTATCTGGGTTGTTCTATATAAACTGTGTGGATAAATGGAAATTTCATAGTCCCAGAGTTTTCAAAGGGTCACATGCTCACTTGTTGCCTACAGTGTACAAGGTAATGCATATCAATATCCCGCTGTCAGCTTCTAACACTTTACATATGCAGTAGCATTTCATTTCATACAATTATGAGGATGGTAAGATTACTGCCTAATGTGCTTATAACATCTTTCCGCTTTGCCAAATGTGAATGATGAAGCTTTCAAAAAGAATTCCTTCTAATATCCTCATTTATTTATTCTTAATATTGCTGCTTAGAATCGCTTATCCTTAAATATAAAGAGCCATGGTGTAGGGTCCATGGCTCCAAAGTAGCAGTGATAATACGATTATACATACTAGTTATATATGCCATTTTGTCTTTCAGATAATTTGAAGAGGTGGAGAGATGCTTGGACTTGTAGAGAATGATAAATGACATGTACTCCAGTAGATTATTGTGGGTCCAACTTATCCTTGAATTGATAAAAAAGTTACGGGTTAATTTGCTATCACAGAAACTTGTAATGTATGACAACTGGTGAAGCTGAGCTCCTTTTCCCAGAATTCATTGCATGTTTTAGGATGTGTGAAGAGAGATATTTTTGCTTGAGATATAAAGGATGGCAGTGAGATAAACCTTAGTCTGTGCTTTGGACACTTAGCAGCTCTGGCTTTGGTGGCTTCACTTAACTGCTGGCTCAACTCCTGTTGGCAGCTGACCAACTTTTCAGCTTCTTTTGACTCCTGGCCACATACGTCTCTAACTCTTTTCTATAAAAGGGACAAGAGTTTCTCTTGCACTCACATCAGTTGGAGATGGTAAGAACTCACAGAAATTGTAGACAGTTTTCACTGGTTCCAGCTTAGCCTAGTTCTCTCCTTTGTGATGTGACCTACAAACTTTAAGCTCCAGCATGTGGTATGAAGAAAACAACATTACAGAGACTGTTTAACCGGATTCTTCAACCATGTAAGATATAGTCCCTGTGACAAGTTTCTCATTGTATGTGTGTGCGTGTGCGTGCATTTATGTGTACTCCCATATGTACATACACAATGTTCCCAGCACTTGTGTATTCATTGCTATTATATATGAGCTATTAACAGTCCAAAGATACCGACGCTACTGTATTCTACTGTTGAGAATTTTTATTTCTTTCTAGATAGCAGGATGAGAATTTCAATTTAATCACTGAGGGACACAGAAGGCATGCAAAGTTAAAAGAATTGACATTTAATTTTGTCCTTTCACAAAATGTCTTTGTTGCACTGTATGAAAAAAAGTGCAGTCCTCTAGCATAGAAGGTATAAAATAAAAGCAGCAGAGGTAGGAGTATCAGGTCTTAGACCATTCCAAATAATTTGCATTTAAATTACTCCACATAGGCCAAATTGTACCTTTGGATCTCAGATTCCTGTTCAATCTCCACTGGACCAGTTAGTATCATTTTCTTCCACAGTTATAAACTGTCACAACAATGCATTTATTTTATAAATGTCTTCTATTTATAGAAATAAAAAAGGAAGACACTGGGCTTTGAGAATATTCATTTCAGTTGCAGAAAACAATTGAAATGGAATGAAAGTAACTACTCAGCTTGGCACTGGAAGGAAACTTACACCTATACAGGTTCACAAGATACCCAAGCTTCTGCATGCATCATCCCTGGAGATGTCAATAACATCATCTTCAAATTAGAAGAAACTCAGAGTTTAGAGAACTTCTAGTAAGGCTTTCTTTAAAGAACCTTTAAAGAACCTCTGGAAATGGTATTCTCAAAACTCAAAAGAAGTCTAAAGTTGTCTCTGCCAAGTAGGTCACTGCAAATGGAACAACTGAGCTTATGTATACATGCTGAGTCCTGGTAGAAGGGCAGCTCAAACAGCAGAAAGTCATCAATTTGTCATTCTATTATCCACACATTCCACTACAAAAGCTTATTCTCGGAAAGAGAATCTCCTCTTTTAAAATGCTGCACTAAGCACTATGCTCTTTCCAGTAATGCTAACCACAAAGGTAATGATGCTGTGCATTTAATTTTTCTAGCCTTCATGTATCGGCTGGTGTTATAAATGAGTCATTAACACTCTCAAATGGAATGACTCTGTTGTTTGATAGTGCTGAGAACTTTCATTTCTTTCAAGATAGCATTAGGAAAATTTGAATTTAATAATTGAGTGATACAGAAAGCATACAAAATTAAAAGCATTGAGTAAATGGGTCCAAATTTTTAGAGTATTTATTTGATCAACAATCTCAGGGGCTGAATGGTATATTTTAAGAGAAGGTCCAAACTGGGACTATGGTCCGCAAGAAATGAGAAGTGTCTCAACGACAAAGCAAGCAAACCAAACAACAACAAAAATCATATTGATCCTGAATAGTTTCAAGGGAAGATAAATTTGCTATACAAAAATCTCTGGATGTCACAGACACCACAATCAGCCCCAAATCACTTTTTAATATACACATACATACATTATGGCTAAATATGATACATATTAGCAGAAACCCTAAGCCAATCATTTCTATGTTAAAATTAGAAGTCACATACATGAGAAGAGTCCACAAATCCTGGAACTTACATGGAAAAAAAGCAAATTTCCTGCTTAAGGGATTTGGACAAAATTAATAAGCTTTATAAAATTAAAAAGAAGTTTTAAGACTGAGAAACAACAGCAAGCTGCCAGCTACATTGACAAATAAAGTCTTTTTGGAAGAGTTATGGGAGCAGATTAAAAAATAGTGACAGACTAAAGAATATTCTTAAAGGAGGACTGCAAACATGCAGTGCCTCTATGCCTTTGATCATATAAAGTAATAGATGTCAAAATGAATTTCAGGATATGGAAAAAATGCTGGCAGAGATCTATTATCAAGTTCTAGGAAATTCATGCGAACTGTTTATATTTAATCATAGTCAAAAATGACTCTTAGAAGGGTAAAAGACTGCAAAAAGATTGGAGGTGTATCTGAAAATTAATTTGATGGTACTGTGTATGATAATAATAAAGATCAGCTATGAAGTTATTGTAATTGTCCAGTCAGGGCCAGACAAGTTTAATAACTGCAGAAGTATTAAAAAAGAACAATTTTAGGAGCAATTCTGAGAATAGAACATATAGGATTTAAATAACTAGGAGTGACAAGAAAAGATCAAATTGAAGATAAATATGATATATATGGCTGGAAAATAAGCCAGAAAGGGGGAGCAGAAAACAACAAACAACAATATTTTGGCAGATAATAAACTCCTCTTTGGACATAAGTGCCAATGTTGTATACAAGTAAAGGTGTTTAGAAAGTAATTTATAATGAGAATACTGAGTTTGGGTTCAGAAAATTGGCTGATATGACCTAAAATAATAATGGTAAAGAAAATAAAATCACTAATCTAGATTATATAGACTAGAAAAATCCATCTAGGTTAATAAATAGGCATAAGATGCAGAAGTAGTTCAGTGGTAGAATATTGAAGTAATAGGCCAAGGAGAATAAATATTGCACGCAAAACCTGTTGAATCTAACAATTATGGATTATTACAGTGATTAAATATAGTAGTGGGTCTCAATGCAGGTTATACAACATAATTTTCAGGAAAGTTTTAAAAATAATATGTTTATCACTAATTAAATCAGAAACCATCAGGATAGCCTACAAATATTAGCAGTTTTAAAAAAAATTAATAATTTTTCACTATTTTTCAATAATTGTACAAAGGGTTTCTTTTTTTTTTTCTTTTTTTGGTCATTTGTGGGTCTTGAACTCTGGGCCTGGGCGCTGTTACTGAGCACTTCAGCTCAAGGTAAGCACTCTAGCACCTGAGCCACAGCACCACTTCCAGTTTTTGAGTGGTTAATTGGAGATAAAAGTGTTCATAGACATTCCTGCCTGGGCTGGCTTTGAACGGCCATCCTCTGATCTCAGCCTCCTGATTAGCTAGGATTATAGGATTATAGGTGTGAGCTACCAGTGCCTGGCTAAAGGGTTTCAATTCAACATATAAGATTATGTGTACAATGTATCTTGATCAGTGTCACCCCTTCCATCATTCTACCCCACTTCAAATTAGTAGTCTTTAAAAGACAACAAAGCTTCTACTATATTCATGGTTGAAAGCTACAGTTCAACACAGAATATTGAAGTAAGGATATTCAAAAGTACATTAGAGTTGGTGGGTAGTAACAGAGAAAACAAACTAATCAGGATAAACAAGATAGACGGTAGTATTTTGAGAGAGCCTCAGGTTAGGAAAGTTTCTTTAGTACTTGGAGAGAATGAACACACTCAAAGGGAGAAAGAACGAGACTGGTGTACATACAGAATATATGTTTCTTATTGAATGGAGAGAGGGTTAGACTGGAGAAGGGAGATAGTAAGAGTAAGATTCTGAGAATCTGAGAATCAAAAACACAAATGCAGAGCTTAGTTCTACAGCAGAAGATAACTTAATCATTGGCCAAAAAAAAAAAAAAAAAAGGAAAATAAGAGGAAAACAAGTTGTTTTTTTTTTTAACAGAGTACAGTAGAGGCATATAGTAGTATAGCTGGGAAAGGCTCTTCTTCAGCCTCAGATCTTCTTAACAGGAAAGCTGACAAATAAAGACAAAAGTATGATGATATTACCTATTACCTATTACCTAATACCATAATAAAACAAGGTGATAAGATTATTAATACAGATTATATAGACCACAAGAGCCACACTGGTCAGTAATTATGGCACAAGATGATGATGAGAAGGGGAATAACAAAGCACTGAAACAAGGACAGAGGATGATTCATTGCAACAATGATACTCACAAGACAGTTTACTGGAAATGAACTTTACAACTTTGGGTGGGGGATAGAGGTGGAGGGAGGGAGGTGGGGGAGGGAAGGGGTAGTGGGAGAACAAGGGAAGGGGTAACAATGCTCTATACGAAATGTACTCATTGTCTTACTCATGTAACTATAATCCCTCTGTACAGAATCTTTACAATAAAATAATTTTTTTTTTAAAAAGGTGAGGATGAGAACTCTGGCCTAGCATGTTCAAAGTTCTGAGTTCAATACCAAGCAAAGTAGAGGAAAACTTCAATATCTCAGAAAATAAAGAATCAAAGACCCATTTAACTGAAGCAAGTGAGCAGTGTTCTAATGTAACAAGTTAGATTTCTTCATGTGAAAAAGTTAAAAATATAACTGAATTTTACTGAGAGGACTCATAACTTGTAACTTGTAAGTCACTGCATGTAAATAATATGGCTCAAAGCCAGATACAACTGCTTTACAGAATGGAAATGCATTGCTTGAAATAAGGTTTTTCTATTTAAAAAATGTTTTTATCTTTAGGTGGTTTTACAAAGGAAGTGCTACATAATTATAAATACAGTGCATCTTGATCAGCGCTACCTCCTTCAACATTTTTACCCCACTTTGACTCACCCTTTCCCCCACTTGTCTTAATTTTGTAGTATATACAATGAATTCTTGACGCATTCTCCCCCTTCACCTCTTCATTCATCTACTCCTTTCCCCTTGGCCCCACCTCTCCTCTTGCATATATCTACATCCTGGTTTTGATGTTGTTGGCTTTGACCCAGTCTTTCTAAAAGATTATACTATCTGAGCTCTCCACAAGAGTGATTATACTTCAGTTAATTCACTTGTAATCACTTGGATATCGGCTGACGCATTTAACTATAGGTACCTCCTATATCTACCACAAATAAAAGGAACCATACAAACTTTGTCTCTCTGGGTCTGGTTTCTACACCAAGTTAAGGTATAGTTGAAGTTTTGCACAAGTAATAACTTTAAAATAGAATTCTACACAAGAACCTTTAAGAAATATTCTATTTACAATAAAGTGTGAATCATGATTTATTAAATCCCTAAAATTTCAAAAAGCCATTTCAGGAAAGTTAGAATGTTACAGTGGGTTTCTGGAAGACACACACAGAAACGAAATGAATTGGGGAAAAAAATCTAAATATAATTTTTCCAATAAATGTAGTCTAAAAGAAATAATCAGAGATCATCTACAGTTTCAACCTCATACTTAAGTTGAAAAAAAATGTGAAGATTATCATGAGATAAGTGAACTTCAACAATTCCATTTATATTCTGCCAGGTCCTGTTTAAATAAAATGGAAAACCAATTTATGACCCATCACCATCTCCCTACTTAATGTGATAATGACTGCACAGGCTTAAAAGGTTTAATTTTAAACTCATTCTGTACTTAGGATGGTCTCATCAATAATTTGAGTTTTTAAGTATCACCAACTCTCACTGTGGGCTGCTAACAGAAGCTGTCCTGGTGACACAAGAAGGTTCTCTTCTGGATAACAAACAACTTCCCTGTTCAAATTTGATCTGCCACAGGCATTATTGTCTACTACTTGGTAAATGCTTTGTATAAAAATCCATATATTGAGTTGAACAGAAATGAAATAAAGTCTAAGCAGAGACAGAATGTCATTATGGAATTGGTAAAACAGTCCCTTTAAGAAGCTGTTAACTTTGGCAGTTTTTGATTCTAAGAATGGCATTCAAATATCATAACAAAGAAAAGCAATTAAGAGGGATGTGACATAAATAATATATACATTAACATTTGAAATACAAGTTCTGAACCTTAGGATGTTTTAGTTTAGTTAACTCCTTGGTTCTTACAATTAATCCTTTCTATTTTCCATTCTAAAGCTAAAATGACTAGCTCAGAGAAGCTAAAAAAAACATACCTAGAAGTACCTATGCAAGATAAGAAGTGTTGAGTCAGAGTTCAAACTCAGGTCTTATTCCAACATCCATGTCATTCTACTCTTGCAAAACGCATGTCTGGTGACTAGACACATTATCCTTTTATTTACCTGCTTATCCTCTATCTCTTCTATAATGCAAGTTTTACACAGTTCTAGAAGATACTGTGATTTTCTTATTATATCTAATAATAGTCTTCAGTTATCACTGATTATAAACAGCCAAGGATAGTGAACATTCTTCTGGTTGTGTCCTCCATAATATAAAGGCATAGAAGAGATAGTGGCCAGTTATTGTTTAATGTCTACATAGTTTCAATGTGGAAAGATGAAAAAATTTTGGAGATGGATTGTTTTGAAGGTATATTATAATGTAGATGTATTGAAAGTCAATGGAATAGAACATTAATGGATTAAGGGGAAATATGGTTATGTACAATTTATCACAATAGTTAAAAGCTATAAAAATTTAAACCATACCAAGTTGTTATTGATATGTTGGTACCCAAGCAATAAATTATTACAGTGTGAAATCTATTTAATATATTTGACAGTCCATGTTAAATAAGCAATGTTACCTCTACTAACAGTAAAACCTAAAATAAAAAATTAAATTCTATTTTCTATTTGAACAACTAGATTAGTTTTATAATGTTTAGAAAGACTTGTGAATCATGTAAAGTCAAATGAAATTTAACTGAGAGAAGTAGAATATTTATGTCCTCTATAGTGATCATATAGACTGAGTAAAGCTCACCATGTTAATATTTATCTACAAATGACTTAATAAAAAACTGAGATGGAAAAAGAATAAACTACACAATTCTAAGGAGTATTTTTTTGTCCTGGGCACTGTCCCCGAGCCTCTTTGTGCTCTACCACTTAAGCCACAGGGTTTTTGAGTAGTTTGTTGGAGACAGGAATCTTATGGGGACTTTTCTGCAGGAGCTGGCTTTGAACGGTGATCCTCAGATCTCAGCCTCCTGAGTCACTAGGATTACAGGAATGAGCCACCAGTGCCTGGCTGAAGAGTATAATAGTCAAAACTGGCCACTTTGGATGCTTGTTTCATAATCTTTGAATGTAAGTGCTATGGAGACAGGACTTGTCCTTTTTTTTTTTGTTATAAGCCCAGACTTAGCAAAAAATAGACAAAGGAAACAAGGGAATGAAATGAAAATGAACGACTTTATAAACACATCACAAAACAGGCACTCAAAAAAGAATCAGGCTGCCAAGTTTGAAACGGTTGTTCACTATGTGGATTTTGACTATATTAACTTGCTATTTTTCTAGAGCCTTGCTCAGCAGATACAGAATTACCGTTGATATCATCCTACAAACCAATCATCTGTTTGAAAGGAATAAGGGCGAGTTAGAACATTTCACCAACTGGTCACCATAGTCAATCAATTCAAGACTTCATACTTGTTAGCTTCTCTAAATTCTAAGAAAAACCTATTGTTTCAAGTGCATTCAGCAAGATTCTGATATTGTCTCTATCAACTAGTATCACATTTCCAGTCATCCATTTGTACTATGTAGGGAAGTCTCTAAGAAGCTATGGTAGCTGCTTTCTTTTTCCTTTTATCTCCTCCCACAACCTTTTATCCATCTTCCTTCTCTTTCCTTCCTTTCCGACTCCTTCCCTCCCACTTTCTCTGTCTCTTCTCTGTGTGTGTGTGTGTGTGTGTGCCGGTCCTAGGGTTTGAACATATGGCCTTGTGCCCTTGCTTGGCCTTTTCCATTCAAGGCTGGCACTCTACTACTTAATGCTATACCTGTACTTCCATGTTTTTGCTGGTTAATTGGAGAATCTCACAGACTTGTCTGCTGGGGCTGCCTTTGAAACATGATCAGATCTTAACTTCTAGAATGTCTAGGATTGGGTCACTGGCACAGAGTTTTTGTTGCTGTTGTGGTTTTGTTTTTCTCAGTACTTGGGCTTGAACTCAGGACCTAGGCAATACCCCTGAGCTTTCTGGCTCAAGGCTAGCACTCTAGCACTTGAATTACAGCTCTACTTATGGTTTTAGAGGATAAATGGAGATAAGATTTTCCTGCTTGGGTTGGCTTCAAACTAAGATCCTCAGGCCTAAACCTCCTTAGTAACTAGGAGTTATCCACCTGTACCTCAGCTATTTTTTGTTTTATTATTGTCTATCAAATTTTAAATCTTCCTCCTTAAATAGTATTAGCATTATAATAACAGAAAAACCCAAAGTTAAGCTGCTACTTGGTCAAAGGTCTGTATTTTTTAATTCTTATCACCTAAATCTAAAAAGAGAAAACACAGTTGTCAAGGATTATTCCTCTGACTGCTATAACACTCAATTTCTAAAGGTCAATTACTTTCTATTTTGCTCTGGGAGGTTTTCAGATTAAGATTTAATTAATCTTATTCCTTTGACAAACAGGCTAGACTATTTTAGACCTAGAAAAGAAAGGCTTCTTTTTCTTTTTCCTTTAAGTCTTCTGTAGAGAAGAATCCACTTTCTGAGTGCACGGAGTTATTTAGAAAAAAAGAATTGCAAAACTTGCTCTTGACTATTTCAATACTTTTTCAAAAAACAACATCAACATGCGCACTAAGATTAGCAAATGAAAACTCATTAAAATAAATGTGAAGAAAAATCTGCAAGTAACTGAAAATAAAGTATCAACAAAACTTGAGAAAAGCTTCCTATCTATCTTCCAAGGACACAGAATACGTCCTGTTAGAAAGCAGTGCCTTCCAGCCAGGGCACAGAAAGCATCTCCATCAGACAGGGCTTCATGAGCCCTTTCACTGCTTTCTGTATGCAGGGAACTGACAGTACTGCCTCCTCTTGGTAAAGTAGCATTTATTGCCAGTATGTTTTCTGAAACTCTCTCTTTCTTCACTCTCTCAGATAGTAGTTTGCAAGATTTGTATATTAGGCCAGCATGATGAGTCGAAACCCAATGATTAGTGGCAAATAAGCAAGAATATTGCTTTAACGATTATATGCTATACAAGTGTAATTACTGTCTACTCAAAATGCATGATTATATAAAAAATTAAAAGGCATAATTACATATGTATTCAATAATGAGCAACCACATCAGTTGTCACTCATTCCTTCACTTTTTCTTAACCACCTGCCCTAAGCTTTTAGTTGGAAATCTGGGTTTTTTTATTTGTTGTTTTTAGCTTTCCTTGAATGTCATTCTAATGAAAAATAAGAGTAGGGACTTCATCAACAGCCAACAGTATGTGAGAACCACAAAATTTATAGAATATAACAATTCTCCTATCATTCAAATATGTGAAAGACTGCTTTGTTAAAGACAAATTTTAAACTACATTCATAGGAAAGCCAAACTAACTGAAGTCAACAGGTGAGAATGGTTTAAAGCAATTTCAATGAAAGACAAAAGGTGTTGAGTTTAGTGAAATAAAAAAATCTAAGTATTAGGATAGACAAAATTCAAGGTAAAAGGACTCCAGGAAAAAGATTGTGTGTTGGAGGGTGGATAGAATAGGAAACCAACAATTTTTAATACAATGACATGTATGTAGTTAATTATTTACTCTTCAGTTAACTACAAAAGCCTGATGGAGTTTTATGGCACAGAAATAGTTTATATCATGTTATAGTAGAATGCAATAGAAGTTCTATTATGCTAGCAGGTAATGAAATAATAGAAGCTTGCAGTAAATATCAAGACAAATTATCAACAAATCCCACCATTCTCCAGGGGAAGCAGAGAAAATTCAACTTAAATCTCACAAAGCAAGGTACTCTTTGATTGATTCAACATGTTCAAAAGGTTTGAGACAGTCTATAACTCCCAATCGTATCTACAGTTCTGAAATAAAAAGCTGTCTTCAATAAACACTGTGTGACAGTATCAATGGAAAGACTCTATAAAAGTTTTCCCAGAACATGCTGCCATAGAAATAATCCTCAAGACAGCTTTGTAGTAGATATTTTCTGAAAAAGGCACCTATGCTTCTTGATGCAAGGTTCACAAAGCCCTTGCCTATAGGTTGAGCTCCCAATGTAGCTTCCCCTTTGCCACCTGCTGCAGTGCCATACATTTTTCAGGCGGCATTTTAAGGTCTGATGAAAAAGTTATAAATATTGACTTGGATAGTAGCTTCTTCTCCCTGTGATACTCTGGTGATCCCCAACAAAAGTGGCATTTGGGGTGAAGGAAGAATCCGATGGTCATGGCTTTCATGGCTCTTAGCAAGTTCACAAGCTTTCAAGTGCTCAAGATTTTTATCCCAACTTCAATAAGGAATGTAAAATGCAAAACGAGAAAATCAACTGTAATTAACTGAAGGCATAAAAGTTAATGCTTAATCCTTTTGGTGTAAATAATTTAAAACAAGTACATGCAAAACAAACATTATACAAGGCAGAAACATGGATAAGGACAATCTTTGTGACTATCCTGTGAGTATCCTTGTTTGATAAATCATTTACATAAAAAATTTAGCTTTAATTTGATACAAAGTAAATGCAATAAATGAACACATAACAAGACAAACACCTCTAATTTTAGGAAACCTTATTTATCTTAATTTACAGGTGAAAAAACAAAGCTGCCAAGAATCTAAGCTACTTAGCAAAGACAGAAGTAAAAGAGGAGCTGGTATTTAAAAACAGGCCCATCATATACCATGCCCCATGCTCACAGACTTTCACTATAATGTCATGCTCTTGCTTATATGGAAGCTAAAGTAAGTGCACATTAAATCAAACAGCTGGAAGTGAATCTAAAGTTGGATATACTGACAGCTTATTGACTGCTTAGAAGACTCAGGTTGGAATGACAAGTAATTACATCAGTGATGTTTTTCTTTATATAATTTAGGGATTCATTTTTTGATTAAGTCATTATGGAAAATATTGTATTTAGTAAGTGAAGATACTAATTCACAGCAAATACGAGGAAGGGGGAGTGTCAGACCATTGCTCTCCACCAGAGAGGAAGATACCATTTTTTTCTTATTTTAAATAGCAGTGTTCTATTTCTTAAATCTAGCTAATTCTACCTAAGACTAAGGGATGGAAAAACCATAATAAGCAAAGGAGTATGTGAATGCAATTTTTCGAAGTTCAGTGGAAATTTCTACAAGGCCAGCACAGCAGAAACTTTGAAATGGACAGCTTGACCTCCAGTTGCTTCTTCATGGCTCCATACAACACTTTATTTTTTAACAGGAAACACAAAAGAACTACTGTTATAAGCAAGAGACAAGAAGCACAAATATATTCACTCGTCTGACAGCATTCAACTGGCAAGTTTAACGTATGAATTTCAAAGCAGGTAAATAATTTAAGATTACTAATGTAAATGGAGGAGTAACATTTAACTTATGAATCAAACCCATAAGGAAAGAAATTTGTATTCTCTGAAGCATATGAATAAAAGCAAACCTGTAAGATGCTCACTGACCTAGGAAAAGGTTAAGAACAGTCTAAGTAATACATGCAGAAGAATTCAGACTGACACAAATTTATTTTCCTTACTGCTACATCTGTGTGGCAATAACCCGATCTGAGAAGCTGAATTTATGCAGTAAGGACAAAACTCAAAGCCTGATTTAAAAAAAAAAAATGCAACCATTTAGGATAGTTTGGACTGGCAATATTATATACCATTTTGCACTTTGAATGGTGGTGAAATTTTACACTGATATTCATGGAGGACGCAGTGAACACTCTTGAAAAAATTTATGGCTGTTTACCCCATTCACAATGACCTTTAGGATGCCCAATAATCAGCAGTTGTATTGGACCACAGCCCTCAGGTTGCAAATGATTTCCAAACTGACCACTGAAAGAGATGCATGGGGGCTGGGAAGGTGGCTCAGTGGTAGATTGCTTGCCTCACATGCATGAGGCCTTGAGTTTGATTCCTCAGCACGACATATGCAGAAAAAACTGGAAGTGGTGCTGTGGCTCAAGTGGTAGAGTGCTAACCTTGAGCTGAAGAGCTGAGGAACAGGACCCAGGCCCAGAGTTCGGGCCCACAACCGACAAAAGAAAAAAAAAAAGAAAGAGATGCATGAAGCCAGATGCTGGTGGCTCATACCTGTAACCCTTGTTAACCAGAAGGCCAAGATCTGAGGATCCATCCCAGCTGAGGGAAAAAAGTCTGTGAGACTCTTATCTCCAATTAACCACCAATGAACCGGGAGAGGTGCTGTGGCCCAAAGTGATAGAGCACTAGCCCTTGAGCAAAAGATATCAGGAACAGTACTTGGGCCCTGAGTTCAAGCTCCACAGCTGGCAAAAAGAAAGAAAAAAAGGACAAGATGCATGATTGTCCACAGCAGTTTCCAACTTCCAGTTTCCCTTCACCTCTGGCAAAGATAAATTGCTTAACATTTCCCAATCAGCAGAATCTTGAACTCTCATAAAACAGAAAAAATTAACTATTTCCTCCATTTAAAGAGCCTCAAGTTTTCCTCACTGAATTCTAGATAAATGCAAATGTGACAATAATTTAATACACTCAGTTGAAGAAGCTCAATATGTATAGCCCGAGAACTGGATTTACTGTATAGTTTTATATCTATTTTTTCTTTTGGTTGATCATGGGGCTTGAGCTCAGAGACTGGGTGCTGTCCCTGAGCTTTTTGCTCAAGGCTAAGTAATGTTCTACCACTTTGAGCCAGAGTACCATTTCCAGTTTTCTAGTGGTTAATTGGAGATAAGAGTCTCAAGGACTTATCTGAAGATTGCAGCCTCCTGAGTAGCTAGGATTACAGGCGTGAGTCACCAGTGCTGGGCTAGTTTTATATCATAAAAATCTCAAAATCAAAACTCACTGTCAATGAATTTCTATTTCTCATTGCAATACAAGAATGATTTTAAGGCATTTAAGTCCCAAAGGAGATAAAAGAGGCACTTAACATATTATAAACCCATATTTTATATCTTTAGATATGAACCTTCCCTGTTTGTACAGTTGCAATAGACTTCAGATATAGAACTTCATGTGTATGATTTAAAATTAGTGTCTTCAAACTCAACTCAAAAGAGTCCAAAATTATATCCTACCTGCCAGCAAAAAGCCTATACACTTCCATGGACACTGGCGAATTACAAACAAAATAAATGAACAAGAAAAAAAAAACACTGGGTTTAAGGACAAAAGACATTTTATTGTTATGAGCAAGAATAGTAGCCAAAGTATTTCCTTGTGTTGATCCCTCCAGACCCAGTGCCATACATTGGTTTGCATTCTAGGAGAGAAAGCCTGAGTTGGGAAGCAAATCTGCTCAATTGTTGTCATAGGAGACACTGTTTTCATGATAGAAGGTAGTACACAATTAACTTTCTTCCCCTGATTTCCATCATAAAACCCTCCTTGAGAAAATAGTTCACAACAAAAAAGCATTAGTAAGATATGAAAAAATGAAGAGAAATATGAAGAACAAACAACTTTCATACCAAGTAGCCTGACCAGTCATTGCATGAGAGACACAGAGAGAGAGAGAGAGAGAGAGAGAGAGAGAGAGAGAGAGAGAGAGAGAGAGAGAGAGAGAGAGACTGAGACAGACTGAGACTGACAGACAGAGACAGAGACAGACAGAGGCAGAGGCAGAGGGAGGGAGAGGGAGGGGGAAAGAGAGAGAGAAAGAGAGAGAGAGAGAGAGAGAGAGAGAGAGAGAGAGAGAGAGAGAGAGAAAGAGAGAGAAAGAGAGAGAGAGAGAAGTCCCTGCCATTTTTGATTAACTACAAAGGTTCGAAAATGTGATTCAACCTTGCATCAATATTTTCCTTTCACCAAGTCTTACAATGGTCTACATCAAAATATGACCTCTGAAGTAGTAATATTAAGAATAGCAATGAGACTGATTGCCTTCCAAATATATCAATTTTTTCTGCCATGAGACTGCCTATGTATTAAAAGAGATTCTCTATCATATTAATAATTCCAATTATCAGTTTTGATTCTTAGTTCTTTCCCTAAGGATATTATATGAGTTCTAAATATGTAATGCAATAATGTATGTTTGGTGATGTTTCTAGATATTTTTCTTTTTAATAAGCCCCTAAGAGTATGAAAAAGAGTAGGTTACAAGATGATGTTATTATGGATAAATGTGCAAAATAGAGATATTTTTCTTAATCCTCATGGAAAAAATGGAAATGAAGTTCCATATTTCCCCATCTTTGATAAAAACTCAAGCCAGCTCATTAATTTGGTGACAGGAAGAATGAATTCCAAGTTCTCTATTTTCCCTTAATTGGATACAGATAGGAAATGGAAAATCCAGTCTATCAGAAGGTAGAGGAATAGAGACAAACTACCATCTTAACATCAAATGCTACTTACCCACATATTTACTTTAGGAAAACAGAAAGCCACTTTGAAAATTATTTCTTTCTTAACATTATTAGATCAAATTTAAGCCATAAATCACAAACATTCCACTTACAGTGGCATGCAGAAGACGGTAGCCAGGCCAGTCCCTAGTTATCTTTTTGTTAGAATGGGAATTTTCTACATGGCCAATGCTCTGTCTTCTGTTTATCTATCAAGAGAATATTATTGTTTGCAAAACAAAGCATAAGTTCCCATAAGTATTATCAACAAATTAAGCAAAACAGTGTTCTCATTCTGAAACAGTCTCTTTAGTAAGGGTACAAAATCCTGTATACTGTAAGACTGTCTAGTTTGGTAAATTGAGATATCCTATTTTTTAATGTAACATGAATAATAAAATAAAATCCTATAGTTGACTTTTCTGTGTAACATGGTTTGATTGTGTAAAAGATTTGTTTTCTTATTGGTAGCTGGACCTTGCAATTTCATTGTTGTCTCTTTCAGCAACACTCATGAAACAATTCCTTCCACTGCTGCATGTACAACAGATTAGATCCTTGAAATTCTGCAGAAGTTTGTATTATAATTTAATCTCTTATTTATTGGCAAAGTAGATGCTATACACATTTCTATAGATAAGAAAACCAATGCTCACAGATCATAAGGGAAAGGTCCAAGGTCTAAGATCAGAATGCCAATTCTTAGTGGTGATGTGCTATTTTAAAATCCCATTCTGAATTCTATTTAGAGGACAGATTCACTTACTCAGTTAACAAAAAACTATTTTAGGCCCTGTGCTAGAAACTGAGAATACAATGAGATAAACAGAGACTCCAAGATGTTTTTCTTCAGAGTCCTAAGTCCACTTGCAGTGATGATAGGAGACAGATTAGACAATCAAACAATTATGTGACAATCCAGTGGGATAAGGATCAATAATTGTCAACTTTTTTACAAAGGCTTTTTATTTTATTTTTATATTTTCATTAGTCTTGGGTTTGGACTCAGGGTCTGGTCACTGACCCTGAGCTTCTTTTGCTCAAGGCTAGCACTCTATCACTTGAGCTACAGTGCCGCACCCAGCTTTTTCTGTTTATGTGGTACTGAGGAATCAAACCTAGGGCTTCATGCAGGCTAGGCAAGCACTTTACCACTAAGCCACATTCCTAGTCCCAATTCTCAACTCTTTTGCAGGCTATCAGTCATCTACTCATTTCTTGAGAGGCAATAATATTCTAGAAAGCAGGATGCCAGACAGGTTTTGACAATAGGATGCTAAACAAAGTATTGCCAACTATGAGTTAAGAGAACCATGGCTTGATTCATTGAAAAAAAAACTTATTCCTTAAAAAGGAGATGCATTATTTCAAAGTTTTTAACGAGTTAATTTAATGAGAAATTGTCAATGAGAAATTCCATCTATACTGTTTGTATATGCCACTATTATTAAAAAATTATTTTTTAACTCTTCATTTTACAGTGCTAAACACACAATGCAGAATGACATCAAATGGAGCAAGTATGGGTGCATATTGCAACTAAGGCTATATATAACCAAAGGCAGAAAATCTGATAGCAGACTGAACAGAATCAAAGTTCAAACAATACCAACACATAGCTCCCTGAAAAATTACTTCTAGCCTAAGAGGGCTTCCTGCTTTTAGTTTCTTTACCTTTTAATCAATATGGAATGTCTACCACCATATTATTTTTCTAAAAAAAATCCCACTACTTGTCATGGTTTGACATGAATATCTTCTGGGCTTTAAATGTACTGAAGAATGATTGTATAGTTTTACATTAAGCACCTTCCATATACCCAGTCCTACTCTTCTGAACACTTCTGGACAAGTGCTGTTTCTTAAAAAAAAATCATCTACCCATAATCCATGAAATATTTGCCCAAACATTTTTCTCACTATTTTCTTTCTCAGAGCACCTTTCATATACTAGCTAAAATTCATTGAACATTATCTGTGTCCTAAATTCTTACTTAATCCTCACTATAATCCTGTGAAAAATAAACCACTATTACTCCAATTACACATACCAGGATATTAAGATTTGGAGAAGTTCATGGTTTAAAGTCACATAGCCAATGTGTGGGCAAACAGGAATTTTAATTAATGTAACTCCTTCGGAGATCCAAACAACTAGCCACTCAAGAATTATTTGATGGTGACCCTAGCACTTAGTGTTGTCAGGGTAACAAGCTGGCCAGATGAAATGACTACCTTCCTGCAAGATTAGTTATTTCTAGCACTAGCGACTTCCACACCTTAGAATATATGGGGAAACAAAGTACTTGACATTCTCAGAAAACTTGGACTCATCCTTATAAGATTTCCCTTGGCTAGTAAAACCTATTCCTTCACTTCTCCTAGGTAGGTTTGTTTAATCCACTCTGGATTCCAGTGTAGGATGACTGGAAATAGAGAGGGAATCTTCTATACAATCATCACCACTTGCACTATAATACCCTACAAATTTTATCCACTTAAACACACTGAGACAAAGTCTCATACTCTATGCAAAGAAATTTCTGGTGTTACTTTTCATAAAATCTGCTGACCGATCGATTTCTAGCCCCCAAGTCCTCACTTCTTGTGAGGACTTTTTTTTTTTAATTGTCAAAGTGATGTATAGAGTGGTTACAGTTACATATTTAAATTAGTGAGTATATTTCTTGTCAAACTTGTTACCCCTCCCACTTTCCCCAACACACCCCCTTCGTGGTGTACAGTTCATTTCCAAAATATTGTCTTGTATTGCTGTTGCATTGGTTCTCCTTTGTCTTACCATTTTGTTGTTCCCATTCCCTTCCCTAATTCACATAAACATATACACAATACCCAGGGTACCAAAATCAAATACAGTGACAACAGGGATTAACCATAGGAAAAAGAAAAAGAAAAAGAAATCACATAGTACATTAAAACCAACAACAACAAAGAAAAACCTCTTGTGTCCATATCTCGGAGTTCATTTCGCTTAGCATCATCTTATATGGTCAAATGTACACAACTATGGAATTATTCTGCTCATCTGCTAGGATTTATCCTGGACATATACCAATTATTACAAATGAGGGAAACCATGGGATCTATGTTTTCTTGGGTCTGGCTTTCTTCACTTAATACGACTTTTTCCAAGTCTTGCCATTTGCTTACAAATGGTGCAGTGTCATTCTTTCTGATGGAAGCATAGAATTCCATTGTATCTATATAATAGACCTTAGCTTTTCCTTATGGATAAGATTTCTGAGGTTTTCTTTTCAAAAGTAATTTATTAAAATGAAATTCATAGCACGAAATTAAAAATGAAAAGTTTGGGGGTAATTGAAACATTTAGGATATTGCACTCTTACTACCTTGGTCTCATTCCAAACATTTCCACCACTCCTAAGTAAAAGTTCCTATTTAGTAGGCAGTTCCCCCTTATTGTCCCTAGTGACCACTGATCTATGTCTAAACATTTGTTTATTTTGGATATTTTAGATACACTGAATTATATAATTTTTTATTTGGCAGTACTGGAGTTTGAACTCAGGGCTCCATGCTTGTTAGATAGGCACGCTACCACTTGAACAACACTGCCAGCTTCTAATACATGATCAAGTTTGGTTTCTCTAACTTCGTAATGCATGTTTTGGAAGTATAGCCATTTAGTTGGAGCCATCCTAGTGTGCATAAAGGGATGCCACACTGTGCTACTGTAATCTTTTGTAATGCTTTAATTTTTAGTACTTCTATTTCCTGAATATTCTTTACGTTTGTCATATCCATTTTACATTATGAAGCTCAAACTTAGGCTAAGTAGAGAATCTTTTAGACTATCCTGACACTGGACGGAGAGGGGACAAATCTAAAATGAATACATAAATTAATTTTCAAAGCACGGAGGAGGGGCAAGATAGAGGGCGCTATGGCAAGTGAAAGAACTATGGGCAGCAGCCCGGAAATGACCACAATGAGAAGCACTGGCAGGAAAGGAATCCTCTCCTTCAGCTAGGCAATTTTCAGAATGATTGCTGCAAGGAAAAGACTAAATGCTAGGGTATCAGCTGAAAATACCGTTGACTTTTCTCTCACTCTTTGCTAGCTCAGCTCACTGAACAACACCCAAGCAAGCAGTGTTTTACAAGAATTTGAAGCTATTATCCTGACACTGTCTATAGGCAGGTACACCCAGGCTGACAGATTCTGAGTTCCTCCAAATGCAGAGGGTCTTATCAGTATCCACTGGAGTCTATTTTCCCTATAAATATCCATGAATTGCTTAATACCATGTACTTTTATGAGACACTCAAAAGTGATCGTGTGTATCTTATCAGTGGGTTTCAGTTTGTGCATCCTTCTACAAAAATCCATGAAAACTCTCCATTTTGAGTTTCACTAAATCCATTTCTCTCTCATTTCAGTCTCAGCATTGCAATCCTGCTCTACAGGTAGCAAATTGAAATGTTTAGTGGCCCATTGCAGACAGATTGAATCTGAAAAGAATACAGCAATAAGAAAGAAGCAAGGCATCAATATCATACAGTAAAGCTCTCACCAATGACAGCGCTGATGTAGGGTGAATGATTGAGCATTTGTTAACTTCTACCATTGTGAAAGTAACCTATTATTTTCCTGGTTGTGTGCTGAAATGCCTCAATCACCAACAGAACAAGTCAGTAAAAAATGATACAGTTCATTTTCTATTGCTGTTGTTCCATGGGGACAGCATGGCTTATGGTATTCCCACCCCTTGAGCTCCACTTTACCAACAGTGTTTAATTTATCCCTCCCTTCTTTCATTCTGTGCAGTGTGCACTATACTGGTAACTGGTGCTCAGGGATTTTACTTTTCCTTCTTCTCTCTCCTTTTATCCTGGCTATTAAAATGAACACTGATAACATGACATGGTTTTTGGATTGTGATTACTTTATAATAGAAAAGAAAAGTGAAAGAATATGGTAATCATATAAAAGCAAAACAAAGGAAAAAGAAATTAACCAAAGCTCCCTGGACTACACTTTTTTTTCCCTCAGACTACACAATGAATGTAGGCTATTGGATCAGACTTACTTAGGTGTGTTTTCTATCTATAACTGCCAGTTTACATTCCCACTAGTTACCTTTCCCTACCATCACATTGCAAAGTGAAATTCCCATATACAATGTGAGTGCTCACAGTTGCTCAGGGCAGTGAGCAGGAAGAAAGATATGGGAAGGAGGTTGAATAATGAGGTGCAGTCATGGCAAATCCCCAAGGGCTGTTCCAGCTGGTGACAGAAGCCCAGACTGTTACCTTGGACTTGTTGCTATAACCTAATACCTAATACCTTACTGGCTCCACTTCTTTCCAAGTGTTCTAAAAGTAAATAGAAAATAGATGATGATAGTGATGAATCTATTAGAGGAAATTATAAAATGTTAAATTTACTATAGGCAATGGATAGACATAATCCTCCAGCTACCTAGTCTGTGATTTGGCCAAACTTGTCTTTAAACACTGTTAGAAAAGAAATGTGCTCATTACCTGAACTTAATGTAACTATAACCCCTGTGTACATCACCTTTACAATAACAATAAAGAAGATTAAAAATATGTTTATGCCCCCTTTGGCTGGACCATATGTATTCCCACCTTAATCTGATAAGAAACAAGGTGTCTACACAAATTGGCAGTTAAAAACTCTAACCTGCTGGGCCAGAGGCTGTTGACAGGTTGCTGCTGATAATCAGTTTGCAGAACATTTTGCTGTAGCTGATCAGCAATGTTGTAACTATCTTGCCTTACCACCACCACCACCAACAACAACAACAAAAAATCTCGCTTCCCTTCTTGATGTCATCTCCTGCATTCTATTGATACATTAAATTATGCATTTCCATAACACCTCCACCAATGTCAGGCTTGGCAGCCAGTGCCTGATTATAACTGGGGTGTCCTGTCCTAGTTCAAAACCTGCATGATTAAAGAGGCAGTCACTTATCACAGCCAGGAGGGTGTACCTCTTGTTACCCAGGGAAAGCAGCAATTTGTGCAACCTGATCAGATGAAAACAGAACAGATCTAATTTCTTTTAAAGATATAACCAAGCCTAATGTTCCAGAATGCTCTGGAAAAAAGCAAACTGAATGATGAGTAAACTTATACTTTCTTTTCCTTTTTATTTATTTTTTTCTTATGTTGATGGTTCTGAGATCAAGTTAGGGCTGCTTTTTAGGCAGGTGCTCTTCCACTTAAATCCCATCCTCAGTCTTTTTTTGCTTTAGCATTTTTCTTTTAAATTCTTTTTATTTATTTATTTTTTTGGTCGGTCATGGGGCTTGAACTCTGGGCCTGGGCACTGTCCCTTTCCTCTTCAGCTCAAGGTGAGCGCTCTACCACTTTAGCCACAGCGCCACTTCCTGTTTTCTAGTGGTTTGTTGGAGATAAGAGTCTCATGGACTTTCCTGCCCGGGCTGGCTTTGAACCGTGATCTTCAGATTTCAGCCTCCTGAGTAGCTAGGATTACAGGCGTGAGCCATTGGTGCCCGGCTTAAATTCTTTTTAAATTTAATTTTATTGTCAAGGTGATGTACAGAGCAGTTACAGTTACACACATAAGGTAATGTGTACATTTCTTGTCAAACCTGTTACCGTCTCCCTCATTTTCTTTACTTCCCTTCCTGAGATAATGTCTCCCCAACCCCACCCCCACACCCCAGCCTTGAGAAGTTGTATAGTTCATTTCCAACATTCTGTCTTGTGAGTATCGCTATTACATTGGTTCACCCTTTGTTCTTTGTAAAAATTTATCTTTAAATAATTGTACAAGGGGGTTTACGTCAACATATCAGTTTATAATTACATGCTTTGGTATTATTCCAATAAGGCCTTGAATTCATGCTCGTTAGCCTAGATTGTAATCTAGTAAGCAAATTTCCCAAGTAGCTAGGATAACAGACACACAGCTTTTATAAGTAAAGATGGCATCTCTAGGGAAATGAACCCTAAGATATGTATTCAAATGTTTTTTTCTTTCATGCGATTGTTTCTAACACATTTATAAGATTATTTCTTTGTTGCTTTGTATGTCCCTCCCCCACGGTATAACCTCTGCTTTCACTGTATTTGATGTCTATATAATTTGTGGAGGGGAAGGGCAAAAACAAATCGTTTAAATAGGGATACAGGTGGACCCATTGCAACAATGTGATGTACAAGTCATTACATTGAAAAGAACTTTACAACTTTGGTGGGGGAGGGAGAGGAGGATTAGGTGGGGGGGAAGGGAGTGGATGGGAAGGGATGGGAAGGGGAAACAAAGGAGGAGGCTACAATGCTTGATAAGAAAAGTACTCATTATCTTGCCCATGTAATTGTAACCCCTCTGTACAGTATTTTCACAATAAAAAAAAAAAAGATGGCATCTCATGAACATTTTGTCCAGCCTGGAATCAAACATGACCTCCTCTATCTTGGCTTCTGGGTAGCAAGGACTACAGGTATCAGCCATCATTCTTACTCTACAAATTGACATTAAATGCTGGTTTGAGGTAAGGTATTCTGATAAAGTAGTGGCCCTGGAAGAATGTATAGTAGTGTTCTTATGGAACTATGGAGTCAGATGGCTTGATATTGTTTTTGGATTTTTAAAGATTATGTTAAAAAAATCACTTTATTGAGGGGTGAGTAACATTAAAAAATGATCCATTGTTAATGCACATACTTCATGAGTTTGGAGTTTACCCACTGTATAATTCTGAACAACTTGTTATGTCTTTACTCCCTAATTTTCAATGTCACTCCCCCCATTGTTTTTGTAGAGTTGGGGATCAAATCCTGGGCTCCATGTATGCTAGGCAAGTGCTATACAACCAACATCCATCCATCCCTAGCTCTATCTCCAAATTAGAATTAATGATAATGCTATAGCTTATAAATGAGTAGGCCAGGCTTGGTAGTGTAATCTTAGCATTTGATAGTCTGAGGCAGGAGGATGGCAAGTTCAGGGCCAGCCTGCGATACATAGCAATTCCTTGCCTCCAAAGAATTAAATTAATTAGTTAAATAAATAAAAGCACTCAGCACAGAAATGTCTGCCTTATCAGAATTTAAGAACCACAATATCAAGGAATAAGAGTTGTTCTCCAACACATAATAAACAATTGATAAATGTTTACTGAAGAAATGAATAAATGAATAAATATGCTATTTTCTTCATTCCAATCTACTGTCAACTCCAACAATGTCAATTCAATGTTTTTGCACAGATATGGAAAGATATTTTAGAATTAGGACTTAGTAAGTCTGTTTAAATCAATGTCCTTGTCTAGTGATCTTGGTGTTATCATGGTACAATATCATGGACTGGCAAGTTTATAAAGAGAAGATATTTATTTCTCACACTTCTGGAGCTTGGAAGTTCAACATTAAGGTTAAAACAGAATTCTGGTGAGGGTTTCTTAGTGTACTGCCAAATGGTGGCAGAGTAAATGAGAGATGAGAAGATTATGGGGGTGGGGACCGGGAAGGACTTAAACTTACCAGAAGCCAAGTCCTGGGGGGGGGGGGGGGGCGGAGAAGAACCACTATTCTTTTACATTTTACATTAATTGATTTAAGACAGTAGTACCCAGAGGATCTAATCAAATTACCTCTTCCAGGTCCCATCTCAAACAGTTAAATTAACAATAAATACATGTCTTTCATTTAATTTTCTCCTCCTTCTCCTCTTTCTCCTTTTTCATGGCCTCCTCCTTCTCCTTACCATCACCATCTTCTCTTTCCCCTTCCTTCTATGTTTTGCCAAATTCCATACATTAATGACACAAATACTTCCGGCACTGATAATGCTGGACATTATTTGGTTCACTCTCCAACTATTGCTGCTGATTCCCTCCAAATGACACAATCTCCATTAGTTTCCTGATACCTCAAATTGTGACATACTGAATTCTAAATGCTCTCTTATGATTTAACTTTAATTTATAATGAGCCTACATATAAATATTATCAAGTTAAGTTTTGTTACAATAGACACTACTAGGTGAATGAATATCTAATATCAGAGAAGGTCACTGTTTTCTCTTTAATAGGCCCAAAACAAAAAATGCTAACAGAAGATTCATTGCGTTATTTCTTGGACCACTTCTAATACTTAACTGTTCAGATAAAAAATAATTACCAAGTCAACCTACCTCAAATTCAGAAAAACAAACAAAAATTGTCTATTGTTATGCATATAATATGACCACGACCTATCAGTATAACAATGGCCACAAAAATCACATGTCCAAAGATTAACTAATTGGCCTTGTGTCTCTAAAGATATTCCTTTTTCCTATTGGATAAATGAAAATAATTTTCTGCAATTTTGGAATTCATTAAAGAGCCCAGAGCAAAGCTGAAACAAATTGAGGAAAGGAGCCCACATTTCCTTTGCTAATGTACAAAGTCAAGATGACTTTGACATAAAGAACTTGAATCCACATCACACAAAATAGATTAGTACACCTTGTCCAAATTTTATGTTTTAAGAAAGATGCTTTTAGAAAGTAAGGGTAATTTTAAAGAATGGTCCACTTTGAGAAAAAAAAAAAAACATCATTGCATGTTATATCAATCTATCAGGTACTAGACCATTAATACAATATGAGAGTTGAGGAAAATTCTAATTGAAAAAAAAAAAAAAAAACAACCTAAAAGCTTTAAACAAGGTAATTTTTTCCCCTTCAGTCTTCTCCCTGAAAAATCTCATTCCTTTACAGCTAGGAGTCCAGTTTCATTTCTTGAGGGAAATAATGTCCCCTGGAACAGAGTTTGGCAAATGTTGGTTTACTGAAACACTACAGGATTGAAACAAATGAACACCATGTCAGACTAAATGCAAGAAACAATCTGTATGTCTTTAGCAAGCTATTTAGCCCCTTATATCTCCTTTTTTCAAGAGTCACAATATATATCTCAACCATATAATGTGAAATCAACAGTTCTGTAACATTTTTCAATGTAAGGAGAAATAATTCATTTCAGTCATTCAATCATAATCAAATATTCACTGAATATGCAACTGTTCAGTAATGGCTTTTATATTTATCAGAGTTGCTAGAGATGGTCTTTCCATGAAGCAGCTCACAATTGGTTGAGAACAAATACACTGAAACACACCTTGACAGTAGTCCCCTCCAGCAGCCAGTTACAGTCCAAAATATAAAATAGAGATTTAAGAAATAACTAATTCCTAAATTTAGCTGCACTCCATACTGAGTAGTGTGACAAAAATCTCATGCTGTCATGCTCTGTTCTACTTAGGATATGAATCTCCCTTTGTATGGCATATCCATGCTGCATATACTTATTTCCTAAGTAGTTATCTTGGTTTTTAGTTTAGCTATCATGACAGTGATTATGTTGAAGGAGCCCTATCCTACTTAATAATGACTCCAAACCACCAGAATAATGATGTTGACAATTTGGATATGCCTAAAAGAACCCACAATGTCTCTTGTTTTAAGTGAAAGCTTTAAAGTTTATCATAGGTATATTAGAGAAAAGGATATGGAAGTATAGTTCATAGATTTGGTACTAATGTTTAGTCTCAATGTGTGTGCTCAAGCACACACATGCATGTTTGCACTTGGGAATGTATCCTCCAAAAATAAAGAGGAAATGGGAACTATAGCACTGACTCTCTGCCTGAAAAGTTTCAGGCAGAGAAGGCTGCTCTACTGAGAGGTATGATTGAAGGATCAAGATCACATTCCTCCTAGGATAAAAGGAAAAACAAACAAACAAACAAACAAACAAAAACATTACCCACAGAGAGAACATAGGTCATTAAACATTCTAAATGTAAATTTATCCCTCTGGTCCATTTCACACTAGGCTCTTAAATGTGAATTCTAAAGAATAAAAAAAAAACTGTATCCTATCAATTATTAGATTCTTAAAAAGGTGAGTGTTACAAGACAATAACAGGAAAACAATAATAGCAATCTCAGGTTACTATCTAGCTTTATAACTACTGTATAACTACGGTATCCATGGCATTAAACTGACAAAAAATACATGTATTTTTATGATCATCCCTTAAATTTTTACTAATTTACTATTATGGACCCATTTTTAATTCTCAAATCTAAGGGCCACATCATACACAAATTAAAACACCAACTTCTAAACTTTAACCTTTTATGAAAAATTTTAGTACAAAGCCTCAACCATGTGTGAAAACAAAGGCCAACATGGCTGACATAAAAAAGCAAAACAACAGTGTTGTCACTGAGTGCAGGTTGGTATCTTATACCATTTCTAATAGTAAAACTAAAGCTATATAATGTCCCTAGGCATTTTCTTTAAGACTATTTTCTCAAAAGTGAAGTCACTATCTAACTGTACACAATGATTTTAGCCTAAATTTCTTTTTTTCACAGAAAACAATGGCGCACAGGGGAGGAGAAAATAAAATCAAATGGCAAAGTTTGCAAAACCAATTTAATCTTGTTTTTATTTTTTTGTGAACTAATCAACTTACCTGATCTTTTGGTGTGTGCAAACGGTTGCTGTGCTAGTCTTTCTTTTTTGGTGGTAAAGACTGAACTCAAGAACTTGAACATGCACATAGTAAGCACATCATTTTTTCCTCAGCAAGTTGTATCAAAGAAAAGAAGAGGAGCTCTGGACTTAGAGGGCTCTGGGTTTCGTTATAAGGTGTAGGGCCGGTGCCTATATAAGCTTTTATATTTTTTATTAATGTGCTATGTGGAAACGGTACAGAATATTATTTGCTTCATCCAACTATCATAGCATGATTGATGTTAAAGTGCCAAGCCTTCCTGTAAGTTTGAAAAGCAACTTAAACATATTTTCTGTTTCTTTTCCAATAAATGAAAACAAGGCAAAAGATAATAGAAACAAAGATGATGATAAGAGTTAAGGACTCAGGAGACTTAGCCTAACTAGAGAAAAGACTTTCATTCTTTCATTCCTAAAAGAACATTAGGATTACTCTAAGAGCTTTCATTAAGTATCTCCACAGGGACTTAAGCTTTAGCCTATAGTCTCAGAATCATACAGAGAGAGTCCAGCACTGGGAACTTTATTCAAAGATCCCTAGTCTCATCCAATTTCAGCCCAGTGCTAAGAAGAAATTTCCTAAAACAGATATAATCCTAACACAAATTTGGTGTTCTGTGGTTATTAAGTGAAAATATTACATATGATTGTCATTTTGTGTTATTAAAAAATAAGAACAAGAAAATAACACCAATAATTTCATAGGAGAAAACAACTAAGGTATTACTGCCTTCACAGTTTAATAGGGGAAGATACTATATAAAATGAGACAAAACAAAATATAATAGATATAAATGTATAAATAGAAATGCAGCAAAAGTACAGTGGGATTATGGTGCTGCTACAAAACAGCTATAAGAAATCAATACATTATTCTAATGTCAACAAAAACAAAACTCTAAAGAATATACAAAAAAAGAGATGAAAATGTAAGAGAAAATATCAATGCTCTCAGTTTAGAATGTCATGCTGTATCTCTCTCTATATATATATTTCTCTCTCTCTCTATATATATACTTAGTCAGTACTAGATATTATTTTTCATGGGCTGAATAAGCTGCAGAAAATAACTATTGAAAGTAGAGTATATCTGACTCATATTTATATATTAATCTCGATATAATAAAAACAATATTATTTATGCAATGCTGCCTACAGACATGTTTCAGTGTAATAAGAATTTGG
This sequence comes from Dipodomys merriami, assembly GCF_024711535.1. Taxonomy (NCBI): domain Eukaryota; kingdom Metazoa; phylum Chordata; class Mammalia; order Rodentia; family Heteromyidae; genus Dipodomys; species Dipodomys merriami. The sequence continues at coordinate 63,904,316 of NW_027206068.1, read as the reverse complement.
ATGATCTGATGTTTTCTACCATTACAAGATTTGATGAAAGTAACAGAATTGTTAGGAGAAACGTAATTCAGATGCCTTTAGATTTCATTACAAAATTTAAAATGCCTAGACAACTGAAAGGAACATCATTAACAATAATGAGTAAAAAACAGTTGCTACCACTATCTATCACAGTTATTAATATAGATTGATTGCAGCTACTGCCATGGTTTCCCAACTCATTGGCAAATAATTCATTATTTAATGATGACAATGTATTAAGGTTCTCAAGACTGAGAGGCTGATACATCTCATCACTATCTACAAAGTCTATATTCTCTTATCTAAACTAGAACAGCCATTTATCAAGAAATTGCTGGGTGTGTTGGCTGTTTGGTTGGATATGAAAATGTAATTTTAAGATTATTTAACTTCCCAAAGAACTGACCTACAGCAATAACTTTTGGAACAGGCTAACAAAAGATGAGACAGATTGAGTGGCATATAGACAAAACTATAGAGATGAGTAGTAATATAAAAAATGTACTTATAGGAAAGAAGGCATTAACACAATTTCAGGGTACACATGGAATGATGTTGTTACTGCTGATAAGTAAGATGTCATTGGTCAACTCTAAAGGAACTGGAGGCCCTTGGTCTTCACAAGAATTCAGAGTACAATATAAACCTCAGATGTTTGCGCAGGAACAAATGAATTATCTTTTGACAAAGAAAAATGGGCTTCAACCATGGATATGTCGTTTTGAATATTTAAAATAAAAAAAGCTAAATTATGTACTAAGGTTTTAATTGGGGGGGGGTGTGGCAAGGTCTCATTATATAGTCTAGGTGAGCCTTAAACTTGTCATCTTCCTGCCTTAGTTTCTCCACTGATGGGATTAATGAAAGGTATGCACCACCACAGCCAAATACAGCTTTATTTTACTAAGCCAGAGAAATATCATTTTTGCCAATATAAAAAGATAATTTATTGTTTAAAATATATATTCAGGCTATCTTATTCTAGTTCCAGAGCTTGCAAACTACTTACAAGAGAGAACACTAATAACCAATATAACAAGATATAATTTCTTATCAGTCTCAAAGGAGTAATCATCATTACAACACTCTGATTTCTAATGTTAAGTAATGTCATTAATCCATTGAGATGTGAAGTAAAGAGCTCCAAAGTATTTATTTTACTGCTTCCACGTTTTTCAATGCATATTTTCATTTTGTAGACCATTTTGGTTCTACTTAATTAAACACAAATACTGGTCAAATGAAAACTGCAGGTAAATATGCACATAATGGAATTTCTGTTTCAGTCTGTGTCTATACAGAGAGTTTTGTTTTAAACCCACTTCACATAAAGGCCAGCTGTCTCAGAGTTAATCATGTTATAAAACTTATTGCCTTCTCCTTCCTGGCTCTGGCGAAGCTCCCTATAAAATTACACAATGACCCCAGGACATTTCTATTTGCATTATGGGGTGTCTCAATCATGATTCTAACCCCAAGTTCAATGGCATATAAACTGATGCTAAAAAGTTCCTCTCTCCATCAACTATTTTAAAAGATTGTTTTTGAAGGCAAATATAGATGTTCACTACTCCTGTTTTGAAAAAGAAAAATTTATACATGCCTCTATATGGATAATTTGCTAGATTCATGCACTAGTATTTTATGATTCAATGTAATATTTATGTTTAATAAAAACATTGGGCTAACAGAGTAATTCTTTATATCGTATTTCCTAGCAGGTGATTAACATCTAGTTAAGCTAAAATAAAGGGCAATAAATTATTTTTTAAGGCTAAGTTGAATAATTTAGTGTGAAGAAAGGTTAGATGCTTTGTATTGATAATCAGCTCCTAAAGTATCAGGAATAATGGTGACAAGAGACAACAGAGAGAGCAACAGATGCCAAAATAAAAAAAATTAAGAACTCAAAATATATGGAAAAATAAGAATATCAGTGAAAGGCAATGTTTAAACCTTTACTTTAAAACATTTGCCTGCAGACCTATGAAAACTGTAATCAAGTGTCAGCGTGGAAATGGCTGATGACATGAATATCATACTTTTCTGACCATACATACTTAGGTACACTGGTTCACACCAGTGCCTGATCCCTGAGTAGACCTGCTCCACACAGAGTCTCTGCTGATGGCTTCCAGCAGGAGACTTTCCTGCCACGCTGGTCTCTTCCATCAAACTATAGTTAATGGAAGACCGAAAGCAGACATCCAATGGTAGTCAAACGGTGGCAATAAGCTAAAAACCTTAGTCTTAGAAAATTAAAATTGAAATGATGTAATTAACATGTTTTTTTTTAAAGGACACCTAAATGATCAGGACACAGAGTAAGGATGGAAATGTCATGATGAGTATGTTGAATTTTTAAAGAAAACCTTAATTGGCAAAAATGAAGTCACAAAGAAGCAGGCATGAAAGGCAGATCATTAAGGAAGATGACTATCTTGTGGGCCAGCTGTCAGTTAGATTTTACTGTCTCTTTCCATTCAGATTAACAATGTTTACTACCATTCTTGTGCTTCCTCTGAATTTTCAATAGCTTCTAACTATCTTCTATCTTTTACTTGCTACAACACTTGCAAACATGTGAATGATTCTTCATACTTCACAAAGAATAAATTCAGTAGACAACTGGGCAAAAATTTGCCAATGGATTTTAAAATGTAAGTTTCCAAGTAAACGGTCATCTCCACAGCTCCCTTTTCTGCATTCAGATTTCTGCTTGATTGTATTCTTTTTCTTTCTCTACTATTTGTTATCCAAGTGTGATTGGCTCCAGAACCCCTGCCCCCTCCCCCCATGATGTCTGTGGAAGCTTAAATTCTTTCCAGAAGGTGGAACAGTATTCATAAATAACCTATCTGAATCCTATTTGCTATACAAATACTTGTTATACTGTTATACTATATGGTTCTTTCCAGAAGGTGGAACAGTATTCGTAAATAACCTATCTGAATCCTATTTGCTATACAAATACTTGTTATACTGTTATACTATATGGTTTAGGGAATAATAACAAGAAAAACTCTGTACACATTTAGTACAGATTACATTTTTTGGATTATTTTTGATCTTTAATTGGATAAATCCACAGACCTAGAAACTACATGATCCAGAACCTAATGATATTTCCTCCTATTATGTATAGTCCCATATGATTACATTTCTTTTACTTCCCTATTATCCTGACTTTAATGTCTACCATTCAAACTACATCATTATGTGGATGACTTGCACATACATTTTCTCAAATGTCAATCATGGCATAAATGCGAACATGTTGCATATATTCTTTGCCATGTGTTACATTTCAGAGATTGATTAGCATTGATGAGTAAATTCCTATTCAGTCCTTTTGTTTTTTAAACACACAGTACTGGGGTTTGAACTCAGAGCCCTGTGCTGGGTTAAGTAGGCACTCTAACTGCAGAGCCTTACCTCCAGCTCTGATATTTGCTCATATTTTGAGACACAGTCTCCTGTATTAGGCTTCCCAGTAGCTAGGATAACAGACAAGTACTATCACAACCAGCTCTTTGTTGAGAAAAGCCTCTAAAATTTTTCTGCCTGGCTGGTCTCAAAACCATGGTCTCAATAATCACAGCCTCCACGTTAGCTGGGACAACAGACATAAGCCATCAATCAGCTCTTTGCTCTCATAATTTTATTTTTAAGCATTTGAAATACACACATCTTATATTCTGTCACCGGTCATTTCATTTCTACAGCTGTCAGAAATGAATCAAACTACTTATTGTTTCTACTGACTCTACCAGTTGCTTGTGTGTTTCTGTCATTTCAGGGTGTGAACTCATGTGTTTTACTCAGAGAAAAATCCAAGGCCTAATCTGAAGGGGTATACCTCAAGAACTGCTTGAATAGTCATGTCTTCATGGACTTTTGCTATGGAGTATCATCTACCCACCCATCTATCCATCCATCCATCCATCCATCCATCCATCCATCCATCCATCCACCCATCCACCCATTCAACCATCAATCTGTCACCCATGTGTCCCACCTTCCAGACAGTCAGACATCCACCTGTCCTCCATCCATCTCTATCTCTGGAAGCATGGTGGTACTGCGGATCTTGCTTTTTTCTGACCTTCTAAAACTTTTATGCTATCTATGGAGGTTTCAGTTCTAATTCCCCTGGTGCACAGACTAAGGCCCTGTCTCCAGAAGTGATGCTGTTGCTACCAACCGCAGGGTTACCGAGACTGACAAATGCCCAAGGCAGCTGCAATATCAATGTCAGCTCACTCTGCTTTCCACTTTTCTCGTTATTTTCCCCCCCAGGAGACCTCCTACTCTCGGACAGGGTCAGAGATACATTTAAAAGGAAGTTTATTACATTTTATCCAGCATTTCAAACTGTTCTGTACCAGAAAAATTTCAAAACATTTTAGCTTTACCAGAAACCAAATCCTTTCCTTTTCCTTTTATGTGGTTCTCAAATATTTTTCTGCACCCCCTTTAAAATAATCTAGAATCACCAGTTGGTCATGTATCATGGGAAAGGTTTTTACCTCATCATATCAAATTATTGAAAAGTCAAGGACAGAAGCCTGAAAATAAAGACATGGTTCAAGTGGTAGAGTGCCAGCTTTGAGAGCAAAAGCCAAGTGAGAGCATGTGGCTCTGAGTTCTAGCCCCAGTAATGTCCCACACCATGTAGTGTAACAGTTTAGATAAACAAATTATAAACCATTCCTATCTGTACTGCTGGTCTTATGACAATTTAAAATATGTGTCAGAGAGGAGCCCCAAGATATGAACCAACACTGTGCATGAAATCAGTACACAGTGAGTTAATTTGACAAGTCAGATGTAGAATAAACTGCAAAGCTGATACGGATCAATTCTGCCCCAAGCAGAGCAATCGAGGAGTGCTATCTGTGAAAGTAAGCTTGTTGACCTGGAAGAATGAGAAATAACACTCACAGTGATTTTACTCCTTCTAATCTGTTGGATAACACTAACAAAATGTGTCAGCTGGAAAGATCTATGTAATATAAACAGAGAAGGAAGGAAGGAAGAAAGGAAAGAAGGAAGGAAGGAAGGAAGGAAGGAAGGAAGGAAGGAAGGAAGGAGGGAGAGAGGGAGGGAGGGAAGGAAGGAAGGAAGGAAGAAGGGAGGGAAGGAAGGAGGGAGGGAGGGAGGGAAGGAAGGAAGGAAGGAAGGGAGAGAGAGAGACAGGACCTACACAGAAAGACCAGAGTAAAAGAGGAGGAGGAAATGAAATTCAAAATCATTACAGTGTTCAGAAAATCCAGATGGGAATAGTGGTCATTTAATCAATCCCATACCCTGCCCTGCCCTGCCCCTCCACATCATACCAAAAGATAAGGAAGTCTCTGCAAGAGCAGAAGACCAATGCTTTTATATAACAAAAGCATTTTAGGGTGTCAGCACAAGAGCAGGAATCCATGTATTCCTCAGTCATGTTTAGACCATCTCCTTTCTTGTAAAAGCAAAAAAAAGTAGTCATAACGTGCTCTCGGACCCAGCAGGGACAGCTTTTGAAATATTTTGACTTTGAGCTTCAAGCCCAAGGTAGTGGCAAAAGGGTCTGATTTGAATAACTACTTGACTGTAGCATGCAACTAGCTGGCAACATATTACATATATGCAGGAGATAGGTGGCTTATGAAATTGCTCAGGGTATATCCTTTTACATAATATGCCACCCAAATATCTATCTCAGTAAACCCCAGGGTATGAACTTAGTAAAGGGAACCCTCACAGTCTAAGAATTTGGATATTCTCTGTATTTCAGTTATCTTATGTATGACATAAGGGTAGTAACAGTGCAAATACTTTGAGTGGCAGGGTTGCAAATACTTTTAAGAGTGCATTAATAAATTATTTCATATAAGTTTCTTAAAACAAGGCTAGATGTATCCTATTCCAAAATGGTTATTTTAATAACTTTATCTTTTTCATAACTGGCTTATCTGATTTTCTGATATCTACATTCGTTATCATTTATCAAACTTGTAAGTTTAGTCATTTTCATTACTTTCTCTTTCAATGAGTTGGTATAACTTTCCTCTCTCATAGTAAATGGAAGTCTGTGTTACATGAACATATTTTCAAAGGAAAATAAAATAGTCAAAGTATTATTATAGATCTAGTAGAAATAAAAATTTCAACAAAATATGAGAGAATAATTGCCCTAAAATCATTACAAAGGAAACAGCCACAATGTGGTACAGTATAAAATTGTAAAATCTCATCAAATATATCACTGTGTATTGCTATTGCTATTGTCACTGTGGTTGGGAACTGAGCCCATGACCCTCAGCATATCAAGCACATTCTCTAACACTAGCTACATCACTATCTTTCAGATTTTTAAATATACCTTAGTAGACATTGCTAAATAAGTACTACCAAAATAAAGATTATACAACAACAACAACAACAAGACTGCCTGTATATTTCAATTATTCAGGACTGCCTATAACGCTAGCCATGGCCAGAATCAATTCAACTGCATTTGCTTTGATTGAAGAATACTCAGGTACTATCAGTTTGCTCCCTACGATCACACATTTGGTGGTATGGTTTAGGTAAAAGAAATGGTGACTGGAAAGCAAAATAACTCAAGTATGATCAGTCAGGACACAACTAGCTCAAACTCTGAAAACCTCCTTGAGTTAACTCTATTGGTTTAGCAGATGACAATGCCTTCCAATATTAGAACTGGATATAGAATGTTCTATAATCCTTCAAAATGTTTCACTAGAGGACAAGAGGAAGACTGATGTTCATACCTAACAACTTTAAGTAAGCCAAAGTCCAGTGAAAACACAAACTTTGTTGTTACTGCCAGTTTGGAATTATTATGCCAATATGTACTTGTTTTGTCACAAATGCTGACCTTTGACTATCAATATAGAGAGAATATTTATTTGTTAAAAAAATTTTAAAAAGATTACCCTTGAAGCAAGTTTCCATCATTCAAAAAGATATCTGGAGCAGCAGTGCCCTTTACCTGCTTTATTTACATGAGAAACACGACAGTAAGAGACTTAAAGCTCTCCACAACCTAATTTCTCTAAGCTACAGCCATTGATTCTTTGTAAGTTTATTTATTCAAAACAACAGCACAAACAATTCTTTTTTCTTGGGTCAGCGGCTTACTGAATTAACATCAATCATCAAAGGAGACAGGGCTGAAAGGAAGATGGAAGCCCATTTTCTCAGAGATTGATTTTTTTTTCTTTAAGCCAAAACACACAGGCATAAGCAGAAGGCAATTTACCTTCAAAAAGATTCAACCTGAAAGTCATAGCCCCAAACTGGGCATTCACATACACACACTTCAGCTTCCTTGAGATCTTAAATAAAAAGATTTCTTAAAAGAATTAAATTTATTTTTAATAGCCCATGAACATTTGATTACCTCTCCATAGAAAGCCCACCTAAACAGCACAAGAAAAAAAAAAGGGGAGGTTCCTAGGGAGAAGGAAGGGGATCAATGTTACTGTTTATTATAATGATTTTCTAATGGCTTTCTCCACTCTCTTTACTTCCTTTGATGTATATAAAGTGAGGAAAGTTCATCAAAGACCTCTGTGATTAGGGGCTTAAGTATATTTAAAGAATTACCTATTGGCCTGCTTGAAAGGTGGTTTGCTCCATAGTTTCTAGCAAAATTATTCTTTGAAAACCTTGATTTGTTTCTTAGTAGGAATTCAGCTCAATTACTTTTCCTTGCAAGATAGGGCTGGAGAGTTCTTGCTTGGAAATGAAGTCAGAAGGTCAGCATTCCTGAGACTGCTCTAAGAACTGCAAAGAGTAATTAGTTTATATCCATCTCATAACTTGTCATCTTGGGGGAGTTTGTTTCCTTCCTCTAGTTTTTCTGGAGATTTATGTAAGGTGAAGAATGCAGTAGACCTAACACATATAAAGTGTTGAGTGCTTGTTAAATAGGATGTGCTATAGTCTTTATTTTAAAGCCTTTTCAAAATAAGCCATACTACTATATCAACTTAGGAGAAAATGTGAGATTTTTGCAATCTTTGGTAGAAGTGAATGAAGAAAGAAAAAATAAATAAATAAAATAAAAGACATGCTGAGGTTGGCTGGCAGTAAGGACCTCTGTTATCACCATTTTTGTTCAAATTGAGATAGAATTTATTTCAGTTCAGAATTCGATATCAAAGCCATCAATTACACCTTGTCTAGAATGACACAAGAACAACCATTTCTTCTCTAGATGTGAAACAAGAAATTTTTTTTTAGCCTTTAACTCACAGGGATTAGATTGAACAATGCAGGTTATTCCACAGAAGGGAGAAAAAACACAAATTTATCAAATAAAATTAACAAAAAGCCTAGGTAACTTTCAGCTAATTTAAAGAATAACCCCACACCTACATTATTACATATTGAATATTTAAAATTCCCTTTCAGTTTAGCTTGATTCTTATAGACAAATTAGCAACTAGTTTGGTATGCATACATTATTATCTAATGCCAGTTTTGAAAAATCTACTGGTTTCAGAAGGTTGTGCATTGAGTAAACATGACAACAGTCTACCTCAAATAACTCTTGACACTGTCAATTGATTATGAAGTGGTATAGTTTAGATGGTATTTGTATGACTCTACAAGAAGGTAGGAATCAAAGCTACATTTGATGGGACAACTCTAGGGCATGATATAGAAGCTGCAGAAAGAGCATCAAAACCTCAGGCCAAGGGCTCTGCCCTCGCAGCCCAGCAGTGGGCATGGACTCTGAGCAGAAATGTCCAAGGTGACCTAATAGCAAGAGGGGAGGCAGTAACTGGTCAGAACAAGATACGAGGAGAACTTCAACAGAGCATCACTACTAAAAGTGCTTTGAGAGAAAGTTAAAAGGCAGGATTTGAAGGTAACAAAAGGAATAACAAAAAGCTTTGTAATTTTCTGATAATCAAATTTCCTAAAGTCTTCAAAATGGTTGAAAGAAGCAACAGACTTGCAGGGACATCAGGTGAAAACACACTCTGCTTTTCCCAATCTGAAAGTATTGAGGAAAACACTCCATAGCAAGAACCTAAATTATTAGTATGCAGTGGGTATGAAGTATTTCAGCATTTATTTAAACGCATACATAACAGTCTGGAAAGTACAAAAATAAAACACTCTGAGACCAAGCATGTAGGAAGAATGAGGCAGGAACCATCAGGAACTGGATTGGGAACACATGGAGAAATTTCAAAGGGGGGGGGGAAGGAAAGAGAAACAGGTATGGCTAAATTTATGACCTCTAGGAAAATAAAATAGTCTCAAAATAAACATAACCTTAAGGAATTAGTTACTTTAATAATGAGGTCAGTATGAGGAAAACAGTTGGGAGTAAATTGCATGAAATTATTTCCTTGTGAGTGAACACAGTGTAATAAGCTGTGAAGAGAGTAATTCCATACTTACATTGTGTTTTGCAAGCAAAGTGGGAAATTGAGAATTACTGAACCTTGCTTAAGTTCTTATACAAATGAGCCTTTTAATTAGCTAACTAAGATCTCTCTATGTTTTAGAACAGGAGTTAGAATGTGGGATATAAAGCAGTCAATCTCTTCTTTAGTGAAACAGTCCAACAAATTTGTTATACATAGGATTAAATCTAACAAAGAATATTCATATTTTTAACATACAGTACCCTTATTTAGGTAAAAAAAATCTCTTCAAGTTTGACCTTTTTTCTGATGCTTATTATTGAAAGAATAATTAAGAATACAATTACAACAATGCTTTCAAAGGTATCTTCATTCACTAAGCACTGCCAAATATATTTATGCATTAATGAAAGAAACCTACAATACACAAAGTCTTTCAATTCAGATTAATCCAAAGGTTTGTCTTCTCATGCTATTTAATAGAATGAAAATGATTTAAGACTGATTGATAATGGCAATGGATTAAAGAAGGATGTAAGAATTTCCATTTATTTTTGAAATTTTAGCATATCGTGAACATTTATGACATATTTGCAAAATTAAAGAATGTATTAGAAGCTATAATGCATGAAGAGGACAAGAGTCAAAGTAAAACAAGTAGATTCAAATAAGCAATAACATGAAAGGGAAGCCTGTAATTCTAAATTGAAGCTGTGGAATCCGACTTTGGGTTAATAACATGAAGGAAAATCTTTTTCCCCCCCTTTTGTGATTCAATATAAAGACGGATGAGAAATTCTAGTACATATCCCTCCTGGTGAGGTCAGTATGGCCTTGACAAAGATGGAAATGCCTAAAGACGAAATCATGGAGTGAATCAGGCATAGTAAATCACCTGGATACGACACTCTGACCCAGGGACTTGGTAGAAGCCTTGTGAAATGGAAAAGACATGGGATTTGTCACTTGTTCCTAGAAACAGCAATACATCTTAGGCACACAAAAAAAGATGTTAGCAAGAGGCTTCTAATTCTTTTTTCTAAATGTAAAAATGAGGGAAAAAGTTGCCAAAACAGTTCAACATTACGCAGAAGAAACAGGAATTCGAATAAAACTGAAGTTTTAGAGGGATAATCTTAGAATAATAGTGATCTTTTAAGGATGAGACATATTATCAGTACAAATAAGAATGTCAGAATAAAACAGCCTGGAATTCTTTATCCTTGATGATGCATTACTTTACTCTCATTTATACCTTACATACACACACATGAATCTTTACACTCAAATAATTTTATATAATATTTTAAAAATATTTTTATTTTGTAGATTACTTATACAAGAGAGGGTTCACTGTGACATTTTCATATATATAGCCAGAATGCTCCGATTAAACTCCTTCCCTTTATCTGTTTCCCTTATTCCCTTCTCATTCTTAAAACAATTAGCATGTCTCATTGTTCCATTTTTATATGATTTTTGTAAGGCTATCCATATTACATATGATCAGAAAGTCCCGTGGTGAATAAAAATCTCAACCAAATTCTTTTCATCAAAGAAATTGACCAATAAAATAAAAAAATGCATAGGTCAAGAATATAGGTACTTAGATACAACATATAAAAGCTGATAATTTATTTTCATAGTAAGAAACAAAAAACATGGGTTTAGGTTGGAAAAAGTGAAGATAGTAGAGACTAATTAAATACTCAGGAAAATTAACAAACCACACAAAGTTCAGGTTCCTTTCTTCTACTCTGTATATGCCAGAGCCTCTCACAAATACTGTGTCCCATCCTGGTTCCTCAAATTAAAAAGGGACAGTAACACTACAGAGAAGAGATGTACAAAGAACAACAATTATTTAAGAGAAGAACTATTGCTATTTAGCTTGAACACAAGGCTAATGTGATAAAAATACTTAATGACTTATAAAGCATTATCTCTATTCCATGCTGCTCTTCAAAGTGGGCATTTTGGGTCTTTTATTTATTATTTTTACTAGTATCAATTAATAGAACAAGGAAGTTTAATTATGACATGTCCCTATATGAATATATCAGATATTGATCAGACTCACATCCTTTCTTCAAAAGTAAAATTTAAGAGGTAAAAAGTAAAGCACATTCTAAAAGTAATTTAGGTGAAATGAAAGAGACTAAGGTAGTTTTAAATGAAAATGCTGTGTTTATAATTATACACTATCTAGAATGGAAAGATAGAGAAAATAACTATAATCTACTTTGTAGAATATTGACTGGTAATCCAAGGTACTTGATGTAAATATTTTTGAATGAATGGCTACAACTCTTTACAGACATGGTACTGAAAGCACTCTGCAAGCATCTCAGCATTCTGGAGATTCAGTTTCTGATTATTCAGGAGGACTAGAAGTTCAAGGGTAGCCTGGGCTACATAGTAAGATTCTACCCTGGTGGGGGTGGATAAATCTCATTGAGCTAATTTTGTGACCTCTTGCCTGATTGACATCAAGTCTGGCATGTTCCTCTTCAAAGGTGTAGGCTCATGGAATATACAACCTTGCCAAATAGAGGTGACACATTGCATATTCATGGTACAAGTATAAACAACACAGAAGGCAGAACCTAACAACTGACAGATAAATAAACAAGAGTGCTATGTGGAAAGCAGAGGATGACAAAATTAGAAGGAAAAATTATTATAAGGCAGATTTTATTTCAGTGTAATGATTGAAGTTGCCAAGTGACTAAGTTTTGAATTCCGGGCTACCTAAACCAAATCCTGCTTTTTTTTGAAGCCTGCCTTTAGAAAGATACTACTTCTTTTCTCAGGCTCCACCCAGTTATCTGGAGATACAGAGTATGCCTAATTCATCATGGCAGGATCATCAAGATTACAGTCAGCTTTAAGTCAAATCATCTACAAAGTAGAATGTCAATACAAGAGGTAGATGACTAGTAGACTCTTCCAGAATCAAGTCAGTTCTTCTGATATAGAACTACAACCAATGTTGTTTCCTTAACACACTATCTTAGTTTCAAGAGTTTTCTAAGATGATTTAGTACATCAATAAATAAAACTATGAAGACATAATTCATCAAATTCATCACAGATTGACCTATTGTGAAATACATATAGGCAGTCTCTTCTAGGTAATAAATTTGTCTAGAAAAATAATATTAGGTGTAGAGAATAATCAATATGAATTCTCCTGAAAATACATAATAGTTTTTTAAAAATGTCTTAGCAAATGTTTTTATAGGAGAAAATAACTTGATTCAAACATGCACACACATATATACACACACACATAAAATGAGGCGATCATTTTACTCACACACACACACATATATGATAAATCTTTTTTTTTTTTTGCCAGTCCTGGGACTTGAACTCAGGGCCTGGGCACTGTTCCTGACCTTATTTTGCTGAAGACTAGCTCTCTACTACTTGAGCTACAATGCCACTTATGGCTTTTTCTGTTTATGTGGCACTGTGGAATCGAACCCAGGGCTTCATGAATGCTAGGCAAGCACTCTTACCACTAACCCACATTCCCAGCAACTGATGGTAAATATATCTGATGATTTGTGTGTGTGTGTGTGTGTGTGTGTGTGTGTGTACACACATATGCTAAAACAATGTAGTTACTAAAACAATGTAGTTAAATCACTTATCTATAACTCTAGTATCATAAAGGAAATCTCAATATTTCCCTCATTTCCCTCTACTATCCATCTTAGTATACATTAAACTAAAACATAAACATACTGGTTTTTAAAATCTACAATATAATAATGCTTTAGTAGAACTCTGTGCTTGTTGGAATGCAAATTAGTTGGAAAACTCTGAATATCCATGTGAAGTTTCTTCAAGAAAAATAAAAATAGAACTCTGCTATGATCTAGCCATACCACTTCTGGATACATACCCCAAATAATCATAGTTAGCTTATACAGAGATATCTGATCCATGTTTATCCCAGAGCTTTTCACAATAGCTGAATTATGAAGTCAGCCTAGGTGACATCAACAGTTATGTGGTAACACAGCAATGAAGTTTTGCTCAGCCCTTAGGAAGAAGGAAAATATGTCCTTTTTTGGAAAATGGATGGAGCTCTGGATCAAGGTAAGTGAAATAGCTAGTCCCCTAAAGACAAGTAGCACATATATTCTCTCATTTCTAGGAGCTAAAGAAAGACAAAATAAGACAAGGAAAAACAAAACAAGTAAATCCGTGCAAGTAAAGAGGAGTCAACTAAGGAAATGGTGAGGGTAGAGAAAAGGCAGCGGGGGGGGGGGGGGGGAGGAGAATAGAAAGAATAAAAGTGGGGGTAAGTATGATAAAAAAAAATGTATGTAAGTGTCATGCTGAAATCATTCACTATGTACAATTGAATATATGCCAGTGAAAGCTTTAGTACAAAAGAAACACACGATACTTTGTCTGTAGGTATATGTATATACATGCTCATGAATATGTATGTGTGCATTTATACGTGCAAATGAATATCTGTAAATGTATATACTTCTTCTTTATAATATCTAACTTTATTCAACACCCCTCTTGCACAAACAAAAAACAGAGTTCAGAAACATTGTAACCCAACAACTAATGGTTCAAAAGGAGCCTTGCCTTATTTGTAGAAACATTTTCAGGAACTGATCATTTGAAACAGAGTTGACAAACTGGGGACATAGGAATGAAAGCCAAAATGTTGACACATCTGATCTAGGACCATATATCTAACTTTTGAAGGTGAGTTTAAATTAAACATGAGGATTTCACAGGAAAATTAAAGATATCTGGATCTTTTCAAAAATGTAGCACATAGGACATTGGGACTACATTCTGGATGACCATTTTAGCTGAGCCCTTTAGGTAAGTAGACTATTGGTTTAAGTTTCCACCCATACGGTTCCTAGAGTCATCTGAATTTGTGAATCTTTATTTCTAGTGAAGCAAATAATACCAAATAAAGGAAAAAATAATATACAAATAAATAAACAAATCCTTAAACCCCTGAACAATAGGCATACTTCTTTATATGCAGAAATTTAAATGCTCTTAAATTGACTCTAAGCTTCCACTGTGAGAAAGAGCAGCCCTATTGACCAATGACCTCACTCACCAATTGGCTGTAGACATACAGGTTATAGATGTATCAATGGCTGACAGTTAGGGTTATCTTGATAACTCCAAATGGAATTGACAATGAGGTGGTTTGTGGGAATTAATCCTCCAAAGTGAAACAAAAAAACACAAAGGGTTGTTCTCTTGGTAAAAAAGAAAAAAAATGAACTGACCATTTATCTAGCAAATGAAATTAAGTGCTGCATACTTAAAAAAACATTTTATTACCTGAATTACCAACTAGAAGTTGATATACTCTTCTAAGACGTAGCTAATAAGATGGAGTCTTTCCCTTCTCGGAGTCCCATTACATTCAGAAGCCAGTACTAAGACTAGTGTTAAGCATTGTAATTCTGCCTTTATTAGATTCAGGTATATAAATGGGATCCCTGTGAGCACGGTGAAGTTTGATCATTATTTCGCCACTCAAGTGGTGTGCATCTCCCTGCTGAGAGGATGATCACTAAGTTTTACCATAAGCCCAAGGGACCCATTATTTATTATATTACATTTTATGGTGTGGAGTAAATAAATAGCATTAAAATGCTAAATTCATTCTCAGAGAGGAGCACTGGAGAAGTTCTTTAAATCAAGCCTATGCTGCTAATAGGCTCTTCATAAGAATGCAGAAAACATTCATTGTAATATGGCAGCAATAAAGGGAGGCAGCTGGGTTAACACAGAGAAACATTAGAAGGCAAACATTCCAGGCACATAATGTGATGTAAGTGAATGATGAGGTTAAACACGGAACACTCCTCTAGCAATCTGTCATCCCCATGGAGCTGGGTGGTAAAACTTCATACCTTAAAATAATTACCTTTACTAAAGAATCTGAAATAAATTAAGTAAATGAATGAATGAAAAATTCAGCCACACTGACTCCTGTTAGATGTGTTTTAATTTTTGTGGATTTTAACTCAATCACTTTGTCTTATTTTAAAACCCCATCCGGCAGGAAGTGCGTGTGCATGTGTCTTTTGTGTTACATATAATCCATTCTCATTTTTACTTTCACAGTTGCTTTTGGTATGGGTTTTGACTATAAAAGATTTTCTAGCCACCAATCTCTTGGGATTTTCTTTCCCCATTCCTCATGTGACTTTTAATGATTCAAGACAAGCTACAGCTCTGCATTTTTGCCTTGGCAGATTTAAACTCCAGAGAACTTGAGAATGACACCAATTCCTTGTCTCTCTTGCACTTCACTAGAGAAAGTCACCATGGGAGTTAAGGGTCAGGTCCCATACTATCCTACCATCTGCTTTTACTCAAACTGCTGTACAAACAATGCCCACACCACTGTGAGCACTGTTAACAACATGAAGGAGAATGGTTTCTCAACACCAGCTATGCTATTCACTTAGTATCATGAGATGGTACTATATAGACATAAAGAAGACAGAAAATGAGTATTAACAAAATGTCACAGTAAGTATTTAGAAATGTACCAAAATGATTCACTGGAGGAACTATAACTGATATATAAAAAATGCAAGGGAAAAAAGCATGCCTCTTAGTTCTTTGCTTTAATAACTCAAGGATCATGGGGAACATTACTTCAAATACAGAACGGAAACTAAACTAGAGCCAGGTGCCATGAATGAACTCAGAGGCCTGGACACATAGGAGGAATTCCAAATGAAGGCACATCAAGGCAAGGCAGGACACAGAAAGGCTATGTGTGGCTAGATCAAGTAAGAATCTGAGTCA
Source organism: Dipodomys merriami (assembly GCF_024711535.1). NCBI lineage: Eukaryota > Metazoa > Chordata > Mammalia > Rodentia > Heteromyidae > Dipodomys > Dipodomys merriami. Next base: position 63,888,072 of record NW_027206068.1, on the reverse strand, counting down.
AGGCACCCATGGGAACAATGGCAGACTTTTCAAACTAGAAAAATAAAGAAAAGAACAAAGAATATCCTCAAGAAAAAGTACCTGATTGCCTATTAAAACCCCAAGTCCAGAAGAACTAAAAGAACTGGGGGGGGGGGGGGGAATCAGAGCTTAGCATCAGAGATTAGGCTGACAGTCTATTTCTTATTCAAACTTTATTTGACCCTAAAACCTAACAAGGCATGTGTATATGTAGCTTCTATGCTTCCTATCTAGAAACTTTCAAAGAATCAATACCATCCAAGCAAAGCATGGGAGAAAAGAGAACATCTGGGGAAAGGCAGATGTGTGGGTCTTTTACCAAAACTGACTGAGGTAAGAACAGATGTGGTCTTTATAGCTGCTCCTTTAAAACAAGTCGTGGAAGGGCTTGGGAGTGCAGGATGGTGGTGAGGGCATGCTGGTAAGAGACCCAAAGAAACATGGGTTCCGTGGTTTCCCTCATCTGTAATAATTAGCATATATCCTAGCAGATGAGCAGAATAGCTCAATAGCTATGCCATATGACCATATAAGATGATGCTAAGTACAATGAACCCCAAGACATGGACACAGAGGTTTTTCTTTGTTATTGTTGTTATAAATGTACTATGTGATTTCTTGTTTCTTTTGTTTTCACACCTATGGTTTAGCACCTGTTGTCACTGTATTTGATTTTGGGTATTATATTTATGTTTACCTGAATTGGGGATGGAAGGGGAACAACAGAATGGTGAGACAAGGGACAAAGGGTGAACCAATGCAACAATGATACAAGACAGTATGGTGGAAATGAAATGTACAACTTGAGGGGTGGTAGGGGGAGGGAAAGTAGGAGAAAAATGAGGGAGGGGATAACAAGTTCAGTAAGAAATGTACTCACTGTGTATGTATCTGTAACCCCTCTGTACATCACCTTGACAATAAAATTAAATTTTAAAAAAAGGAAGGGTTGAGCAGAGTTTGGGAATTCCAGCAAGGTTGTTTTCTTAGATGGTTTGCTTTTCTATTAGGTTTAAGTGTCCTCATCTGGTTTGCTTTGCTCATGTATAACACTTTGGTTTGGTTTGATTCCCTACCTAGGGTGGTTTTGTTCTTCTAAGACGTCAACATATGAACCATGAGTAAGGGCACACATCTGCTGAACATAAGTTTTAAAGACTGAGTAAGATATTCTTTTAACATCCTTCTTGTTAGAATCATCATAAAGAAACAATTATTTGACGGGACCTGCGATAATAAATAGAGGCTCACTGAAGAGTAGATGGCCAGCATGACAGCATTCACACAGTGAGCACTGTCCTTAATAAACCACTTTCATGGAAACCAATTGCTTTCAACCCTTTTCCTTCTTCCTCATCTAAATCTTTGGAAATCTGGGCTGACAATTCTGTTATCTTTCTAACTTCTACATTTGAGGTCAAAGTATTTACAGGTCTGTTCCTTATCTAAGCTTCCTAACAAATGGATGTACACTGTCTCACAACCTTACTGAGCACCACAATGTTGTGACTGACAAATTAATATCTGCAGTTTTTTTCTACTGAGTCACACAGTCACCACTACCTGTGACTACCTTAATTACTCTAGCCCAAGTCACTTCCGGTTTCAACCCACACATCCTCCCCTTGCCATCCACTCTTACTCCTTGCCAACACAAATGCATTTTCCTATTAATAGCTTTAAAAATATAAACATTTAGAAGACTCAGGATAAATTAATATAGTTAATTATATGTTAGTCACAACTAATACTGTGCTTGAGTATTAATTACTTGGGTACTAGACTTCAATTTTTTCATTAAATTTACCATGAGTTTTTACTAAATCACAAATTCTGGTTCGTCAGAAAAGAAATCTCCCTTCAACACTTCACTGTGTGTGAACTCCACTAATACACAGGCACCAGACTTAGCCATGCAGTAAACATCATGTTCTCCTTCACCTCAATACTTCTTCATGGGGCATGGTGAGGTGGGGTCCAGCCCTGCAGTTAGGTCACCTCAGCATTGTCCATGGAATCACCCAGCTGGATTCCACAGAAGCTCTTCCTCCTGGCTCCTGCTTTTGAGAGGGCAGCTGCCAGAGGACACCTCTGGTTTATTCTTCAAGGAGATGGCCTTCTTGTGCTAGTAATCACAAGGTGAAGAGAGGGGCATAGCTTTTTGTCACAAGAAAGGAAGTTATGTACCAAGGAAGGGAAATAGCTGGAATAGGGAACATAATAAGACAGCAATGCTATCTTGCTTAGGGTGAAGGACCATACATATGAACTGATGGCCTCAGTCCCACATCACTATGTCTCCTTGCCCATGCTTCTCTCCAGATCTCTGATTCGATTCAGGTCACACCATGCATCAGTGACCCGTGGATGTTCTATGCCTCACTGTCTTTCTCTTGGAAAGGAACGCATATGCCCCCCAAACATTGGCAATTATTCTCAGGTATATTAAGAACTGGTATTCTTATTCTAGATTATCTCACAGGTCTCCTGTGTTAACCGTACTCTGGCTTTCGTTCTTCCAGGTAGCTGCATGAAGAAGTATGCTGCTAGAATCTCAAGTCAAACCATAAATCTATTCTTGGACACATGCATTCATTTTGGTTAAACCTGAGGAAGTTAGCCAGGCACTCGTGGCTCATGCCTGTAATTCTTGCTACTCAGGAGGCTGAGATCTGAGGACTGTGGTTCAAACGCAGCCCAGGCAAGAACATCTATGAGACTCTTACCTCCAATTAACCACCACAAAACCAGAAGTGGCGCCATGGCTCAAGTGGTAGAGCACTCACTTTGAGTTGAAGAGCCCAAGAACAGTACCAGAATTCAAGATCCATGACTAACCAACCAACCAAACAAACAAACAAAAAACACTAACAAAAAAACCAACGTCCCCCTCAAACAAACAATTAAACAAAAACCTGAGAAAGTTATAGTGAGGGACACTACTAGCAATATATTACAGACAAAATGGTTCTGTGGATTTTTGCACCAAATAACCTAAGATTATTTCTAGGGGAAAAAATGCACCTTAGTTCCAAACAAATGACTTGCAAATGTTGAAAGTGTGTAATCTATTTATAAATATGTAACTATATTGTATGGACAGGTCAGAGCACAATATAACAGAAAATCTTTTTCAAAAAAACCAGGCAATTTGGAAAATGATGAAGAATATGACCTACAGATACCCAGATAATATTCTACAACATATGCATGACTATATGTGTTGCAGATGTACCTATATATTGTCATATATGACAGGATGTTACTCAGCAGCCTAGGCGGACCTAGGATTTATACTCCCCTTGCCTCAGCCTCCCAAGTGCAGGGTTCAGGGACATTTGTCACCATGGGCAGCCTAACTATACATATTTATCCCACTTATGTGCTTTTTAGGAACACATTTATGAGAAAGACAAGGGCTTCTTATGACTTAGTTCCCATTCATACACATAATGGCTTTTATTCCCCTGCCTGTATTTATTGTACTTCCCTTGACATAAAAAGCCATCATGAGCATAAACCACATGGGGCTCCTGGAGCACATTCAGGTTTTAACCCAGAGTCATTTAATGTGTGTCAGGGAGCATGGGAGAAGAAGGCCCAGCATTGCCTCAAATATAATATGACCATTGAGCTAAAAGCAGATAACAAAACTTCAGAAAAAAAAAAGGAGAAAGAAAAGCTGACCAAGACAGACATTTTTGTGAGAAAATAGCACATACATTTGACCACCTCCTTTCCTTCTCTTTCTTTCTTTCCCTTCTTACTTTCGCTCTCCTTTTTCTCCCACCCTGCTTTTTTCTATCTTCCATGTTCCAACTATCCATTCCTCTGGTCAGAATTTGTGACGAATGACTTGCTGTTGCAAAGTAGCAAACTTCAGCTTAGGTATCATCTGAGACATAGTGAAGGACAACAGAAAAGTAAAAAAAAAAAAAAAAAAAAAAAACACCTGAGTTTTATTCAGTCTCGTTTGCTGAGTAGACCTGCTAGGTCTAAAACACAAAGCATCACCCTACTGGCTGCAATATCATTTGACTTGAAGGAAGAGGACAGGTGGGAAGACTGCTAAGCCTTTATGCATAAAAATGCTTTATGCAGATGAGACACAAATATGAGCTAGGAGGAGGAGTGCATGCCTTTTAATTTGGCTGATCTTCATTCTGAGAGGAGAGGCAGGACCAGAGTGACTAGATGAAATTTCCACAGCTGTTATAGGAAAGTTTGGTTGTCTGCCCAGGCTGACAAGGTGATGGTAAAAAATAGCTATGTCATCAGTTCTTCAAAATGTGTTCTGAAAAACTGCAACCCGAAGATATATTCTACAGTAATGAGAGTATATTATTCATATCAGCTCAGAAAATGTGGAATACACTATTTGCCTCTAGCTATTTACAATGCATTTGTTATCAAAGGCTCTAGAAAGTTGTACAATACAGAAAGATGCTGCCTTAAAAACAAGAAAACAGAATGGAGCATTACTTATTGCTGCTGTTACTAGAAAGCGTCTCTATTAGAATATTTTTTAAACAAAAACATTTCTTAATTCTTAATCTGTGGCCCATGCATGATAACTGGAATGTTACAATATAAATAGATTTTGACAAAACCAAGCAATTGAACCTGGTCATATGGCTAATGTTTCTATTATTTGGGTCTTCTATAGCAAATGTGAAAAGCAATATGGAACAAGAATGCAAGTGCAAACATAAAATGTACCAGAAAACAATAGCTTTCTATGACAATAATAAAATTCAAGGCATTAAGTTCCACAAAATACTCTGCTCAAACATGAGGTGAAAATCCAGAAATAAAATATATTGCACAGGGCTCAGAAAAGTATTAGGCTGCACAGGAGCTCAATAAACATTAGCTGATGTGTCCCCACAGTGTCCAGAACTTATTAATCCATATACTTCTATTCTCAATACCTCAATTCTGCTGTCTAGAAAATAAATATTCACTCTAAAATAAAACCGTAATCTATTCTTAGTGAGGAGTTGGAAGGTTTAAGTTTCAGAAACATTTGGCAAAGGCAAATGATGAATGGGTATGTGGGCCATGATCACTGTTCAGAACTGCTCAAGAAAGGCAATGTGGCGATGAAGCCAGACCCTTCTCAATTTCTTAGAGCATGCATGGAAAGATGAGAATTGCTAAGTAATAAAAAAGCAGATACAGTTAGGTCCCACTGATTTGCATTAAAAGTTTCTTTTAACTTCTGATAAATATTTTTGTCCACAAGGGAATATAAATCATTTTTTACAAAGTTCCATGAAAGAAAAAAGGAAGGAAGGAAGGAAGGAAGGAAGGAAGGAAGGAAGGAAGGAAGGAAGGAAGGAAGGAAGGAAGGAAGGGAAAGGAAGAAAGAAAGAAAGAAAGAAAGAAAGAAAGAAAGAAAGAAAGAAAGAAAGAAAGAAAGAAAGAAAGAGAAAGAAGGAAGGAAGGAAGGGAGGAAAGGAAGAAAGAAAGAGAAAGAGAGAAAGAGAAAGAAAGAAAGAAAGAAAGAAAGAAAGAAAGAAAGAAAGAAAGGAAGGAAGGAAGGAAGGAAGGAAAGAAAGAAAGAAAGAGAAAGAAAGAAAGAAAGAAAGAAAGAAAAAGAAAGAAAGAAAAGAAAGAAAGAAAGAAAGAAAGAAAGAAAGAAAGAAAGAAAGAAAGAAAGAAAGAAAGAAAGAAAGAAAGAAAAGAAAGAGAAAGAAAGGAAGGAAGGAATTAGGAAGTAAGACAAGGAGAAGGATGGATGGATGGATCATGGAGGATGGAGAGGAGAAGGGAGGTAGGATAAGGACATAGAGAAAGGAAGGAGGGAAAGAAAGAGGGAGTAGGAAAGGAGAAAATAAACACATTTGGGCTTTGTACACAAAATTGCAGGAGAAATAAAATCTTTGATTATGATCATGGCTGTATACCACAGACTCCTAATCCACCACTTCTTAAACCACTTGAGAGCAAGGACTACATGGTAGTTCTTGACTACCATGGTATCTGGCATGGTATCTAGAACACATTAGGCTCCTAGGAAAGACAGAACAAATACCTATGCCTCAGTGTTTACAAGGAAATATTGAAATCTAACCAAAGGCTGACAACAATAATGTCTGTTTCTTATGAAATATGTGAAGAAAATTTTTAACTGTTTCTGTCTCTATTACCATAAGCCATAAAGGCAGGGAATTAAGCAAGAAGCCAGCATCTGCACAAGCTACACAATGTCCCCTAGTTTAAAATATAGTGTAGCTATCAATCTGTGCACAGATACCCCAATCTATTCTGGGGGGGAAATCATTGGTTCCAACATAATACACTAAAACAAATTTATAAATGTTAATAAATTTTTTTAAAAGGTCAGGTCACTACTTCCTGTAACATATGTCACCAGAATCTAATACATCTCAGTATCAGGTCATTGGCAGGACAGCTATGACATTAAAGGATGAATTTTTTTTCTTTTAAAATTAGTTAACCAGCACATCAGTCTGTTTCCCCTTTGGCTGCCTGGTATGGAGCAAGCACTGTAACAGGGGAAATTTATTGAAACACACCATTAAATCAATATGGCAGAGCACTCCACTTTATATGGGGCTATAAAAGTCATGCATGTGGGAAAGCTGGAGGAAATGAAATGGTGCTGTATATAAGAATAAAATCTTTTAAAAGTGAGTGGATTCCTAGAATTTATAAATTTAGTAGATTTGGCAGCAAAATCATAATGTAGAAAGTGGCCTGGTAATCCTTTGTTCTTAGCCCAAAATTAGAGAAGCATTCTCAGTTACAGACCCTCACTTTTCAAACTATAAACAAAGTAAGGGTTCAAGCTACATTATCAGAAATTTACGTATGAAGAAGGTAATAAAAGTAGATTTATAGGAAAGCATCATACTAGGACTTTACATAGTCATACATGGAGATACCGTATTTTTGTACATCATTCAGGGAGATTCAGAGGGCAAAAGAAAATGTCAAATAATTCTGCTGTACAAGCCAGGCGCCGGTGGCTCACGCCTGTAATCCTAGCTACTCAGGAGGCTAAGATCTGAGGATTACAGTCCAAAGCCAGCCCAGGCAGGAAAGTCCGTGAGACTCTTATCTCCAATAAACCACTAGAAAACTGGAAGTGGCGCTGTGGCTTAAGTGGTAGAGCGCTCGCCTTGAGCTGAAGAGCGCAAGGACAGAGCCCAAGCCCAGAGTTCAAACCCCACAACCGACCAAAAAATAATATTTCTGCTGTACAGTAAAATGTGTTCTGAATGCTTTAGAGGTAAACACTAAAATATAACATGTACAGGTCACAGTAGAGTTCTGAACAGATCTTTTTAAATTTCTAAACTTTTTCAGAATATTGTATATTTCCTGGTCATTCCTAGAAATGCATACATAACACACCAATTACCAGAATTTATAGAAACTACTACTCTTCTTAAGAGCATTTTTAGCTATCAGATGGTCTAACATGTATATTAACATTGCTAATTTGAATGTTACCAAAAGATTATGAAGATCATACATAAGTACATGTGCCAATGAAAGATCTGACAAGATCACACAGGTAAAAGTGCAAACATCAAGTTGGGGAAGGTAAATAAATAAGCTTTTCCCTTATGAATAGGTAAAGCACACAGAAAATGAACAACATGGTGTGCATTGCTGTGGTAATGGTAAATATGAAAATCTCAATTTATTAACTGGATGACAATGAATATGTATCAGGAAAAAAAATACCAGCACTCTGGTAGTGAGCAAGAAGGTATAAAGGATATTGTATTGTTTTAGTTTATAACCTCTGATTCCCACCCATGTTCAATAGATGAACCTCTTTCAGCCAAGACAGTTTCCAAAAGTAATGTTTATAAAGAAAAAACAAAGAGATACCATTAAAATCACTCCAAATTTCGTCTGCAGATAGTTGCTTTACATGTTTCAAGGTGGTTTAATTTTCCATTTTTTTCATTACCATTATCCAAAAGAGAGAAACATCCCTACCTCAAATGGAAGCTCAGCCTATAGAGACCCATTTTGTCACAGGCCATTAGTGTTCATCATTACACAGCTTAATGCAGTTGTCTGTTCCCTTTAGTGAACTCTGTATAGATTTATCTTCAGCTAATGCAGCAGAGGCTAAGGCAAACTACAGAGGTCTTTGGATTTGTTTGCCTTTATGGGAAACAAAGTCATTCTGGGCCAAAGGGACTTGACAGAATTGGAGATGGAAATAGAGCTTCTCCTGTGTGGTTCTAACAGGCAGGGCTTGTTCATAGAGATAGAGATCTGGGTATCAGGAGAAATTTGTTCAGAGGAGGAAACCGGTTCTCTTCAAACTAGCTCAGAGATCCTATTATCAAATATATATAGCATTCTGACTCCACAACTCCAAATTCAGAAACTTCAGTCACTAAACAAACATTAACTAATGGTTCATTTTATGTCACACACCTCTCTAAGTGGCAAGAAAATGGCAGTGTTCAAAGATGTTGAAGCTCCTGTCTTTATGCAAGTGCTATTTTAAAAGAAAAAAAAAAGACAATAAACAAGATAAAAGATAAAGTGTGCAGGCATTAATAAGGGAAAAGTGAATAATAAAAGGCAATTCTGGAAGGTGATGGTATATATTTCAATAGAAGAACTAAGGAAGGCTTTAGTAGGAAATAGTATTTGGGAAAATCTACAAAGGTGTTAGAAAGTCACAGAGGCCTAGTGGAAGAAACAGTGCAAATCTGTGGAAATTTTAACCAACAGCTAGATCATGTGGCAGATGGAGAGTAACAACATGCAGCTGTGGGTAATGTATGTAGCTCCAGCTGGTAGGGCACAATATTTGAATAGTTACCTGCTGTAAAACAAAAAAAGTAGTTTTCCCCCCAAAATTCAGATGATGTGACTTGCATTTTTTTTTTTTTAAGTCTGTCATGGGGCTTTGAACTCTGGGCCTGAGCACTGGCCCTCAGTTCTTCAGCTCAGGCGATCACTCTACCACTTGAGCCAGCACCACTTCCAGTTTTCTGAATAGTTTATTGGAGATAAGAGTCTCACAGGGTTTCTTGCCCAGGCTGGCTTTGAACCACAATCCTCAGATCTCAGCCTTCTGAGTAGCTAGGATTACAGGCATCAGCCACGGGGCACAGCCACATGACTTTCATTTTTAACGGCATTAATATAATTAACAGAGAAAATACAAGAGTTAAAGCATAAGACCAGTAAGAGACCTACTTCAATAATCTAGGCAAGAGATTATAGTGGTTTAGGCCAAGTGGTAATTATGAAGGTGATAAGCAATTATTACCAGTCTGTTGGTTTATTATTTTTCTTTCTTTCTAGTTTTTGTGAGACAGTAGTACTTTGTAGCTCAAGATAACCTCAAACTTTTCCTATTGTTTCAGAGCTGGGATTACACGTATGTATCACTAAGCCCAAAACTGTTCTGGCTATTCTTTAAAAAGCCCATAGGACACAATAAGAGAAAGCTTCTGAGGTGTGTCAAAAACGACTCCTGGATTTAGATCTGAACAAATATAAGGATAGCATTGCATTTACTGAGATGGGAAAGATAAAGGGACAGCTATTGGATCTCAGTTTGTGATCTTTTAAGCTTTAGAATTTTTCATGACAAGTAGGAATGTCAAACAAGCTGAAAGGTATCTAAGATGAGTTAAGCGGTCTACTTTAGATATTTTGGAGTTGTAAGCTTGTGATGATATTGAAAGCACTAAGACTAAAAAAAGATGAGCAAGGAGTTAAGGATAATTAATTATGGGAATTGAGGATAGATTTATAGTAAGAAAGGACTAAGTATTTACAGTAGAGAAGTACTAAGTCCTGGGTGCTGCAGGGGAAGAGACAGGTATATGAGCAGGAATGTCAGGATCAGCCAGTAAGATGGAAACATAAGAAGAGAATCATGCTGGGAACCATGAAATAAATCTTTCAAGGAAAAAGTTAATGCTACAGATGGTTTTTCCAACAGGTCACAATGATAGTAACACTTTGACTAAACCAATAGGAAAATAGAAAAGAATGTACAGAAAAAAGAAAACTGGTTTTGGTCATATTTATCTCATATTTTCATATTCATCTCACGTGGTTCCTCTTCAATTTCAACTCACCCACTGGGGAAAAAAAGGAAAATTTACAAACCAAATAAATCCACCACACACATAATATCTTATGATAAAAATCGAACAAGTCTGTGAAATGCTTTGAGTGCCTTAGTAAAAAATACAGGAAATCTTACTTAGGTAGAAGCCACTATTATGATGGGTATGGCACACACTGCTGTCTTCTATCTGCTTCTCAGTAAACTTTTTCTAGCAAAAATGAAGAAAAACATTTACCATTGTTCGGCTGTCTCAGCATGGAAGATACCATATTACAATTTTTTTCTTTGTTTTATATATGTACTTTATTTATTTGGGAGAAGGAGTGTCATATAGTTTCAGTTTGCTAAAAAAATGAATTCAGATCTATTATACTAATTATGCTCTGGAATTAGCCTGAAGTGATATTCAAGGATAATCAATGAGTAAACTAATTTGAAATGAATGGCATATTAAGATATGATTTAAATGCTCTATTCAAGTTTGCTCTAGTCAAACACTCCAGAATTTCTACATCCAACGATTTCTCTCATTCTCCATGATTTGATCTAGCTTCTAATATCTCTCTTCTTCTGCACACTCTTGTATGCCTTCCAAAACTGGCTCTCTTTGTAGGCCCTTTGCGGTCTCATTGCATTGTATGGGCACATGCTGATAATTATTTAGGCCTAGCTTCCAACTATGTAGGCTCAAGGCTGAAAAACAGCCTTCATACAAAGTAGCATAGAAATTATGACCTCTTATTTAAACATCACAGAGATTTCCATTTAAATCTCACTTTACCAATGACTAGCTGTCTGAGGCAGGGTAAATTACAAATATATTTTCTGTGTCAGAAGCCTTATTTGTAAAACTTGGATATTAATACCATTTATCTAACAAAATTCTGTCTAGGTTAAATGACAAAAATGTTTGATACAGAAATCAACATGAAAAAAATGATTGCTATTACAGTGGCCCTGTAAAAGAAATTTTCCACTTGAGCCTTTACTTCAAGTTAAAGTACAAAAAGTTTTAATTTCAAAGTACTCTTTAAATACTAAGAATAATGGTATGACAATACGTTCGATGAGATGGACACCAAACTTATGCTAGAAAAGTAACTCACTACTTACTTTTAAGTAGGTAAATTGTATTTGATGTCTTAACCTAAACTGATTCATATTGTTTTGAACTCTAGATAATTATTGCCATCAAACTAAACCTCCCCCCCCCCTTTTTTTTTTGTCGGTTGTGGGGCTTGAACTCTGGGCCTGGGTGCTGTTCCTCAGCTCTTCAGCTCAAGGCTAGCACTCTACCACTTGAGCTACAGCTCCACTTCTGGTGGTTTATTGGAGATAAGAGTTTCATGGATGTTCCTGCCTGGGCTGGCTTTGAACCGTGATCCTCAGATCTCAGCCTCCTGAGTAGCTAGGATTACAGGAGTGAGCCACCGGCGCCTGGCTCTAAACACATTTTTATACACGTTAAACATGTCACTCTTTCACTCTTCCTGGTTCCCCTCCGGTGAACACATATATACCATATACTAGGTACAAATGACACAACTTCTTTTCCTTATTTTGTTTTGACAGGGTCTCACCCAGACTGGTCTCAAAGGCTTCTTGCCTCAGTCTCCCAAGTAAATGGTATGACAGACATGTGCTACAAAATAGACATTGCACTGAGAGCTTTCCACATTCTTCAGGGATATAAAAATTTCATTTATGCCCTAAGGAAGGGGATAGAATCCCATAATAGCTCAGGTTTTTGAGACAGTTAATAAAATTCCTGGGCATTGCCCAATTACCACTAGTTTGGCACTGAAATGGCTCCCTGGCCCTACATTCATTGCTAAATACGTTATCTCTACCTTGTTGCTATTGGGCCATCATGGGAACTTTTAAGACATTATGTACAGTGGGAAGTTAGCTTTCTGGTAGAGGATAACAATATCTAAAAGATATTTATCATCCTCTCTCCCATATGCTTCCTGGCTATCATGAAGTTACTTCTTCATTTGCCATATGTGCCTATCATAATGTTTTCCCTCCTACAGGCCAACAAGGAACTAATTGTGGGCTGAAACTAAAACTAAGGGTCCACATGATTTATTCTTTTTAAGTTGATTGCATCACATATTTTTATTATATAAAGAAAAAACCACTCAATGACCTACCATGGTAATACATGTGTGTGGTTGGTTCCTCATGAGTCTATATTTCTCTCCTTTACAGAGTGGCTCCTTTTTTTTTTTTCAAAATTTTTATTGTGATTAAGTGGTTACATAATTTCCCAAATTTCACATTATTGTGGGATAGTGATGCTCAGTTAAAGTCACAAACACATTCTAGCTTTCCTGGAGCAAATTGTCTATCACGGTCCATAACGTTTATGAGTTCTATGAGCTTTGCAATAGTTATTTCTTCCACATTGGGTGATATGTACGTTTCTTTTGTTTTGCACAGCATCAGCTGTTCCCTCTTTCCCACTTGTTCCCTCCCTCCCATCACTGCCATTGAGTTGCTTAGTCCATTTTGATCAATGTCCAGTGCAGCTGATGGGTCCTGCTGTTGTATGTTTTTCCCTGATTCTCTCTAGTTCTGTGTCATCATCCTGGTTTACCTCCAGTGTGCACATATATACCATATATGTGATCAGCAGCATGGGGTTATTTAGTAGTGATTTGACCAGATGAGTGGAAGTCCTTTGTTTCTTAAGCCCTATTAATTCTGTCATATCACCTAACATTTGGATTTAACATTCAGTTATCAGGGAGCCCATGTACCATTTGCTCTTGGCTTACCTCGCTCAACATTATTTCTTCTAGTGTCATCCATTGCCCTGCAAATGCCATTATTTTGTCATTTCTAAGTGCTGCATAATATTCCATTGTGTATAGATACCAGAATTTTTGGATCCATTCATCTGTGGTGGGACATACAGAGTGGCTCTTAAAGTAGTAATTCCTAGAGCTTCCTTCTGCAGATATATGATTACTCTGGTACTAAGTGCAAGAGACCTAGGAAAGGCACAATTGTAAAGTGAGTTCACTACCCTAGCCCCACTAGGGATGATACTACAAGGCACAAGGAGCTAGATATTGCTGCTATCTCAGCTATAACTAGTATCCCAGAGATATGATGGTAGGAAAAGAAAAAAGCTTTTAACATCAGACCAATGTGAGCTCAGATCTCAAATTTACCCATGGTACTGTCTACATGACCCTGAATAAATCAGTTTATCTCTTTTTCAGATTTATTTAAAATAAGATAGCTAATTGGAAAGTTAAACCAAGGCAAATTATGACAAGGAGCTGGCACACAAAAAGCACTTAACACAGGAATACATGGGAGATCCTCGATTCTGGGCCTTAGCGTCTGAGGTGGAGGCACAGACCTGTACTCCCATCCTTCCTGATATTGCCCCCTCAGATTTAATGGCAGATTTACATAGTCCTTCAAAATATCATTTGCCTCGGGTTTCTCCATTAGTAATCAACTGAAATGATAACAATAAAATCCACTAAGTACTGGATCTTTTTTTTTAATTTGTAGTTTCGCTAGGCCTCTGCAGTAGGCATATATTCTTTACCATGACTTGTAGATATAAACAAGAAACAAACAAAAAAGATACATTAAAGATACACTCCTGTTGCCAAGAAATCTCTCATGTTATGTATAAGAAACAGGATCTTAGAAAGGTAGGCATCTTCACCACCACCTTTGCTGCTCTCTTCCTCATTCTTTTAAAACAATACTGCAGCAAAAAGCACATACAGCTGCCTCACTCTTCTCCAATGTTACTCTTCACTTTCCCTTAGAAATGCTGGTTTTCATGACTCACCTTTGCTTAAAACTACTTAGTAAAGAAATGAGTAGAAACAAATTAGTCATTCTGCAGACTATTAATTAAGCCACACAGAATCAGGGTCACACTGGGTGTGCTTTAGGGAAAGCAAAACAATCGATTCAAGGCTGAAAAGAAGGAAAGAATATATTGAAGTTTCAGTACTTTTGCAACCTTGTTATTAGCATTCAGGCCATCAGTCCTGGACATAATCCTTCAGGGGATAACAAACCCTAAGGTAGGGAAAGGAAAAGTGTCTTACCAACTACATTACACTGAAGGGTGGTAGAAGACTGGTGTTGACTTCTGTTTCTTGAGTTTGAGAGAAATGGATGCTAGTAAGAAAAGGTCATCTGAAGAATAGATTTCATTCAGTTACTTCTTTTCTCTAGGAAATTCTATGTAAATGAAGGCAGTTAAATCAGTACATATATCATTACTTTCTCTATCTATAGTAAAGCAAATAGGGCTTTTAGGAGTAGAGGTTTTAGAAAGCATGTACAGTAGCAAGAAAAGGAAAGTGACTATTATCTTTTCTTTTTCTTTTCTTTTATTTTTTGCTGGTATTGGGGTTTGAACCCAGGGCCTGGGTGATGTCCCAAAGCTAATACTATACCAGTTGAACTTCAGCTCCATTTCTGGCTTTGTGGTGGTTCACTGTATTGAAGAGTCACCATTTGCAGATAACACTTTCCTCCCAAGGCTGGCTTTGAATTGTGATCCTTAGATCTCACCCTCCTGAGTAGCTAGGATTTTTTTTGACATTGTCTCAAAAGAAAAAGAAAGGAAAATATACTTAAAGAGAACCCTCACCTCTGGATTTTAGCTTTTTCCATGTAGCTAAGGAACTTGGTTATCTTCTAAAACTGAGATCCACAAAAATAACTAAAATAATACAGCAGTGGGTTGGGGATTTAGCTTAATGGAAAAACACTTGCTTGGCAAAGGCCCTGAGTTAGGTCCTCAGCCCTGAAAAAAAATAAAACAATAAAGTAACAACATAATGAAGTAACCCTTGTTAGGAGAAGAAACCCAAAACTTGCTCCTCAAAATGTTGTCCTTGAGAAACTTAAAATAATTTCTGTTCATAACTACAATTTGTACTGAAAATATGACTCCCTTTATTAAAATGCTTACATCAATAAACTCAATTATGTCCATCAAGAGACTCTGAATAGATTTATTAAAATATCCTAGAATAAATCCTAGCTACTCAGGAGGCAGAAATCTGAGGATCACAGTTAGAAGCTAGCCTGGGCAGGAAAGTCCTAAGACTCTTATCTCCAATTAAGCACCAGAAAACCAGAAGTGTCATTTTCTGCCTTGAGCAGAAAAATCTCTGCAACAGCAACTCAGGCCCCAAGTTGAAGGCCCACTACTGGGGAAAAAATGTTCTAGAGTAAAATTTCGGTATTCAAATGTTAGTTTTTTATGGTCAGAAACAAAACTCAAAAACTTTCTTAATAGGAGGTGAAACTAGCAGCAGCTTCTTGGGTTGAGTATTAATTACAACTGGAAAGGAATCAATGCCTAGGACTCCCATTTGCGGGTCTTAATTTGTGATCATTAAGGGTAATAAGACACCAGAAGAGAATAGTAACTAGCAGTAGGCCCTCAGGATACCTTTCTTTTTTCTTAATCATGCCTCAGTTCCTAGAAGAAATATCATTTTACCTAACTAGATTAGGAACAAAAAGGCAGGAATAATATCTGTTACTTTCTGTCTTCTCTTGGGTTGTCTGCACATCTACACAGCATGTGCTCAATTAGATGCAAAAGGTTTTTTCCCCCAAGTGTCTCTTGTTTTCTGAAAATTTCCTTTGAATTGTTATTTCAAATCATGACTTAATTATATCAAAATTAAAATTCAGATAAGTACATGAAGCTTTAAAGAAATTGCTACAGAGCTATATTATATTATTTTATAATATTCTAATTGGTGTGCACTTACTTGATATTCATCATATTGAGAATCAAGCCCAACTCAATTATTGCAACTGTGTTACTTTTGGAAATATTTTCTGGTTAAGGGTGAAACATTTTAAAACAAGTGGCTACCTATTTTTTTAAGTTGTATTCTATAAGAGTTCACTATAGTCTTCATTTACAATTAACTTTAATATAGAATAGGACTATAATCAATAATTTCACCAGTATTCAGCTTCCATTTCATTTCCATTATTGTTTAATTACTGAGGATCAATTCATTGTACTAGAGCTTTTTCCCAGTTGGAAGAAGTTACTATTACTTCTGCATTTTCAAAATTCTAAAATAACTCTCAAAACTTAAGACCCAACCAGGAGCTGGTGGCTCACGCCAGTAATACTAGCTACTCAGGAGACTGAAATCTGAGGATCGTGTTTCAAAGCCAGCTGGACAGGAAAGTCCGTGAGACTCTTACCTCCAATAAACCACTAGAAAACCACAAGTGACGCTGTGGCTCAAGCAGTAGAGCGCTTGCCTTGAGCTGAAGAGCATAGGGACAGCGCCCAAGCCCAGAGTTCAAGCCCCGCAACCGACCAAAAAAATAAATAAAACTTATAAAACTTGAGTCCCATACTTGTGTGTGCTTTACAAGATGAAATTTATTTTCTCCTTCATCTGGTATTCCAAACCTGCTAATTTATTTTGATAGAAAGAAAGAAAAACAGTAAAGTATATGCATTATTATGCAATGCCTGCACATTTTATCATTTCCATGAAAGTTTCAAATTTAGCCCTTAATAATTTATATGCAAGCAATTTTCTCCTATACTCAAATACAGCAATGAAGCAATGAATCTTACTACTTGGCTATGAATGAGCCCTGAGCAATAGGAAAAAGAAAGGAAGAGCAATGCTGGGACCAGTATTGAGCTTCAGTTTACTTTATCAATAAGCAATGCCTTGGAAGTTGTATAGAAATGTGTGCCCCAATCATCTATTTTCAGTTCCTATAACACCAATATCTACAATCATGATTTATAAAGACTTGACTGTAGTCCTGGTGCTGCTGGCTTACACTTGCAATCCTGGCTACTCAGGAGACTGAGGTCTGAGGATCACAGGTTTGAAGTCAACTGGCAAGGAAAATCCATGAGACTTTTGTCTTCAATTAAACACAGAAAAAGCCAGAAGAGGAGCTGTGGCTCAAGTGATAGAGTGCTAGCCTTGAGCAAAAAGAGAAAAAGCTTAGGGACAGTGCCCAGACCCAGAGTTCAAGCCCTATAACTGGCAAAAAGAAAGGAAAGAAAGAAAGAAAGAAAGAAAGAAAGGAAGGAAGGAAGGAAGGAAGGAAGGAAGGAAGGAAGGAAGGAAGGAAGGAAGGAAGGAAGGAAGGAAGGAAGGAAGGAAGGAAGGAAGGAAGGAAGGAAGGAAGGAAGGAAGGAAAGAAAGAAAGAAACAAGCAAGCAAGCAAGCAAGCAAGAAAAGAAAGAAAACAGACAGACAAACAGACAAACAGACATAACTGGTTTTACATGCAATTCTACTCCTTGGAGGCTTTCTGGTTTGACTTTCTACTCCATGGAGGCTTTCTGGTCTGACTTCGACAATCTCACAGATCAAAGGTAAATATTCCTATATTAAAGAGGAAGAAACAGAACGAGTGAAGTTCTTAGATGGGTTGACTCCCAACCTTGAATCTCCACAGAATGTTTACCTTCAGGGCTGTTCAGCTTTACTCTGAATACTAATGAACTTAGAGCCATCCTTTAAATTCCTACTAATACATATTTCTTCATGTAGTATTGATTTTTGTAGTCTTAGTCACAAATGCCCAGATTTGGAATTTTAGTGACGGCTCATCCAGTGTACTATTTGTTTTAGTTTCATTAATGAAAAGTCATATATTAGAACCCAAGGAGAGGAAAAATAACATGACATCTGCAAGAAAACTCAATTCTTGCCAAGACTGCTCCAATCATTTTGAATCACTTTCTTAATGGTGGTTAAGCTTTCTTACTCACCCTGGACTAACTGCACATGAATTCCCTGTCATTCTGGGATCTTCCATGGTCATGTTATATATAGCATAAAGGTAGTAACTATGGACACATAAACAACATTTTAAAATATTTCTACTTTATTTATAATTCTGTATATAGTCTTTGCAGTTCAGAAATAGCAATTGCTTGGAAAGTGACAATACCAAAGAAGCTTTATGAAATCAAGTTTACTTTTTCTTATCTGTCAAAAAGGAGGAAAACTCAGCCACAAAGAGAGGAAAATTCCTCAATACAGGGAAAGTTATTTGCTGAAATTTGGAGGGTTTACGAAGAGTGAGGGGATGTTTGCAGAGCTGAAGACCCAGAGGAAAAAGACCAGAGAAGGTATTCACTTAATGTATAACAGTGCCAAAACAGCACAGAGAGGTCGTCTAGTATACTCTTCAAAATTTACCTTTAGGCACGATTTTACAAACAAACAGACATTTGGGCATGGTTGGCGACTTTGTCATGGGAACCTATATAGAGAGCTATTTTAAAGTGGTAATTAACCTTTCAGTGGGGAGTTCATGATAGCTAAGTGATGGCTTTGTAGTCCAAACAAATTTTGAACGTATAATCGCTACTTAAAATATAAATATTATTATGGATATTCATATTCTTCCTGTCTTAAGTCTCATTAGAAAACAGTCTCAGTTCCACAGTATAGGACATAGACAAACACTACATGAGGCATTAAAACTATATGCATTTTTATATCTAAAAGTAAAAATACTATGATGAGTGAGAGTTTGTAGAACAAAAAGAACAGTCAAAATTCCATTAAAATGCAAAATGAGCCAATTGCTCTGAGACTGATAGATCAGTGAGGCTACCAAAGGGGGGATAGGGGGTACCTTCCCTCTCCAATCACCAAGCTGTGGTCATTTCTGTCTCTTATAGTCTCCTCTGTGTGCCGTGGCTGACTCTTTCCCACATGCTTTCTCCTACCCTTTAGACACTTGTATATCTTTCTCCTCCTTTATGTGTTTTTTTTAAATTTAATTTTATTGTCAAGGTGGTGTACAGAGGGGTTACAGTTACATGTGTGTACATTTCTTGTCAGACGTTACCCCTTCCCTCGTTTTTCTCCCATTTTCTTCCCCCAACCCCCTCCCCGAAGTTGTATAGTTCATTTCCAACATATTGTCTTGTGAGTGGTTTTCTTTTGACTCTTCTGTATTCTTTCCCTCTGCACAAACCGGATTTACACTTAGTAAATCAAGCATTATGTTCAGGAGAAATGAAATAACTTAAAATTGTTTAAGAATAATAACAATAGATGAAAACTGCATTCCATCAATATACAGCTTTGCCATTTATTTTGGGGTAATCTAGACAACAACAACAAAAAAAATCTCTTCTACAGCTCCCACTGTCTGTAGAAAGACTGAACTTCAGGCTGTGTATAAAAGTAATCATGATTTTGATGTTTTCACACATGTTAGAAAACACACATCTTTAAATCATAATAACTTATACTGGTAGCTTCTCATCCACAATTAGAATATTGACTGTGACTGTCACAAAGAGAAAGGCAGTTACAAACCATCAGCATCACACCTAACATCTAAAAAAAAAGAAATCAACCTTTAGAAAATAAAGAGAATCAATCTAACAAGCAGTATCTGCTTTCAAGAATTTCTGGTCCTAGAAGACAATTCTGGGATCAGAAAATATTCCTCAGAATAAGTTTTAAAATCATCCTAAACAATGAATAAGGAATTTGTATCTTCCTATAACTGCTTACTATGATGAGACGAATTCAAACTATATGTGATCCACAGCCTGTTTCCATTAGAATAAACAAACTACTTCTTAAAAAGGCAATACCTTTTCAGACTAATAAGTCATACGGTTTTTTGGAAAGTGTTCAAATTCAAACTTAGTACAGAATCTATAGTGTTAAAGAAAACTACAGGGGCTGCCTTTTTCTTATTTTGTTTAATTTTAATTTTTTGAAGATTTAACATCCTTTTCCTTTTGATTCATTGATGTCTGAATGAAAAGTTCTTGCTTCAGTTCTGATCTTCTGAGCTCTGTGTCTTCCTCAGTCTCTTAATGAGACTAAGTTCCAAACATGTTGTCATTCTTTTATATCAAATGCTGAGAATGGACATGAAGTGAATTTTATCAGAATACACATATTCTCTATAGGCAGAAACAAAGGGAGGGAATATGGTACATGAGTTCTATTTGTCTTCTTTTTTGCATGTCTACTACATCAAACATTTTCAGATACCATTGTATATTCAATGCAATTCATTCAGCATATTCTTTGAGAATATACAATAAATGCTGATTCTGGAAGTGATCAAATAAGTGATCAAAGTAAGCTTTACTTGTAAGCTCATAATTAATGATTTATCTCTACTGCAGAATAATAAGAATGTGTTCTAACTTTTCTTCCTCTCTAGATTTCTTCCACTGAAGTCAGGTTACCTATTAGATGCTCAAATGGTGACGTATCAACAGTAGCTAACTGGTTTATCTTTAGCTAGGAATGAAACAGGGTATTTGGATTTTAATATTATATGAAAAGTCAGCCAGGATTACTAGTGCAAGCACTTAATGTAAAATTTGTTCTGTGAATGAATTCTGTGGATTGCTACCATAATTAGGGACTTTGAAATAGCCACTCCATTCGTTTTAAGAGATACTAATTACAATTTATAGCTTGGACCTTATGTATTCTCACATAAACACATCCCATATAAACTTTTAGCTCCTTTTACAAGAAAATTTCCATTTCAAATTAAAGATTTTAAATCAAGGCTACAAGTGTTCCTCAAAGAATACTGTTTTCAGTCTAGAAAAGAAATAAACAAGTTTAAGTTGCTACCAATGGGAGGAACAACTGAGTTTAAAGCCCCAGTGCACAAATTACAATCTGCCTGCATTTAACATCATGACTTTTTTTTTTCCATAGGGACTAAAATATTTTCTACAGCCAATGTTCTCAAGTGAAAACAAACAGTATATAGACACGCTGTAATTTATCAGTAATGTTTCCCCAGAACCATTTCACACAGGACTGCTGATAATCATATGTCATAAGCGAAATCTCTCAATTAGAGAAACACAGATCTATTGGTGGAAGGTTATCAAATTAATAAATACAAGCAAATTGTCAAAGAGTGTACTTTAAGGTTGTTGAGAATATTAATAAAGTAAACTTTGGGTAGTTTTGCCTATGAATAAATGGTGAAATCTCAAAAAACTCACAAATCTTAAGAATATCTAACTTCTTTGTTTCTGAAATGCTTAGGTAAAATCACTTTCTTTACAAAATAGTGATATTAAATACATTCTCGTTCAATCAGTTTTTTTTTCACTGTATCTTCTAGGAACAAATTCTTTAGAAGTTATTTTGGTCACTAATGCCTGTAATCCTAGCTACTCAGGAGGAGAGATATGGAGGACTGCTGTTCAAAGCCGTAATGGGCAGAGAAGTATGTGAGAGACTATCTTCAGTTTATTAAAAAATGCCAAGTTAGAAATATGACTCTAGTGATAGAGTGCCAGTCCAAGTAAGAGTTCAAGGCCTCAAGTGCAAGCCCCAGGGCTGGCACAGAAAAAAAGGTTTATTTTTGTTCTTCTTGTTGTCTTTTTTTTCTTATTTAAAAATTTTCAATTAAAATGCTTAGATATATTAATTGAAGGCAAATATACATACAAATTTTATATTTTAAAGTTATGAAGTATAAATACATTGATAATTTTATTTTTTCTAGTTAGGCTCATTTCAATAATAAGGATAACACTCATTGAAGTACAATCCTAATAAACCACACTCTCCCTTAGTCCCCTTTAAAGCTATTAAGGGGCAGCTACAGAGAAAACTGGAAGCAACTGACCAACATTCCAGTGAAGCATGGCATTCAAACAAAGTCCACAGCTTTTCCCTTTGCTCAAAAGGAGAAACAGAAGGTGTTGACCCAAAGAAGACTGAGGTCAACAGAGAGGAATGTGAACAGCATCCTCTGAATATACCCACCATTCCCTCGCTTTTTCAGAACATAAATATACACAGAAGAAATTGAAGTAGTAAATATGCTTTAGTGTAGTTTCATGAGCGGTAGGGCTGGCAGAAGAGACAAGGCCAACTCATGAACTCCTTGGTGCTCAGTTGCATTCAGAGTTGGTTAGGCTATGACCTCTGTCACTTACATGTAAAAATTATATGAAAGGTCACTAAACCCAAAGGTAAAGAGTAAGCAAAGTGGTGGAAAAGTAATCATGCAGTTTTAGGCTTCTTTAGTGATTCTGTCATAATCTATTGAACAGGGATTCCCAAGAAGCAGAAATAACCCCGGGAGACTATGCAAGTATTAGGAAGAAATTACACAAATAGTTTGGGACACCAGTATTTTAAAGGAGGTGGGGATTATTATTTCAAAAATAATAGGCTCAAAAATGCACAATTAAATTTATGTGCTTAAAATGTATGTTCCTTTATAGAAGGTAAATGGGGACTTACATCTCTAGAAAATTACGCTCCTTACACATATGACAATATACCCAGGAGAAGAATCATTCATTTCACCTTGTTCTCATTATAGTATTAAAAGAACCAAATGGAAACCACAATAGATTAAGAGGAAGAAGTGTGAATAATTACATAATTCTATTGCTTTTCTATTTTTTTCATTTTTGGGGTCTTTTACCACAATTTCCATTTTGGCCAATTCCTCAAGTACATATTTAATAAACTGTCTTATATGCATTTTGGAAAGGCACAAATATAAGATGAACAAGTAAATTATTTGAACAATGCTGTATTGGAATTAACCTGCAGTTAATCCTTTAATGAAGTATTTTTGAGTAAGCACATAGATTTGTCCATTTCTCAAATTCTAAAATTTACCAAAATGGTTCCAACAAATGGCCTGGGTAAGTCAGAATTTACTTTCTTCCTTCTTATGACTCTTAACTATATCATCATTTTATAAAATAAGAAATAATGAATACATCATACAACAGTAGATGTGTATTTAAACACAATTCATAAATGTCATAAAGACTAAAATATTTGAGAGCAGTCTTAGGTTTGTTGTACTTTATAGGAAAAAAGAGCCCACAAAGGAATGAATCATTTGAGCACCAAGGTAATGCCACAACACAGACAGTACTGTATGTTGTCCAGAGGATAACGTCACTAGCACGTGTTGATAAAGGAGACCATCTGTCAGAAGCACAGGGAATTCTTGGAAGTTTTCATTTCCCAGCATACCAATAGCCAAAGCTAATTGGGAAATGTCAGTGTGCTATTCTTAAAATATTTAGGAGTACTCTCTCTGCAATGAAGACATCCCTAATCTGTACAGACAATTTCCTTTTAAATAAATTAACATTTATTTTAAATAGGCTTTAAAATTTACCTCTGGTAAATTTATATAATGAAATCTGTTAAGCTATACAAATAATTATACCCAGATTAACCATTTAAACCAATAGTGTTTTCTTCTAAATTGGCTCAGCCTTTCAGATTCTTATCTTTTTGAGAAACAAGGGAGAGAATGGAACTGTGATTAGACTAGAGTACTATAAGCAAAGGCTGAGGATTAAACACCTAGTCTAAGATGTCACTGAGACTCAGAGCTGGTTGTTCTAACTTTTCAACTTAAGCCTTTAAGACAAAAAAAAAAAAGGTGCCATACTAAAGCACAACTATGTTTATGGCAGTCTTATTCACCATAGCTAAGGTATGGAACCAACCCAGATGCCCCTCTGGTAGATGAATGGATCAAGAAAATGTGGTGGTGGTGGAGGTGGTGGTGGTGGTGGTGGTGTGTGTGTGTGTATGTATGACTTCTATGCTTCCATCAGAAAGAATGAGACCACCCCATTTGTTAAGAAATGGAAAGACTTAGAAAAAAATTATAGTAAGTAAAGTAAGCCACACCCAAAGAAACATAGGTCCCATGGTTTCCCTTATTTGCAATAACTAGTATATGTCTAGTATAATCTTACTAGACGAGCAGAAAAGGTCAAAAGCTATGTACATATGAGCATATAAGATGATGCTAAGCAAAATGAACCCTAAGATAGGGACACAGAGGTTTTATCTTCTTGCTGTTTTTAATGTACTGATTTTTTTTTGTTGTTTCTTTTGCATGTTCTTCCCCCATGGTAAAACCCTTGTTTTCACTGTATTTTATTCCAGTACTCTGTATCTTGTATATACACTTTTCTAATTTGGGGAGGGGAAGGGAAATAACAAAATGCCAAAACAAGGATACAGGTTGACCCATTTTAACAATGAGATGTACAAGACACTATGTTGAAAATGAACTTTACAGCTTCAGGGAGGGGGAGGGAGGAGTTGGAGAGGTGGGAGGAGATGACAGGGGAAAAACAAAGGAGGGGTTAACAACACTAGATAGGAAAGGAAATCATTACCTTACTGATGTAACAACTGTAACTCCTCTGTATAGTATCTTTACAATAAAAATATAATTTTTAAAAAGACAAAAAGATGCATTAAATGAGGCATTTCCAAAGTATCCTAATGACATCAAATTCTAAAGTCCAATAGTCCAAGGAGAGCTATCATGAAATCGTTTCTCAAACTTGAGAAACTTCCTATTTTAGGGGAGTTAATCATATGAAGGAGGTAAGAATTTAGAACCTAGGACCTTCAGCCTAGGCTTAAATCCTAACTTCATCATTTAGAAACAGCATAATCTTATTTAAGATACTTCATCTGTTTATCACTCATGTCCTAAGGTAAACTATGGGATGATGGCAGTATGCTCCACAGAGACTTGCTGGAAAGACTACAGTGAATAATACACAGAAAGTATTTATAACATAGCTAAACCTAGCATTAGGGATCACAATTTTACTATTTTACACTTTTACTATTACTTACTAAGTTAATTGAGACCTAAACAAGGAATAGGCAGATTACAAACATGAGACCCAAAATTTACAGTTATATTATTAATTCCTTGACATATTATTAGAACATCCCTAGACTTCAAAACATTGGAAAATAATCTATTTTCTAAATCATACAGAGTACAAATTTTGATTTTCCTTTCATATTATAAAAGACAAATTCAAAATGTGTGCTTATCCCTATTTCTAGACACAATCAGGAAACGTTGATATTTGAGAAACTCCGTGTTTGCATGATGTTAACATTTGATGACAAATTTGACATAAGCAATGCAAGGGAAATCACTAGGACTGCATCAATAATTGGGCTCCTTATGGCTTTAGAGATAATTTGTCTGGACTTATCTGTGGCAATAAATAGAAGACAATGTTACTCTATTAAGGATGATATATGCTATCTTCATGTGTTCCCTCAGGTAGTTCAGTCATGTTTATTTGGGAAAGACTTTGAGCCATCTTAGGGATATCCAAAATGACATAATTTCATGGAATAGGTTAATAGGTTTAAATTCTAAAGGGATTTCCTGACTGTGTTAAAATATATCTATTTTTCCCCTCTGTCTGCAGAAGGCATAGCACTAGTTTTGTAAACCGATGTGCAGCATCTGCAGGACTGGGGTACAAATTACACTTCATACTTTAAAAGGCAATTATTTTCTCTCTTGGTGGCTGTTCATCAGCCACCAAACGAAACTGTACCTGAACTATGTATAGAACACATAGCACATGTGTAGGTATTCCCTCCAACTCCCAAGTGAACACTTACGGGGACAATTTTGAAGAGAAGATTTTAAGAAACTTAAAAGATATTATTGTAAATATAAAAGTCATTTTCTTTTCCATAAAAACAAAAAAAGAGCATAAGATAAAATTAACATTTGGGAGGAAAAAAATATCTGATCTCTAGTAGAGTAATAAACTAAACATCTCAAAAAAATTGTAGGGAAGGTTCCAAAAGTATGGGCTAAGGCTTCCTTCCTCTCCCTAATCACAACTACACATAAAACTTCCTGCAAGAAGCCCAAGCCTGGAAAAAAATTCCTCTAACATTTACATCTATAATGTATTTCTTCTGGAATGAAGAGGAAATATAGGGAAACAGATGTTTTGACAGCCTTTGTGATGTTCAGTAAGGTAGAAGCATGTTTGCAAACTTCAACCCTGACTGACTTGCTGTGGCACCTACTCTGACAGGTGACATTAAACAAATGTCTCAAAAAGCAGGTTCTTCTGATATGTGTGCTTGGATGTGAGGAAGAGGGGGAGGACAAGCTTCATGCGCTGTCATGGGAAATTAATAGTCTACCTTAAGGAGTTTACAGACTATCATCTTAAATCAAACACAGGCAGCCTGCCAGCAAACATAACTCCCTAAGACAGCAGGAAAAGTGGCTGGCTCCTCTGCTTTATCTTCCTTTTCCCAGTGACCTAAATAAGAACTGGACCTTAAAGAAGTTCATCTCAAGGCTCATCTAGAAATGTGTATTTATGGTTGGTCTATTTGGAAATCAAAAGCAACCCCAAAAGGAGAACTGGAGTTGGGCACCTGTGGCTCACACCTGTAATCCTAGCTACTTAGGAGGCTGAGGTCAAAGGATCATGGTTCAAAGCCAGCCAGGGCTTCCAGAAAAGTGGTAGGGGCTATGTGGCTCAAGTGGCAGAGCACTATCCAAGAGACAGAGAGAGTGAGAGAGAGAGAGAGAGAGAGAGAGAGAGAGAGAGAGAGAGAGAGAGGGAGGGAGGGGGAGGAGGAGGAGGAAGAGGAGGAGGAGGAGGAGGACGAGGAGGAGGAGGAGGAGGAGGAGGAGGAGGAGGAGGAGGAGGAGGAGGAGGAGGTGGTGGTGGCAGGGGCAGTGGCAGTGAACAGGGAGCTGTGACCACTTACAGACTTGGCTGAAAGTTCTACTCTCAGTCTTCCCACGCCTCAACTCCACCTTCCAAGCAAAACTTCATATAATTGAACATAATCCAAATATTGTCTCATCTACATACTTCTACCTCCTGAAACATCACTAATAATTACAGATGTAACTTACATTCTCTCTGGATAGGGAAGTTACTTTCTTGTTCTAATATTTTCACTGGGAGTGGAAACAGTCCTTTCAAAATAAGAACTGTATTTTGACTTCAACCATCTCAAGGCAATGTGTCAAATACTATAATAAAAATGCGCCCCCCAAAATAAATAAATAAAATGTGCTAAATCAGAACAATCTTTTTATTTTTTCTTTTTTATTTATTTATTTTTTCAGGTAAGGGGTAGGTTTATTCAGTAGACCTGCTGGGACCAGGCCAGGTTGGCACTCGACGCAGCTGGGAAAGGCCTGGGAAAGTGAGAGAGCTGGGAAAGAGAGAAAAGAGCTAGAAACGAGCTAGAAAAGAGAAGAGAGAGCTGGGAAAGAGAGGTGGGAAAGAAAGAGCTAGGAAAGAGAAGAGAGCTGGGAAAGAGAAGGAAAGAGCTGAGAAAGAGCTAGAAAAGAGCAGAGAGAGCTAAAAAAGAGCAGAGAGAGCAGAGAGAGGGCATCTGACAATAATCTTTTTAAAAGACACATCTTATCAGGGAAGGTAAGAGTCAGCTCAGAAAGTAGGAAGCCATGACTTTGCATAAGCTGACTACTGAAAGATAACATGTCTTTCAGGGAGTGAAGGAGGGCAGAAGATTGGTATGGGTGGCTAGATTTTTTGGCAGAAAGAAGTAAATGTGGAGATCAGATGATAGATACAGAGAAAGGGAGGGCTCAAGAGCCTAGAGTGTAC
Source organism: Dipodomys merriami (assembly GCF_024711535.1). Classification (NCBI taxonomy): domain Eukaryota; kingdom Metazoa; phylum Chordata; class Mammalia; order Rodentia; family Heteromyidae; genus Dipodomys; species Dipodomys merriami. The sequence continues at coordinate 63,860,509 of NW_027206068.1, read as the reverse complement.
AAGGTGAGCATGGGAGCCTTCACATGGATAAGCCCAGTCCTTTTGCTCTGCAATGAGGAATTCAGATTCATGGACACAGGAGGAGGGGACTAGAAGGACCAAATACTCTTACAGAGCTGAAGGAGCCAGAGTAAATGAGTTCAGGTTCACCATAATGAAAACTAGTCAGGAGTGGACAGATGAAAGCAATGCCAAGAGCTATGGGAAAGAGGGGGTGGTTCGAGACCTGTAAGAGGTAGGATCAAAATCAATTAGTGACAAAGGATACATGGGAGATTTGGGGTAAGTGTGCGCCATGCAGGCACTAAAATGTGTTTGTTCTGGGTCCCAGCTGGATGGAGGGAAAGTGGATTCATGTCAGAGATGGGACTGACTCTGAAAAAGGAAAAGAGCACAGAAAGAAATGTCTCTACAATTAGTTCCTTCATCAACGTAGAGAGGAAAAATGGAGTAAGTCAGTGTTGATGAAAGGATGCATTTCTTTGTCACAGACTTTCTTTTATTCTCAAATTACTACAGTAGCTTAATAAAAAATTCAGCTCTAAAAAGGCATGGACAGTGTGTGGCACCCAGGAAGCCTCGCATGAGTATTCGTAGAGAAGAAAGGAATAAGTAAATGAAGAGTAAAATAATATAAAATATAACAAAATTAAAGAAAGCCTATTTAAAGTATACTCAACATCCTACTGAATTCCAGAGCTGCCCCTGAAAATCAACATGTCAATCAAAAGCATGTAAAAAGAAACTGTAATGAGTGGAAGCTAGTGTAGCAGAGGGACCTCCAACTTTCCCAGGAATATGTTGGTTCCTTTTGATTCTTTAGTGAAAGCTTCATTTCAATTTTCTTAAGAGCTTCAAAATAAGAAAGAAGTATAGATTCACTTAGGTGCATTTCTGAGCATTGATGCACCTCTTTCAAACCTGTGCAGCATTTCTAATTTCACTCTAAAGAATAGATTCAAGGACTGCTTTTCTAAGAATTTTCTTTGCTATTCTTATTTCCACTTTGACATTTTAACATTTTCCACCAATTTTTTTTCACAGAGTTACAAAAAGAAAAAAAATTAATAAACACATGCAAACAAGATGCTGGGGCTTCATATATGCCAGCATGCTGATCAGACTGGATGCGGGGAGGACACTTCAGTGGCTGGCATCACATGGTAGCTGGCAGTGGTCTTTTGGACCACCAGGAGGTGTTTGTGTGGCACATGCGTACCAAATATATTTCATTCCAGCAAACCAAGTAGCCAATGTGAATACAATAAACTGTATCAGAAGAACATAAAGAGGACATATAATTTTAATACGTGGGAATGAAAATGCAAGATTCTAACGTTATACTGAAAGGATATTTAGTATCCATCAAGTTCATCTTGTACTTTTAAAACTGCCCCACTACTTAGAAATGATTCATTTGTTTATCTCTTCAAAATGTTTTACTGACTGCCTAGCATGGTCCATATCATGTGATTTATTATATATTATACATATTAATTATAATACACTACTTTAATAATTTATAACCAGGTAATATATATTAATATGTCAAAATATTAATACTTGCTTAGGAATATGGTTCTTAATTCTGAAATATCATTTTTTAGTTTTTGTTAGCATTGAAATTTCATTGCTTTCATTAAACAGTAATGTTACTTGTCAATTATTTTTCATTGATCCATAAATCCCAACATCTAGTAAATAAAAACACTAATTAACTTCAGCTTTTTTATCTCAGGCTGTAGGAACCTTATTTCTGAATCCCCTGGCAACTGAATTTTTAAATGCTGTCCCAACTCTCAAAGATCTCTTACTAGCCTGAACAACTTTTTGGTCACAAATGATAGGAAAATCAAAACAGTTCTAGAATTGACATGTTGAAGAAGTTTAAACAGTATGCAGTTGTGAGGACCATAAAATCCTATCAGTTCTCATTTACTCCAAAGGAATGATTTATGGAGGGTTTTTATGAAGTAAAATTCAGTAGTGTACTCATACTAGTGCTAACAAACCTACTACTGCTAAGACCATCAGACCTTCAGTAATGTTGATGACTAAAACAAATATCATTTTGCACAAAAAATGGGAGACATGAGAGAGGGCTGTCAGGGCCTCAAATTTGCTAAGAAGCACTCTACCAGGTGAGCCACGCCTGAGTCTTTCAGGATAATCAGATAGGATTTCCTGCAAGCTGGCCTTAGATTTTGATGATCCTAACTATACCACCCACATAACTGGAATTACTGCATCCATTTCATGTAGAAAAATGATAGGCAGGAGCAACTCAGAATTTCAAAGTTACAAACCAATCAGAACAACTTATCAAAAAATAAAATTAAGGCCCTTAAAAACTATATCTTTTATGGTTTTTCCACCCCTATCACCTAACTTGAATGAAAGAACTTTCTATTCTCACATATAACACTAAATAACAAAGTCTCATGACAAACGTTGTGTATTGTGGAGTTGGTTTCTTTTTTGTACTTGTTTGTCTGGCTTGAACTATAGGAGGAAAAATAAGATTTCTTGACTCTGTTGTAGACAATTCTTGGCCTGTGTGATAAATCACTATGGTGTGTGCGCATTGTAGGTGTGGTCTACATGAGAGACACTGGCAAGTTAAGAAGTGGACTGCTAACATAAAACACCTAGGCATTTCCCATAGGACTCCAGTTAGTTTCTTTAGGACTCCAGTTAGTTTCTTTTGTAAAAGAGCAAGGCTAGGCTTCCCTGCTTTCTGCCTTCCTGTCTTGCTTCCTTCCATTTGCCCCCACCATTGTTCAGAGCTGTTCATCAGAGCCAAGCTGATGCTGTCATTATGCCCTTGAATTTCCAAGGTTGGCAGTTAAATGAAAGTCTTTCCTTTCTATATTATCAAGCTTCCAGTACTTTTTTACAGCAATGGAAAACACATTAATATACATAATAAGAAATAGTAAACAGGGTTAATGAGCAAATATTCAAGTGACAAATAATGAAAGTAAAATTAAAAATGGTAATAGAAGGAGAGATTAATATTACACAGAAGGCCTAGTAACAAAATCTGCAAAGCAGAGTGGCAACAAGGAAGAGAATGACAAAATAATTTTCTGAATTGTATAGGGAATTAATACTTAGGTGATATCCCCAAAATTGTAAGTTATTAAAGAAAGAACTTGAGTTTTGCCTCTAGGCATGCCTATGTTATTTTTGGTGCCAAATTACATTATCAATTTAGATTTCAAAATCACATGTAAATGGACCTGTGGCTGGAAATAAACATATTTCAGTAAATGCTGAATAAGCATATTTTGGCTATTGCAGTCCAAAAGACAAACCATGTCCAGAATACCCAAGTAATTGGAATAACTGTATCTGTTTTGTGTGGGAAAACAAAAAGCACCAACCAAGTAAGAATTTTTTTTTGGGGGGGGGGTCCGGTTGTGGGGCCTGAACTCTGGGCCTGGGAGCTGTCCCTCAGCTCTTCAGCTCAAGGCTAGCGCTCTACCACTTGAGCCACAGCACCACTTCCGGCTTTTTTCTTTTTGCTTATGTGGTGCTGAGGAATCGAACCCAGGGCCTCAGGCATGCAAGGCAAGTGCTCTACCACTGAGCCACCTTCCCAGCCCCCAAGTAAGTATTTTTGTGGCTTAAATATTCTTTTTTTTTTAATTGTGAAAATACCGTACAGAGGGATTACAATTACATGGGCAAGGCAATGAGTACATTTCTTGTCAAGCATTGTTGCCTCCTCCTTTGTTTCTCCTTCCCATCCCTTCTCATCTCTCCCCTCTCTCCCCCTTCCCTGGCCAAAGTTGTAAAGTTCGTTTTTCAACATAATGACTTGTACATCTCATTGTTGCAATGGGTCCACCTGTATCCCTATTTAAATGATTTGTTTTTGCCCTTTCCCCTCCACAAATTATACCAACATCAAATACAATGAAAGCAGGGGTTATACCACAGGGGAGGGACATACAAAACAACAAAGAAATCATCTTATAAATATGTTAGAAAGGTTCGACAAATGGGATTGCATGAAATTGCAGAGCTTCTGCATGGCAAGGGACATAGCTAGCAAGATCAATAGAAAGCCCACGCATTGGGAGAAGATCTTCACTAGCCATATAACAGACAAGGGTCTCATATCTAAAATATACTGGGAACTCAAAAAATTAAATCCCCCAGAAACAAATCCTCAAAGAAACAATGCCCAATAAATAAGTGGGCTAAAGACTTATTGCCCCATTTGTTAGGAAATGGAAAGTCTTGGAAAAATTATATTAAGTGAAGTAAGCCAGGCCCAAAGAAACATAGGTCCCATGGTTTCTCTCATTTGCAATAACTAATATATGTCTGAGACAAGCAGAAAAGGTCAGATAAGTTGATGTTAGGCTTAAATATTCTTATACTGTTTTTTTATATATAAGCTTCCTATGGTAATTTATAGTAATAATATGGATCAAGTTTAAAATTAGTAAAGAAAACCAGCACTTAAAATACTGATTTAATCTAGCTCCCAATGTCAAGATTATTTTGATTTAATTTTAGGTATGATTTTGGTCTCTCTTTTGATTTAAGCTTTTCTAATAATGAAGAAAGACAGCTTTCTTGTTATCTTAACAGTTATTAGAAGAGTTGTCACTATATGTACCAGTTACTAACATGGGAGAAAATTAAAAAAGTAAAAACCATGAGCAAGGAAGGAAGGGGAGGGAGGGAAAAAAATGAGGGAGGAAAAATTGAGTGAGAGAGACAGGAGAGAGAAAAGTGAGTGTACAATATGGTAGGGAGAAGCAGAGTTCTTTTAGTAACTGTTCCAAACATAGGTACAACATGATTTATTACCTTTAACTTCTATGTAGGAGAGGAAGTCAAAACGATATAAAAGCTAACTATAACTCCTTAACTCTACTGATGATTATCACTAGGATTAACTTGAAGAATAAAAAAGTAACCCAGATAGACACCAGTAGCTCTTACCTGTAATCATATCTACTCAGGAGGATGGGATCTGAAGATGATTTGAAGGCAACCCAGAAGGGAAAATTCATTAACTATCACCCCCACACCAAAAGAAAGAAAGAAGGATGGAAGGAAAGAAAGAAAGAAAAGAAAGAAAGAAAGAGAAAGAAAGAAAGAAAGAAAGAAGGAAGGAAGGAAGGAAGGAAGGAAGGAAGGAAGGAAGGAAGGAAGGAAGGAAGGAGAGGGAGGGAGGAAGGAGAGGGAGGGAGGAAGGAGAGGGAGGGACGGAGGGAAAGAGAGAGAGAGAAAGGAAAGACAGAAAGGAAAGACAAAAGAAAGAAAGAAAGAAAGAAAGAAAGAAAGAAAGAAAGAAAGAAAGAAAGAAAGAAAGAAAGAAAGAAAGAAAGAAAGAAAGAAAGAAAGAAAGAAAACAAGCAAGCTAGAAAACAATCTTTTGCTCAAGTGGGAGAGTGTTATCCTTGAGAACAAAACAAAACAACCCTTAGGGACAACACCCAGGATCTGAGGAGTTCAAGCCCCAGAACTGGCATGTAAGTGTGTGCATGTAAGTGTGTGTGTGCACGTACATGCGCTTGTATGCACGTGTGCACACCACACACATGTGCACACATACATACACATACACTATAACATAATAACCCAAGCCAGTAAGGACTGCAAGAATTACATCTATCCAGAATTTTACAATGACATGACATACCGTATTAGAAAGGCATATGAATAGTCAAAACTTTAAAGAATATAGACCTAACAGTTCAGCCTTTTGCTAACTATAACTTGAATCTAGCTCCTTGCTAATTCTGTCAGGAAGAATACTCTATCCCAAGAAAAAGGTTGCCATTTCTGTTGCCTTGTTCATCAAAAGATTTTTACAATTTAGCATCAAATCTCATAATATACAACCACAGCTTTTGGACATTGAAAATGTTCTCATTCAGACTTATGAAGCAATGAAGAACAAGACTGCATTTTCTCTTTTTAGTGATAAATGCTTAGGTATTTGAAAATAGAAATTCTTCTGGTCTTCACACTAATGCTTCCAGTTTTTCTTACCATGTTTTATAAACTTTTCTGCTAACTGGATTGTAATGTCTTAATACCTTCTGACAGTGATAAAATGCACATGTATAATTGGGTTACAGTCTTGAGTTGTTCTCCACTTCAGTCACATGTTAGCTGCAATCAATATTCAGTCATATCTCATAATACAAAATTTTAAAACATGAAAATACAAAAAGACTGAGTGAAAAATTTAATTTCCAAAAGAACTCCAAGATATGAAAACAAGAGTTTTTTTTTTAAAAAAAAAAAACATACTGTATGAAGTTATTCCTTTTTTCTTTCATATTTTTCTCTTTGGATTATCCTCTGGGGTCACTCACTGTTTTTGATTTTGGTACCCTGTGTCTTATATTTACATTTATCTGATATGGGGAAAAGAGAAGAGGAATCACAAAATGGTGAGACAAAGGAGAAAGGGTGAAGCAATGCAAAACAGTGATACTCACAAGATACTATGTTTGAAATGACCTTTACAATTGGGGAGGAGGGGAAAGGGGTGGCGAACTGTAGGGCGCAAGGGAAAGTGAGAGAAAACCAGGGAGGGGGTAATACTGTTTGAAAAGAAATGTACTCATTACATATGTAACCCCTCTGTACATCACTTGGACATAAAATATAATTTTAAAAAAGATTAAAAGTAGTTAACATTTATAATGCGAATTTAAAGGCATTTACAGATATGTGGAGATTAGACTCTGAATGTAGCACCACTCAATGCTCCACAGGCCTTGTAGGTCAGATAATCTGGAAACATAGCAATATTTTTCATAATTCTAAGGACAGAAATAAAACCATTGTGTTTCATAAAAATGCAACACAGTGGCCACATTTCCTCTCATGCATGAATAATGTATGATCCACAATGTTATTTGCTAGACAGTCTAATCACCAACATCTTTCAAAATGTCTATATAAGTTTTAGCTCATTAAGGACAAACATGTATCTGTATAAAAATATCACATACCTGTGAAAAGTCAGTATAATATTCTGCCAAATATGAATGCACACATCAAACTGACATAGGTGAGATGAGTTTTTTACATTTCTCAAAGTAAAAAGTATTAGGAAAAGAAAAATAGAAGAATTATTTCAACTTCTGGCATTTATGCTTATTCTAAATATTCACATAAAATCTTCCTTTTAAAGCAACACCCCAAAAACATCAATGTGTCTAAATAAAAGCAAGGAAAAAAGAGTAAAGTCCACATAAGACCAAATAAGGGAGACTTTAAAACAGGACATTTTTTAGACGTATTTTTAGCATCTTAGAAGAAGCTCATGATTCATAGAAGATAAAACAAATTAGTTTAATTAAACAAAAGCTTTTTAATGCATTAATAGAAGGAAAAGCTAAAAGGAAAAAGATCATAGATTCTAATAAATAATTGCTAAAGACAAAGTACAAATATATTATACAGAGTAGTACTATGGGATCACAGCTGTTTTAAAAACTGTAAAATCATATTATTAATTCTACACCTCAGCTACAATAAAAGACTCTTAGTTATTTACAAAAGAAAGAAAAACATTTTAAAAGAAAGTAGCCCAGAGTAGTAATATCTAGGGGTAGAAGTGCGGCCCAAAAACGACAATCAAAAAATAATGTTGGTTTAGAATATTCACATTCATCTATCATTTCCATTACTTCAGTCAATGAAATCTGAGAATAATAAATGGAGAATTCCAGAAATGAATCAGGCATATATTTTATATAATCTTTGTTATATTTATATAATTTTGTTATATTTATTCTATTTTTTCAATCATTTACTGTTTCCTATTTATGATGTTTTTGGTAGTATAGGAGATTGAACCCAGGAATGCATGTGCTAGACTGTACCCAATTTATAAATTAAACTTTGTCATAAATATGCATGTATAGGAAAAATTAATATATACATATATCTACATGTATGCATATATGTAGATATATGTATATATTTATGGTGAGAATTATCTGCTTTTAAGTACCCACTTTAGGTCTTGGGTCTTGGAATGTATCCTCAGCTACTGAGATAAACTACACATTGTGTTTTAGGTTTGAATTGAAAGATTTCAATGCAGTATTAAAGACAATTTTTTCTTTGTATTTTACTTAGATAAGAAGCAAAATACTAAGTACTCCTAAAACTAATTTTTTAAGAACTAAAAATAGTAGGATTTCTTATTGGAAATAGGGGTTCCAGTGTACATATGCAGTAAGAAGTCTTATAAAAGCATTTATCTTGGAAGCCAGTATCATAGGCTATATATCTTCAGAACATCTGGATGAAAGCATTTGATTTTTAAAAGAAAAGCAAAAATAAAACAAATTCTCACTTCCCACAGTCAAAGACCAGCAAATCCCACAAAGACCAGCTACAAAGTAATTTCAAATTTCTTGAAATGACTACATGCTATACTAAATGCAATAAATATTATTACTCTATAAAACATCTTGATACTGTTAGTAAAATGTATTTCATTTCCAAGAGAATATTTAAAATTACATCTTGATTATTATTTACCATAGTGGAATCATTCAAAAGTAGTAACTTTTGAAGACACTTAAATGTTTATCAGATTAACACAAAAAAGGGAATGATGTCATCAAAATTACATCATTGAACATCTCCTCCTCCAGACTCCAAATTGAAGGTCCATAAAATAAATTACATTCATTATAATGGACACATTTCTCTTGAAAGTTTCCATAGAATGCCAAGCAACAGCAAACAAGGCATTACATGAAGAAAGCATTAGTCATAATATTGTGAAAGTCTTAGAATCAACCTGTGCCTGGCTAGAAACATAATTGCTTTAGTATGTTCCTGTTTATTTAGATGCACTGGGGGTGGGAAAATTGACTAGTAGTTTATTGTTTTCATTGGTTTATTATTTTCATTGAGGTTTTTTTCCCCTAATCTTTTTCTTCTCAGCTTTTTAAAATCTTTTTATTGTTATGTTTAAGTAGGTGTCATTTAAGAAAGAGTTCATAAATATAATATATACAATGAAGGCTAAGATGAAAGCAGGTAGGATGATACCATACTCCATTTTTATAAGAGATGAGATTAACCAGAAAGGAAACATGAGGAAGATATTTAATAAACAAGTTAATGGGCAGTCAGTACACTGGGCTCCATCCAATGAAGACTTCCTGGTGATGAGGCTGCCTTAGCGATAAGTGCAGCATAGAAATAACTTTGCAAGATGACCAAAGTTGAGAGCCTTCTACAATAATTTTATGAAAGGACAGCACAAATGATCACCGGGAACATACAAAACAATGTAACGGGAATCTGATTTCTAGTGTTCTCAGGAGGGTAGTTCAAGGTTTTAAATATAGAAAACCCTTTGCAGTGTCAGCTGAATGTAAACTAGGAAAAGAGCTCTTAATAAATGAAGTATACAAAGTTATACCTAAAGGTTCAGGAGGAAAGAATACTAATGATACTAGATGTAGGGGAAAAGAAGCAAAACATAAGAAATGTTTCCTTCTGGTAAATATGTAGTTCAGCCTACTAAGATATATAACAAGAAAGCAATAGTCTATGCTTAAGTAGAAATGATATAAGTCAATTTCTGATCATTTTCTCTTAAACTTTTTCAGTACATTGTAGGTTATAAATAAAAATAAGTGACATCAGCAATTAAGAAAAATATCTAGAAAATTTGGATGGGAAATAACATAAGTCATTTGTGGGTGGCTAATGAGCAATAAGATGTGTGCTTTTCATCTAGTTTGGGGAGAAGTAAGAATTGTCAGGACTCATGCTTTCTTGTCCTTTTTTAGAGTTGGTCGGTTTTGCCACCTATACAGTCCAAGTAAGTGCCCAGTGAGGGCCCTGGAGACAAGGAGTCCAACAAATAACCGGGGAGTAAAACTAAGTGAAAGCGCCTACTCTTGAATGAAGATATACTGCTGCTTTAATTTTAGATTTCTAATCTACTGTTTTTCCTCATCTTTTCATTCAGCTTCTCTCACTGTTATATCGTCTATGAAATAAACAAGTAGAAGCCAAATCATATTCACATCAAGCTGGCACTGGACAAAAACAATGACTGCTTCAAGCATAACATGCTTCGCAAGCATGAGGCCCTGTGTTCAAACTCCAGCACCAAAAAAGAGAAAAAAGAAAAAAAAACTATCAGGATTCAACACAGGCATCATATTCCTACTATTTCCATTTGAAGACACACATAGAATGAAGGATGATAAATTGTAGCATGTAACAAACTTTCTCCAGGGCTCATCAAATAATAATTAAAATTTTGAATGAAAACAGAAGCCAAATACTTAAGATGTGTGATAGTACTACCAAGACTTACAATAACTCTCTAGCAAAACACAATTAATATCATATTAAAACCTCCCGCTGTTGAGAACTCTAGAACAGCAGTATGCAAGCATCACAATTACAAAAGAACTATAATGTATTAAACTTTACCGTTCTTCTATAAGCAATACAATATGGGTCCTGAGTAAGTACTAATACATATTTTTTTCTTTTTGTTTCACATTTAAAAAATTAAAGTAAAATCTCATGAGAAAATGGGTATTGAGTATACTTCTAAGAAGCTTTCATAGGGTCTCTCCCATAGTTGAAACAAACACAGGCATAAGGTTAGCATAATCAAGCAGTAAATTATGACATTAAATCTAGGTGAGTAGTTACCCATAATGATTAACGTATTTTTCTACTTTCCTAACAATAACACTAAGTAGAAATCAATTACAAGAGGATAAAAGAGTGAATACTAAATTAATTACCAAAGTCATTTAATTCAAAGATTACATAAAGGCCAGGAGCCACTGCCTTATGCCTGTAATCCTAGGTACTCAGGAGGCTGAGATCTGAGGATCATGGTATGAGACCAGCACAGGCAGGAAACTCCATGAGAGTCTTATTGCGAATAAACTACTCAAAAAAGCGGGGACTGGCAATGTGGTTCAAGTGGTAGAGTGCTCTCCTTGAGCAAAAAAAGCTCAAGGACAGCCTCCAGGCCCAGAGTTCAAACCCCAGAACAGGACTGGTGCACTCTCTTTCTCTCTCTCTCTCTCTCTCTCTCTCTCTCTCTCTCTCTCTCTCTCTCTCTCTCTCTCTCTATATATATATATATATATATATATATATAATCAATATTTTATTGGTTTAGTTAATATATATATATCATACACCTAAGTAAATTTACTTTAAATTAGATAAATTTACCTGTTACAAATATTTATTAAAGAGCTTTTATAAAAGTTAATGCCATGTTAAAAAAAACTTTTTATACTGTATGAGAGCAGATGTTTATTTTTGTTTATATATTTGTGTTTTTATATTTAAAACCAACTGGGGAAAGTAATTTAGTACAGTTGAAGAAAATAGTATCTTTAAATGAGAGAACAGTGATGACATCAATTTACTAAGTCTTACTGAATAGGAAGCTACAAAATTTCCAGTAATAATCTACTTAGATTTTGGAAAAACACACTTTGTGGTATTTCTGGCCAATCTGGTAGCTTCTGGTTAACCAATATTCAAATGTGTTAAATTTATCTTAGAAAATGAATGTGTTATTTTGAGATACTCCTAAATCTGATTCAACCTATACGTCTCTCTTCCTATATATGAAAGTACAGCAATACAGAGAGGTTCTTTATAGACAAAACATTCCACTAATATTAGATGTCCAGATCTAAAATTCCTTTTATAAATTGCAATTAAGACAGTATTAAATTTCAAGATTTATCTTTTTTCTAAAATAGAGTACAATGGTATCAGCCATATATATATATATATATATATATATATATATATACATATATATGTATATATATACACATACACACACACACACATATATATATAACTAGAAATGTCAATTTGTATCTCCATTATGGGAAATAGTATCAAAGTTCCTCTGAAAATGAAAAACAAACTACAGGATAATCCAACAATTGAACTAATGGGTATATAACCAAAATAAGTTAAATGAGTATGTCAGAGACATCTGTATTCCTATGTTCATTCTATAATTATCCAATAGTTTAATAGAATTAACCTAAAATATTCACCAATGGATGAATAAAGAAAATATGATACATATAAACAGAAATACTATTGAGCCACAGAAAGGGTAAACTATCATTGCAACATGGATGCAACTGAAGGTCATTATATTAAGGGAAAAAAGATAGTCTATGATCTCCTTCATACATGGAATATAGAATTTGACCTCACAGAAGCTGAGAGTAGAATGGTGGTGAAGATTTGGGAGAATACGCGAGAGAGGTAAGCATGGGCAAAGGTCGGCTGAGTTATAGTTAGTGCACTATGGCACAGCAGGTTAAATGATAGGTAACAATAATGCACCATAACTTCAAAATGTTAGAGAAATTTGGAAATTTTTTCAAAAATATGATGACACAGATATTTCTAACATGATTTAACATTACCTGAATTATAAATGAAATGTAAATACCACATTACCCCATTAATATAAGTAATTTTTGTCTTTTTACTTAAAAGACTCATAATATTAAATATACCACACTAACTTTTTTCAAGGTATAGTATATTAGTACAAAATGCTATATCAACATTTTTATGTAGCAGATCCCAAAATTTGATCATTACAAACCTTATCATTTATAGCCATAAATAATTGGCCTTTGACTCCCCTATTAGGTTAATTTCACTTATTAGTACAAATAAATTCCATCTCTGATTTTTATTATGAATATTAAAAAGTACCCATTTGAAAGTATTTAGGATTTGGAACACTTTTTTTTATAGTGAAGCATCATATATTCTTACTAACATACATTCTTATTAACATACAGCATAGTATCATAAGTAACTGAGCATTATAAAACACTTCAAAATTATCTTTCACAATATTTAACCATACATTTGATAAAATAGTTCAGTGTGTGTAAATTATATTTGATGAATCACATGCCAATTATTAGGGAACACTGGGACACTGATGAAAATGAGTGAGACAGATTATGGGTCAGTAGTTTTTCCTATAAAGAAGCAGAGAGTAAATATTTTGAGCTTGAGGGCCATATGGACCATTGAAATGATTCACCACTATAACTGCAGCATACATGAGCATGATTGTGGTCAATAAAAACCTTATTTGCAAAAACAGGTGGCAGCCTAGATTTCTGTAGTGGAATATAGTTTGCCAACCACTAAAAAGATGAAGGAAAGAGAAAAGGTTAGGAAGAGAGTGAGCAAGAAAGTGAGTGACAGAGAGAGTGAGCAAGAGGGAGTGAGAGAAAAACAGAGAAACAACTAAGAAAGTGGGAAAGAAAGAAAATCAAATGAAAAGTATACAGAAAAGTATACTTCTGAGAACAAGTAACTACTTGTAGGGCTGACATTATCTGTTCTACTGATTAACATTGATCGTGAGGCCCTAAAAAATAAAGCAGGTTTGTTGTTGCTGTTTTTTAATGACTGGTTTCAATGCTGACTAAATTACTGGCCTTTGTACATCAATGCATTAATAATGAAAATGCTGACATTCAGTAAGGACATCATCGAATTTGACTTACCTTAATAATGGATGGAATATGATGGTAATGTTTCTGGCTCCAGGTTTGCAGACAAATTTTGTTCCTCCACCTTCAATTAAATTGTCATCAGGTCCTCCTTTTCAGAAAACAAGAAAAAAAGGGATTTAGCTCACTGAAACTCTTAAAATAAAGCAAGCCTACACACATGACGACAGTCATGCTGTCAAAAGAAACATGTTTGAGAAGCTCTCTTCAATATCTACCAAGTTCTTTTGATTAATTGTTCAAGTCTTTCTCACTCAAATAAATTAACGATTCAATAGTTCACTAAGGATGATAACTTGGAAGTCTAGGAAAAATAAATAGCCTACTCAAACCATTCAAGGTTATAACTTGGTTAAGGTTAAATTTTTTATCTCTAGTTATAAGCATCTTACAAGAACCTTTCAAGAAAGAAAGAAGTGATCTTCACAGTTGTGCCCACTTGTAGAACTGTGAGGAGAAACTTACATATTCACTATGACAATGTTTCATCATAATTAAGACCATACCAAGAACATGATACCCCACTATCTTATGTATCACTACAGAAAAAAGTCTTGCTTATTAAATTATATATGCATCTGTAAAACCTTCATCTTTCTTATTGAAAAGCTTCTACAGTTTTTAAAATAAATGACTGTTTACGATAAATTTCCCTTGGATATTCAAGATATTATTTTAAAATTCATTAAAAATTTTATAAAATTATTCAATTATGCTTTTCTGAATGGTTCTGACTGAGCATTGTCAATGTCCTTGTTTTCTGTACAGTTTCATTCTATGGCATCATGAGTCTGCATTTGTTAAAGTCATGTTCCATGTTCCAGTTTGTATTTCATTCCATGATGTATGTTAATAGCCATTCTGTAGAGTTTAATGCTTTCTTATGCCACCAGGAAACTTTTTTGTTGTTGGTATTACCAGTCCTGGGGCTTGAACTCAGGGACTGGGAACTGTCATTGAGCTTCTGTGCTCAAGGCTAGTGCTTTACCATTTGAACTACAGCCCCATTTGCAGATTTTTGGTAGTCCATTGGAGATAAGAATCTGACAGACATGCCTGTCCAGGCTGGCTTTGAACTGTGATCCTCAGATCTCAGGTTCCTTCAGTAGCTAGGATTATAGGCATAGACCAGTGGTGTCCAACCAGAAAGTATATTTGTAATGTTTGTAAATATAATATTTTCTACATTGACTGGGACCCATATGACTTCTTCAGTCTTTACTGATTAATTAAAACATCAAAGGATAATGATACAGAAAGTATCCACCAAGTTTATATACTCTGAGGCAGTAACAATACATCATGACTATGAAGGTGCACAAACACTTAGATAACACAGATTTAAGATAAATCCTAACTTCAGAGAATTTAAAATGTGAAAAAGAGTTGGGCTCTTGGTGGCTCACACCTATAATCCTAACTACTCAAAAGTTGATATCTGAGGATCTCGGTTCAAAGCCAGCCCAGGCAGGAAAGTTCGTGAGACTCTTATCTCCAATAAACCACTAGAAAACCAGAAGTGGTGCTGTGGCTCAAGTGGTAGAGCGCTCGCTTTGAGCTGAAGAGTGTAGGGACAGCGCCCAAGCCTGGAGTTCAAGCCCCACGACTGAACCCCCCCCCCAAAAAAAAAATGTGAAAAAGAGATATATAGGTTTGAACAATGAAAGAAGTATTTCTACCTCCACTTTTGTGGTTCTTTCTATTAAGATGAAAATCAATTATTGGAATCCCTGTCTTCAATCTCACTTTTGTCTACTAGGAAAGAAGAGAAAAAAAATCCACAACACAGATCACTTCTATTACTGTTATGTTAGTATTCTTTTTTTACATATCCCTTTTCTCATTTGGGACATAACTTGGTAGAAAGTGGTTAGACAGGGACATATTTGCTGCATGAATAAAAAAACAGAGAACTACTTTGGAAGACTGTTTTTAGAATTAGATGAGACAATATATATGTAAAATCCTGTGTATACTGTCAAGAAAATAACAAATATAAATAACTCTGGTAAGCAGGTGTACTTACTACATACTTGCTGATGATAATGATCTAAGAATTAAGATAACAAAAAGACAAGGTACAATTCCAAAAAGTAAAGAAGAGAGCACTAGGAATGTTACTCTACCAAAGGCTTTGCGGGGAAAACTAAAGTATGATGAGAGTATAAGAGGTAGAAACTCAGAGTAAGTTCATTTGTTCTAAGAGTTTATTAGCTACAGATGTATGATGACTGATGCATAGCTTGGGTTTAAGCTAAATATAAAATGAAGTTTGGGAAGAATTTTTTTTATAATTTTTTTTTTTTTTTACCTAGACTCTACCTCTATTTACTAAAATCCACCTACAGGAACTTTGTTCACTCTCTCAGTTCCCATAGTAAGTGTGATCTATGCTCATCAGATGGGATTTCCTCTTTAAAGACCAGATGTCAACATCCAGCTTTCTAAATGCTATCGTGTGAACACATCCCTTCTGGAATCTCCAGTTGAACAGCTTTAGGAGGTGGGCCTTTGCTATAATCACTCTCATGAATAGATTATAGCTATTATACTAGGAATATGAGGGTTACAAGCAATTGAATTTGAACCCTTCTCTTCGCCCATCCATAATGGATGGGGGTAAGGGGGAAGGACCTATCTCTTCCTTTTCTTGAATTTCCCATATTCAAGTACTATAACAAATAAATTTCTATATATTTTAAAATACTCAGCCTATGGTACTCTATTATCACAGCACAGAGTGGACTAAATAGGACTAACACAGTGAAAATATTCTTGATATACCTGTCAGAACCAAAAATAAAGACCCTGGTATAAGCTCAGAAAGTCCATGAGTCTGTACCTCTAAGATGGACTCTAGCATTTCAGTATTCTTAGTAAGAAACACAATTCACCTCTCTTTGCCTTTCTACTCTCAAGTAGCTTGGGAGCTGCTGTCATGAAGGTTAGAAACGTGCTGCTCAATCCTGAGAAGCTCATCGACTAGGCTGGAACAGCTCCTTCCTTCATTTAATAGGCACGCAGGCTAATCTCAGGTGTGGAGGCCAGGTGATGGGCACCAGAGAAAATGCTGAATGATGATGGATAGTTGGAATGGAAGGAAAACTGATGGGAGTGTTACAAATAGAATAGACTGTGTAAAGGGAGGGAAGGAATGCCCTAGCTGTATTTCTTGCTTTTAGCACAGAGAATGATTTGACAGGCTCTCCCAGATGATTGGCAAGGAGCATCAAGGCCATTTAATGGCTGGAGAAATGACAGCATGTAAGTGATCGCAAGCTAGTCCCTTCCTTCACAATTCATTTACTTATGAGAAATTAGCTTCCATTTTTATTTCTTCCTTAATTCTTTCCCACAAGGATTTCCTGTCATTGGTAATGAATATAGTCATCTTAATAAAACAGAAAAAGGAAACCATAACCTTAGAAACAAATATTCTCATAGACACAACCGTGGTACAGTGGGAGGAATCAATACGTTCTGTGCCAGATACCTGATCTGTTTATTTTTTTTTTGTAGTAATGTGATAGAATTATGTAAATTCCCTAAGCCAACACTTTCTTATTTATAAAATAAAGAGTGCAGTCAACACAAAGATCTTTGGTGATATTTAAGTGCAATAATGTACATAAAGGCACACAGTACAGGGTTTGGCATGCAATATATCTAGAATAACCTGCCAACCACTTCCTGTTTAGAATTATTTAACAAGTAAGAATCCAACGGATAAGATAGATAAAAAGATGCAGAAATGTACACAAACACAAACAAAACCCAACATATGAATACTAGCTAGTAAAAGAAAAAGGTACACATTTTTAAAAAGACCCCATTCTTTTTACTTTAGGCAGCAAAATACTACATAATTATTATTTATAAGACTAGCTTTATAACAAATGAATAAAAGATACCTTTTATTACAATTATATCATTGGGTAGTAATGTAAGTACAGTGAAAAGTTCAGAATACTAGAGAGAATTAAATAAGCTTTTCCTGTTAATTTTTTAATAAAAAATAGTCAAAAATGAAATATATAAATTCTAACATCAATACCTGTGTCAAATATTTAAATAAAGTAGAATTTGATGGTGATTTGTATAAAGCTACAAAAAGCAACATGCTCTATTAGACATTTTTCATGTGACATGGATTTAAAATGGGCTTCCAAGAAAGAAAAGAACTACTGTGTACATGGAAATTTTACATAAATGTATTGCCTCAGAACTATATAAACTGCGTGCATAGTATACAGGATTGCTGGTTTATGGGACCATATTAATAGAGTCTTTATTTGACTCCAAGACTAGTTGAATGGTCTAAAAGTAACCTGTTTTCATAGCTGTTGTCTTGATAAAGGGAGGCATTTAAATCAAGTTCTTTAAGATGTGCCTTCTTTTAAAGCCTAAATTATCAGAATGCTTACAACTGCTGCTACTACAACTACGAAACATCTAACAAGAGTCTATGTATAACAACCCTGGGCTTTGTCACTATTTCAAACATATTCTTTTCTTCAGATGGCTTACTATTATAGTAAAGTCAAACAAATAAAGAATGATAATGTTATTGTTTAACTCTAGGGTGAGAAGAAAACTCTAGACCTGAATAGAAAAGTCAGGCAACTTATTTCAAGGTACTCAAGTTATATCTAGGGTATAGTTATTAAGAATAGTGTTTGGTTCATAAATATAAACTCTTGTGCCTGAAATAATTTCCAATACTGAAGCACTTAGTATTTGTTGAATTTGTTATATGAATAAACAAATGGCCAAAGATGAAATTGAGTAACTCTTATCTGGATCAAGTTATTTGTAACTACAAATGGTGTATGAATAAACAGCAGATGTGTTTTTACATGAAGCATACTCAGTGAGATTTTACAAAGAGGCTGAAAGAATATATTGATTACAGTATCATGTGTAGAAGAAAATCTCTCAAACAGAAATAAATTAGTTATTCCCACCACAATTCAAGTTAGTGCCTTGCCAAGCATTCTCTGATCAATTACATTTTCTTCATAACTAGCTTTAATGTTGTAGTATAGTAATTAAGACAGGTGGCAAGTGTTACCCTAGGTAAGTATAAAGAAAGTAAAAGAGGAGGAAGAAAAGACTCATACTCATCTGCTATCTATCAGGAAAGTGGAATTATGTTGAATCTTTTACAGACTGTATCTCACCTAATCCTAATAATACCCGTGCAATCTTCTCATCATACAGGTGAAGGAATATACAATTGCACTAGAGGAAGAGGAGATAAAGTTTCTTGCTCACCAACAAACACATGGTAAAGTCAGTATTCAAACTTTGATCACAAAAATATTTAAGCTATATACAAAATTTACTATTTGTTTAGTATCACTTTATATTTCCAAGGAATTCAGAAGTTGAATAAAGTGATACAGATGATGGTAATATAGGAAAGCTGTAAAACAGAGAGCACTAGCCCCTGATTATATGGTAACATTACACATGAGTCAACACTAAATAATAGCAATTGACTCAGAACTAGTAAATCTGATTGAAAATGTAAGTGAAGCTCCAGAGAAGCCATATTATGTCTATATAAGTTGAATATAATGCTTGCCTTAAATATTTTTAGTTAATGCAACAATGTGATATATAATAAAATGTAAGTTCAGATATTAGGAGAATCAAGTTATTGTTCTGACTTTGATATCAGGTAATATTTAGTATCAGCTACTTAATCTTTCTGAGTATCCTATTTCCCAGTAGTAAGTGGAATGAATCACAAAGTATGCTATTGAAAAACCCTGCCATCTATGAATTTCTATTTCCTAAATTATAAAATTTCTATCAGGTAACTTTTTGTGATTTTATTTGTATTTTTCTCATAGTGCATAAAATAGTGAATTAGCACCATTATCAAATAGAAATTTGTTATGATTGTTATAATAATTGAAGTATCAGACGTAATACTTATGTTGATATCTTAAGTGACAATGAACTGTATTTTTTTGCTTTGTGGTATTAGTTATACATTAGGAAAAATAACTGTTATCATATGGGACTCACATTTTTATTTATTATTTTTTGGTTCTGGTTATGGGGCCTGAACTCTTGGCCTGGGCGCTGTCCCTCAGCTCTTCAGCTAAAGGCTAGCACTCTACCACTTGAGCCACAGCGCCACTTCTGGCTTTTTGCTTCTTGCTTATGTGGTACTGAGGAATTGAACCCAGGGCCTCAGGCATGCAAGGCAAGCACTGAGCCACCTTCCCAGCTCAAGGGACTCACATTTTTATATAATCTAATTTTAATTACTGTAGACTCCCTGTATTTATGGGAACCATCTTAAAGTCTTCCAGGATTGTCACTAGAATTCCTCACTACAGCAAACAGGAATGGTCATGGTATGATGTCACAATGTTAGTTGAAAATATTTTTCAGTTTTTCATCCAAATGTATCTGAATTTCAAGCAAGTCACTATAATCAGTGTTTTCCAAAAAAGCAATTCTGGAAAAAAAATTTTAACAGGAAAACAATTTCCTTGAAGTAACCATGTATAATGAGCAACTCAGCATTTTTGTACAAAGGAGTAGGCTCCTAGTAAAATGAACAGAAATGGTAGACATAATTAATGATCTCAAGAAAAACAATTAAGATATAAAAGGCATCTCAAAAATTATAAAACGATTATAAAATATAGAAAAATTATTTAAAAAGCCAGAAAGAAGGAAAGAAAAAACCACTATTGTTGAATTTGGAAGCCAACTTATAAACACAATAATATTCAATGGAAAAATGGGAAGCTACAGTTGTTTGATAGAGAAAATGACATTGTTCCTCTATAAAGTACCTTGCTATTAGTAGTATAAGAGAACAGACTATCAAAGATAATACATAATACATAGTTCCTAATATTGGTATTCAATAAATATTCTACTGGGCGGATCATAAATAGTGACTCAATCAAACAACAACAAAGGAACTACTTATCAACATTTTCTAAGTACATTATATAAAATTACTCTACAATCTCTTCCTGGAAAAGTACTTCTTCTTTTGTATTTATTTAAAGATTGCATATCTTTTTAACTGTTGTTTTTCAAAAGTCTAAAATATACACAAGGCTTTTTATTAAAACAGAATGCACCCAAGAATTGTCAATTTAGCTTACAAGGGAGCAAAGATGGGCAAAGGTTGCCAACAAAAAGGCTCTGAAGATATCCAACAAAGCAACATAAGCACAGATATAAATAGTCCACAAAATACAGCTTCAACACATCCATTCTTTATCTCAAGAAGCAAGCACTACCCCAGCAATGGAGAGCTAAGAAAAGGCTAGAACAATAGAAGAGAAGTGGATTAAATCCAAATACATCCAGTAAGAATTTATTAAGCATCAACTGAATACAGGTGCTGTAATAGGTCCTAGCGATAATGAAAATATTGCCCTTTTATAGGTAAGTCCATAAACTTGGAGTGAACTTCATGTTTCTAGTTTGTTCATAGTCTCATCAAATCCACCAGTGACTTGTTAGTTTACACTTCAAAATGAAAATAATCCCAGTACTCTTCCCAGCCTTGCTATTTTGCCCTTTTAAACCTCAATCTTCTCTCTCCTGTGTCCTGGTCTTCTTTATTCACCTCTCTGTGTACATCTTTCCCCTCTCTCAGTCAAATCTCAAAATAAATGCCTGAGCCAGGCGCCAGTGGTTCATGCCTAGCTACTCAGGAAGCTGAGATCTGAGGATCGAGGTTCAAACCCAGCCTAGGCAGGAAAGTCTGTGAGACTTATCTCCAATAAACCACTAGAAAACCAGAAGTGGCGCTGTGGCTCAAGTGGTAGAGCACTCAGCTGAAGCTGAAGAGCTGAGGGACAGTGCCCAAGCCTAGAGTTCAAGCCCCAAGACCGACAAAAAATAAATTTTTTTTAAATGCCCGAATAATATAAATGCCTTGTAATCTGGTTACTCTTCCAGAATGTTCCATGGCTTCCCTTCTTTCTTAGTGTTTAAAACAGTCTATGTTGAATGTTATTAATTATTCTTTTAAAAAATGTTAAGATGACATACCTTGTGGGGAAACACCAAATATTAGGCATTTAATAGTTGTTATTATCTAGCCTTCTTTATGGCAGCATTATAATAGGTGCTGAGAAATAAGAACGATCACAAAGACACAGGATTGGCCCTCATGGAGGTTTCTATATTGTGAGGTATTTATATAGTGCAAATGACATTAATAACCATGTAAATAAATATGTAATTGCAAATTATCCTCTCTGTTATTAAAGATAAGAGTAGCAGGAGAGACTCTGACACACATATATTATTTAAGAATGGCCTGTATAGTATCTATTAGGGTCCAATGGCTCAAGGGAAGAGAAAAATCTCTCTTTAGGAAGTGATATTTACAAGGAGATTTAAGGGATGAGTTAGGAGTAAGGAAAAATATCTTTTGTCAAAGCCATGGGTATATTTGTGTTTCTGTTTTCGGCAACTGGGGACTGAACTCAGTGCCTTCAATATGCTAGACAACTGTTCTACCACTTGAGCTACAATCCCAACCTTTTGTTTTTATTTAGTTTTTAACTTTTGTTTTATTTTCACTTCTTTCATTTTATTCTATACCCAATTATTTTAACATGCAGTTAATATTATATAATGTGCATCATCTAATAATCACAAATCTATTCATACATATAGAGAGATGTATGTGTGTATAATTGTCTTCATTTATTATATATATGCAATAGATATCTTAGAATTTATTTCTTAAAGTAGTTTAACTTCAGAATTCTTAGAATTAATTTCTTAAAGTAGTTTAACTTCAGAATTAAATAGCAGGTGAAGAAAATCCTATATGCCTTTTCTTTCTGATTTGCCTGGCTTGTCCACTATAAACATCTCCCACCTGAATGGTACATATTTTACGACTGATTCAAAAAATAACTTTTTGCAATGATGGCAGAAGTGGCACTGTGGCACAAGTGGTAGAGTGCTAGCTTTGAGCAAAAAAAGCTCAGGGATAGAGCCAAGGCCAAGAGTTCAAGCCCCAGGACCAGCCAAAAATTTTTTTTTTGTTTTATGGTGTTTTTGAGATAGCATCTCCATAACTTTGTCTGAGCTGATAGCAAATTCATGGTGTTTCTGTGAAGGACTCACTTTTAGAGTAGCTGTGATTGTAGGTATACACTACTATCAGGCAAAGTAAAACAGTTGTTCACTGTTCTATCTCTGTTACTGGGTCTCTGTTTCATCTCTCTGTGTGTGTGTGTGTGTGTGTGTGTGTGTGTGTGTGTGTGTGTGTGTGTGTGTGTGTGTGTGTGTGTGTGTGTGTGTGTGTGTGTGTGTGTGTGTGTGTGTGTGTGTGTGTGTGTGTGTGTGTGTGTGTGTGTGTGTGTGTGTGTGTGTGTGTGTGTGTTTCTCTCCACTCTCTCTCTCCACTCCCCTCTTTACCTTCACAGCTGCCCCTCCACCAGTCCTCAAACATGGAGCTGAACTCAAGACCTTAGGAGAAAAGTAGTCAGCTACTTCAGCTATTTGTCAGCTCTCTGGTCACATTAAAGTCATGGTAAAGACTGCAGTGTGGAAGACAAGATGAGTGAGAAAGAAGACTGAATACAGAGGAAAGTAGAAAATCCAATCACAACCTATGGGTCATATATATAAATAATATATATTATATATATAACAGTATGTGTGTGTGTGTGTGTGTGTGTGTGTGTGTGAGAGAGAGAGAGAGAGAGAGAGAGAGAGAGAGACAATAGTGCTGTCCTTGGGCTTGAACTCAGGGTAAGGGTGCTGTCCCTGAGCTTTCTTTGCTCTAGAGTATTGTTCTAACATGAGTCTCAGTTCCACTTCTGGTTTTTATTTGGTAGTCTATTGGAGAAGAGTCACATGGACTTCTTGTCTGGGCTGGCATCAAACCAAGTTTTTCAAATCTCAGCTTCCTGAGTAGCTAGGATTGCAAAGCATGAGCCACCAGTGCCCAGTAATTTTTTTAAACCTTAATCCAATAGAAACCTTTTTGAGCAAGAGAAAGCCATGAACTAATAAAAGCCTAAAGAGATCACAGAGTAATCTCTGGCTGAATGGTCTCTTAATTTGCATTCTGATAAAAGGGCTTGCTTCAAAAAGCCTCTCCTATCTTTACCTTAGTGAGTTCTTCAGAATATCTCCTTTACTTCTCATCACTGAACAGCAAAGAATGTGCAGCAGCTTCTGGGACAACCATCAAACAAGGTAATGGGACAAGGAAATAACGCCTAACATTTCTAATTATACCTGTCTATGTGTAGTTACATGAAGAACAAAAGGAAGTGCTTCACAAACTGAAAAGCAGATAATTATAAAGCAATGTGAACAAGGCTTAAAAAAGACTAAAAGGACAGAAAATTGAAGCAGCATCCACATCCTCACTTTACAGGTAAAGCAATTTCGTGAACTGTAACCACTGGTATAGGCTGGCTAATTTTTAGCTCTCGGCCTTCTGAGAGGAGAGGAATTCTTCTTATTCACAGAATTTACTGATTGTTGTCATACAAATACTCTCTATCATGGCTAATTCTAATCCACTGTCATTATGTCATTAATCACTGAGAGATATGGCAATGGGCTGTGGCAAGTCAGTCAAGCCTGGTCTGGAGAACCTGTAAATTTTGTCACAATTCTCATCTAACTTGAACAACACTGAGCAAAAAGCACACGTAGGGCAATGATACCAGTTCTTCAAATTTAGGCATTGCCCATTATGGTTCTCATTATGTTTTATAGCTACATACTTGTATTTATGTATCAATGGAAAAATTGTAGCCAGGGCCAGGTACCTCATGCAACACAAGAAGCTCTGTTAGGACACTCAGTTCACATCATCTAATGGGTTCAATGAAACAGAATTGCTTAGTTACAGCCAGCAAGCAATGGTCTCAAAAGCATTCTAAGTGAAGTGTTCACTTGACTTTACATGTGTTTATAGCACTTCTTCATACACAGCAAGTTGAAGGCAAGTCAACACAACTGGTTACAAGTTATAATTAGTGGAAAGATTTAAATTCTGGCATTGGGATAAATTACTCTATGGTTGATCTAGCTAAGCTCATGTACCTTCTATTTTATTAATATTTTTCATATTGATTTCAGTTTCTTTAAAACAATTAAACTTGTTTGCTGCCCCCTCTTTCCCAGGAAGGAGACCATCATAAAGGTAGCTCTTTTTTTTTTTTTTTTAAATCTCCTATCATAGTTGAATGGTCACACCAAACATTTCTAATACCATTCAGGAGATAATAAACACAATAAATATAAAACTATACTAAGGAAGAGCAGTATTGTTTATTACCATAAATATAAATGGACCGACCAGACAAATGGTTAGCTTGGATACTGTACCACTAAGGAATATTAAGATATTCATTAGATTCAAGATACATTAGATTCAAATGTATTTCTGCTAGTGGCTCACGCCTGTAATCCTAGCTATTCAGGAGGCTGAGATCTGAGGATCCAGGTTCAAAGCCAACCCAGGCAAGAAAGTTCGTGAGACTCTTATCTCCAATAAATTACCAGAAAACCAGAAGTGGCACTGTGGCTCAAGTGGTAGAATGCTTGCCTTGAGCTGAAGAGTTGAGGGACAGCACACAGGCCCACCAAGCCCCACAACCGACAAAAAAGAACCCCCAAAAAACTCAGATTAAAGTGCTTCCCACTTATCTTAAAACAAGAAGCTAGCTTAAAGCAAACTCATAGGAAAATTCTACAAAATCCCAAACACCTTCATGTTGAAGTATATTATACTTTTTAACAAAACCTTTAAAAATTTTTAAAGCAAATCTAACTCCATTTATAACTTTTAAAAGCCAACATAATACAACTTAAAAAGCACTTAATGATGTCAACTGTTGCTGGTGTGCTTTCCCTAAAGCTCAGCAAATACTAAATTCAATCCTCAAAGCCATGTTTGTTTGCTTTTGTAAAATCTCTTCTTTTACTCAAGTTGTTTATGAGGTTCCATCTGATGTCAGTCTGTGAAGAGAAGATTTGAAAATGCACCATTGTAGCAAGCACTAAATGCAAATGTGTTTGTTATAATAATCTGAATTTCTAACTGTTTATGCTTCTTATGAGAAGTTCATAAAATGAATGCAGCTTCTGATCTTCGTTAAGCACAACAGGCAAAAATATTAGAATGATCAGAGAATGTTGTGGTCATACAATTTCACTCAGATCTCTCTTTATGTGTAACTCAAGGGGATCTGGAAGATGTCTTCTGGCACCCTACAATTATTTATTTACTAAATTTCTGAGCTAGATGTCAGGCAATGAATTTAAATATTGTTATGCAGTGATACATAGGTACAATAATACTGTCTTTTGATACTGCCCAATTCCTTTTTACTCCCAATACTCTGTTGTCTACGATCCAACACCATATGCATTGAAATAAGTTGTTCTTCAATGTTTCAAAACCTGATTTATTAGTTGTTCACATTCCATCTGCCTCAGAAAACACCAATTTGCCTTTACTTTCACTGGTTGCCCAAAAGGTTGAGGTCCAAATTTTTTTCACTTTATCATTTGATCAGCTTGTCAAGACACATGTGTTAAGTTCTCCTCTCAACTACAGAAACAACCTGAAATTCATGCCTTTTTTTTTTTTTTTTAAGGATCAGGCCTGCAAGACAGAGACTTGATTAATGCATTTGTCATCTTTCATATTTTCTAGTGTCTCAAAGAATTGGTCTTAAGAAACACTTGCCAAAACATTATAAACAACACCAAAACCAATGGTGCTTGATAAGAGTGAGAAAAAAAAATTACTCTGCTACTAACAAATACATTGTACAATACAGCTAGGGAAAAAATGAAACAATTCTAGGTAAGTAAACAGAAGTTGAAGAAAGTAAACAGAAATAACAGCTGATAAAAACAATATGAGGGAATGGGAAGCTCAAAGGAGAACACAAAGAAAACAGAAGAAGCATGAACAAAAATCTAATGATGTGTGAATGAAAAGTAGCAGTATGACCACAAGTTCATTGTTCTAGCCTAGCATCAGCCCCTAACATTAATATAAACACATAATCCCAGCTTCATGAGGAGTTCCAAGAGATTCAATTCCTCAAGTTTGAAGCTCTCTCAAGTTAAAGTAATTGTTATGAGTTTATATGACATTGCATTTGAGGTTTCAGATTATCTTTGGTAAAGCACAAATGGTAAATTCTGTATCAGTCTAATCAAGCATTACAAAACTATTTTGTGTATAGAACAAGGAAAGAAAATTAGTCTAAAATAGGATGCCTTACTCTCAAGGACTTGATAGTGATAGAAATAGAAATAAAAAATTATATCCTCAAATGTTAAAGATAAAAATTAGCAAAAAAAGAGAACTGTGTAGAAATTTATTTGGTAGTAAATGATAAAAAATTACATATTAAGCTGGGTGCTGGTGGCTCACACCTGTAATCCTAGCTCCTCAGGAGGCTGAGATCTGAGAATCATGGGTCAAAGCCAGCCCACGCAGAAAAGTCCATGAGACTCTTATTGCCAATAAACCACTAGAAAAGCGGAAGTGGCACAAGCGGTAGAGCACTTGCTTTGAGCTAAAGAGCACAGGGACAGCACAGGGACAATGCCCAAGACCCACAACTGACCAAAAAAAATTACATATTAAATATATTATTAATTCCTAAAACGTAGCGATTTATTTCCACTGTGGAACAGAATTAACTGGGGTAGAAATATATAATCAATATAGGTTTGGAGTTTATTTTTTAGGTGAATACAACTCCACAATACATATTAAAGGCTAAAGTACCATCCTCCTATCCTCTCTAACACTAACACACACACACACACACACACACACACACACACGTTGTTTTTGTTTTTGTTTTTACACACGGAAGAAAGGTGCTCATTTTCCATTTCCCATTGGTGGGCAAAACACTCCTTCTTAAAGCAGGGTTTTCTTAAGAGTGCTGCTCATGCAAAGGTACAGACTATGCCTGTTAAGAAGAAAGGCCGGGCTGAAGCCCAAATATCTGATTCCCTAGACTTGACCCTGCCATATGGAATTCCTCAGCCTGTTCATCCATAATCTCTTTGAGATGGGTTTGTTTCCCTTCTCATCATGGCTGCTTTGTTTAGTCTGAAATTCAATCACAGATGAATTAGGCTTTAGGAAACATTCCCATTCTAGCTCTGTAGTCACATCAGACACCCTAGACCCTGTGTTAATTTCGTTACAGCTTTTAGTTCTCACATTTCAATGCAAAAATCACTTCTCCCTGGAGAATGCCACTGATATTGGCAAGAAAGCACAAGGGGCTGCCACACGACTCAATCGCCAATAACAACTAGGAAACTCAAGCCTCAGCAGACATTAGTAATCACGGGAAAACAGCCAGAACTTTAATCACAATTCTTTCAAAATCAGCCAGGGATTTCGAAATGCTGTTATTCTAGGATATGACCCTAATACAGTGCTTAATCAAAGCCATTGCCAGTGTAAGAACAACCTGCAGACTTTAATGAAAACCAATTTCATGAGAGTCCCTGTGTCAGCAGCATGCTGCACCCAGTTTTAAAAAAGCTCCAAACACTCTAAAATAAATAAATGCTATAGCTACAAATCTGTTTCTGAATCTATGTGCCACACCTCTATATTTGGGACAGTGTATTTATGTAAACACACAGGCACACCCACATAATTATTTTGCCTACATACATATATTTTCAGGCATGCCGTCATACAACCAAGGTTATATTGTCAACCAAAGTACTAGAAAATGTGAACCTGTAAAACTGGTGGCCAGCTGGGTGGGCAGGTGTGGATCTGCATTAGACTGCTCCCATGCTCCAGACATGGTCTGGAGGCTCTCTTCAAAACAGAGATTTGAGGCAGAGTATTTTCAATGCCAAGGCTCTGCCTGCCATAGACACGAGTGCCAGATGTTCAGGCAGCTTGACAGAATGCTGCCACCAGCTCTGTTTTTAGGCAATGACCTGAAGAAATGGCAAAAGCAGTAACAAGCTCCCAAAATACAGTAGCTTTCTCAGGTGATTTCATAGAGAGAACACTAAATGTATTCTATATCAGGAAGGAGAGAAAAGAGAGCAAATGACTGCTAACCCATCTTGTCTACTCTTTAACACTTCTAGAGCTTTCCTCTTCTCCCCTCTAGGACAGAAGTAGAAAGCAGCACTAGGTAGAGAAACATGGGAAGAACAAGACAGAGAGCAAGAGAGAGAGAGAGGCGGACAGAGGGACAGAAGAAAGCAGCATTAGATAGAGACATGGAGAGAACAAGAGAGAGAGAGAGAGAGAGAGAGAGAGAATGAGAGAGAGAGAGAATGAGAGAGAGAGAGAATGAGAGAGAGAGAGAATGAGAGAGAGAGAGAGAGAGAGACTGTACCAAAATGTTTTGTTCAATTTTATATAAAAGAATGTGAAGAGATGTGTTAGATACACAATTCAAAGTGTTTAACAATTTGATTCACAATTTACAATTTAATTCAAAGTAACTTATATTGTCGATTAGAATTACAATGAATTAACTTTTGATTTTTCAAGATTATATATAGATATGTACATATACATACATAAGTATGTCTATATATACCTATATACACACCCATATATATGTATATATACATATATATACATATGTACATACACTTACATACACTTATAGATATGTACATATACATACATAAGTATGTCTATATATACCTATATACACACCCATATATATGTATATATACATATATATACATATGTACATACACTTACATACTTTGTGTGTGTGTGTGTGTGTGTGAAGCCTTCAAAGATCTTCAGATTACTTTACGTAACCAGATATTTCACTAGATCTTTTTATAAGGTGAGAAATTCCTTGAAATAGAAATAACATAAAAATGCTCAATAGGAAATTACTCAATACCTTGCTCATGTAACTGTAACCCCTCTGTACAGCATTTTTACAATAAAAAACATACACAAAATAACATGACTAGGGACTGGGAAGGTGGCTCAGTGGTAGAGTGTTTGCCTCACATGCATGAGGCCCTGGGTTCTGTTCCTCAGCACCACATAAGCAGAAAAAGCTGGAAGTGGTGCTGTGGCTAAAGAGCTGAGGGACAGCGCCCAGGCCCAGAGTTCAAGCCCCAAGACTGACAAAGAGAAAAGAAAAGAAAAGAAAAGAAAAGAACATGACTATCAAAAAGTATCTCAAACATGCATTTGTATGAACTAAACTGAATCGGAGACTTTTATTTTACTGAAGAAAACAGGCCTGAATAAATAATACCTCACTATGATACTGCTAAAGTGTCTAAACTGCCCCAACCAGACAAATAAAGGCCAGGCAAGCACTGGATGAGAGAAACAAGGAGACAAAAGGGAAAGAAAGTAACTGCCAAAGACTTGAATGGATGGTTAATAGTTTAAAACAAACAAGAATACTCTAGTCATGGACCTTTGTAGCTTCTTTTTTGTTGTTGTTGGTTGTGTGGCTTGAACTCTGGGCCTGGGTGCTGTCCCTCAGCTCTTCAGCTCAAGGCTTGAGTCACAGTTCTACTTCTGGTTTTCTGGTGGGTTATTGGAGATAAGAGTCTCATGGACTTTTCTGCCTGGCTGGCTTTGAACCACAATCCTCAGATCTCAGCCTCCTGAGTAAGTAGGAGGTGTGAGCTACTGGTACCTAGCTGGGTAGTTTCTCCTATCTGCTTTTTAATATTGCAGTATGATATTTTGATAAAATTATGTCAACTTAGATATAAATTTTTACATTGTTGAATAAGAATCATACCATTCCCATAGCTCATCAGACAAAATAAATGAAATAATAAATCAAAGGTATGCTATTTTATAATAGACTCCACACAAGCTCAAAGAAAAGATCTGGCCTATGTTCATCCATATAAGAAACAACCAATATCCAGAAAAATCTTATAACTGGTATAGACGTTAATGACAGACAGGGATAGTGTAGAATTTGTCATCAAAAACATCCAATGAAGTATAATACTTGAAAATTGCATAATATGTTCCTCTTCTTTTAAATGGCAATTAAGGAGTTTTCTCTGAGGCTAAGAAATCTGATGAAAGAAGAGATTATGACAATTTAGGAGAAGCAGGGAAAGTTAGGAACAGAGAAGATAATTCAGTACCATCTACAAAGAACAATGTGACAAAAACATAAAACCCAGTTATACTCATCTTGAAATTTTCTCCCTCTGAAAGACATTAAGAAAACTCTTCATTTACACATGAACTCATGAAAGCTTATAACAATTCTTGCCAATGGAAATGCAATGTGAGCTACACTGGTCATTTTGAATTTTTCTTTAAGAAACAAAACAGTAAAGTGAATCAGGTATATGTAATTTTACACATTATATTTAACATAAAATAATACTTTACATTTTTATGCTAACTTTATGAATTTAAATTGCACTTTATTCTTAAAGCAAAAGTAGATTTAGACATTAGGCATTTATGCAGCATAAATACTTCATTGGTAGTTGAATTTCATAAAATTTACAGTTGCAAAAGTAGTCTCATGCCCAAGTTGTTACAGAAATAACCAAGAGTTTGCAATAGTTGTATCACTATGTTTTCAACTTAAGCTATGTAAAACTAACAATTCCATTGTATTAGCAACATTTTAAAACTCAACAGCTTCCTGTGAGTTGTGGCTACAATATTGGACAGAAAACCACATATATTAGGCTCTGCAGTCTCTAACATATTAGGCATCATTCTCCTGATAATGGAACAGGTTTCAAAGGACAAATTGAGGTAAACAAATTTCCTATACTATGTCCATTAACATAATTTTGTAGGTGCTAAGACTTGGAGGAAAAGTACAGAATTTGTGTTGTAGACAATAAGTACTTTGAGTACTTATTCTCAACTCAATTTTGAGTTGAGACTCTTGGGATTAAGATTTTATTTCTGGCTTTCCCTCACAGTTAGCTATGATTTTATATTTTCACCAACAGGATATAAATAGAAATATTATGTATGGTAGTATCTTAGAACCCTCCAGAAAAAGCAGCTAGTGCACTGAAGAGTTTCATCCCTATTTTGTCCTTTTCTTCATTCAGCAGTTATAAGGTCACAATTTTGATTCAGTCATAGAATTAGCTGGAATTTATCTCAGAACCATGACTTAGAAGGATCTCAACTACTCAAATGTTGTGGATCAAAGCTACCATATTAGGCCTGAATCCCATTCTGACTTACAAGTCTGTGTGTGTGTGTGTGTGTGTGTGTGTGTGTGTGTGTGTGTGTGTGTGTGTATGTGTGTGTGTGTGTGTGTGTGTGTGTGTGTCTGTCTGTCTGTCTGTCTGTGTGTCTGTGTGTCTGTGTGTGTGGGGGGAATTGAAGGGTTGTCTACTAAGAGGACAGTTATTTTAGGTCTTTGATACTTGCAGCAGAACTTAATCCACACTGATGAAAATGATGTTAGGTAACATAAATTATAATGACCCTATTCACCAGTACTGATTTTGGTGATTTGGCTGGTTGCAGAAGGATATTCCATATGCAACGAAGATACTAACAACTGAAAATGTTACCAGTACTCAAGGTCATATTGCATAACATTTCTTCTTCTGAAAAGAATTCTGATTTGGTTCTTTTATAGAGCAACCTACCTCATGAGTGGGAGGCTAACCCAAGTGTTTGCCAGAGATGGATTTAGTTAAACACTTCACAGTTTAGGCTAAAGATGTAGGATGTTTTCATAAATATTCACTGATACTATAAAGGAAATCAAAGAGGTGGGCCTCTGTTGCTATATAGGCTTCAAAAAGCTTTG
This sequence comes from Dipodomys merriami, assembly GCF_024711535.1. NCBI lineage: Eukaryota > Metazoa > Chordata > Mammalia > Rodentia > Heteromyidae > Dipodomys > Dipodomys merriami. The sequence continues at coordinate 63,828,147 of NW_027206068.1, read as the reverse complement.
TAGGTGACAGGTGATGGAAGCACTTGAAAAAGGGATATCACCAAAGTAGAGAAGGATATGCTCAAAGCTTTGTCTACTTGGCGAACACATTGTTCTTACTGGAGCAGCCAATTTATTAGAACAAAGGATGAATTTTTCCAGAGATGTATCCTATTCTTTCACCTAAATTACAACAAATAAACAAACAAAAGTTTATTATCATAACAAATATCTGACATAAAAGACAGGATTTGAAATCCGGAAAAACATGATTTTATGTAGTTCTCCTAATTTATGTTGCAAAGATGACCAGGTCAAATATGAGCAATTCCAAGTATATTTTTCCTATTTTTAAAACCAAGTTATTCTACTTTTGTCTGCCTCAAAAAACACACTAGGAAACATAAGAAGACAGATGGAACTCTCCCGTAATTTCTCACAAAACTATGGTAATTTTCTCTTGCAATGTAAAATAAAATAACCAAATAGTATTTCCTATTACAATTGGATGACAAGAAAGAAATCTAGATCAGACCAAGGACTAGATACTGGATCATTATGGTGACAACTACATCAATGCTTTAACCTCCTACTCGGAGGAAGTAGGCTTTTAAATGATATTATCTTGTCCCCAAAAACACCCTGTCTGTTTTTCTCTGCTTTCTGGTTGCTATGAGGTAAGGAGCTTACTCCATCTTACTGCTGCTCCCTTCACAGATGCCCAGAAGCATGGAGCCAAATGGCCATGGACAGAAACCACTCAGTGCATCACAACCTTTCCTCCTCTAAATTGTTATTTGCCAACCCCCTCCCTGCTGCTCCTAGGTATTTTGTCACAGCAATGAAAAGTTAACTTCACTTAACTGCTTTATTTTCCTTAGTGGCGATTCATTTAACTAGGCTTGCTTATTGACTTCTTGGACCTCCAATTCTCTATACAACTATGAACTCCATAGAAGCAGGGACCTCATCTGATTTACCCTGCTTATATCATGTCATCTAGTGAGGGTAGGAGTACAAAAATATTTGCTAAAGGAACAAAGTAAGAAAGGAAAGGTCTTTATCGTTATACAAGACATCAGAGATTCAGGGCCTATGGCTCACAGATTTCCAACTGGATTATTTCAGGCTCTGAAAGTTATGCCTGCTGGTAAGGTTTATGAAAGCTCATTTCAGACAATAAACTGAAGATACCAAAGCACTAATGAAGAAATGGTACAACAATGCAGAGCATCACCAATCTTGTCCTGACAACTCTTGTTGCCCAAATGTGATTCTTTCTCCTGTTTCACTGTAAAAAACTGAAACCACACTCTAGCTCAGTAGTGCTACATTGATAGAGAAGTGATAACTGTTGATAACATGCTTTCTTTCCTAGGTTTCACAACAAATGAAGACTGAGAAGAATTACTAGGACAAAAACAAGGATCTTCCTAAACTTGAAATGTTTAAGCTTTGATAAAATGTAGCCATTTAGTGCCTCAGTAGCCCTTTCAAGATGGTGCAGACCACTATAGTGGCCAAAGGGGAATGCTTTACAATTAGCCTGCGAGTCACTCAGAATGACCCACAAATTTCTTGTCCAAGAATAAATTCTGAGCAACTACTTAGCCCTAAATGTCTCCAAGTAACTTCTTACTACAGCTCCCATCAGTGCCCCAGGTCTATTTGTATCTGTGTTGTTCCTGCAGCACAGTATCAGGGAAAGTGGATGATCCAGTTCTCAAATCTACATTCATCCAACCCCTCCAACCCAAACATTACATTTTATGCTCCAGAGAGAGCTGCCCATGATATCCATACTAGGAACTAGGAAAATACACTTCCACCAAGAACTTGTTAAGCAGTATCCTTAACAAATCTCTGTCAGCAACTTAGTTCTAGAAGTATATGTTTTACCCAAATAAGTAGAAAAATAAACAGTGTTGCTAGGAAATAGGATGAGTTTGCATGCTTTTATTATTACTTAGAATGGAAGTATATCATAATAGCTCAAAAAGATAATAAAATACTAGGTCTCCATTTCCCTTCCATCAGGGCATCTCGTCTTGTACAAATAAGTAGAGTATAATAGCAAAAAGTCATATTAATGTTTTATGCATAGTAAGTAAATTATCATTCCCAAAACAGAAAAGCATAAATCACTAAATCATAAATACTGAAACAAATAACATCATTTGTTTTCAGAATGCCATTTAATATTTTTAAAGGGCACAGTGGGAGGCGGCCAGGGAAGAAGGAAAGAGAAAAGGAAGTTACTCATTTTGTGGATATGGTATGTAATTTCATTTTTGGAATGAACTAATAAGGACCTGGGTCTCATGATTCTAAATGCTGCCACATGGCCCAGTTCCTAATGATTAGTCATTATACTACAGTTGGATTTATTTGAACAATTAAATGGCTTGTCCAAGACAGAAGCATTCCTGCCTTCTAGTAGATAAAATTCAATATTCCTTAGATAATGACTATAGGGCAAGAATACAAAGAAGTGTATCAAACAATGGTAAAAATGTCAAGAAATAGAAAATGTCAAATCTCCAAGGGAAAAACAAACTCAAACTTTGGTTACAGCTCAGGCATCACTTTTTGTGTGTGATCAAATTATATAGTCTCTAGTTTCTCCAAAAGGATAAAATAAAAACAAAAGTAAAACCTGCTAAAACTAATGAAACTGGTATTTGGTTGATTTTTTTTTTTTCAAAGTTCAAAACAAAAATCAGTTGTAACAGCAGCTTTCGTCTCATGGCTGGCAGAAAGTGTAAGTCTTCTCAGGATTTCCCAGGCAATCTGAACCACAACTGAGGCTTCATGTCCCGAGTTGTTTTCTTTGTTGTCAATTTCCTGCCTGGTATGCTGGAGGCTCAAGAAACTAGAGGACAAACTGAAATGTTCATTATATATTCCATCCATCTGATTCTGTTGATGAGTTCAAACAATGATGCTGAAACTTAGGCATTTTACTAGATGGTTTTTGTTCAGGGTGTCATACAAACACCTTGTAGAACAAATCATGACATGAAATTCGCCATTCCTCCTGTCTTCTGAAAGCCAATTTACTACAGATTCAACCTCTGCATTGGATCTTCAGTTGATTTGATTTCTCCCTAAATCAGTTTTCATTATGAAACTCAAAGCACTATCATTCTAATTCAATCTTCAAAGAGAATTTAATAAAACTGATATTAACCACTTTCTTAGTTTTCAAGTTGTGTCTTGATCAATAAAAATTATATGAAAGTCCTAAATATTTAAGTGTCACAGAATGTCATCAACTTCTGATTAGCTATTTAGACCTTGCCTTTTCCATTACTTCCAGTTATATATTTTGATACTGTATCAATTCCTTATCAGTATATTTCCATTGCAATAAAAATGGTTTGAAGAATAAAATAAGCTAGAAAACATTGCCAGTCAACTCAAGGAGCCCATAAAGGAACGGAGGGCACATGTATAGACAACATCATGTCAAAGTCTTACTATGGAGGTGTATCAGGTGTATCAGGACTTCTAAAGAGAAAACATCTGAGTCTTTCCCTATTCAACTAACTTAAAATTCCTACTCTCTCTCTCTCTTGATTATTCTGCCTTTTCCACTTTTTATTATTAAAATAGTATATACCTCTTTTACCATCTTTCTCTTCTTCTAGAATGTAAAGCTACATGGTCACAATGATTTCAGTTCATTTAATCCATTTCTGTATTCCCATTGCCCAAAGTAGTGCCAAAGCAAGCAACTAAATTTAAAAAAAAAAACAAAAAATTGAATGAATATGAATGTTACACCTATTATTTTTTATAAATTTAACCCACATATGACATATCCTAAAAACATAGAAACTGAAGTTACCCAAAGTAAGCTGTCTGAGGTTTCATGAGCAATAAGTAGTTCCCAAAACATCAGGACAAATCTCTTAGATAATATCTACGGTTTCTACTTTGAAATGATTTGAAAATTACTGACTCTGACCTGTACATGAGTAAGTATAGTTAGTGGAAATACCATAATTCAAAAGCAGACATGATAATTCTGGAGGATTCAATGCTACAGAATGGCCAGAGCCTAAAATCTATGCTGAGATTTATGTTCAAAAAGACAAAATAGGTAGAGTTTCGAAGGGGCCTTGAATGCCAGATTCTGTGTTTTCACAAATAAACATTTTAAAATCTTCAATGTCCTCTGATATGTCCTTACATGAATGCTGTTATATTAAATAGATAAAAGCCTGAGGAAAAAAAATCTAAAGAGAAAAAGGTAAACTGGAAAGGATTGCACTAGATTAAAAGTCAAAGGCTTGAAAAATCATGATTAAAATGGAAAAAAAATTAAGGGTAGATGGATTTGAGAAGATATTATAAAGAAAAAAGCAAAAGAACTTGGTAACAGATTAGTGAAGATAATTGCCAGAGAGGACTTCCAAGTTTAGATCCCAGCTCCACTGAGAAGTGTTGCTATATTGAGATAGCAAGGCAATTTAGGAAGAACTATTTTGAGGAGATGATGAAGACAGTGACAATATGTATGGGCTCATCCAGCATCAATGTCCCTTTAGACTCAATGTCCCAATGTTTTCTTCTCAAGTCATTGCTTTTCTTATTCTCCTCAAATAATCTATATACCATCATGCTATCACCTAGCATCAAAGTACTAATGATATCCAAATTCATACTGGACTCAATGAATTCTCCCTAACTCCAGATTTCATTGCTTATCTCACACACTGAAAATTCAATAAGCTCAATCTGAGTTCCTGTTCTTTAATAAGATCCTGTCATTCTTCCTCAAAGTCTTCCACTACTCAAGCCAGAATCATCTCATATTCCTCCCTGTCCATCATCCCTTCTTCTTTTCTGGCCAAATCACCCTCTTGCAGAAACATTTTGTTTGTCATCTCAAACTGTCACCTCAATAGCTTCCTCTACAGGCACTGAAAACCCTACCCTTAGCTTTCTAAATATGTCCTCAAAATTCACACAACAATCTGATCAAACTCTACTTGAAACCAACACTCTACAAATCAGTAGTCATCTTTATGACTTCTTTCTTCATATAAGAACCTTCCAAGGCCATAACTCCTCCAAGATAATGATGACATTCTTTGGTGTGACATTTAAGGCCTTCCAAACTTGAGTCTTTACCAGATCTCCTCCTGTGATCTTAGATCTTTTTCTCTGATAGACATACCACTTAATGAGCTATTTACCTTACTTTATATGCAGCAGTTCTTTCACTCCTTTAAAACTCTGTTGGTTGACATTCATTACTTTGTATACACAGGTAACTCATACCTATTATGTGAAATAATTAGTAGAACATAGCATCCTTTAAAATGATGCTAAGATAAAGAGTACTACTAAAAAATGCTGACATTGACAAACTATTTTGAAGTCTGTTTTGAATATAATGTGATATAAGGTGTGATACAAATTGACATGCCTTAAAAATCAAGAACTCTAACAACAACAGATGCTGGAGGGGATGTGGACAGAAAGGAACCTTACTTCATTGTTGGTGGGAATGTAAACTTGTTCAACCACTCTGGAAAGCAGTATGGAGGTTCCTCAAAAGACTTCACATAGAACTCCCCTATGACCCAGCAATCCCACTTTTGGGCATTTACCCAAATGTTTACAAACAAGACCACACTAAAGCTACCAGCACAACTATGTTTATTGCAGCATTATTTACCATAGCTAAGATATGGAACCAACCCAGATGCCCCTCAGTAGATGAATGGATCAAGAAAATGTGGTATATATACACAATGGAATTCTATGCCTCCATCAGAAAGAATGACATTGCCCCATTTGTTAGGAAATGGAAAAACTTGGAAAAAATTATATTAAGTGAAGTAAGCCAGGCCCAAAGAAACATAGGTCCCATGGTTTCCCTTATTTGTAATATCTAGTATATGTATGAGTCAAGCGGAAAAGGTCAGATAATGTGATGTCAGGAAAATGAACCCTTAGATATGTATTTTAATGTTTTTTTCTTTCATGCATGTGTTTCTAACGCATTTATAAGATTATCTCTTTGTTGCTTTGTATGTCCCTCCCCCACAGTATAACCCCTGCTTTCACTATATTTGATGTCAGTATAACTTGTGGAGAAGATGGGGAAAAACCAGTTGTTTAAGGATACAGGTGGGCCTGTTGCAACAATGAATGAGAAGTACAAGTTGTCATGTCCAAAACGAGCTTTAAAATGTCGGTGCGGGGGGGGGGGGGGGAGGAGAGGGGGGAAGGAGAAGGATTGGGATTGGGGGGGAGGGGAGGGGGGAGGCTGGGAAGGGATGTGAAGGGTAAACAAAGGAGGAGGCTGCAATGCTTGGTAAGAAATGTACGCATTATCCTGCCCATGTAATTGTAACTCCTCTGTACAGTATGTTCACAAATAAAATAAAATAAAAATTTTAAAAAAAGGCCTATAGGCCTTCAGAACAATAATGCAAAATATATTAAAAAAAAACAAATTGACATGCCTTAACATTTACTATACAAAGGTTACTAGATCGAGAAAGGACTAACTAACTTAAGAAAGTGCTCAAAAAACAAGAGTAATTACCAACAATGGGTGTGTATGTTGTGGGGGGATGATTAACGGAGTATTGTGGAGAAAGAATTTAGAGGCATGAGACACCCCATCTGGAAAAAGTGTCACAAGCAGAGTGAAGGAGAATTTTTTAAATTTTATTTTACATTTTTCTGTATTATATGCTCACTATAATAAGAATTTGCACCTTCTATAAGTTGAAAAGCTGCCTGTTAAACAGGGACTATCAAAGGCTGATGATATGCATTAGTGAAAAGCCAAGTAGTACAGATATATTGAAAAAAACAAACAAACATGATGTCCCTCAAAAAAAGAAAAAAAAAAAAAAGAAAAGAATTGTGATATACTAAATACAGTTTTTAAGAGAAACAAAATCAGGATAATCAGGATATTAATCTAATTTTTATTCACCCGTGTTCATAGCAGTGATACCCGAATTTCTGTATACCCATGGTCATAGCACAAAGCTGGAAGCAATCCAAATATCCATCAATAGATGAATGAATACAATATATGCACAAAGGGAATATTATGCAATCCTAAAAACACAATTTTCTCCCCCCCCCTGCACACCCCACATGGATGAATGTTGACTCTATGTTACGTGGAATAAGCCAGATGCAAATAAAGACAAATACTGTATGATCCCCTTTACAGGAGGTAAGTAGAGTAATAAAACTTACAGAGACAGAAAGAAACCTCTGGGAGTTGCACAGAGTTACAAGGAGAGGTCAATGAGGAATTACTGCTAAGTAGTTACAGAGTTTGCAATTCACAAGATACAAAGAGGATTTTGTTTATTTTGTTGGTCCTGGGGCTTGAACTCTGGGCTTGGGCACTGTCCCTCAGCTCTTCAGCTCAAGGCAGGCATAGCGCCACTTCTGGTTTTCTGGTGGTTAATTGGAGATAAGAGTCTCAAGGTCTTTCTAACCCAGGCTGGCTTTGAATCCTGATCCTCAGATCTCAGCCTCTGGAGTAGCTAGGATTACAGGTGTGAGCCACCAGTGCCCAACATATAAAGTTTTAAAAGCAGACAATAAAGATGGTTGTACAACAATATAAATGTAGGTTTAGGGGTGGGTAATTTGTGCTATATTTTATCCCCAAAATAAAAATTAGGGTAGAGGTATGTAGCCTAATGTTAGAAACTGTCTAGCAGGCTCAATGCCCAGTACCAGAAAGGAGATAGGGAGATAGATAGATAGATAGATAGATAGATAGATAGATAGACAGACAGACAGACAGACAGACAGACAGACAGACAGACAGACAGACAGACAGACAGACAGACAGACATATAGTATAATCGATTGAGGCAACCAAGTAATAAAAATAAGCTATAATACAGATGAAGACTAGATCTACAAAAAGACCGTTTCAGTACCACCTGATCATATCTGGCTGCAAACATTATGCACATGTCTTACTCCAAACTATAAAACAATAGTATATCCTTATTAGAAGAGAAAATGCACTGCATGAATAAACAAATTATTTATACATGTCAGGTATTGCATTTTCATTTCAGAGACAAAAAGCCAATATGTTTTACTGTATGCTAGAGTATCCTTTCACTGTTAATCAAGTTTAAATAAAACTCTTTATGGATGGCTAGAGACCTAAAACTAAAGTGTCAGTATGGCATTAATATTTTAATTGAACCATGAATATTCATAGCCATTCATTTTCTTTATAGAACAAGATAACTAAATTATTCCAATATGCAAATTTCAATCCTGATATGACATCTTACCTTCATCTGCATTACAAAAAAACTGATGCATTTTGGGCCTATTCATTATTTATGTAATCCTAGAGTTTTTCAGGTTAACAAGATCTATTGAACACAAGCAGCTTTTCCTCAGATGGGAGCAAAGTAATTGTGGTCTTGCAAAGTCATTTTGCCCTAGTCATCACAAAGAGTCAAATTTTATTTTCTCATGATTCCAAACTAATTTCAGCACCACCCCAACACCTGTTCTTCACTACAAGCCCAAGAGGGGCAGGCAGAATGCAATGCTATTAAAGGTTTGTTTCTTTGCTTTTTCTTTCAATGTCCTGGGGAATCCCAGCTCTAATACTAGGGCTGTTGAGAACTTTGACAGCCACACCAACTCTTTCATAAAACTAATAGTGCTTTACCTCAATTTTTAACCAGAACTACTTTTATGTAAGTAATAATGATAGCTCCCCAAAGTAAAGCAATTTTCTCACATAACCTACTAATTCAAAGGGCTATGAAAAACTACATCACCATGTTAGGTTTAAATGGACAAAAGGGTTATTATTTCAAGGTATTCATGATGATAAGAAATACAGTGTGTAAAATTTTATAACAAATTCAATTTTTTGTTGATTTTAAACTATAAAAATACATCCCAAAATCAAAACAAGTATGTGACTGAGAACCAGAAGTGAGTTCTGTAGTTCTGTAGTACAATGATTAGCAATCTAGGAACTACACTCAAGGCATTCAGAAGAATAAAACAAAGTGAAATGATTCTTCTTTTTTGCTACTGAGACTTGCCAGGTAGATGATCATAGATGATCATATACATTTACATATACATATACATACTGTAAGAGAGGAAAAGATACCCAAAAGAATACAGAATCAAGAAATTTTCTTTTCCTTGAATCCTATGTGACAATCCTTTTATGAAATCTAAGTACTAGAATTTTAGTAAATAAGGCAATATAATAACAACTTCAAATGTATACTGATTTGGAAAGTATTTGCATTATCTATTGTGGTGGCTGCAAAAGGAAGGCTTATACTATTCTAAAAATCGATCATCTCCACCATATTGACTTGCGTTGATTGAGAACACTGGCATGCAATTTCATTCATTATGAACAAGGCCTTTCCAAGTAGGCCAGATGGATAGATGTTGTTTTCCTATTTTATTCCACTTGTTCTTGGAACTCATAAAAATGCATATGTACAACAAAATTACCAGTTTCATTCATTCATCTAATAAATATGTATTGAGTTTTTTATATATGTGGTTATGACAAATAAATTAGAGCTCTATAATTCTATTATTATAACATGATGAAAATATTGATAGCAACTGCTGAATTACACTGAAAACTGCACAGTCTTGATCTTTCGCAGGCATTCATCCAGACTGACAATGCAGCAGCAGGAGTACTAAGCAGAAATGGGAAGACCTAGGTTCTATTCCAGACTGGACTTAACTTTTTGTACCATGTTTAACAAATCCCTTAAGTTTGCGGGACCTCACTTATTTCTTCTGTAAACTGAAGTAGAATTATGCAAGAAACTACCTAACTTTATGACAATCATGGGAATAAACTACAAGAACTGCTGTAAGAGTCAGAAAAAGAGAATGAAAATGCTTATGACTGATTTTGTGACTTAACTGTTGATTTAATAATTTACAAGTTTTCATAAAGAAAAATATCATTAGGATGAAAGAAAACTGGCAATAACATAAGCTTATTATATATTTTCTAGCTGCTTAAAATCTGATGAATACATTGAATGAATGTTTAAAGGCAAATACAGGTAGCACATTTTCCTTTGCTAATATCCAGATTTTTAACATAGGTTTGTTCAGTTTCAATAACTTGTAAAATGTATTGTTTTTGGTTATGTCTGCTATATATGACACTATGAAAGAGATGGCCAAGTCAAAGCTTTTGTGAAGAAGTAGCTACAGAAGTAGTTCCTATACTAAATCATTCTTGTCATCCATTTTGTAAGCAGAAAGAAATGTCTTTCATTGCTATCATAAGATAACAGGAATTACAAAACAATGTTTCTTAATGCTGAATCAATACTTATCACAACTCTGGGTGTTTTTATTGTTATCTTCTCACTGTCTAAAAGTGAAATGGCTACAGTCTTGGGTAAGCAGGCTTCAGCTAACCCTTCAAGGATACAATGTCAGGATGTTGACATCCTGACTCCATGTGGGTAATAAAGGAACCTTCACTAAGTGAGTTTCAAGGTTCATTTTCTCAAGTCACATTGTTCTGTTTTATCCTTACTGAGATTACAACCTGGGTAGATTGTTTCTCCCTTGGTAGACAGCCTTACAGATCTGTGATAACTGGGATCCTCTAGTTTGCTCATTTTAATTTTTCTGGCTGTTACTAAATTGGCCAAAGTAGGAGAACACTTTAAATAATTCAAACTCAACAGATGCCCCCTATGAAACGGGTTAAATGACATTTATAAAGTATAGTAATATACTACATAATGGTAATTTGACTGTGATGGAGGCAACAGATTAAAGAGAAAGAGACATGCCAACCAATCACTTTTCTTAAGGTGTGATCTGCCAATTATCTCAACCAACACAGATCCTAATATTATCATTCTAGGCCATATGTGTAATTCTCAGGCAAAAAATAAATCTTTTAACAAGTCTGTAAGAAGTGTTGGCACTCACTCATGACAGCCTGCACTAACATCTTGAGATTTTCTTTATTCCAAAAAGCATATAACAAGCGGGGTGTGGAAGTGGGAGGAAACCTAGGCATAAACTTGAGTTAGTTATAACTCCAAAAGTGATGTGAAGATCCAAGTGAATCTTTTAAAAATTTGCTAATAGAAAAATTTAAAAAATCCTGGCAGGGCTCTCCCCTCTTGAGCTGATGGAGGATGCGGAGGTCCAGAACACTTTCAATATTCTCTGTGCCCATCTGTCAGCAACACAGTCACAGAACAGAACGAGCAATTACCAAAGCCCCTTTCAGATATAATCTGTCAACTACATGTAGTCGTCCTGCCAAAAGAAATCAGAACTGAGGAATGCAAAAACATACTGGCCTTATGGGACCAAGGAAAGGTTCATTTGAGATGAACGTGGAGGTAAGGAAAGAGGAAAAAAAAAAAGAGGAAATTTTTAAGCACACGACAGAATATACTTTCGATTTTACAACATTAGAGATGATTGAGGACTAAATGGAGAGACTTACTAATTTGATTTATGCCAGATTTGCTCTATTGTACTTATTTAAATGTTAATTTCAAGAAACTGTCAACTCACTCTGAGAATTCATTATGTTGGGCAAGGATCATACTGGATTTACTCTTTTTTAACAATCACATTATTATCACATGAAATAAATGTGCACTGAAGGATATAGTACATAGAATGTAACCTAATTAGGAGAGACAGGTATTAGGTATATAATAAATTGGGTTTGAGGTAAAGAACTCTTTTTTTTTAATGGCTTATTAGATATTTAGCCTTTTGTAGCTTTTTTTTTCCAGGGCTGAGGACCAAACCCAGGGCCTTGTGCGCCGGGCGGCCGCCCTTCTGCTGGGCTAACTCCCCAGCCCCCTGAGATAAAGAACTCTTGGACAATATGATGACAGTGAAATTGGGAACTTACAAGAGCACATCAAAATGAAAGAGGAAACCACAGAGAAAACACATACATACTCATTTTCTTTTAGAAAAAAATAATCAGTTTTTGTTGAATGATACCTACACCTTGTATAACTATTTAAAGATATATTTTTAAACATCTTTAACTGAGATTTGAGCCTACTTCTTTTGTACAAGCACACATAATCAGTTATTTAATCCTGTGAAGGCCTACATCAGTACAAATAATACAAAAATCACAAGAAACAACCAGGTACTACATTTCATAATTGGTACCATTTTATTACAATATTCTTTCCAACAATTTGTTTCCAACAGGTAGAAGAGAAATCTGAATACAAAAGATAAAGTTTAACTCCTAGAAGGCTCTAAATCTGCATCAAACATTTCCATAGATAATGACTTTTCCAAAACATCTAGGTACAAAAGGAAATGGCAAAACTATAATGAGAAAAGATGAAGAGAAGAGATTAGCCATTGTGAGGCATTAGTTCAATATTACCAAAAAAGGAGAACATTTACTTCTCTAAGAGGCATCACCTATGCTAACCATGGGCATCATCTTTCATTCACTTTTCATTAAGTTCATGAAACACAAGACATTTCCTTAGCAGGGCCAACATCAGTGGTGGCAGTTTAGCAGTCCCCTAGGCAAATGGATTGCCTATCTACATACAAAACACCCTGACTTTATCCATTAGCGAAAAATATTCTTCTTAGCACCAAATCAAGGCAACCAATAAATATATTTAATATCTATTAAGAAACAAAAGGGTTATTGAAAATATGTATTCAAGGAAGCATTTAACTTAGAAAAGCTCATGAGTTAGATAGTTTTATCCTCTAAAAGACTGAAGCATACATATAACTAGGTGAATACTAGAAAACATAGAACACACATTTATATAGATACTTTATATAGGTAGTGATATTTATATGACTATACTAGGTATGACTAAATATTATATACTTGCATATAAGCAAACACAGACGTATCATACACCCATATACATACACACACACACACACACACACACGCATACACACACACACTGAAAAGCCAGAGCTAATTCTTAAACAGACTCTATTTACATCAGATACTTACAAATAATAATGTACGATCACACAAACTATTAATAAGAATATTAACTTACTGAAACCTTACATAATAAAAATATTAAGTACTTTGAAAATACAATTTTTGAATATTTTGAATAATGAAAACAAACATTATGACAGGTACCCAAAGGTGGCTTAAGGTTCCACAGGTCTGAAGAATACCTTTTCATAGTAGAAATGTATGAAACCCCAAACATCATTACTTCAAACATATCACAGGAACATAAAACCCCAACAACTATGAATGCTTAAAGACCTGCCTCTGGGTCCACAGGGTTCTACAAGACTGTATACTTTGTGGTGCATTACCACTATCTCCTAATTCCCCATTTCCCCCTTACTGGAGCTACCGCCAGTGATTCTTCCTAGATAGGCTCAAGTACAATGTCAAAGCTAATGGCTTATCAGGGATTGTGAAGATAGTTTGCTTCACAATAGCTTGAAGCACAGCCCTATCTGTACCACCTGGCACTGAATTGGTGGTACGTAGGCTTAAATATGATTTTATAATCTGACAAATGCTTCCTGGTGAGTAGAAGACACTTAGCTCAAAAATTCAAAAGTAATACACTATTTCCCTCCCGAGTCATAATTTTCAAAGTTAGGTTCTCAGTTTATTAGTTTGGGAAGCATTGGATAGTTATTAGTGGGAGACAGAATCCTCTCTTTATGCTGTCCATTATAGATTGTGTTCAGATAATACTATTCTTGGGTAGATTGCTAACCGTATAACCACAATCATGGTATTTTAGCAGAATCTCATTTTAGCAATATGCTTAAGCTTCGTGAGAAATCCAATACCTTCTTAGATCAGTAAATATCAACATTCCAGTTCACTATTTTGACTCTGCCAAAGTGATTTTTGTTATACCAGAAGGAATTCCTTTTATATAAATCTTACTTGCACTTCCTGTAGACTGCCATAGCCTTTTAAATGCTAGAAATCTTTCACAAAAATCTTTAAGAGGCTATCAATTTTTTATTTCTATAGTTCAAAGTAAAATGATTATCCAAGCAACTTGGATGTTTATTATTCTTGATTTATTGCTGTTTTTATATTGAATAAGTTCTTACTAGTTTTTTTTCCTAAGGTTATTGATTTCTCAGTTCCAGTCTTCTTTTCCAGGCAAGTACATGCTTTAGCTGACTCAATCATTAACTGATACAATTCAGACTTAACTGATTTTATTTCTGAAACTTTTAAGAAAAAATGTAGAAATCATTCCAGATCACAATTTGAATAACTTAAATATATAAGTATATTTAAATATATAAATATATCATAATAGTACACCTCTAAACACAAGTATGAACATTTAAGTAAATTGGTGTTTTGTTTAATATCTACTAACACTTAAAAGGTCCTCCTTCAGAGTACTACAATCTTTTCCATGGACTCTCTCCCCCATGGTTTATTTTTTTCCAGTGACTCAACAACAAAGACACTTTCCTTGTCTATTTTCCTGGTGGACTCTATTAAGTCATTAACTTCTGCTATGTTTTCACTATGTCTCTTCCAAATTCCAGGTGTTGCCACTGTGATGTCATTAAAAAGTGGAACATATGAATGGGCAATGTCATTCTTTCTGATGGAGCATAGAATTCCATTGTATATAAGTACCACATTTTTATCGATCTATTCATCTACTGAGGGGTATCTGGGTTGATTCCATTATCTTAGCTATGGTAAATAATGCTACAGTGAACATGGTTGTGCTTATGGCTTTAGTGTGGCCTTGCCCCATTCATAAGGAAATGGAAAAACTTAGAAAACACAGGCTGCATGGTTTCCCTCATTTGTAATAACTAGAAGATATCTAGGATACTCTCAGCAGAGCATCACAATGGCTGAATAACTGTGCATTATGACCATATAAAGTGATGTTTATTGAAATGAACTCAAACAGAAATGGAAACAAGAGGTGTTTCTATTGTACTATTTGCACTTACTTAGTTTTTTTCTTTCTATTTTTTCCCCCGTTGTCACTATTTTTGATTTCTGTATCCTTTTGTCTTGTATATAACTTTATCTGATTTGGGAAATGGAAGAGGAATCACAGAAATGGTGGGACAAAAGCTGAACCAATTCAACAGTGATACTTATTAGACACTATGTTGGAAATGAACTATACAACATGGGGTGGAGGGGAGTTGAGGGAGAGGTGGGAGAAAATGAGGAAGGGGGTATCATTATTCAAAAAGAAATGTACTCTTTACCTTGCTTATGTAACTGTAACTGCCCTGTACATCACTTTTACAGCAAAATTTAAATTGAAAAAAAGAAGTAGAACCTTTATAAAGTGCCACAAACCCTCCTCTTTTGAATGCAGGGTGAACCTTGACTCTACAAAAGGGGAGTCTCACAAGACAAAGAAAACTATTGGCATCTTATCTTGGACTTCTCACAAATCACGTGTGAGAAAAAAAATCTATTATCTAGTGTATGGTATCTTATTATAACATCAAAATCAGATTACAGCGCTTTCCTTCTAGAAGAATTCATATTTACTAGTAATTTCCATACTTTCTTGCTTAGTTGTGATGATACTTTATATGTGTACATGCTCAAAGGGGCTCATAGGATGACTTGTACCTTCTCCTCTGAACCACTCAATGACCTAGAGCTACACAAGTGATCATTTAATCATCTTTCATAGCATATTTATTTTTGTATATTTAAATGTACAACATATTATAAATTATAATTCTATTAATATAAGATATAATTTATATTATATTACAATAATATCTAAAGGCTTTCAAAACAATTCTAATTCTACTACCTTGGTGGAAAAGGCTACTCAGGTTGCAAACAATGAGGAAAGATTAGAAGTATGGAGATACCAATTTTTCAATTAGTATCTATAATCAGATTAAATCCTGTTAAAAGTATAGTTGTCATAGTCTTCTTTTAAATGTCAACTTAAAGCTGGCTCTTGCTATTCAACTTTACTTTGGTTATTAAAAATATACCTAACCACTGGGTGCTGGTGGCTCGCACCTGTAATCCTACCACTCAGGAGGCTGAGATCTGAGGATTAAGGTTCAAAGTCAGCCTGGGCAAGAAAGTCTATGAGATTCTTTACCTCCAATAAACTAATCAGAAAAGGCAGAAGTAATGCTGTGGCTCAAGTGGTAGAGCACTAGCCTTGGGTCGAAAGAGGCTCAGGGACAGTGCCCAGACCCAGAATTCAAGCCCAGCAAACAACAACAACAACCAGTGACACCTTGATTTTAAATACTTCTTATATATACTTAGGTAGAATTACTCAACATTCCAGAACATGAAAAATCATACATCAGAAAGAAACTAAAGTGCAAAGTACCCATTCCCCACTGGTATGATCTTGGTTACTTAACACCTGTTAACACCATGGTTCACCTTTGTGGAAGAGTGTGGCATAAGGCCATCTGCATCAGAATGGATGCTTACACACACCTGCAGAGTCTTGAGCCTTCTTTCCAAATGTAAAACAAATCTGTTGAGGTTAGAAACAAGAAATCTGCATTTTTACCCAGAATCTTATGGGAGCAATAAAATGGAGATGCACTATACCTAAGGAGCAAAAGCTGCTGAAAGAAAGTAATAAAGCAAGCCAGAGAATCAAACTATTAATCTGTGTCACCATATTTGCCTTATGCACATCCAGAAAAATAAGTGTTTCAGGTTTTACTTTCCTCCACTGAAGAAAAATGTGACTGAACTGGATAATGATCAACTCAGACCTCAAAGTCTCAAACTTCGGTCTAAGGAGACTGGGCAGCCCCTATTCTTATCTAAAAAATCGACAGAAGTTCTAAATGTATGCTCCCACATTAATTCAGTGTCATCTATTATACATTATAAATTGACACTACTAACTTGACTTATACCTACCAAGCTTTAACTGTCAAGTGTTTCCCAGATAATCCACAGAGGCTTTCCCTCTAGCTCACAATGTCAAGTGCTCTTTTTCATTCTTTATGTTTTAATAACACTAGGAAAATTCATGGTTAACTATGATGCATGTGTGTGTGTGCGCACGCACGCGCACGTGTGCATGCATGCATGTGCATGAACTCTGCTTTAAAAAGAATACAGTATCTTTTCCAGATAAAATTAACTGCATGCTATATCTAATACTGCTGGAATGTCAACTGCTATCCTGAAAGTTATGTCAACTTCCATGTTAATTTCAAAAACAAAGCCATTCTCTCATCATTTATATTGTCTAAGATCTTTATTATCCCATCATGTAAGCCCTGTGTCTAAGAACTCTGCCTACCTTCACTGGATGTACCACCTGTTATCCTTTTCCCCATACTATCAAGTTTCTCTCCCTTTATCACCTGAGGATTTGTCACCTTTAAAATTATTTGAGGTCACCTTCACAGAAGTGGCAAGGCAATCATTTAATATTCATTGCAATTTGCTATTATAAAAATTAGTGGTAAGCAGAAAGGAAAGTGTGCACATTGGTGATAAACACAAGTTTCCTACTAAGGTTGGGAGAAATGTAAAACATTAGGCAGAACAAAATCTCTAGCTGCAACCATATATTCTCTGGAAGAAGCTTGGAAACCTGGGCAATAACAATTAAAAGCAATATTAATTGCATGCATGCAATGTAGATGATTAGCAAAATGTGAAGAATAATTAGTGTATCATTCTTTGGGCTTTCCAAATGGATTAAAATTTGCATGTAAAAAATGAAACTGTAAAATCAACAGAAATAATCTCAATAAGATGGAGACATGGTTCCAGTAACAGGACCAGTCAGACAATCCCACTGAGCAAGCATATATGGCCCAAGTTCAAAGCCCTGTATGGTTCTGAAGAGAAGATGAAAATTCTAAAGAATATCTCCTATATGTGTCTACAAGTGTATTACACATTCACATACATACATTCATATGTATATCAAATATAATCTTCACATAGTTTAAGACATGTTTCTTGTAAGGGAGCCAATACGGAAGTCACATATACATATCAGAGTCACTGGTCAGGCTCATGGGCAAAATGTTAGAGAACGCCAGCCTGGTATGCTACAGGACTTGGCCATGAGCCTCCCTTGTTCTCCTACTTTATAAGTCTAGAACCAGCCTGCACCATTTTTGGCTTGTGCTTGCACTAAATGTTTTCCTATTCAATTGCCTCAAGCTTTCCTTCAGTTTTTCCTTTCATCTATACCAAAAGCATTGGTGAAAACAGTTGGGATGAATTTATTCAATTTCCTGTGTTTTTCAATCTTTATTTGCACACTGACACTGAGCTCATACACATTTATCCATGTTATGCAGAATACATATCTAAACTTGATTTTTAAAACAATTTGATAGCTTTTCCAATTGAAAGCAACTGCCCACCTGGGTATGGTGGAAAAGTCAATATTCCTACCTAATTGGGAGGCCTAGATAAGGAGATTACATAATAGATCCTGCGACTCTATCTCAACAATGACTTCCTACTGTAACATGTACATGTCGTGTCCAATGATTTGGGTGGCACAGATAAGAGGATCTCACCCAGCCCAGGCCTACCTGGTATAAAGCAACACCTTACCTCAAAAATAACCAGTACGGCTGGAGGGGCCAGAAGCCTGAGATCTGAAGGATCAAGGTTTGGATAGAAAAGTTCACTAGACTCCATTTCCAAAACCAAAGTGGGGTTGGAAGCATATCCAACTGGTAGCCTATCAAACTGAAGGCCTGAATTCAAACCCCAAAGCAAAATGAAGGAGGGAATGGGAAAGGGAAAAGGAAAGGGAAGGGGAAAGCAGAAGGCAACAGGCAAAAGGCAAAAGAAAAAGGAAAAGGAAAAGGACAGAAAGGAGGGAGGGAGGAACTGCCAATTGGTATCTAATAGAGGAATGTCATTTGCTTTCCTGAACGTTATCAAGTCACCTAGTATGTTCTCTGAAGTTGTGTAATCTTTTATTTTCCCTTGAATTTAAGTCCCGTACAGGAGCTAAAACTGTCTACTTTTAGTGGATTTAAATGTTTGCAGATTCAAATGTTGTTCCCCCCCACACACACAATTGAAGTTCTTTTCATTTATTATTATTTCATCATCATCATCATCATCATCATTGTTATTGTTCTACTTTTCTAGGACCCTCTCTATCAGCAGTCAGTCACCAAAACTGAGCATGTTGACTGGGCCTTACCTTTAAAATAACTGTTCCCTAGAAGTTGGTTCAGCTAGGTTAATAGTATGGTTTTGTTGGTTTGATAAAAGATGAAGTAGGAAAAAGAAAATGTTGAAGTAACTGGAATTTCCATAAAGCTCTAGTTGACTCAACCACAAGAATAAAATATTCAAAATACTTATGTTTTGAATGCCTACATTCCACATTATTATGCTGAAAAGAGTAACTCAGCAAGAAAATTCAGATGAATGAAATGGTTGATCTCAAAAGACAGTGGTCTCAATGTGTAATTTCATTCCTGACAATTTTGTAAAAATGAATTTCTGTCTTCACACAATTTGAGATTCATGTTAAAAGGAAAAACCGGTACAAAATTGAATCACTGTGTTTGCAGGGACTGGTATAGGTTTCATCTACATTTTTTTAATCTAACTAATGCCATCTACTTTGACCAAGTCCATTTCAAAGGAAACACAGAAAGACAGATAATGTATCAGAAATCTTCCACTCATGCTACAAGTAGGCTACAGCTGCTGCACATTAAATTCAACTAACAGGTGCTTGGAGGAAAAGTCTTTAACAGATAAGCACACTTGTCTTTACGTTCTTAAGAACAACTAGAGCATCTTAATTTTTCTACACAAGCAATTGCATCTGACCTGGACAACAGTAGGAAGGAGGAAATAAATGTAAAGATGGAGGAGACATAGAGGAATAAAACTAGACATCTCACAGCCATTAGCAGCTGCAGGCCAATTACACTCAAAGCTTTAAAGATGTTCATGAGAGACAGATAATTTGCCCGATTTTGCATCACACTTTTAAGAAACATACTTCCTTCATCTTAAACATTATTTTTTATTCAGGATATTTCAAATTTAAAACACATCATTTTCTTTCCTTACAATCACCAGTCTCTTTCAATTCATATGCCATGAATAATGGCCATTAAAAATGACCACTAATGCCAAAATATGACGATGCACCAGTAAAAAATAAAACAAATGAAACTTAACATCCAACCTCCTGATTGCTAAACACAAACAGTCCTCCTGGCCTGAAACAGCCATTTTAAATTTAAAAGTGGCACAGAAATGCCCCCAAATGACCTCTGATTTCATTAGTTATTACAGTCTACCCCAGAAGACAGGTGCATTTTTTTTTTTTTTTTTGGTTGATCATGGGGCTTGAACTCTGGGCCTGGGCACTGTCCCTCAGCTCTTCAGCTCAAGGCTAGCACTCTACCACTTGAGCCACAGCGCCACTTCTGGTTTTTTCGGTTTATGTACTGCTGAGGAATCAAACCCAAGTCCTCATGCATGCGAGGCAAACACTCTACCACTGAGCCCCCTTTCCAGACCGACAGGTGCATTCTTAATGAGTCTCTTCATTACTAACATTAATTAGAAAATTATTTCATTTGGCCACAGGAGGGCTAGTAATACAGTACAATCCAATGACTCAGGAACTAAAACTTAAGAGGCATGAGGGTTACTAAGGATACATATTAAGATCCTTTTATTTTTTATTTCATAAGTAACAATGTCCCACTGTGATATATGAATCCCATAATGCTTTACTTGTATCATCAGAAGCTACAATGACTCGATCTTTTTTTCAATTTGTTGCCTTAGTATAAAACAAGAATATTTCAGCTGTGTTTATCTGAAACTAATTGCAATTTTCCATCTATTTGCACATTTAAGAGATCAGCCACAGTTAAAGCCAATATTTTTCCTAGGAATGAATTATATTTGTCATAGCTAGGACATATCTGTTGAAACAATGAGAACTAATAAAAATGTCAAGTCTGGAAGTGCTGAATGAAAGCAATGTAGAGAACCATATTGACCAGAAGCACCAAGGGAATGCTATCAGGGAAACTGAGGAACTTTGTAAAATATAACCCAGGCACTGGGGCAGCGTGATGAGACTCTAATCCTGAGGCCATGCTATGGCCCAGCAAGACTTATTTCATAGCAGAGAACAATTCTGTGCACTGGCTTCACAAAGCAGGTCAGAGCTGACTAAACAAATGCACCTTCAGAGAAGTTCAACTGTTTCTTCACCGTAAAAGACAAGCAACACAGGTGGGCACTGGTGGCTCACGCCTGCAATAAAAGAACAGGGAGAGCACCCAGATCCTGAGTTCAAGCCCCAGAAGTGGCACACAAAATATAAATAAAATAAAATAAAAAAGTGAACCCAGAGTCAGAATTCCAGTACAGTGAGAAATAGCCAAGGCAATCCAGTCTGAAAGAATCAAGGGACAGCACTTAAAGATGATGCAAACAAAACATAAATGATTTTTAAAGATCATAGGACCCTTTTTTACAATTTATAAATGGAAGATAGAGTGATGATTTTTTTTTCACATCTTTCATGGGGAAAAAATGAAGAATTAGAGGAAACACCAGTTAAAGGTGTAGAAAACATATCCATAATATAAAACAAATCATGTACAATATTAGAAACACCAACTTTATTTATTTATTTGTTTTGTAAAGACAAATAGGGCTGACTGCAAATCCACTCCAACCTCACTTTCCATAGGAGAGTGTACACAGCAAAGTGCTTGCTTGTTAATGTTACCTGCATGAAGAAGTGGTCATGTGAACAGACATAACATAGCTAACCATAGAAAGCCTTCAATTTTGACTGGGATGTAGCTCAGCGGCAAGGTGCTTGCCTAGTGAGTGCAACATCCTGAGTTTGAGTTTGATCCCCAGTACCAAAAAAAAAAAAAAAAAAAAAAAAAGCCTTCATTTCACTGCCAAAAGGAGAAGCCAGCATATTCCCCACCACCATGGCTGAAAGACAGGGGCCTGTCCCAGCAGCACTCATACGCTGGCCACCAGAAAAGATGAATGGATTTTACAGACTCAATTCTGATTTCATTGAGCCATTGACTCACTATCTTCAACATATCAAACTTGAAATAATAAGGTTCTATACGACTATTTCCTCCTACTTAAAAGTAAATGCATTTGATACAATGGCCAGTGTGTTGTGTGTTAAACATCTAAATGCAGTGGAGGATACAGTGCCATCTAATCTGTAAATGTAAACAAAGTTCCACGGATAGCAAGCAGGGCGAGGGGAAATCTCCCTTCTGTTCTCTATATTAATATTATCTAAAGTTATATTTGATTAAGCAGGAATTAGTAATGGCTATTTAACTGATATTTAAGCCAGGCCAGTATATATTATCGTAAAAGATTTTTGAAGTGAAGCAGTAAACCATGATTATTGAAAATAACACTCAAAAAAAAAAAAAGAAAAGTAATTTTCCACTTATAAAGTTATAAATTCAATATGTTCCCCTGAAAAAACATGGGATATGTAATGGAACTTGACATGCTGATTGGAAATTTCATCTGGAAGAATAAGTGGCAGACAATATTTTTTCTTTAAAGGAAGGGAAAAAAGAACAAGAAAGTACTTGTTCTAATTTTGTAAGCACAATGGAAAAACACTGCAACGGATGGCAGTGAAATGGAACAGACATGGATAAACAGGGGAAATAGAATTTCTGGAGACCTAGAATGAGATCCATGTACCTAGACACAGGCATCTCAGCAAGCATTAGTCTTTTATCCTCCTGGGCATGGTCAGGGCTGCCAATGGTCTCATATGACGTCATTTCCAGAACACACTGAAGGCAGCTGGCCCGAATTTGAGATTTTAGATCAAAAGTTAGTTGGGCAGATGAGAGTTTCCAGAACCATTAAAAAATAGTCTATGTTGAGAAACAAAATAGAAACCAGAAAGGAGAAAAGAGAAACAGGAAATGAAGAGAAAGAAAACCTGAAAGAAACCTGATGATGTCTGAATATTCCCAAGTACCAGGCATATTTCTAACCTGTAGTTCTGAGGAAAATCCCACTCTGCTTATGCTCGGTAGGGCTGGTAATTTTCACCTGAAATCAAGAAACTAAATTTGGAACCAGTACATGTTTAAAATCACTGGAAAATGGCAGAAGAGGCCAATAAGGATGAAAACTAAGCACCAATAAACATATAAACCAGGCAGATTTATTGACAAAAAATGTCAAATGTATATAGGACAAAAAGTAGAAATGCGATCCAAATGCAATCAAAGGTTGAGGTAACTGCTTTAATAGTTCATGTACATAATCTTGTTTGAAAAAGCACCTAAGTAACTATTGTGTATTATTTTATGTTTCTCCTTGTGATGACCTGCAGTCTTAAAAATAGTAAAGAAGTTAATGTTGGCCACACAGAATCTCTGGAAAATAGCTGGGCAGTGGATTTCCTCTTACTGTCCCTGAGGCTTTTTTTGGAGGAAAAATGGGATGAGTAGCTTTCTCTTTCTAAGCAAATCAAATTTTATACATAATTTCAAGTATTAGTTCTCAGATATCTTATGTGATCAAGATACTATTAAATATAATTTATACTTCTTATTTCTTCAATGAGCATAGCTCCAGCCTATGGGGAAAATTAACAGAAAAAAAGCTATAATTTAAATCAATTCCTTACAATGAAAGAAAAAGAATAAGAAAATAAAGAATATATGTAACACATGTGTAATTGTCAAGTTCATTGTTCTACATTAAGGAAGAAGAATTTAAATATATTTTCCTAATTACATTAGTCAACATTTGACACACCT
Organism: Dipodomys merriami; assembly: GCF_024711535.1. Lineage (NCBI taxonomy): Eukaryota > Metazoa > Chordata > Mammalia > Rodentia > Heteromyidae > Dipodomys > Dipodomys merriami. The sequence goes on along the minus strand of NW_027206068.1, from coordinate 63,804,363 downwards.
GTCTCCATAATGCTTCAGGAATTTCATGAACTTAAATGATTATTTATGTATTTAATTAAATTATTATTCCGTGCCTAGAAAATGATATTAAATAATATAAAATGATATTAAAAAGTACTATGTTGCAAGAACTATATTTCCACTTATAGTGGAAATCAAATAAGCACAGTTTTAATACGCTTCTTAGATTTCCCTTTACACATTTGCAAAGACATGTAGAAGAGATTCCATGGCAAAAACTGCTTTTACCAAAAAATAAAAAATTAGAGAAAGAAATGGAAGGAGAGAGGGATAAAGGACCCAAATGTCAGCTACTACTTCCTTTCAGGAAGTATTTCACAATGGGTGTTCTAACAAGCACATTTCTGCTTTGATCCGGGAACAAAAAGTAAATGAGTTCACAAACAGGTATCACAGGACAGAAACAATGTGTGAGAAGAAAATACTTGCAATAATTCTCCCATGTCTGTGCTGTTTTAAGTACAAGTCTACTAAATTTGAAAGTTGATATCAGGAAGATTTTCTTCTATTATTCAGAACTCCATAAATAGTATGCATGTTTAATTTACACACATCTACATTTCAACATGAGCATGGATCTAATTACATTTATGCACTTGTGATCTCAGCTATCAAAGGCAGTATCAGGACTGTGGTTGGCGGACAGAGAATCCATATGCAATCTAAGATTGCTGTGCATGCTTCATTTGGGTACGCAGTGTGGGGTGAAAAACAGGAGGTTACATAGTGCTTAAGCTTGAGAGGACTGCACCACTCTGAAAAAGTCAGGTTGAAGACAAGCTATAGTACTTCTGTTAAAAACACAGGTGCGTTTCTCCCGGCGCAAACATTCCAAGTTAACCGTTTTTCAAGGTAGTGACACCAGAATGATAGTGTCATTAGTGTCATTTAAGAAATCCTAAAGGACATTCCTCCTCTACTTTCCTAACATCACTCCATGCCCTGGATCACACCCTCAGACCTTGCATGCCAAGCAAAGTCTCCTCCCTGGCTTGCCTCTAGCTCTCCCTCAGACCCAGTGTTCAGATCTCTGCTCCTGAACCTACCCACTCCTAAGACTTTCTATCCATCATTCCTACCAAGGTCCACTGAACAATTGTGTTTTATCTCCTTCATGTCCAGCTTGACAATTCTTCCCAAGGTGATTAATTTATAGCATAACAATCTATTTGTAAGTCTCCAGCATCTAAACAGATATGCTCAATTTATATACAGAAATTACTGTGGGATATTATTTTGGTTTGTTTCAAACTATGACATGATACATTCCATTAAGTGTAAAGTTGGTGGTACCTGACTTTTTCTTTTCCAACTGTGTAGAAGTTATGAATTGAGAAAGTGATGCAGGAATTGAAGACAAAAGATGAACTATAAGGAAGTAGACTCTGAAATCAGGCTAAATAGGATGGGAAAAGTAGGGCAAAACAAAACCTCTTTTAAAAATAAGAATGAACTCCAAATATGTATGGAAATTCGTTTTAGGATAAAATCAGTGACAGGAAAGAGCCAGAAGGGACTATTTGTACTGAAATACAAGCCATTAACTTGAGCCAAGCTAACAGCACATGACTGCAGTGGCAACTGCTGGTTGCAGATAATTAGTTTAGAAGCTATTTTAACATGAATATTTTATCATGCAGCACAAACTCGTTATGGAGAAGAATTAGAGAGCCAGGACGTCTGAAGGTTCTGGAGAAGTGATCTGTCAGGTCGCAATAAAGAGCCTTCTAGGAAAAAGCAGGTTCAGTGATTCAGCAAGACCAGATTTCATTAAAGTTACAACAATCCATTAGGAACACATCTGGTGACAAGTTAACGCAGCAATGCAACAGCTTAACTATATGGACAATAACAGCAACAGGAAAAATGAAGTTAGTGAAAAATCACCTAAAGTGATTATTATAATTTTCTAAATGATGCATCCATCCTAGTTCTATCTGAAATAATCTTAACATACCAGGCCATTTCTCTCACAAACAACATGACTAATTAACATGCTTAATCATAAAAAGTAAAAAAAAAAAAAAAAAAAAAAAAGCTGCACTCTGGTGGCTTACACCTGCAATCCTATCTACTGAGGAGACTGAGATCTGAGGATCACAGTTCAAAGCCAGCCCAGGCAGGGAAGTCCATGTGATTCTTGTCTCTAATAAATTACTCAGAAAAAGGCAGAAGTGACACAAAACTATGGCTCAAGTGGTAGAGAGGAAGGAAGGAAGGAAGGAAGGAAGGAAGGAAGGAAGGAAGGAAGGAAGGAAGGAAGGAAGGAAGGAAGGAAGGAAGGTAGGTTGGAAGGAAGGAAGGAAGGAAGGAAGGAAGGAAGGAAGAAAGGAAGGAAGGAAGGAAGGAAGGGGGAAGGAGGAAGAGAGGGAGGGATAGAAAGAAGAGAGGAAGGGAAGGAAGGAAAGGGGGAGGGAGGGAGGGAGGGAGGGAGGGAGGGAGAGAGGGAGGGAGGGAGGGAGGGAGGAAAATAAGTTCAGGGACAGTGCCCAGGATCTGATTACAAGCAAAAAGACAAAAGACATTTTGAAAATTGAAAATTGCCCTTATTATTACTTGAGGGTATGTTGTGCTGGAGATTTTATTTTTATAAATACATTGTAGGCGAGGTACAGTAGTTCATTCTTGTACTTGGGAGGCAAAAACTGGAAAGATTGTAGTTTCAGGCCAGCCTATGAAAAAAAAATTAAGACCTTCATCTCAACAAACAAGCTAGGTAGTTCCTATTTGAAATCGTACCTATGTGGGAGATGTTAACTAGAGAACTATGGTCTAGGCCAGCTCTGGGGGAGGGGGGAAGTTCAACCTTGTTGAAAATAGCTAAGAGGTTGTTGGTGTAGCACAGCTGAAAGAGTGACAGCTTTCTAGTGAAAGCATCAGATAGCAGTTTGAGCCCTGGTAGGACAGAAAGAACAAAAGGAAGAGAGAAAAAGGAAGGAAGGAAGGAAGGTAGGAAGGGAGGGAAGGAGGGAGGGAGGGAAGGAGGGAGGGAAGAAGGGAGGGAAGAAAGGAGGGAAGAAGGGAGGAAGGAAAAGAAAAAAAACTAAAGCAAAACTAAAGCAAAAGGGGTGGTGGTGGTAATGCAAGAGCAATGCTCTGAGTTCAATTTCTAATACACTAATACCACCAAAGCAAAATGGCGGTGGCAGAAAAGAGTTTTATGTGCATTGTCTCATTTAATTCTAAGAATTACCCTATGAGGTTAGTATCACAAATATACTTATTTAGTACATGTCAAAAGAGCAAAGAGATGCTAAAGCAAATGTATCTAAAATCATACAGATAAAGCAGCAAATCCATAAACATTCAAACCCAGGCAGTCTGATATTCCTATCTATGCTCTTTCTCTCTGTGTAGTTCACAGGACTTTAAGGCTTCTGAACCTAAGTGTGGGTTCCTAAAGAAACAAAGCCAGGATCTTTAAATTTCATCAAACACTTTGAAAAGAACAAATAAGCATGACTAAAGGAAAGGTAAGAACATAAAGAAAAAGATAATGTTTAAAAAAAGAATGATGTTATAGTAGGTGTGTGAAGAGGAGACAAGAAATGTCTTTCCTGGGAAGAGAGTTACCATATGACTAATGTTCTACCAGCTTTTCAACTAGAATATACTCAGTGAGCAGCATTTTAATCATTGACAGTTTTGCAATCATTTTAGTTGCTGCACATAAGTCTAGTACAGTCCCTCAGGCTGATGGGTATTCAATAAATATCTGTTCTTTATTATTTAGACAAATAACTACCCAGGCCATTCCATATAATGTGAATTAATCCATACCCCAAGGGGAATTACAGGATAGATTCAATTTTTCCAGTAATTTCTAATCTGTGGCTTTCCCAAATATTTTCTGCACATAGCAGTCTTTGAGGTTTCTCTAGACTTAATGACTTACTCTTTTCCTATACCTAAGGGAAGCCAGAAGATGAGAAACCTTATGACTGTTAATCCCACCTTTTGATTCCACAAACGTTCATTATGGGTAATGTACAGAACACAGAGTTGTACAAAATTAGTAAGACATAATTCCCTTGTCAGTAAGGATCTCACAGTGTAGGCTGGAAGATAAATGTATAAATAAAAGATAACAATACAGTGTGATGATTGCTAATTTATCAGGAGCTCCTGGAATAGGAAAGCAAAGACATGAAATTGTCTGAGATCCCTCGAGACGTGGAGTGACGCGGGGACGCTGCAGCAGGCCTGTGGCAGCAGGCCCAGGCAGCGTAGGTTTACGGATAGCAGTGAGGAGGAGATGACAATGGCCACAAAACCTAAAACCTCAAGTTAGCCCAGAGATTGGCAAGAATACAATACAATAAGGCAATTTAACTGTAGACCAGGAAGGCAGCTCTTAGCCACACCTTCGATGAAAGTAGGAAAGTATAAGCAAGAAACTTTACCACCAGAGATCAATGTATTTGAAAACTGAGAAAAAAAATTAGCAATTCTGTTCTAAGTGTAGAGAGCTTAGCAATATAGAATGTAAACATAAAAAGCCTTTCTGTTGACACTGACAAGATTCTTACTACTTCATATTACAAGCACTCTTGTAATTCAAATCATACACATAAGAAAATATTGGGAACAGAAGAGGATGAGGTCGATCAGGATACATTGTTTTGTTTTTGTGTATGGCAACGTCATAATGAAGCCTTAACTTACAACGAAGGTGCATTAATTAAAAAAATTTGAACTCTTTTTAGAGAACAGTATCAAATTAGTAAACAAATGAGAGAGAAAACTGGAAATTTCGTCCATCTGGGAAGAAAAGGACAAGAAGATTTTCTGCTTTCAGGAATAGACCTCAGCTGTAATATTTCCACTTCCCTATTGCTGTTATCACATAATATGGGGTAAAGTATGGCTTAAGATAAGAAAAGCTGAGATACAGAAGGCTAAATTTACATAACGGATAGTGTGAAGTCTTCAATATAAAAACTGAGTTCTTCAATTTAAGATAGCATACCTCTCCATTCCTCAAAACAGCATATGTCCTAAGAAATTTATACAAGATTTATTTAAAATTTTTATTATCTATATTCTACAAAATAAGGATGTTTCTAGATCCATATAAAGTTAACTTGCTAGGTAAACTACAAATTCCACCACCCCAGAATAAACAGGATTGGAGGTACTGGTCACACACTGTAAGTCAGATAAAAAAAAAAATCTCACCACAATGTTCATTTCTCCAATACAAAATGAAGCCTAGGATCATCTGACAATGGGGTGGGAATAATAGAAAATCAAATTGGACAATATTATCTCTCCCCCTGGCCACCATCTCCTATTCCTAGCTTCCATTATCTAGTCCACTTCTCTAAGAGAAAAATCGGGTCTAGCAAAGAAGGGAAAAGTAAGGGACAAAGTCATCTTTAATACTGGCAGTGAAAGACGTACCAGGTTTTGTAGAGCAGATACATAGAGACACAATTCAATTAGCAAGGTCAGTGTCCTCTCGGCATGCACAAAGGTACCAACAAAAAGATGTAGAAAGAGCAAGGTGTCCTCATAATGAAATGGGAGGAGGCAGCTAAAGAGAAAAGAGGCTGGGAAGAGGAGAGAGGTGGCACAGTAAAAGTGTCTAGGAATGAAAAGTCTCCTATCTAGAACCTCATTCTAGGACTACTCAACACACCCTATAAAAGAAAACTTTTGTTGAAAAATGCACAATCCAACTGGAGTCTCAATTAGGGAGAAGAGGAACATTGTTTTAAAGTAGTCTTTCACATACCTATCACATGTGATAAACACTTTATCTCCATTGTCTTATTGGAGTGTCAGAGCCATCTTAAAATGTAAACAGGACCTATAACGCTGTCCCTACTTCATAAATAACCAGTGTGTGAGATTCTGTAAAGTACCCAGCAGCACATAGCACATAGCACATAGCAAGGGCCATCCCAGAGTTCAGAATATAATAATCCAATGATCATTCCACAAGAGAGAGAGCAGACAAAGCAGGTATAAAGGATCATTTTTCTTCCTCTGTTTATAAATTTCTCAAAAATGTTTATATCAAAGACTTAATAGGAATTTTTGAAGAGTGAACCTAATAATACATATGTAATCATGATAGGATGCACCTTGGTTGCCAATAACTTCCACTGTGGGAAATAAGGTTTCTTCTATGGAGGGAAAAGGTGGTGAGTGCTTTGGGTGAGAGGCTGTGCCAAGTGCTGTGAACACAGTGGCGGAAATGGTGCATCAGCCCACGTGTTGACTACACAAGATCACTTCTGTACCACAGGGAACCATCACCCCCTACTATATTTATTCTTTTTTAACTCATATTAATAAACATTGTCCCTGTTTATGGGATGAGTACAAAGTAACATCCCCAAATATGTGCACATGTATAATATTCAAATCAGGGAAAGCATCTCCCTCCTCAAATATTTATCATTGATGATAAAATGTTCAAAATCTAATCATTCAACTTTTAATACATATGTGTATTAATACACATACATACCATGTATTATCACTATCTGTAATGATTATCCAGCACTTCCTCATACTAACTAGAACTTAGTAGCTGCCAATGAACCTGAAGGGAAAAAAGCCCCAAGTAGCCAGGCAGGCCCATCATCTAGTGGCTATGACCAAGGAGAGGGTCTGGCCGATTTTAGATAAGCCAACCACAATCTGACAAACTGCCTAAGGAGAGGGGAAAAGTGGGGAGGTCAGTGACTCAGGTCAAACACTCCATTCTCCAGCCACTTCCAGGAGAGGGTCTTTCCTGTTTCAAACAAACCAAGCTAGCCCTACATCCTGTGATTACTGACCAGTATCGAGTCTGGTCTGCTTCAAATACACCAATCATGGTCTGACAAAGGAGACAAAGGTCTGAGGAGGGAGAAAAAGGTCAGAGGGTGTGGGAAACACAAAGCAACAACCCAGGCCATGAGGCAGGCAACCAGTTTCCCATGGCACTGCTCATTCTTCTGAGTAGCCTTTATGTCCTCTTCCTTCAAAAAACTACTTATTACCTTACTATAACTGTGATGGCTGTCCCTGGCCTTTATTTCTATAGTGTCAGAAAACAAGAACCCACCACACCTCCTGCATCAAAACCTCTCCCCACACCCTCTTGCTCTCCAAGCTAAGTCACATTGAGTCTCACTCAACCAGAAAGACTAGTACTTGCTGGTCATTCCTTATGGTGCCCTCTGTCAAAGAAGGAAATGCCTAATCTAGCTACCAAAGTAATTTCTTTTTTTTGGGGGGGGGTTCTGGTCGTGGGGCCTGAACTCTGGGCCTGGGCGCTGTCCCTCAGCTCTTCAGCCCAAGGCTAGCGCTCTACCACTTGAGCCACAGCACCACTTCCAGATTTTTGCTTATGTGATGCTAAGGAATCAAACCCAGGGCCTCAGGCATGCAAGGCAAGCGCTCTACCACTGAGCCACCTTCCCAGCCCCTACCAAAGTAATTTCAAGCACAATAATTATGCCTTAATTTCCCAAACACACAGGGGATTCATAAATTACTTTCAGTTAAAAGTCTTAAACATATGTTAAGACTATAAGTAAGAAGCACCTCTTTGTTTTTACATGACAGCAGTAACACAAAGATATCTTCAATAATTTCTGCCCTGTCTACTAAAAAGAGCTGCTTTTAGAAGAGGCTAAAACATTTAAGGTGTAATGTAAAACAATGCTAGCTCACATATAAACCAATAACTGCCTGAAGCTTAGAGAAGCATTTTTATGAGGTCTGGAAACCATGGTTCAGTAAAGCCATTTTTTTTCTTCCTTGTTTTGAAATCAAAGCTTCTTAATGATATAAAACAACTTCAATATCAGCCAGTCAGAATAGAATCAGTTTTATTACTTTTTATATTCAATCAAAATGCCAAATGCCATTTACAATACCATTACTCCTGAACCATGAAAACATATTTAAATTCATTACTATTATTGCTTTTTAAATTGTCCAAAATGATCTAACTCCATCTTCTCATGAAGACTCAATAAAAAATAAAAATAAAAAATCATTCCTCTCTACTCCCAAAGTCAGAAACGGATATGCAGCTTCCCAATGATAATGAGGTGATAGAAACACTACTGCTACACAAGCAATGCACTTATTTAATGAATTACTTTTCTCTTAGTAATTACTATAGTAACAGTAGCTCATCCTAAACTCCAGCATTTAAACAATGGCATTTTATTTTCATATCCAGGTTTGGTTTGCTTACCTCTTGGATACATCTAAGTGAACGAAAATCAGCTAGATTACAGGTGGCATAAACCCCAAAAGAAACACCATCTGGAAATCCATATGCTTTGGCACTATGACAGCATGTGACAGAATCCTGGAACACAACTTTGGAGCAACTGGCAGCCCCTTTGTATCATCGCTGTGCTCTAGAACACATTTCAAACCGTGCGCTAACATAGCTATCATACACCAAACTAACAGAGACAGTAAATCAAAACGCATCATAACTCCCTTTTTCCTTCTAAAGAAGAAATATGCAAACAGAGCAATTTTGAACCAACTATCAGATTATTAATTCCATTCCCCTGCACTATAGCCCCTTAAAATAACATGAAAGAAACTTTCCTTAAAAAAGGAAAACCTGGAAATTACAACAAAATCAAATGATAAGGGAGTATACAACAGTTCGTGTATGTGTATGTGTGTGTGTGTGAGAGAGAGAGAGAGACAGAGAGAGACAGAGACAGAGAAAGTGGGGAAGAGAGAGAGAGAGAGAGAGAGAGAGAGAGAGAGAGAGAGAGAGAGAGAGAGAGAGAGAACTTAACTGCAAGCATCAAGCTTACTAGACAAGTATTCTAGAACTTGAGTCACATTCCCAGCCCAAATAGCATCATTTATAACGGCTGTGCAACTGCAAGGTAGGTATGACACAGACATTTATCATAGAGCCAGGGTCTTATACAACATGTAACATAGAAATACACTAATAAATTAGGAAGTATGATTTACATTATTCTCTTCCTGTAAAATTATCATGAAGCACCACTCTGTTAGGGTTATGGATCAGTCAGAGTTTAACCAGAGAAGCAGGACCAATGGGAGAGTGCTTACATTGTCCAAGCAAGGCAACAGGTAGGCAGGTGGGAGGAAAGCGCTGACCCGGTAAGGAGTAGAGATGGCTGTCCACAACTGTGGCTCATGCTGAAGGCCTTTTACTGACTGCATAGGACACTCTCAGCTTATCTAGGATCATCTTGATACTTCTATCAGTTGATGATAGATTTTAATCACATATGAAAAACACCTGCAGAGCAACATCCTGTGTTTTCTTGAATAATGGTGTGTCTAATCTAACAAAGGTGCTACCTCAAGAGGCCATCACAAGTGAGGGAGCTGGCACCATGCCTCACACAGAGAAGTAGAGAGGTACACAAGACACATGTGAAGGTCTCTTGGGGTGCATATGATTGCTCTTTTAAAACTCACGAAAGTGGGTGCTAAAATGTTAGAAAAGGTCCTCTACTAATAATACTATTGGTGGTAATAAAACACAGGAAGGTTATTACTCTTGGGCAAAGCTAGATGTTATTAAGTGTTCTCTTTGTTCAAAGATTTTTATAGTCTCAAACTTACAACTATATTTTTTTAAGAAGTGTTGATTATTTAAATTCGTGCAGGAAAAAATAACTTTGTGGGAGAAAAATGAGGGATGGGGTAACAAGTTCGACAGGAAATGTATTCACTACCTTACTTATATAACAGTAACCCCTCTGTACATCACCTTGACAATAAAATTTTAAAAGAAAATAAGAAAGAAAAATATTAAAAAAAGAAAATTAACTGTGTTATTTTGAGTAATGGCTATAAATATATAATAAAACAAAGCTAAACAGGGTCTGATTTTTGACATAGCTAAATGCACAACATCGTGCTCTAAAAGATTTAGAGATCCTTATTCAGAAACATCTATTATGTGCCTGGTATTCACTTTTTTTTCTTGCTTTTTTTTTCAAATTTTTTATTGTGATTAAGTGGTTACATAATTTCCCAAATTTCACAGTATTGTGGATAGTGAAGCTTAGTTAAAGTCACAAACACATTCTAACTTTCCTGGAGCAAATTGTCTATCACGGTCTATAACATTTATGAGTTCTATGAGCTTTGTGATTCAGTTATTTCTTCCACATTAAGTGGTATGTACATTTCCTTTCTTTTGCATAGCATCAGCTGTTCCCTCTTTGCCACTCATTCCCTCCCTCCCATCACTGCCATTAAGTTGCTTAGTTCATTTTGGTCAATGTCAAGTGCAGCTGATGGGTCCTGCTGTTGTATGTTTTTCCCTGATTCCCTCTAGTTCTGTGTCATCTTCCTGGTTCCCCTCCGGTGTACACATATACAGCAGCATGGGGTTATTTAGTAGTGATTCGACCAGTGATTCGACCTTTGTTTCTTAAGTCCTGTTAATTTTGTCGTATCACCTAACATTTTGGATTTAACATCCACTTATCAGTGAGACCATGTGCCATTTGTCTCTTTGGTTTTGGCTTACCTTGCTCAACATGATTTCTTCTAGTGCCATCCATTGCCCTGTCATTTCTAATGGCTGCATAATATTCCATTGTGTATAAATACCACAATTTTTTGATCCATTCATCTGTGGTGGAACATCTGGGTTGTTTCCATAACCTGGCGATTGTGAACAGTGTTGCAATAAACATGGAGGTGCATGTGTCCTTGTGTACTGGTTCCTGTTGTTCAGGATAGATGACTAGAAGTGGTAGGACTGGGTCATAAGGGAGGTCAATATTTAGCTTTCTGAGGACCCTCCAGACTGCTTTCCAAAGTAGTTGTATAAGTGTACATTCCCACCTGGTATTCTTCTTAATCCTGAAGGAATCATAGTAGCCAGGGGAGACAAGAAGCCAGCATTGAGAATATTTACTTATAAAATGTAAATTAACTAAGCCGGGCGCTGGTGGCTCACGCCTGTAATCCTAGCTACTCAGGAGGCTGAGATCTGAGGATCGGCCCGGGCAGGAGAGACCGTGAGACTCCTATCTCCAATAAACCACTAGAAAACCGGAAGTGGCGCTGTAGCTCAAGTGGTAGAGCGCTCGCCTTGAGCTGAAGAGCTGAGGGACAGCGACCAGGCCCAGAGTTCAAGCCCCACTACCGACAAAAAAGAAAAAAAAAAAGTAAATTAACTACTACTTGATTTTTACCTGACAGTAAAGAGTTGTTTGATACATAACAGAAGTGTTCTATAATAAAAAGCATGGTTTCAGTTCAAATACAAAGATGTCTTAAATATAATATATAGAAGACTTGATTCATGGGAAATAGTTACCACTCATATAAATTTCAAACTTTTAAGTGTCATTACCAAAAAAATATTTACAAGGACAGAAATCAGGTTTCCCAAGGTTGATGGGAAGGGACTAATGGTAAGAGAACAGGCTGGAAGGAAGTGAAGGGAACACTCTATCTCAATTGTGGCAAGACTTACATGACAGTGCCAACTCATCATACTGTCCATCTAATAGAGGTAACTTTCACTGCGTGTAAATAATTCTCCCAAGAAATTCCATCATAACAAAAAAATAGAAATAGACAGATGTAGTTTAGAAACAGAGCCAATAAAGAAATCTTTGAAGTTATCATGAATCATAGTCACTGGTTATAAAACACAGAGCAAAATGAGTCTATATTAATAGAAGTATCAGAACAAAAGAAGTAATGATCTTACTCTCCTCTGGAGAATAGAGAATACATTTTCACGAGCAATTTAGACCAACTGAAACATCAACCAGAATGTCAAGGATGCTGGAAATCCAGAAACAGAAATGAGAACTAGGGTATTCACTTGGCAAAACTGAGGTTCAATGAAAAAGTATCGGCCAATCTCATATATTAGCCACTCTCTGTGGGTCTCATACAGGGTCCAAGTGTGACCATTAGATTTAACTGACAGGTACAGAGTAGAAAGCAACTTGAAGAAATGGTGAAGATAAGAGTTTGTGTCCTGAGGAAGTCAAATTAGATCATTTGTAAAAAAAATCTCTCATACTAAATGAACTCCTAGATATGGAAACGAGCTTTTTCTTTGTTGTTGTTTTTAATGTATTATGTGATTTTCCTATTTTTTTTTTCCTGTGGTTTATCCCCTGTTGTCGCTGTATTTGGTTTTGGTACTCTGGGTATTATATATGTTTATCTGAATTAGGGAAGGAAAAGGGAACAACAAAATAGTGAGACAAAGGACAAAGGGTGAGCCAATGCAACAGTGATTCTCACAAGACAATATAGTGGAAATGAACTGTACAATTTGGGGAGGTTGGGGGAGGGTAAGTGGGAGAAAAATTAGGTAGGGGGTGACAAGTTTGACAAACAAGACCATACTAAAGCTACCACACAACTATGTTTATTGCAGCATTATTTACCATAGCTAAAATATGGAAACAACCCAGATGCCCCTCAGTAGATGAATGGATCAAGAAAGTGTGGTATATATACACATGGAATTCTATGCCTCCATCAGAAAGGATGACATTGCCCTATTTGTTAGGAAATGGAAAGACTTGGAAAATTTTATATTAAGTGAAGTAAGCCAGGCCCAAAGAAACATAGGCCCCATGGTTTCCCTTATTTGCAATAACTAGTATATGTCTGAGTCAAGCAGAAAAGGTGAGTTAAGTTGATGTTAGGGAAATGAACCCCAAGATAAGTATTCAAATGTTTTTTCTTTCATGCAATTGTTTCTAACATATTCATAAGATGATTTCTTTGTTGCTTTGTATGTCCCTCCCCCACGGTATAACCTCTGCTTTCATAGTATTTGATGTTGGTGTAATTTGTGGAGGGGAAGGGAAAAAAACAAATCATTTAAATAGGGATTCAGGTGGACCCATTGCAACAATGAGATGTACAAGTCGTTATGTTGAAAAACGAACTTTACAACTTTGGCTGGGGGGGGGGGAAGGGATGGTAAGGAGAAACAAAGGAGGAGGCAACAATGCTTGATAAGAAATGTACTTATTATCTTGCCCATGTAATTGTAACTCCTCTGTACGGTATTTTCACAATAAAAAAAAAAAGAAAAGAAATGTACTTACTACCTTACGTATGCAACTGTTACCCCTCTGTACATCACGATGACAATAAAATTAAATTAAAAAAAATAAAATGTCTGTAATCTCATTTACTCAAAGTCAGAGAGGATGGTGATTTGAGGCCAGCCTAGGAGAAAAAAAGTCAGTGATATACTCAGCAAACCAAGCCAGCGAAAGAGCTTGGGTATGCCTCAGTAGGAATATCCCCTAACTAGCAACTATATCAAAGCATTAAAAAAAAGGAGAGTGGGAGGCTGGGAAGGTGGCTCAGTGGTAGAATGTTTGCATTGCATGCATGAGGCTCTAGGTTTGATTCCTCAGCACCACATAGGCAGAAAAAGCTGGAAGTGGCGCTGTGGCTCAAGTGGTAGAGCGCTAGACTTAAGCTAAAGAGCTGAGGGACAGCATCCAGGCCATAGTTCTGGCCCCACAATGGACCAAAAAGAAAAAGAAAAAGAAAAAGAATGTTTACCTCTGAAAATGATGTTTAAGTAATGAAAATCCTAAAGTAGGGAACCTGTGGTGACCAGAGACAGGAATTAAGTATTTTATTTCAATGTAAAAATCTTAACGATTTTCTGCTGCAAGAAGAGAAACAAGAAAAAAGAAAAAGAAGAAACAGAGAAGTTACAGTATTTAATTGAAAAAGAGAATGCAATACTTGTAAACTGACTATGCAGAAATACCAAGTGCTGCAATAAGTAGTGGTTTGTATACTTTTAATCCTCAGAACAAAACAATAAAGCATTATGAAACCACCTCTAGAAAAGAGGCAACTGAGACCCACTGGCATTCAACACCTCATCCAACATCTAAATTTGAAGGAGTTTGTGGGATTTTTAGAGGCAGGATCAATTATCTGGAAAGCAGCATGCATGCAGAGTACATGCACATCAGTCTTGGGCCTGGAACTCAGGGCTGAGGTGCTGTCTTAAGCTTTTTCATTCAACAATGGTGCTTTACTACTTGAGCCACAGCTCTACTTCTGGAGTTTTTGGTAACTGGAGATAAAGAGTCTCACAGACTTTCCTGTTTGATCCTCAGATCTCAGCCTCCTGAGTAGCTAGGATTATGGGTATGAGCCACTGGTGCCTGGCTGTGAAACTTCACTGTTGAGAGACACATCATGTCTCACTGACATTTTTTTAAAAAAGCATTATTCTACATTTGAATCTAGAGCCTAAAATGAATATTTGGCAGAGAAATAACCTTTCCACGTCTAATAAATTTTCAAATGACAAACATGCACAAATATATATATGCATATATATAGATAGATATAGCTACATAGACACACACACACACACACACACACACACACACACACACACACACACACACACACACACACACACACACACACACACACACACACACACACACAGAGCCCTTTGACATTTATAGGCCTAAAGTGAAAACCAAAAAAATCAGCAAATAAAAATTGAAGAGTTTGGCGGGGGGGGGGGGGGGGGGGAGGGGAGGGGGTAAAAGGGGTGGGTGGAGGGAGATGAGAAGGGATGGAAAGGGGAAACAAAGGAGGAGGCTACAATGCTGGATAAGAAATGTACTCATTACCTTGTCCATGTAATTGTAACCCCTCTGTACAGTATTTTCACAATTAAAAAAAAAAAAAGGGAAGAGTCATTCTCATAGTCCTTCAGACTTTCTCCCCATATTATTTCAGACATAAGATACAAAGAGGCCAAAGTCACACTGACTAAGGAAAAGGAAGGAGATGCCCCACAATCAGTCAGCCCTACACATCAATATCCTGTTGTTTTAGAAAGAATTGAAAAAGTTGCTGGTTTAATGCCTTTGATTTAGCGAAATGTCAAATTTGACAAAATGGCATCTAACAAACTTATTATCCTGATCCTGAATATCAAGAGCAATAGACAGGGGGAAAAAAATGGAAGTGTTGAGGTTTTAAAACCTCAGCTAATACATAGAGGAAAAAAGGAGGGGGGAAGCTTTAGATACCGTGAAATGACCTAATTTAATTTGCTATAAGAATTGTTAAAAATGGCTCTCATGTCCTTTATCTTAACTGACAAAGAAAAGACAATTTCAAAACAAAGATGACACATGGAGAAGTAAGGTAAATCAATGTCCTACTGGGAAAATAAAATGAATGGCAGAATGTACTATAAAAGTCACTGCAGCAGCAGGAACTGTACTAGATTTTTAACTTGATCTTCAAATGATTAGACAATGAGGAGAAAGATAAAACAATGAAGGCTTTGAGGGTTTCAAAATTTACTTTAGATCTAAAAAAGAAAATCAAAGCAGAACATGTAGTAATATTTGCTTTGAACATGAATTATTCAGTCCACCCGGATAAAAATTTTAAGTTTAAAGCCCAGATGATAAGCAATCTTTTATTCTGTTCAGGAAATATATGCTGAGTTCTTAACACTTCGATTTTCTCAAAGTACCATTATTTAGTTCGATAAAAGCCAAGAATATATATATATATATATATGTACATATACAATAATAATCAAATTCTAGCCCCTAGCTTTTGCTATTTAATTTCATTCAGAAAGAGATAACTCAACATTTTCTAAGTAATACTATTTCTTGGAGAAATAATAAGAATCTAATTTCATTTATAGGCTAACTAAAGACTTGGGGTCCATTTATCATTTTTAAAATGCTAGCCAGCAGATAAGATTAGTGTCTGTCACTCACAGCATCAGGATGACTCAATATAATGGCAAAGCCAATTCTTATAACCGTATTTGAACAAGTAATAACTGTTCCCATGAAAGATTCAGTTTGAGGATCTCAAAGAATCTAACTGAGAGAATAAATGATAAGCATATTGCTAGTAGAAAGTTCATTTCATAATCTCACATGACTGTTCTCTAAAAATCTAAAAGAAGCACTAAAATCATGAAGGTTTATATAATGGAGGATAAAAATAAATAAAGCCTAAAGGAACTGAGATTATTATGGCTGAGAAAAAAAAGAAAGTACAAAGATAACCAAATTATGCTTATTACATACACATGATTGTTTATTGTATGAAGAGAGGGAGAAGCTGTTCAAGAAAGGAACTCAGTAACGGAACTAAAGAACTGGGTAAAATGTGTTAAGAGTTTTGATCACTTTTATCATTTTGATTATTGATTATTGCCAGATTTTGAATATATGAAAGTACTCATCTGAAACTTAACACTAAATATATTGAATGATAAAAGCCTGGGTACAATCAACAAAGTTAATTAATTTTATGTGGATACTAAAGTAATCTAAGATCTAAAAGGAAGGTAAATTAAATAAAAACTGCCTTAGGGTAAAATCTTATGCTGTAGAGCTTATTTTAGGATGCTCAAATTGCCAAGTGAATAATGGAGGAAATTTTTTTTAATCTTCTGATAACTTTTAAAATCAATCCCAGGAATATAAACTCCTTTATCATATCACTGAGAAAGCCAACTGCAAAGGCAACTAAAAGTTCAGGGACAAATCTAAAGAGCTCCCACTACCAATGTAATCAAGCTGTTATGTTTGTGGTCTAAGTGAAAAGAAGTAAAACATTCTGAGAATTGTGGTCATTTTATTATTATAATTACCATATTTCCAGACTAAGCATATTTAAGATCATTAATATTTACAGCATCTAATTTTTAATTCTGAATCCATCAAGGTTTTTTTTAATCTTTTATTTCCCAAATACACAATATAAAATTTAGTCACCCTTTAAATCCATTTTAAACCATTTCAAAAATCATCTGTGAACACATTTAAATTAGCATTCTCAAGCTAAGCACCAATGGTTTAATTCTTGAAATCCTAGCTGTTTTGGAAGGATTGTGACAGAAAAGTTTGCAAGACCCCTTCAATCCATAGAATGTCAGAATGTGCCTATCATTTCACATATGTGGAAGACTGAGACTAGAACTATCAAAGTTCTAGGGAAGTCCAGGGAGAGAATTCCATGAAACCACAACAACAGAAAGAAACTGGGAGTGGTGACATGTACATGCTACACCAAATAAAACAGAAAGGAAAAACAAAACAAAACAAACAAACAAAAAACAAACTCAAGACCACAAGTAGGAAGATAGAATCTATCTCCAAAATAAACAGTGTGGGCAAGCACCAGTGTCTCACTCCTATAGTTCAAGCTGCTCATGAGGCTGAGATCCAGAGGATTGAAGTAAAAAGCCACCTTGTGAAGGAAATTCTAAGAAACTCTGCAGCCAAAATGAGCAGCAAGACACAAGGTTGGAGGCACAAACAGCTCTTATTGTAGAATGTTAGCTGACCAGGCAAGTTACGCAAGCTTGAGTTTGTAGTTCAAGTGACCTAGTACTACCATAATAATAATTTAAAAAACAAACAGGGCTGGCAAGGTGGCTCAATGGTAGAGTGCTTGCCTCTCATGCAAGAGGCATTAGGTTCGATTCCTCAGTACCCCATAAACAGAAAAGGCTGGAAGTGGCACTGTGGGTCAAGTGGCAGAGTGCTAGCCTTGAGCTGAAGAGCTCAGGAACAGCACCCAGGACCTCAGTTCAAGCCCCATGACTGACCAAAAAAAAAAAAAAGGGCAAAAAAGACATGGATATGAGGCTTAGCAATACAATACCTGAGTAGCAAATACAAAGCCCTGAATTCAAACTCCAATACCAAAAAGAAAAATACAAATGACATATCGATACATAATTAATATGTATGACATATTACTTTTACTTATGTAAATGTGCATTGTGTGTGTAGACATTTGCTTTTCAAAGGCAGGGACTCACTGTGTATCCAAATCTGTACTCAAACTTACTCTCTTCCTGCCTTACCATTCCCCAGTGCAGCTGAGTTTTATGTATTTATTCTGAATATTTTAAAGAAAAATCATTCTGAGCTCAAGAACTTCCAAGTCAATCAGAGAGCAAAGGTATAACCACCCCAAAAGGGATTTGTGCCCCTGTTTTAGTAATGACTTCTTCATACACGATACAATGAGCCAGCACCTGGAGAAATGTCTTGCTCCAAAATAAATAGAGAGCCTGCATATACTGGCAAGATTTATTCTTTAAAACACAAATCTATCTTGGAGATGAGTCATGCCTACGAGGGTGATGAATTTATGGGGAAAGTGTTTAATGGAGCATCTTATATCATTATTCCCATGTGTTTATGACCTGGGAAAAGGTATGAGAGTTTTACTGAGTTCTACTGCTCAGTTCTATGGAGCACTGCTACAGAATGGTCAGGTGGAGGTAAGGGACAAGAAGTGTGAAAAGTGAATGAAGGGCCATGTCAGTACAGATTTCAAATAGCTACAAAAATTGGGGAGAAATGTTCCCAAAAAGAAAAAAGTAAATAATTATTGTAATTAACTTCATTAAACCTAAGTATATTTCAATACGCATGTCAACAATGCAAAGGTATCTGCTGCCTCATGAAGTCTGTTTATGTACATATAAATAAGCAGAAGCCGGGAGCTGGTGGCTTACACTAAACCTAGCTACTGAAGAAGCTGAGATCTGAGGATCACGGTTCAAAACCAGCCCAGGCAGGAAAATCCGTGAGACTTTTGTCTCCAATAAGCCACTAGAAAACCGTAAGTGGCGCTGTGGCTCAAGCGGTAGAGCGCTCACTTTGAGCTGAAGAACACAGCAACAGCGTTCAGGCCCAGAGTTCAAGCCCCACGACTGACCAAAAAAATGAAATAAAATAAAATAAGCAGAGGATTAGTCATTCCCTGACTGTTGCCTATTTTAATATGAAGACTTCCATGCTTTTAGAATTTTCAAAACATCGACGAGAATGTCAAAGAAAGGGAATCTTTGTGAGAATTGCTTTAATTCATTGTGTATTTCTTTTAAACCACACATAAAAGATTCCAAGTTGAAAGACAAAATATTTTTAATTTTTTTACAAGAAGGAAATAGTGAGTTAATAAACATGTCTGCGTAACTCAATCTTTATTCTATTTTGGGAAGCTATATTGGCAAATTCTATCAGGTCAATGTATGGTTTCATAACCTGCAACCTGATTACTGCCTGCAGGAATCTTTCAGAGTAAGAGACCCAAAGCTCCTAAATAAGGAAAGAATGAAAATTTACCCAAAAAACACACACATTCATATACTCAAAGACCTATGCATTAGTAAATAAAAGCACAAATTTTATATTGAAAAAAGCAATGTTGTAATTCAGCAGTTGGTAATAAAAGAAAAAAAGGGATTACATGGAAAAGTTACTAATGTTATTTTAATAGCCATCTGAAGTAGTAAGAACTATGAGGAGTGATCAGTGGGAATTACCCTGGTTTCCTTTTCCTGGACACCTTGTACCATATGTTCCTAAAATTTTCCATTAAGGGTTCACTGACAAATGGGACAGAAACAGTCTCTAAGGCTGGAGTTTCAAGAAAAATAAATAAAATGACAACATTTTGTGGCATGTGGTTTGTCACAGATTATATAATGACAAAAAGTACCCATCAGAAGTAAAATTGCAGTACCTATGAGCAATTGGATTAGTGAAGCAGGTGCTACATAAATGATAACAAGTAATGGCAAGAGTAATAACAAAAAATGCCTTATTTATCTATGCCTTCCTTCCAACGTACTCAAAAGTACAAACGGGAAAGGAAAAAGCTCAAGACTCCTCACAAGTTTTAGAATTTTTGAGTATAATTTTACATATATGTACACAAACACACACACACACACTAGAATTATAGAACTGTCAAAGAACTACAAGACAATAAAGGATTGTGTGAGATTACCTAGAAAGAATTCATTATCTCTACAACAGATCTACCCTAAAGGTATGATTTCTATACAATCTTCTCGGAGAAAAAAATCTGAAAATTGTGCTAGTAAGATAATGTTTGTAGGCCGGGCGCTGGTGGCTCACGCCTGTAATCCTAGCTACTCAGGAGGCTGAGATCTGAGGATCGCGGTTGAAAGCCAGCCGGGGCAGGAGAGACCATGAGACTCCTATCTCCAATAAACCACCAGAAAACCGGAAGTGGCGCTGTAGCTCAAGTGGTAGAGCGCTCGCCTTGAGCTGAAGAGCTGAGGGACAGCGCCCAGGCCCAGAGTTCAAGCCCCACGACCGACAAAAAAAAAAAAAAAGATAATGTTTGTAATTCTTGGGTCAATAGATTCATAAATTTAAGGATCAGTGAACTTCTTCCTAAAGACCAGCTAAAGTTCCAGCTAAGTCCAGTTTTAATGCTTATGAAATGATACAATTTCCTTTCCAGTCCTTGAAAACTGCTATATCACAAAAAAAGAAAGGAAAATTTCCAAATTATTAAATCATCCATCCCATATTGAAACTGTAGTTAGCTTTGCAGGGGATATACACTTAGGAATTGCTTTTCCTGTTCTTGATTAATGAAGTACTAAGCTTGGTTTCACTTAAATCAACAAACATAGAAAAAACTTGGATCTTGAGTTCATATTTTCAGTCACCTAAAAGTTCAGATATTATTGTTATGCAAGGTGGAAAAGTAAAGCCCCAGTGGCAAGATTAAGGGGAAAGTGTGATACAAGAGCCATGGCTATTGGTGTCAAACAACTGCCCCAGACTTTTTTTTAGAATCTCTTACCTAATGAAAACATCAGAGAGCCAAAGTAGGTCAAAATGAAAAAAGATACTATCCCCATTTCCATGAAAAGCAGGACACTGAGTTTGCCTGGATGTTCAATAACAATGGAATTTCCCTGCCCATTGCCTTCTGTTTCAATCTTCATAATAGTAGAACATGGAAAGTACATGGGTAAAAGATAAGAGAGGACATGAAGCTACAGTTTAAATGCTGAAGTGTTGGAGCACCAGCCTTTAGCAAAAGCACTTAGACCCTAAGCCGAGTTCAAGAAATGAAAAAAAGAAAAAGAGAAGGAGAGAATGAAAGAGACAATGGAAGGAAGGAAGGAAGGAAGGAAAAAGGAAGGAGAGAGGACAGGAGGGAGGAAGATAGAGCAGGAGAGGGGGAAGGGAGGAGAAGAGAGGAGGGGGGAGGAGAGGAAAAAATGAAAAGAACTAAATCAATATTTCCAGAATAGAATATGAGAGATAAATATCAGTTTATATTTAACTTGTACTGAACAAAGTAGAGTAAAAGAAGCAAGCATCAACTTCAATGAGGCAAATGACTTTTTCTTCATATATAACTATATTAAAAGAAATTCAAGTTGTTTGAGGGCATTGACGCACATTTTTATTTTTATATTATAAAAAAAATCATAGAAAGAAAAACAATAAAAAATAAGGGACTGAGATAAAAGATTTTAAAAACACAGGAGATTTCCCTTAACCTATAGATGAGGGGTTGGGGGGCAGGCAATAACACCCCAGCAGAAGAATGTGCTGGAAATTGAATTCTCCCATAAAGGGTAACAGATCCATGTGAAAGGCAGCAAAAGGGAATTTGGGGAGTTAAATTATGTGGTAAATAAAAGAATGCTACTATTTCTTCATTCTTCTCCCATAGTGGAAAAAGGATTAAGTTGGAATTTTTATATTTTTGGACAAATTAGCCAAACTCTGAACCTAGTTGATTTATCTCTTAAAAAGAAAATAGGGGCTGGGAAGGTGGCTCAGTGCTTGCCTTGTATGCATGAAGCCCTGGGTTCAATTCCTCAGCTCCATTTTTAAGCAGAAAAAGCCAGAAGTGGTGCTATAGCTCAAGTGGTAGGATGCTAGCCTTGGGCTTAAGAGCTGAGGGACAGCACCCAGGCCCAGACTTCAAGCCCCACAACTGACAAACAAACAAAAAAAGAAAACGAAAAAAAGAAAATATTCTTAAGGCTGTTCATGTCAAACTATTACAATAAAGTATATGAGACAGGCAGAGGAAATTCTTACAGTTAAGAGTGAAGAAATCCAACTTTAAAAAAAAAATTGGGCTGTTTTGGTTACGTAAAACAATTTGCACTTACATCTTCAATAACTTTGGTACTCTGACAATTTCACTCAAATATGAATATGTTTGAACTATACATTCAAGAGATACATCTCTATATATGCCTATATAAAAATAAACTGAGGCATGCCATTAGTCCTCTGATTAAAAACAATATTACAGTCCACATGCTAAACTATGAGGAAAGTGAAGGAAAAAATCCCGCAAAGATGTTGAATCTCCACACTAAGACCACAGTCATTAGTCATGATGGCTGTGTTACAAAGAAGAAAGAAAGAATCTGACTAGAACAAACACATCTCTTGGCAAAAAAATGAAAGGAACAAGATCTCTCTATTACCTTAAATACTACAGTTTTAGACAAGAAGTACATAGTAGTTAAGGACAGCATGTGTCACATGACCCAACAAGATAACTATGTACTGTCTTCAAGCACTACAAGCACTAAGACTTGAATAGAAGAATAGAAGGAGAGAAAAAGAGGGAGAGGGGAAGGAGGGAAGAAAATACGAATGAAAACACATGAGAAACAGTCGGTTAATTTTTACTCTGAATGGGGGATTATGGTAGTCATTTCTTAGGATACCCTGTCTAATCCTCACAATAATGCAACTGATATTATGGCTAACATAATGTGGCTGAAAAGAGTTACAAACTTGAAAACACTCGTTAAGTGGTGGAACAAAACTCCAAATTCAGTCCTTTCTTTCAAAAGCCCACCTTTCTACTACCTCAGCCTGCTTCCTCAAAGTTGTATTACTCAGCAAAATTCATTGTATTTAGACTAGAAGCCAAGTAAAAATTAGATGGGTATAATAGGAAAAAGAGGCAAACGTTTTATCACTGTTTCAGTCTAGACTATTAAAAAATAATAAAAAGAAAGAGATGACATAACTGCATTAGAAAACTTGGAAGAAAACAAATATGTTTATTTAAGGTTTATAACAACAACAAAATTCTGGAAATATTTAAACATTTACCACTAACTTTGAAAGAAAAAAAGGACAATATATTTGGAGAAAATATAAGTATGATTCAACAGTTAGGGTCTATAAAAAGAAAATAGAAATCTGTGAGATTAAAAAAAAGGTATGAAATGAGTAATATTCAAAATGCATTCAGATACTTTCCATAAAATGGTAAGAAACCAACTTTCGATGATAGCCTTTGCATGCAAACTCTGCAAAATGCTGGTGTAAATGCTGGTGCTGTCCTTGCTTTCGACACCATTTCTAATAGTGCTAATCTTGAGCGACTTGAGGATTAATCTGACTGTGTAGGATTTTAAATATCTAAGTATAAGAAATCTTATTAAAATGCAATTCTTATCATAATTATCTCCCACAGTTAGGTACTACAAAAACAGCCTGCCAAAAGTCAAATGCCAAGATCTTAGATTGCATAGTGAACACTCAATATATAGCATTTGAACATGACACATAAAAAAGAGTCTCTTAGTAACAAAAATAGAGTTACATCAGGTACTCTAGCAGAGGTAATGTATAATGTGGGTGCTGTGTTATCTCCAAATAAGGAGTCTCTTGTCCTTCAAATGTTCTGCTTCATAAGCAAAAGAATCCAGATATATTGCTAGCTCCATGGCAGTGTCAGTGAGAAGCAACTAACCCTTGGGGAGAATGACTGCTCTCAACATAAAATCTGCCTCGTTTACCACAGATTCTTTTAGCTCATGTTTCCAAAGATATATATTATTAATCAAGTAGTTCTTCATCTACATGTGATTTAAGGAGACTGAAGGCAAATATGTTGTTTATGTTTGGTAAACAAATATAAAAAGAGAAGTCATGTTCAAAGTCTACTTATTTTCTTCCTTTGTTTGATTCAGCCTGATTGTCTTTGAATATTGACCTAAAAGACTGCTTCTCTGTGTGTGTGTGTGTGTGTGTGTGTGTGTGTATGCATGTGTGTATACATGTTAATGTAATTCAATACTACTAGGTTAAATGACAGAGAAAACATTCTTCAGTCCTTGATTAAGGCCTGCATTAAACCATCAGATCCTATCACAAGCCGTGCTGATGAGTAGCTATTTGGACACACACAGAGCTGTGATTTCCATCCACTTTACTAATCAGCAAGTTCAGATTTGCTACTAATGTGACATTGATGAACAGGAATGATGCTAATGTGACAGTGATGAACAAGAATGACAGCTCAGGGTTGATTAAAATTAGCTAAGGTTCTTCAACCTAGGACAAAATGGAGGGCCTTTGAAAATAACTGCAGCTGAACACATGTCTATGAAGAAGAAAGAAAACACTGAAAACATAAGTTTGCTGATTAGACATAAATTTGAGCAAATATACATTTCACTGTGGCTTCATGTAAAACGTATGCAGCTATTAATCATACTCTACACTAAATCAAAATGGCAATGAAAACAGGAATACAGAGAAAAAACTGCTGAGTGGAACAAAACGTCAAAGGTCTTGGGAAGCTATGGTTTGATTATAAAAATGCAAGGCAAACTAGACACAAACCAAATGCTTATCAGAGTTGAAATAACATTCTCTGATCTAAGCTGACTAAATTAAGGAAGTAATACCAAATGCTATGTGGACTTCTCCCATTATTGTTACTTGCTAAGACTTGGCATAAGAAATTTTACTCACAGCCTTATGGAGAAGGATATCATCCTCCTTGGCTTCCTTTTCTCAGTGGCTACTCCCATGCCATCATGGCCAAATTACAGACTTAACATATAAGGGGACACAGAAGAAACACTGTGTAGGACATTCAATAAGAGAATATACTCTGTGAAGCTAGTCATACATTTCTGTTTTCCAACATAATCCACATAATGTATTCACTACTGCTTGTGAAAGCATGGTAGTTTCAATAACACAACCCTTCCCCCAAAAAATAGTAAAATAAATAAACAGAAAGACTTCACAGGAATGACATATATAGTTGTGGTATTACTGTAGCACATAATACAGAAATACTATCATAAAATTAACTCCATATATGCACATATATATACATATATATATATATATATATATACATATACACACACCACACTGTACAGTCGGCTCCCAGAGCAATAACAGAGTAGAATACCACACTTGTATTCTTTAAAAAAAAAAAAAAGTCTAAGGTGCTGGTGGCTCATGCCTGTAATCCTAGCTACTCAGGAGGCTGAGATCTGAAGATCACGGTTCAAAGCCAGCCCGGGGAAGGAAAGTCCATGAGATTCTTATCTCCAATAAACAACTAGAAAACCAGAAGAGGCACTGTGGCCGAAGTGATAGAGTGCTTGCCTTGAGCTGAAGAACTGAGGGACAGCGCCCAAACCCAGAGTTCAAGCCCCACAACCGACCAAAAAAAAAAAAAAAAAGTCCAATTATATATTATTGGTCTGTTTAAGCTCTATATAAAATTACCAGACTTGTTAGGAATACTGATTTTTTAACTTTTTAAAAATAACTTTTTAATGGTTAATTATAAAGATAATGTACTGACAGGTTACAATTACATAAGTAAGGTAAAGAGTATATTTCTTTTGGAACAATGTCACATCTTCCCCACCACTGATCTTTTTTTATATTTTTAAATATATACTTTTCATTGTGAAGATACATGAATAAGGTAATGAGTACATTTCCTACCTAGATTGTTTTCCCCTCCTTTGTTTTTGCCCTACCATCCCTTCTCTCCCCACCTCCCCAACTCCTCCCTTCCCTCACCCCCAAAATTGTAAAGTTCATTTTGAACATAGTGTCTTGTACATCTCAATGGGTCAACCTGTATCTTAATTTCAGCAGTTGGTTATATTCGTTCCCCTCCCAAAATTAGAAAAATGTATATACAAGATGCAGAGCACCAGAATCAAATACAGTGAAAACAGGGGTTATACCATGGGAGAAGAACATACAAAAGAAACAAAAAAGTCACATACTACATTCTAAGTACATTAAAAAGAACAACAAGAAAGATAAAACCTCTTGTGTCCCTATTTCATTTCACTTAGCATCCTCTTATATGGTCATATGTACATAGCATTTGACCTCTTCTGCTTGTCCTAGACGTATACTAGTTATTGCAAATAAGGGAAACCATGGGACCTATGTTTCTTTGGGCCTGGCTTACTTCACTTAATATATTTTTTTCCAAGTCTTTCTATTTCCTAACAAATGGGGTAGTATCATTATTTCTAATAGAAGCGCATATAGATAGATAGATAGATAGATAGATAGATAGATAGATAGATAGATAGATAGATAGATAGATAGATAGATAGATAGATCACATTTCCTTGATCCATTCATCTACTCAAGGGCATCTGGGTTGGTTCCATATCTTAGCTATACTGAATAATGCTGTGATAAACACAGTTGTGCTAGTTTAGTATGGTCTTGTCATCGTTTGGGTAAATGCCCAAAAGTGGGATTGCTGGGTCATAGGGGAGCTCTATGTGGAGTCTTTTGAGGAACCTCCATACTGCTTTCCAAAGTGGCTGAACAAGTTTACATTCCCACCAACAATGCAGTAGGGTTCCCTTGTCCACATCCCCTCTCGCATCTGTTGTTATTAGAGTTCTTGATTATAGACATTCTAACTGGGGGGAGGTAGAATGTCAATGACGTTTTGATTTGTATTTATTTTATGGCTAGGGAAGTTGAGCATTTCTTCATGTGTCTATTGGCCATCCATGCTCTTCAGAGAAGTCTCTCTTTAAGTCATCTGCCCACTTAATATTATTTTTTGTTTTGGTCAGTCGTGGGGCTTGAACTCTGGGCCTGAACGCTGTCGCTATGTTCTTCAGCTCAAGGCAAGCGCTCTACCGCTTGAGCCACAGCACCACTTCCGGTTTTCTAGTGGTTTATTAGAGATAAGTCTCATGGACTTTCCTGCCCGGGGTTGGCTTTGAACCACGATCCTCAGATCTCAGCCTGCTGCCTACGCAGCACCGGTGTGAGCCACCGGTGCCCGGCTTTAGCCCACTTATTAATTGTTGTTGGGGGATTTAATTTTTTGAGTTCCAAGTATATTTTAGATATGAGACCCTTGTTCGTTGTATGGCTGGTGAAGATCTTCTCCCAATCTGTGGGCTTTCTATTGATCTTGCTAGCTATGTCCTTTGCCATGCAGAAGCTATGCAATTTCATGCAATCCCATTTGTCCAACCTTTCTTTGATTTGTTGTGTTTCTGGGTCCTATTAAGAAAATTATAGCCTGTGCCAAGGAGACCTAGGATTTCTCCTATTCCATCCTGTAATGTTTTCAGAGTGTCTGCTTTGACTCCGAGGTCTTTGATCCATTTGGAGTTGATTCTGGTGCAGGGTGATAGATAAGGATCTAGCTTTAGTTTTCTACAAGTGATTAACCTGTTTTGCCAGCACCATTTACTGAAGAGGCTATCTTTCTTCCATTCTATTTTTTTAGCTCCCTTATGGAAGATTAGATGGCTATAGGTCTATGGGTTCATTTCTGCGTTTTCAGTTCTATTCCACTGGTCCTGAGGTCTGTTCTTGTGCCAGTACCAAGCTCTTTTGATTACTATGGCTTTGTAGTAGAGTTTGAAATTTGGTATTAATATTCCTCCAGCACTGTTCATTCTGTTAAGGATTGTTTTTGCTATTCAGGGTCTTTTATTGTTCCATGTGAATTTTTGGGTTGCTTCTTCTATTCACTGAAGAAGGAGGTTGGAATATTTATAAGTATTGCATTGAATTTGTAGATATCCTTTGACAGTATTGCAATTTTCATGATGTTAATCCTCCCAATCCAGGAGTATGGGAGGTTTTTCCACTTCCTTAGTTCTGCTTTAATTTTCTTTTACAGGTTTTTCAAATTTTCATCATTGAGGTCTTTCACTTCTTTAGTTAACTCCTAGGTATTTTATTTTTTTTGTAGGGTTATTACAAAAGGAGTTGCTTTCCTAATTTCAGGTGTGCTCTTATCATTTTTGGCATACAGAAAACCCACTGATTTTTGAGGGTTAATTTTATACCCTGCTACTCTGCCAAAGTTTCAGATCAAGCACAAGTAACTTGGGAGTGGAGTCTAAGAGGCTCTTTAAATACAAGATCATATCACCTGCAAAGAGGGAGAGTTTTACTTCATCTTTCCCTATTTGGATCCCCTTTATGTTTGCATCTTGTCTTATTGCTGTAGCTAGGCAATCTAATACTAAATTGAAGAGAAGTGGAGAGAGTGGACATCCTTGTCTCATTCCTGAAATTAGAGGAAATGTCTTTAGCTTTTCGCCATTAAGTGTAATCCTGGCTGTAGGTTTGTCATTTATTATATTAAGGAATGTTCCATGGATTCCTAGTTTTCCAGAGCTTTCATCATAAATGGGTGTTGTACCTTGTCAAATGCTTTATCTACATCTATTGAGATAATCATGTGGTTCTTATCCTTGCTCTTGTTGATGTGATGAATTATATTAATTGATTTGTGTATATTGAACCAGCTTTGCATCCCTGAAATGAATCCTGTTTGATTATGGTGTATGGAATGCTGAATTTTTAAACATAGAGTCATTCAAAACATTAATCTGTAACAATGAGTCATTCAAAAAAGAATCTGCAGGAAAAACAAAAGAAAAAGTGACACTTACAGAGTTTCATTGTGCTAGTAATTTGATTTGTGGAATTGAAAACCCTTTGTAAAATTTATTGTTATTTGAAAAATAACAATAAATAAATAAATTTATTTTTAAAGTCTTGGCATTTACAAGTTATGTGTGATGTAAGCCACCATTCTAGCACCTAGGGC
Organism: Dipodomys merriami; assembly: GCF_024711535.1. Classification (NCBI taxonomy): domain Eukaryota; kingdom Metazoa; phylum Chordata; class Mammalia; order Rodentia; family Heteromyidae; genus Dipodomys; species Dipodomys merriami. Next base: position 63,775,653 of record NW_027206068.1, on the reverse strand, counting down.
CAAGGAGAATTTCAACCGACACATCAACATAGAAGAGATTCTAACAAGAATCAATAAGGAAATAACAGTATTGTATCAAAGAACTAGCTTCATAATTTTGGTAATTTTTAATTAAGGTTTTATACATTAATATTGATGTTGTCTGAAACAGTCTCCTGGTAAAAGCAATAAATAGACACAGACTTCTACAAAATCCAAAAATCTATAGATAAATCAGACATATTTGACAAGCATTTCTGAAAAGCGGTAACAAAGGAGATAAAAGGACAAGATACACTGCTCAGAGCTTCTATAATCAGATAGGGAAAGTCAATCAACACAGGCAAATCTTCAATTACTGTATTCCCTGTGGCAATCATTGACAGGGCTGTTTCTGGGTCATGCTCTATCCATGTAATTTTCACCCTGAAGTCTCACAGAAAAAAAAAAAAAAAAAACTACATTGAGAGCAAATCTCTAATTCTAAAGTCTAAAAATCATTAGTAACCTTACTCCCTTTTAAGCAAATAACCATTTCTCATGAGTAATATAATTCTCTAAATTATTCTTTATTAGAATTCCGTTCTGAAAATAAGTTTTCTGAAATCATCTGAATTACCTTATTGCTGCTAAATAAATGCCAATTACTGAAAAGTACAAACAAATCTATAGTACAGTAAATAATTCTCTCTTCACTTCCCTACCTTCTTCTAAGATTCAAACTCAAACATGGGTGCCAAATGTAAAAACAGATGTAGCTCATTTATCATGATCATGATCATCATCATCATGAACATTATTACTGTTATTATTAATATGGTCTTCTCCATTTACAGTAGGAAAAGGCACTGAAAGCCATTTCTTGACAATTCACTCTTTATTTTACCAAATCATGTCCTTCTCAAGTCATCATTCCAGTTAGTTTTCCGAAATGCTGAATAAAGACGGGTCAGATGCTAATGAATGACAAGGAAAAGAGTTAAGTTTAGGAAAATAGGAAATTTTTAACATTTTTGCAAGAAACTGAGTTATCTCAAATAAGAAATAATGCACTGAGAACTTATGTATCTATTGGGCCTCTCTATTTCCCATAACTAATTTCCAAAAATAATCCAATAGCAGGTTTCCTTTTTTATTAATTTTTATTGTCAAGGTGATATACAGAGGGGTTACAGTTACATATAAGTTAATAAGTACATTTCTTGTCAACTTGTTACCCCTTCCCTCATTTTTCTCCTACTTTCCTCCCCCACCTCATTTCCAACATACTGTCTTGTGAGTATCGCTATTGCATTGCTTCTCCCCTGTCCTTTGTCTCACCATGCTGTTGTTCCCCTTCCCTTCCATAATTCAAATAAACATATATACAATACCAGAGCAAAAAAAATCAAATACAGTGACAACAGGGATATACCGTGGGAGGGGGGGGGACATGAAAAACAAACAAAAAAATCACATAGTACATTAAAAAACAACAACAAAGAAAAACCTCTTGTGTCCATGTCTTAGAGTTAATTTCACTTAGCACCATCTTATATGGTTGTATGTATATAGCTACTGAGCTAGTCTGCTCATCTGCTAAGATTATCCTAGACATAAACTAATTATTGCAAATAAGGGAAATCATGGGCAGGTTTCTTTTTTTAATTTAGAAATATATCATATTTTAAAAATTCTGGTTCACTGTAAAACAAAAATCTTTCAATCATAACTCAAAAAGAAATTAATGTTTGTAAGAATTACTATAGTTTTCACATAGCATTTTTTTATGCCTTTTTGTCTTGTTACTTGGGGTCCCAGTTTGGTCAATCTGCTCCCAACTCTTACACTGATCTAATTGAAATAGTTATGTCATAGACTATAAATATAGACAATTCTTCTATATTTTATTTTAACACCCTCTCTACTTTTCACCTACTTTCTGGAATTCAAAGTAGACTATAAACCCAGTCAATGAATTTGTAGCCAGAAGTCAAGTAAATTATCTTATATATCTAAAATGCTAACAGCAAATGCTATATTACATCAAAACCAATTAAAGAAATATAAATACTCTTCAATGTGGATAAACAGATTCCATAAAATACTGCTACTAGAATGTGGATTAGGTCACTTAACATTGTATAAGGATATTTCTAGACAACAAAAAATACATATAATCTCATATAAAGACAATATCAACTATATTTTAAGTAATTAAAATGAGCACCATAAATAAAATCTTTCTCCACTATTAATGATATTGTGCTTTTCCCTAACTTTTTACGTATGCATTAACCAAGACATGTTCATCACCCCATCCACACATTTGATGATTTTGTTTTTTACTAAGCCCTGCCTCATGAGATTTGCCATGATGTCAAAATGTCAAATGCCACAGAGATGCTTTAAGTAAAAAAGAAAGATAAGCAGGAGCCTCTCCACAACACTCAAGGACAAACAGTTACTATGACAAAGGACGTGAATTGCTCCCTCCTTTCTTATGAATGCCTTAGCATACAAACTGAGTGGGAGACCTTGTACAAAGTCCCTGTGCCATTGACAAAGCTTTCTAAGTGAAAATGTCTAGCTTAGCCTTTATCTGTCATGGCTTTAGCTTTCGTTTCCCATTCTCAGTATTCCAATTCCTTATATGAGCCTAACTGGAGTGATTTAGAAAGCATTTAAGATCTTTGATTAATAAAAAAGTACACAGCCCCATAGCTAGCAAGATCAATAGAAAGCCCACGCATTGGGAGAAGCTCTTCACTAGCCATACAACGGACAAGGGTCTCATATCTAAAATATACTTGGAACTCAAAAAATTAAATCCCCCAACAACAAATCTTCAAAGAAACAACTGCCCAATAAATAAGTGGGTTAAAGACTTAAAGAGGAACTTCTCTGAAGAGGAAAAACGGATGGCCAATAGGCACATGAAGAAATGCTCAACCTCCCTAACCATAAAAGAAATGCAAATCAAAACAACATTGAGATACCACTTCACTCCAGTTAGAATGGCTATAATCAAGAACTCAAATAACAACAGATGCTGGAGGGGATGTGGACAGAAGGGAACCTTAGTGCATTGTTGGTGGGAGTGTAAAATTGTTCAACCACTTTGGAAAGTAGTATGGAGGTTCCTCAAAAGACTCCACATAGAGCTCCCCTATGAGCCAACATTCCTACTTTTGGGCATTTACCCAAATGTTTACAAACAAGACCACACTAAAGCTACAGCACGACTATGTTTACTGCAGCATTATTTACTATAGCTAAGATATGGAACCAACCCAGATGCCCCTCAGTAGATGAATGGATCAAGAAAATGTGGTATATATACACATTGGAATTCTATGTCTCCATCAGAAAGAATGACATTGCCCCATTTGTTAGGAAATGGAAAGGCTTGGAAAAGTTATATTAAGTGAAGTAAGCCAGTCCCAAAGAAACATAGGTCCCATGGTTTCCCTTATTTTATGTCTGAGTCAAGCAGAAAAGGTCAGATAAGGTGATGTTAGGGAAATGAACCCTAAGATATGTATTCAAATGTTTGTTTTTCATTCATGTGATTGTTTCTAACATTTATAAGATGATTTCTTTGTTGCATTGTATGTCGCTCCCCCATAGTATAACCCCTGCTTTCACTGTATTTGATGTAGGTATAATTTGTGGAGGGGAAGGGGAAAAACAAATCGTTTAAATAGGGATACAGGTGGACCCATTGCAACAATGAGATGTACAAGTTGTTATGTCGAAAACGAACTTTACAGTTTTCATATGGAAGGGGAGGGGGGTGGGGAGAGGATGGGCAGGGATGGGAAGGGGAAACAAAGGAGGAGGCTACAATGCTTGATAAGAAATGTACTTATTATCTTGCCCATGTAACTGTAACTCCTCTGTACAGTATTTTCACAATTAAAAAAAGTACACAGCCCATTTTTTCAATACTTCTATTTCCTGGTGGAAAAAAGAAAAGTGTCCAGTTGTCAAAATAACTTACCTCCTTCTCCTTTTTAAATACCATTTATTTTTCTTAGCATATATTGGTGGTACAGAGTTTGATTTCCATATATGCATACAACATCATTGATAAAATTTACTGCCTGTACCAATCTTCCTTACTGTCCTTCAAACAACTTCAACAGACTTCATTATTCTATTTCATACATTCAGATAAACTGCTTCAACCACAGTTACTTCTTCTTCAACATCCTCATTCATGTCCTCTACTCCTATTGGTAGTAACTGTCATCTAGAACCTATTATACATTCCTATCATTTATTTCTATGGTGTATATTAATTTATGGTATACATAAATTTCTATGGTGTATATGTTGAAGAGTCTCAACATGGTATTTGGCACATGCACATATTAATACTTTCACCAGATTAACCCTATTCTGTTGTTCTCTCTTTCCTGCTATTATTCAACAGCTTTTGGTGATTGGCTATCCATGCCTAAACACAATGCATTTTATTAATATTTATCTCCAACATTCTCTTACTCTTCCCCCACATCCTCCCAAACAATCCAATGTCCATAATAATGATCTATCTATACATGTATATGCATAGGTATATGTGTATATATGTGTACATACATGCACACCTGTATTATGCATATATATATATGCATGTATGTATACATCTTTTAAGACTAAATTCCATTTCACTGTAGTAAGAATGGCTATCATCAAAAACAGAAACAACATCTGCTGGAGAGGAGGTAGGGGGAAAAGGATACAGTTGATAGAGATAGAACATTATATGGAGGTCCCTCAAAACACAAAAATAGAACTACTATGGCATCCACCAATAGAACTCTAGGGCATATATACAAAAAGTCAGAATACCACTGAGACCCCTGCACACCCATGTTTACTGTAGCACTATTCACAATAGTCAAGCTATGGAAGCAGCCTAGATGATGTACAAGTGATAATGGGTAAAGAAAATGTGGTGTATACACCATGGAGTATTGCTAGGCCATAATGAAAACTAAAATTATGACATTAATAGAAAAATGGATGAACTGTAAGCCAATATGTAGAGTGAAATAAGCCAGGTTCAAAAAAGCCAAAGGCTTCATGTTTTCTCTCATATGCTTCTCTTTTTCTTGGCCATACCATCTCAATTATTAAATTGATATTCCATAGCAGTGGAGCCAAGTAAGTGATATCTTTAGATTTTTCTGTCCTGGCTCCAAAGCTGATCCTCAGATCTCAGACTCCACAGTAGCTAGGATTACTAGCACTCTGCTTAGTTTTCTTTCTTATGCAAGTAAATTAATTTCATTTCATAAATGTTTGCCCTTTTGTCTTTCGAAGTTGATGCAAGGCTAGAAATTTGTTTTAGATCAGAAAATCAAAATAATCTATTTATTCACTGAATTTCGTAATTTCTTCTAAGGTATAGCAAATTTAATTGGTAGAGTATGTTGACTCACTCAAAGGTTTGGTAGCTGCAATGAGATAGAGCATCTAGCCCCAACTGTATACTTGCACACTAGGCATTCTTAGCACATTATATAACTGCTCTGGACATCATTTTCCTCATCTATTTAAACACGTGCTAAAGACCAAATGAAATAATTCATGTATAAAACTAGCATAACATCTCAATACTCTCAATACAGCTTGATGTAGAAAATGATATTTTCTTCTATGCAATTACAAAGTAAACTTCTGGATTGCTGTTTCTGACCACTCCTTCATCTGCAAAACTGAGTAATACTCCAAAGAGAAAAATGATGACAAATATGAACCTAAATGTCCTAATAAAAGGATATTTTTAGCATGATTCTTCTCATTGTCATTCTTTAACTTACTAAAAGGTTAGATACACAGTCAAGAAGGAAAAGACGAGTTTTCAATCCTAGATGCACAATTTAGTGCTTGGGTTTTGGAATCTTTCTCATTCTTATTGACCCATGTACAAAAATAAGATTCTAATATTATAGATTTGCTACTACAATCAAATGGTGCAATGTGACTAAAGCATGAGATACAAAATAAAAATTCCTATATAAGTCCCTTTCTGAATAGGCATGAAGAAAGTAAACTGTAACTCTCTTTCCAGTACAGATGCATTTTATCCCCAATGGAAAAGAGGTGCCTGATGATAGGGACTTATAAAAATATGCTGTTTGTATTATTCTGGTTTATAAACAAATGATATACACTAATTATACAGGAGTTTTCTTTTTTAATAAAAGGTGCACCATATACCACAAAAATAATAAAAAGCCAACGGTAAAGAGTGGAGGATAAAAGGAACAGCTGGTATAAATTGTGTGTATCCTTCAAAGAGGCAAGGGGGCCAGTAGAGTTTTTCAGTAAAAGCAAGAGAACACTAGGTGGTGGTGAAATGGATACTCAGATCTGGAAAAGCAAAGCTTACTCACTGCACTTCAGGATACCAGGGGAGGCTTGGGTAACATCTGCTGTCTTAATGAGCAATACTCCATTCCCAGCTGTTCAGAACAATGACAGAGTTCACTGCAGTAGAGAATCCACATACAAAAATCCCATGCTTCCTAGAGCAGAGGTCCAGGGCAAATGCTAAATCATACCTCTGTTGATGGTTAGATGCATGGAGAGTGCTCATATACTTCTCACTCTCAACATCTTTATGTGTCATAACTGATACATAACATTAAAAAACAGTAACCAAGCATCTGAATGCGTCAACATACTCTACCAATCAAATTTGCTGGTTTTTTAGAAGAAATTAGAAATTCAGTGAATAAAACAGTTTATTTTTATTTTCTTTTTTTTTAATTTAATTTAATTTTATTTGTGAACATACTGTACAGAGGGGTTACAATTACATGGGCAGGATAATGCGTACATTTCTTACCAAGCATTTCACCCTCCTCCTTTGGTTTACCCTTCACATCCCTTCCCAGCCTCCTCCCTTCCCCCCCAATCCCAATTTTATTTTTATTTTCTAATCCTACATCAAAAACAACTTTCTAGCCTTGCATCAACTTGGAAAGACAAAAACGCAAGCATTTATAAAATAAAATTAATGTACTTGCATAAGAAGGAAGACTAAGCAGAGTACTGCTAATCCTAGGCACTGAGGTGACTGAGATCTGAGGATCAGCTTTGGGGCCAGGACAGAAAAATCTATGAAACTCTCATCCCCAATTAACCAACAACAACAACAACAAAAAAAAAAAACAACAAAACAAAAACCTAGAAGTGGAGCTGTGGCTGAAATGATGAGTGCTAGCCTTGAGCACAAAACTCAGAAATAGTCCCAGGCCCTGAGTTGAAGCCCCAGGACCAGCTTCCCCCCTACCCAAAAAGAAAAAAGAAAAGAAAAAAGAAAAGGAGAAACAGGGGAAAGATGTCAGAGGGAGGGAATTAGGAATTTCTGACAAATTGATTTATGCTTTAGTCTCTACCATCTCAAGAAAAAGTAAACATTTCACACCATCATGAGGAACAGTACTTTATTGGTCTCTTCTGTGAAAAATGAGCCAATTATTGAGGGAGAGAATAATAATGCATCAACTACATATCTCTTCTGATAGAAGACACTAAAAATATGGTAACATAAGCCTCTTCTGCTAAGGTTTAGAGAAGTATACTCTTTAAGAACAAAAAGCAACTAAGTCTCCTTCACTGTAGAACACCCGCTCAAGAAAAATAGTCATCAGACAGGCTAATATCATGGCAACTCCTTTGCACAACTACTTAAAGACAATGTAATATTTTTTAAAGTGGCTTCTTAATCTGTTTTCTGCAGAGAGAATTAGCGTATATAACCTAGGATAGAAAAATAATTATCCATATTTTAACATTTCCATCAGTTATTGAAAATAACAACTACCATAATATTAATGTATCTGTACCTTTTCTCATCAATAGAAATCACAAATAATTTCACAACATACAGAGTGCAGTTGTGGCAGGTATCCTTGAAATTGCACTTATGCTCATAACTACTTTGTAATTACCCTAATTATATGTGCAACTTTATCTTGCTACTTTTTATAACAATTTCAATATAGCTGGTTACTCTAGTACTCTATGCATTTTTAAATACATTGAACAACAAATTCTTTGAGGAGTCAAAAAGAATCCACTACTATGCTTTGGAAAAATACAGACTAGAAACATAGCTGCAATAATCAAAGAAAATGTATCATAAGCCCCATTATTAAAAAAAAAGCATTCTCCAAGAAATACATATCATATCATTCTGAGATCTAACAAACAAGTTAAGAAGCAACATTATCTTATTATTCTCACTTGGAAACTACAATAACTCCTAAAAATGATTGAAAGTGCCTATCTGGTTTCAATAGGAATAATTTCCAGCAATCAGTCTGACCTCAGAAATATTAACCTCACCAGCACTGGCTGTTCTGAGAAACAAAAGACAGCTCAGTGATAATTTGGCAAACATATTATAAGCCACATCTTCCTCAATCCAGAATCTTACCTAAGGCATAATGAAGGGACAAGAGGAAGCACTCCAAGAACCAAAGCCCATACAATATATAAGCAGGAACTAACAAGCCTATGTTGGACAATTCTTGTCAGCTCATTTCATACCCCATATGCCTTATGTCAAAACCTCTTTGTATAGAATGGATTTCAAATGAACTGGCAATATAATAATTTTGTGGAGGACCCACACAATAGGAAAACAGTCAAGAAGGGGTAATTTTATAATTATCACATATGTTTGGGCAATCCAATCTCTGTACTCAAGAGATATCTCCAAATAATAGCACATATAACAAATACTTTATATTGCTAAAAAAAAAAAAGCTTCTTATTAACGTAAATCTTATGGCAAGTTTTGAAAGGTTGTATATACTCCAATTTTCATGCCTCTCCTAAAGGTGTTTCAAATCACGTTTTGAAAAATATGACAGAGTAAACTACAATCTCATCATTTTATGAATCTCCCAAAACTAATTTATACAAAGCTGTTAACTATTACACATTTAAATATTAATATATTTAAATCCTTACTGAATTTAACACATAAAGTCTGCTTTAACAGACCTAGCAAACCAATCATCTGTCATTGTTTTGTGAATTGTGAACTTTAAATTCTCTTTGTGGTCTAATTTTCTTCTTTTACAATATCCTAAAGGTAGGAAGGCTCAAATACTCAGCACTTATGGTGCTTTGGTACATTATATCCATTAGGTGAAATTTTCCTTGAGGCAAAATAAACTATCACTACAATGCAGCGTTGGTGGATGACTTGCTGGCATAGGACAATAGTAAACACATGGTGGTGATTGAGCAAAACATCAATGGCCAAGCTTATTCCAAATGAAGTGTTGCCAATACCCTTCAAATACTGGGCTGGTCTCTAAAAAGAATTAAAAACAAAGCAAAACAACTAACAACTAAAAAAAACAGCAACTAAGAAACCATTGGACATGGCTGTCCTATGGTCATGTCCAACATGTCCAAGATGCCTGGGCACACAGGCTCTCCCTGCATTCTAGTCACCCATAAAATGAAACTACTTAAAAGTCATGTGCAGAGAAAGAGCTTGGAAAGAGATATTCTGCTGAGACAGACTTCTGTGCATTTAAAATGCTATTTAGCTGAAGATTTAAAAAAAAAAAAACAAAAAAAAAACATTTCCCTCCTCGAACAAAGAACTTTTATGTTTTCCACTGTCCTCTGTATTGTATGCCATCCTAACTTTATAAAAATCTGCACACACAATTATGATTCTGTTGAAAACAAAGATAGTACCATTATAATTATGCCCAATGAGCCCAAAATATTAAACTTTTATTTTCAAGTATGGCTTTCATTATTCCCTCCTCCAATACAGTATATATGATAATATATTATTTGTTATTCAGAAGAATAAGAGTCCCATACAAAATAAATGACTTCAATTCCCTTATAAATAAAACATGGATAAATGTCTTGGTAAAATAAATTAAAGGAACATTTGTATTTGATCACTCTATCATATTACTGTCTTTATCTACAAGCAGAAGAAGCTGTTGCTGTGTATTTCCGGAAACTCATTATGTATAAAGTCCATAATGGAGAAAAAGCACAACTGCCTTAGGACTGAAATTCAAACAAATAATATGTATTATTCACCTTAGAGAGACTCTAAATGCATTATGGCACAAGGCTCAGTGATAATGGTCCATATATTCAATATGGGACATATATGTTCTGGAAAAGCTTTTACTAGCTGGATGATTTTTAAATTTAAGCTATAAGACATTATTGTAGGCCAGGACTAAACTTTGTTTTTACTTAAAATTTACTATAACTAGACAAAGAGGTTGATTATTAACCTTGAGAAAATACCTTTACTAACTTGGATTTATACAAAAGGAGTCATGAGATAAACATCTTATATGCCATTTTAAAGTCAAACTGAATGTATCCTATTATTTTCATATTGTTAAGGGTTCAGAAAAATATGAAACTGAGTTGGAAATAAGAAGCGATAAGTAGATTTTATTTTGCTCTAGGGATATAATTCTAGATTATCTTCCATTTTTTTCAATTATTCTCGAAATGCTTTTGGAGCAGAATCTATAGAAATAAATTTTAACAAATAAGTATTTTCAGACAGCCTTAAATAGAGCCATGCTTACTGTTTAAAAGAATAGAGCATGACAAAAACTATTTGAAGTGAGAAAATCATGAAGAACCTTTTTCTCATGTACTACTTTGGCAAGATTGATTTTACAAACAAAACATCTTAATTACAAGTTCTGGAAAGACCAGGTATAATAAAAATCAAGTAATTCTTAAGGATTTGAAACTTTAACTAGTATTTCCCATGGCAGAAAACAACATTGAACCCACACTATTAAAATATGGTTCATAAATGTATTCAATGATATAAAAGTTAAAACCTGATTCACATAAATGTCATTTTGAAAGTGTACAAACATTATCATTTCCAGTAGCCAGAATCAAACTGGCTCAGTTTACCATCCCGACCATGTAATGTGCACTTACAGGCCCTGAAGGGTCAACATCCCTCATAACATTCTTTTCTTATTTTATACATCATCACCAGCAGTAATCACCCTGCAGTGAGAGCTTATTTCTATCATACTAATGCTATCTGAAACACACACTTGGTTGATTTTAATGGCTAAACAGGAAAAGGCATAAATGAAATTCCAAACATCACTATTTTGCTGAGCTTGTTGTCAAGAAGGTGAAAGAGTAAGTGAAAAAGAAAGAGAGCAAAGAGAAACAAAGAGAAAAGAAGGTAAAAGAAATGAAGGGAAGGGAAAAATAAAGAGAATGCAGCAGGAGAAATAAAGGAAAAGGCCTTTTCATTGAAAGTCAAAATACAAAGTGGCAGCAGAAATTATCTTCCCATAATTAGTTCTCGTAAACTAACAATTTATTAGTTGCATTCTATCATGTATCAATAAGCCACTGAATTTTTACTGGAATACGAATTCCATTTTTAAAATTTTTGACTCAAGAAACTTAATGCATGCTGTATTTTCTCAATAAGTTAGCTGAATACTTTTCTCTACTTTTCCCAAATCTGCTTCATCAAGTAACAAAAGCATTTGTCTGCATTTAATTCTTAGGAAAAGAAAGCCTCAGAATCCAATTTGTTCATATCCAGGCATTTGATAATTAATTCTATGCTATAGAACTTTTGTTTGTCCAAGAAAATATAAAATATACAGCAAGAGAATCAAAGTAAAAATGAAACTGATCTTCAAACAATGTGACAAATACAGGGATGAAATCCATGTATACATCTTATGGTGTTTGTTTCTGGCAAGAACTTTAGGCTTTCCATCATATTTGTTACAAAATCATTCAGTTTAACTGTTGACTATTATTTATAAACATAATGTTACCTTTCCTATCCAAGTTTTTTTTTTTTTTTAATTTTTTGCCAGTCATGGGGCCTGAACTCTGGGCCTGGGCACTGTCCCTCAGCTCTTCAGCTCAAGGCTAGTGCTCTACCACTTGAGCCACAACACCACTTCTGGCTTTTTCAGCTTATGTGGTGCTGAGGAATTGAACCCAGGGTCTCATGCATGCAAGGCAAGCACTCTACCACTGAGCTACCTTCCCAGCCCCCTCCAAGTTTATTTTTTGACTGTTGGTTGGTTGATTAGTTGGCTGCTTCACTAAATAGTTGGTTTAAGGGAGAATGATCCCAAACAATCCTCCTGCTCATCATAGTAAATGCTAAGATTATAATCATCCATCACAATCCCTGCTCTTTTTAACTTCTTTCATTGAGCACAAAGTATATGCACAAACACTAAATGAACATTTACTTTTACCTTCTCATTTTTTTATTCTACTTTACAATCTTTTACTACCAAAAATTAATTTTGGACTGGAGTTTGAGTTCAAGTGCTAGAGCAAGAGCATGAGGCCCTAAATTCAAGCCTAGGAAATAATCCCAAAAACATTTAGCAGGTATCAGTAGCTCACACCTATAATCCTAGTACTCAAAAGGGTGAGATCTGAGGGCCTTGTTTCAAAGACAGCCCAGGCAGGAAAGTCCATGAGATTCCAATCTCCAGTTAACTACTGAAAAGCCAGAAATCGAGCTGTAGCTCAAAGCTCAGGGACAGTGCCCAGACCCTGAGTTCAAGTCCTTGGATAAGCACCAAAGGGACAGTGCCCAGGCCCTAAGTTCAAGTCCTAGGATAAGCACCAAAATAAATAAAATTCAGATAATAAGACGTCAACTGGACAAATCTGTTCTAAATTGTTGTAACGTTATATACTGACGATATCCACTCTATCCTGATTTGACCTATAGAGTAACAGCTTATAGAAAATGGGGTATTTATGTGTACATTTCCTTTGATGTAGTGATTTGTTTTACACTGGAAATTCAAAAAACATTTATTAATGGCACTAGTAGGGCTGACTTCCTACAAATGTTCAGTTTCACTAAATAATGATCTAAATTGGAAGCAGATTAAGGTACAGTGAAATTCTGTCAAGAGTATTTTATCTTCTGTAGAAAAAAGTCTACATGGATTCTTCTTTGGCTTAGCTATTTTTCTCCTCTGTGATTATTTTTTAAATAATTTTTCCCTGGTTTGAAAGAAAATATGTACTTATCTAAAGAGACTTTGATTAGATTACTGAAGCTATAGTGCTTAACTTTAAGATACTTTATTTATAATACAAGTACTTATTATTATTATACTTAATATACTTCTGATGTGTTCTAAAACTTAAATGAAATATTTATTGAAGTACAACTACTCCACTGTTTACAATTTAGATAGATAGTGGTCAAGATTTTACTGCTGCAGTTGGAATATTTTTTGATATACTTTTTAGAGTTGTACAATATATACAATAGAAACTTTTCCATTTTAGCTTTCATTTTACAATGCTGGGATGGAACCCACAGTCTGTTGCACACTAACTCTGAACTATACCTACCATCAATAAGGCCCATCAATATCGTAAGTTCACTATTTTGATAATGACTATAAATGGAAAGAAGCGATGTTATTGGTGAATACGCTGGAATCTGGGCATAGCAGGATGCCCATTTTTACAACTGTAAAAACCTGGCTTAAAAACACACACACCAGTGGAAAATTCAGTGTCATGTGTTTCTGATGGAATAATTTCCAAGACTGGAAGCCATAAAGGTTTAACAACCCATCTGAAAGAAGCGTGTTCTTCAGTCATCACAAAAAGGCAAGTCCATATTTTCCCTTTCTCAATATAATAATTAAAATCAGTAACAGAATAAGATGTGTGCCAACAAAAACTACAAAATATGTTCTGAAAAATTAATCCTTCCAAAATTAATATAATAACAAGTATACTTCAATGCTTGATTAATAAATCTAAATTTCTCACAATGATAAACTGCTGGCAGCAACAAAATCATTCAGAAGATGCTTAGGAAAATGCATCAGAGAAAAACATATTTATATGCAAAGAATATGATTTTCCATTGTACAACAGACATGAAAGACTGGATAAACATGAACCATAATCTCTTGTAGGACTTAGATTTTTCTCTTTACTGTACCAAGTTGCTAGCATCTTTAGCCTAAGCCCTCAGGATTTTTTTTTTTTTGAGTTGGTTGTGGGGCTTGAACTCTGGGCCTGGGCGCTGTCCCTCAGCTCTTCAGCTCAAGGCCAGCGCTCTACCACTTGAGCCACAGTGCCACTTCCCTAAGCCCTCAGGATTAACAGTTACCTAACCAGCTTTAGAAATGTATTACTCTGTTTTCCTGTATGAATTTTCATATTTTCATTATTCTCTTTTTAAGAATGTCAGTGCTTCTTGCTGCCTCTACAGACAGTCTCTAAATATGGACTTAGGAATTCCGCATTAACCACCTAGATACTGTGGTCCAGTGACAGAGAACATACTCAGCATGCATGATGCCCTATCTCTAGGTGTGCAAAGGAACATTTATTGCTATTGTTTAGCTTCTAAAGAAGAACCTGATATAACAATTTCTGGAACATTCATTCTAGAAATGGCTTTCTAAAAAAAATTACATGGATAAAAAACAGCCACTTCTTTTAAATAGAGTAATGTTCCTCTAGAACGGATTAGAAATAAGGTAATTAAACTGATTGATTATATAATAGCAGAGAAATAATAGCAATACCTTTTAACTATATATATATATATATTACATATATATACATTAACTACACACACACATATAAAGAGACAGACAGACAGACAGACAGGATAAAATATGGGTGAAATAATTGCTCAATGAATGTTAGGTATCTCAGTATTTTATGAATTAATGAACATGCCAGAACCAGCCACAAACATGCTATGAAAATGCCATTCAATGGAATATCCAATTGTCTCCTCTGCCCAACTATTGTCCACAATCAACAATTTCATGAATCCATGAATTCATGGATTGAGGACTGAAATGAAGCAAAGATGGCCTCTTGAGATTGATAACAAGATAGATGTTAAAATTTTCATAAGCCTTATTACTCACTCAGATGTAATAAATTCTAATGTCCAATTTATAAGTCTAAAGAGAAGAAGGAGACAGTGGTACTAAAAGGCTATGAAAAGTGGTCAGGCAATAAAAAAATTAAAATTAAAAAAGAAAGAAAGAAAAGTGGTTAGGCAATAAGAAAAAAGGAAAGAAGGAAAAAAATTAAATAAAATAAAAAAATCAGATCTGAAACACAGTACAACAGGAAGCTGGATCATTAGAATCATAAACAAATAGACACAACCCTTAGTATGGAACACTGTTTAAAGACTACTTGAGTTACCAGTAAAGAGTTAAAATATAATTTTACAAAAACACACACACACACACACACACACACACACACACACACACACACACACACACACACACACACACACACACACACACACACACACACACACACACACACACACACACACACACACACACACACACACACACACACACACACACACACACACACCCCTACTGTTAAAGAAGACAGGAAAATATATGAAATATCTTAGAAAGTAAATCTCAGGTTATAGATAAAAGTTTTAATGATAAAAATAATACTCAGTGTTGAGCTGAGGTTTTCATATATTTCTCTTAAATCCTATTTCCTCAAAGATTAGAATTATTTACCTTAACACAATATACTAAAGCTTAGAAAGAATAACTTACCACAAGTGGTATGAGCAATAAGAAAGACAATGCTCAACATGTCATGGCCCTGATCGAAGCTCACCCCAAGTCTTCCATTTCCTCTTCACTTTCCTACCTTTTCTCAACGTTCCAGTATACCTCAGTCTCTTTCCTTGACTTGGAGCCCTCCCAATTCTTTTCCTTTCCTTGCCTAACTCCTAGAATCCTTCAGAGACTGTCTTCAGAGGGGAGTTTTATTCTAATGAACAGACTAAGTCATGAACTATGCATTTTTTAATTATTCTATTATCTCCCCTTCATACTTGTCACAACTAACTGTGATTATTTGTATGGCTGGGTAAGAGTTTACTGTAAATTAAGCATTAGAGGTCAGATAAATTGGTAAAACCTATGTCCTAAAATTTGGCCATAATAATGTTTATAAAAGGCAGTCAATACACAATAAAACTGAACACTTCAACTTCGTGAATTTTGTGTTAATTTTAATTAGGCCTCATGAAGATTCTTAAAAATAAACAAGGTAATGTAAAACAAGGAATGAAAGAAAACAAGATATTTACACACAAAAACAAAGAAAAGGTGTAAACTGACAGTGGCCCAATATACAGTAGGAGATATTTATAATTATCTTGAGATAAACAGAGAAAATACCTCATAGGTTTTAAAGATATATCCTTTAACGAGAGAGAAAATGCTTTTTTAGTATAAATGGTAATATTTGCTTACAAGTACCAGTTAATCCAAGTAAAATGGTTAAGCGAGACAGTGACTGTTTCTTTTTGTCTCCATTTAGGGTACCTGGTGGAGGACAGGAATGCTGACTGAGCATCAGTGATTAAGAAGCCTTTCTATTATACACACATCTGGTCAACTTCCAGTTTCAGGGTGGCCTCCTAGTCCAGGATAGCAATGGGAATGTCAGCTAAATCACCCAAATTCCAAAGCGATAGGAAGAGGAAAGGTTATACAAGGTTATCTTCCACCTGAATCAGTGGGCTTTAAGGAGGCTCTCAGAAGTCCCAATACTACTTTTGTTTGTACCTCATCAGACACCCAACTGCAAAGAACACTTGGCAATATAATGGAGGAAACTACCACCGAGAATGCAGTAAAAGGGCTCATGAAATAAAGTAGAGAAGGGGAGTAAATGGATACTGATGAAGCCTCTTAGTGGTGTCCAGGAAATGCTCTTTAACATCGCTTACAACCAAAAATAATTACACCAAAGTCTAGAATAAGAGCTCACACTAAAGTACAAGTAAATACCTAGCACAAAGACTATTTCTGTTGTATAGTATTCTATTGTATTCAAGAACATTTTTATCACCAATGGCATGTTTTCTCTCATATGCAGAGGCTAGATCTAAAATACATTGGGACATGACAAAGCAGACAGGACTCTAGGCATTCATACACGGGAGGACAACAGGAGGATGCTATTAGGACAGGAACACAAAGGTGCAATACCCATGTGCATCTGATCATATAAATTAACATATCAAAAGGAACTCCAGGAAATGGGGGGAAAGAAGAGAAAGATTGTTATACCCCTTAAAAGCATCTAAACAATAATGGTCAACCTATTCTCAAGTAAAGATTAGCCTGGACTCTCTATTGGAATAGCAGAGTTAGGAAACCATTCTTTCACATCTTCTTCTTAAACATTCTCCCATCTTCAGTTTCATGATTTATGTGCAAATCTCAAGTCAAAAAGATTAGTGGAAACATCCAATTACAGAGTCTGCTAATTGTTAATTTGTTGCTATAGCTACAGGTCTTATGTCATTTGATAGGAATGTCTCTCTTCAAATTGCTCTTAGGCTCAAGGGAAAAGGTGTAAAGTTGATGGTCTGTTAATGCACATGTATAATTCTATTAGGTTTGATATTCTCCAGGGGAATTAAGGTAATTTCTAAGCTATAGTGTTAAAGAAGAAACAAAATAGTTGCTCAGAAGCAACAGGTCTATCCTGACTTCACCCTTTTCCTTCATATTATTGTACAGTATAGAGCAGTGATTCTCAAAATGTGTTGTGTGGACAAGCAGAGCACTACTATATAGGTCACTGGAAATAATAAAGTTCTCAGGTGTACAAAGTCAGGCAATGGGGCTTTGAAGTCTATATTTAAACAAGTTCTTCACACCCTAAAGGCTAGAGAGCACTGTCTCAGGATATTTTTCCTATTTCATATCTTTCATTGAAGACATGTAGGTTTTTTTTTAGGACCTTTACAGTCACTAATAAAAATGACTGTTAGAGCCAGGAGAAGGTAGCTCATACTTATAATCCTAGCTACTCAAGTGGCTGAGATCTGAGAATCGCAATTTGAAGCCAGCTAAAGTAGGAAAAATCCAAGAGACTCTTATCCCCAATTCAGCCACAAAAAGGCAGGAAATGGAGCTATGGCTCACGTGGTAAA
Source organism: Dipodomys merriami (assembly GCF_024711535.1). NCBI lineage: Eukaryota > Metazoa > Chordata > Mammalia > Rodentia > Heteromyidae > Dipodomys > Dipodomys merriami. The sequence continues at coordinate 63,757,658 of NW_027206068.1, read as the reverse complement.
GGACTAGCCTTGAGCAAAAGAGCCCAGGGACAGTGCCCAGGTCCTGAGTTCAAGCCTTAGGACTGGCAAAAGAAAACAAAAACAAAAACGATTTTTTTAATGAAATTTTTTATTTTTGGAAGATAGAAATTATAATGTTGCAATTTACATCTTAGTTTACATCTTATTCCTAGCTGTTAGAGACTGAAAATAAAAACATCAAACTAACTCAAGGAGTCATGCTAGAGTTTTTCCAGCCATGATCAGCTCTGGTCATCATCCACATGTGAACTCTTCATAAAGGCTCTAAGGAACAATACACAAAAGTGATTCACCTGTCTCCTCTAAGAAACATCTGTTGTAGGCACATAGTGAGTGATACATTGCTAAACAAGAAAAACCATTCACATGGCATCTTTGTATTTGGTCTTGAGAGAACATCTCACCACACTGAGATTCTAATTTCTTGTTCAGCTGTGCCATGGCCTTCAGCAAGTTACTAGCATCTGTGTTTCTCTTCTGAACAGCACAGATGACGCCCATGTCTCCCCACAAGAAACACCACAGCCCATGAGCACACTCAAAAAGCAAAGTCAAGTTGTTACTTAATAACTAAAGATTCTAAAGACCTGATATTAATGAAAAGACTTAATAAAATCTTGAGCTTTTATATAATGAAAAAACTTAAACTTTTATACTCTGGATAAGTATCTAAACTAATGCATAATGTTAATTATCACATTAAAAATATGAACTTGAGATATAGTTTCTAAAGGAGTGAACATTCAAACAAACTAACAAGAAAATTAGAATATCCATTTACTTTGCAATCTTTTAAAAATCTTTATAAATTCATCTGAAAGATCCATACCATCTAAAGTACCTACAGTAGTAGTTCTAAAATTATTCATAAGAACCATTTGAAAGGACTATAAACTGGTAGAAGATTTTGAGAGGTAACTTGGGAGTCTATCAAATTTCAAGTCATATTATTCTGAACCTACTTCTATATACTGACTCATTCTTTTTTTCCTTATTAATGGGGTTTAACCTGGTTTCTATGCTTGCTAGGCAGTTGCTCTACCTCCAAGATCCACATCAGGCTTATGTATCCATTTTAACAGAGTATTAAGAAAGAATCATTGCAACATTTTTAAAACAGTGAAGTTAGCAACATGTAAAAATTCAAACATAAAAGCAAAGATTAGTCATGAAAAGGGAGATATGGGAATCACATAATACTTATGCCTCTACTTATACAATACTTAGGTCTTTGTCTTTAGGAGTTCTGGACAACATGTGCAGTTTTAAAACCACTCTAGTAAACTAACTCAGAACATGCTTCCAAGTCCCATACGAGGATGTATCATGAAAGTTCATTCAAAATTTATGCACATATGAGTTCACTTAGATGACCTAGAACTAGCACAGAGTTTTGCTTAAATTTTAAAGGTACCATATAGCAGTATGGTATTGCTTTCTTAATCCATTTGGATATTCCAAAATACAACTTGCTCCCCAATTATCAAATATAATGTAACTACCAATAAGCCAGCCACTACTGAAAGAGTATATTTGAAAATATTTAAGCAGAGCTTCTATTTTAAGTAATCTCTAGGTGAAGAGGGCCATTTAAAATATTTAAAACATTAGTTACAAAGAAGAGATTGTTCATTATAGCTCGTCCTGAATGCTGCTGATGGACACTGACTAGACAGTGAGCAAGCTGGAGACGTTAGCAGTAGTTAATGGCAATTAACTTGAACATGACCGCAAAATCATAGCAATTCAAACACCCACAGAGGAATGCGGGAAGTCATCTAAGTTACTAATCATTTATAACATATGTTACATTATTTAAGAGAATCCAGCTACAGAACATCAAGCTTTTGTTATTAGACTATCAAGTAATTAGAACAAAAGTAGAAAACACTAATGTAATCTGTAGTACCAAATTCTTAAAAGAATCTGAACAAGAATGGGCTTGCTCATTAATCTAGCAGGTCTTACAATTAGCTGGGCCTCAGAAAAGGTTTAGAGATGAAGGAAAGCAAAATTCTTAATGTTACATTAGAAAAATTTTCACGGTTCTGGTTCATTTCATTGCATTGGAACAAAACAGTTCCATTAAAGAAATGAAGCCACAGTTAGGCAAGGATTCTTTTTCACTGATAATTTCAAATATGGCTGCAAAAGTCATTCCAATTCGAACTCAGAAGTCTGCAGTCAAGAGCCGACTATAAAACTATTCAAATAAACCTGTAAGTGTGAGCATACTAGGCTCAGAAACAAATTTATCAAAAACTAAGAATAAAGGTCCTGAATGAAGGTAAAAATTGGTTATGGCTTTTGAAATCATTAAGAACTCATTTATGTGAATTTTTGAAAAAGTAATGTTGGATGATTTAAGTGTCCACTTGCCTGTCCTTCCACTAACTTACTCTAGATACTCTCCATCTCTTCATACCTCAGGAGCTATTCCTCTGCAAACAAATAATGGTCTTGTTTCACTTTTTCCCTCTGGCTAATCTTTAGTCCTATTTAGTCCTAATTTAGTCCTAATTTAAAAACTCAACAACCCCAACATTTCCATTTACTTCACAAATAGTTTATGTGTATCAATACCTGATCTGAATCTATTCTAATCCATTGCTTTGAGCCTTGAGGTACCAGCCTCTCATTTTACTGATCTATACTCACTATTATCTAATCTCAGAGATTAGATTAATCATAGACCTGAGAAAGTAGGTTTCTTTATTCCTACACTATTTTGCTAAGACTATCCTTATCAAATCAAATATTTCAATGGAAAGTAGTCTTACAGGCAATTTCAGAGTTACATAATTTCCTCCTAACAAAAATTCAGTAAGTAGCTAGGTAATGGTGGCTCATGCCTATATTTCTAGATCTTAGGAGGCTAGGATCTGAAAATTGAAGGTGAGAGTCAATTCAGATAGAAAAAAGACTGATCTCCATCTAACTAGCAAAAAGCCAGAAACAAACTATGAAAAAAAAAGCTTAGTGAAAAAGTTGAGCCCAGAGATCAAGTCCTAGTACTGGCAAAAAGCTGTTTTAAGTCAATAGCTGTGTGTTAGTGGCTCATGACTGTAATCCTAGATACTCAGGAGGTTGAGATCTGAGGATCTCTGTTCAAAGCAAGCCCAGGCAGAAAAAGTCTGTGAGACTCTTATCTCTAATAAATAAACAACAAAAAGCCAGAAGTAGGGCTATGGTTCTAGTGGTAGAACACCAGCCTTCAGTTTGTTTAAAACAAAACAAAACAAAACAAAACAAAAGAACAGTACACAGGCTCTGAGTTCAACAGCCCCAGGACTAGTCAGCACACATGTGCTACAGGTGTGTGCACGCGTGTGCGCATGCACACACACACATATGCAGTCTATACTTAAATTCCTGTAAAATCAATAGTCCAAGATCTGTATTTATATACATGTTTACGATAATCATATAAGCACATGTGTCTTGATTATTACTAAAATATTAACTATATAGTGAAAAGTAAAAACATTTCTTTGTCAGCATATTTTTAAATAGCCTTCTTCCACATCCACCACTATATACACTAAGCACAAAGATAATCTAACAAAGCAGAAATATTGTTTGGAGAGCAGCAGACTCTACCACTTCTCCACTGGGAATTCCACATGATAATGTAGCTATTATCAAATGTGACCCTCTTAAAGTAAATCAAGTTCTATAACTAATTGATTAATTGAGCAATATCTAACTGTAGTTTCTTAAAACTTCACATGAGGAGAGGAAAAAAAAGCTTAGAATAGGTAAGTAGCCTTACTTTTCCTCTCCACTAAATAATCTGCATTTTATTTAAAATGAATCCCAATTAATATGCCTCTTCTGATTAAAATTTTCTCAATTCTTATCAACTCAATACTAATATTATTAATATTAAATGCTAGCAAATATTTGCATATAGGTATGTACACATTTAATTAGCATTAAGGACTCATGGATCTCACTTAAAGCATTTTTATTGAAGTTGTTTTGCTGTTGTTTTTTCACAGACGTAAGATGCAAGTAGGAACTATTTTTGTAGGTTTTCAATCAATATTTGTGTTTTTATCCACACACAGCAATAGCGTTTTGCAGATCTAATGAGAATTAGACAGCTTGTCACTATTTCACAAATCCGTAAAGTGCTGGGGGTGTCACAGACACCCTGGAGGTTACACATGTAATGTCCCTCAATGCATACACACAATGCTTAAAAAATCTCTAATTCATCTATTTAAACCCTTCATGCTACAAACAGAAAAATGTAGAAACAAAGAAAATAGCTATAAACTGGAAAACTGTACACATTTTCCAGAAAGCATTTCACTGGATACCAAAACCATGTAATTAACAACACCCCAAAACGTGAACATCAGTACTGAGCAGGACAGACACAAATCTGATCAACTCAACTCTTCAGGCTCTGACTGGCAAGTTTTCCTTCCCTTCCTTTCCTCAAGATTTAACAGCAGCCAATTTTCATCCAGCCAGTGATGGGTCCTTTTCACCAACAAAGGAATGAGATTAAGCAAGATGGATAGACAAAGCAAAGGATCCATAGTGGGTTTGCAAGAATGATAGAACAGATCAATGAATCATGTTCCACAATCAGAAATGCTCTAGGGAGAAAACTGCAGCCAAAAACATCTGATTAGATAGATGCTACATAATCTCTCCCATTCATGGCAGTCATAGTCTAGAATCTACTTATGAAGGGTTGTGTGTTTTTTAAGATTTTGTCAGGATTCTAACAAAATCTCCTTTTTATTTAACTAGAGATTCTAGGGCTAGTGGGGAGGGCGACAAGAAAGAAGTCAGATTAACATGGGTGTGCCAACCAGTATTCAACCCTCCTCTCACACATCAAGGAAGGTTTCATTTAATTAGAGATACTAAGGCTGGTGGAACTTTTGAGAAGATAGATCAACACAGCTCTACTAACCAGTCTTCACCCCTTCCCTTACATACACCAAGGAAGGCTTTGCCAGTTCACCTCTGCAATGAATGTAATGTGAACAATGCCCCTGTCCTTATTACCACCATAATATTTGGATATATATAAGTTACACATTACTATTGTACTATGCATACTGTAGTATTCATATATAAGAAAAGTATCATATGTACAAACATGAAAAGTGGGAGAGAAAGGGATGGTAATGATTCAAAAATATTAACAAGGATGGATAGGTGAGAATATTGGGTGACATTGATCAAGATCTATTGCATTCATAAACTGTTTTGTTAAATGGCAACTCTTTTGTACAACTGCTTAAAGAAAAAATACCAATAAGGTTCATTTACTTAACATTTTTGTAATCTAATGAATAACAAAGACAAAAACATGTATTTGAACTTGGCAGAGGGCCAAGACAATATATATATATATATATATATATATATATATATAGCCTATATTTCTCAACTGAAATTAGATGTCTAAATCAAGGAGAGAGAGTAAAAAATATTTTCTAGAACAAATGAATTTTCATTGTGTTTCATCTCCTTGGGGAACAACAATTATACTCATGACAGAATATACTTTGTTTACCAGCAGGTCTGGGCTGCCTTACATCTTATTTCAGGCAGCTACCTTGACAAAGGTCTCTTATCAATCAGTGGTAATCTATGGCTTGACAGAACTCCCTACTTACACTATGTGTCAAGTGACTTAAAATAATTAAAACGCAAACAAAAATGAATAGCCTCTAAAACTAGGAAATTACCATTTAGAAAAGAAGCTTCTTTCTCTAGAGTGAGGAAAAAAAATACTGGCCTTCCTCCAAACACATATAAACATTTTAAATATTTGTTCAGGCAATGAATATCCAAAAGAAATTTATAAGAGAAAGATTGAATAATAAGTAATAATGAATGAACAAAAAATATTGCAGTGCTTCTAAAACACTCTCTGACCAAACATTTATGACAGATATTTTGCATAGCAAATAGGCCACTAAAGAATGAGGCATTCACAGGTTCTTGCCTTCTCAGGACTTTTATTCTTCCTCTCCTATGAATTTTCCATTGCCTGAATACCAATCTCAGAATCAAAATCAAAAGACCTTTTTTTAAAAACATATTATTTCACACTCCCCCCTACTCCTACATTGCTGTCAAGTGCCTGACCCTGGTTTGATAATCTCATTTCCTGAGAATCAAAAAGCTGGAAATTTAAGCTTCCTAGAGTGTTAATTGCGGCCCTGCTCCATTGCTAATCAAAAAATTGGATGTTTTGCATGAAAATGCTTCTCTAATTAATTCTCAGTCATAAATCGCCCTGGTTTTAATAACCCCTCCTTGATTGGATAGCCTTTGAAGAGACAGTGCAGCTAATCTGCTAAACTAGAAAAAACACACGCAGAAGAAATAATAAGTGGGCTTACAAGATATAAAGCAGAACTGTGTTAACCAAAACAGTAAGTCTCCTTTCCGGGGCTTTCTTGCTTTACCCTGAACCCTAGTAAAATAAACCATGAAACTAGGAATCATGAACAAAGGCAACTGTCAAAGAGGTCATGCATCACAAGTCAAGTCTTTGCACACTCTTTCCATACAACAGCTATTCCTATCGTTGTTTTTTTGAAAAGAGGTTTCCCTTGACATTTTTTTTAGAAACCAGAGATTCAGCAATGTCCACTTGTCACATTGTCTATTTTAATAAGACAAGGTTTGTGCTTCCCTCTCTCCTCTGCTTCTGACTGACAATATATTATCATACATATCTCTAAGAGGTGCTGAACTGAATTTTCATTATCCAAAATGTCAAGATTCGTTTTTGTCATCAGAGTACACAGCTGGTCTACACCAGCAGCCCTTTGATTAATTCAAATGGAACAAGTCACCTATACATAACTTCATTTCCCCTACACCAGACTGTGCATTCTGCAAGTTTTAATTTATGGCTTGTCAGTTTAAGATACCATTTGCTGCCATGGTGGCACTCAAAATAGAAAGGAAAGTCTTAATTAGCAGCATTTTGGATGAGCCCTCGGGTGAGTAATAGAGCAACAATTAAAATTTTTTAGCTTTACAACAAGATTCTTCTGAACAAATCCATAAATTTTCAGGAGATGCTGGAACTAAATAGACAGGCAATCATGGGCACTTTTAAGTAGTGTGTGTGTGTGTCTGTGTCTGTGTGTGTGTGTGTGTGTGTGTGTGTGTGTGTGTGTGTGTTACTAGGGTTTGAACTTAGGGCTTCAAACTTGATCAGCCTATGCTCTACTATTTGAATCATGCCTCCAACCTAGATTTTTGCTAGTTAATTTGGAATTTGAGTCTTGAAGATTATTATGCTCAGGCTGGCCTTACACTGCAATCCCTTAGAATCTTGGCTTCCTGAGTAGCTAGGATTACAAGCATGAACCATCAGTAACTAGATACTAAGAACTAATTTTTTAGCATGCACATAAGTTCACATGTGGCTTTCTAAATAACTTGTAAAAAGTAAACTAGTTACTTTTATTTTCTCAGTATTTAATATTTTATGAAGATATGTCAAGGTAGAATAAGAGTTTTGAAATAATTATCAAAAGTCAAAAGTTTGAAGTGTATTCTAATTTAGATATAGTAGTCTCAAATCTATAGCTCCATATATGAGTAAGCTGTAGCATTAAAAATGTAACATTTAAAGTGTAACATTAAAAATGCAAAAGCTACCTCAATGAGATACCAGAGAACACTTAGTTCAAGATCTACAATTACAAAGACGGACAACATCAAGTTTTGAAATACACTGAAGGTAGGCATGAAAAAATGATACACTTACTTCAGAGAACTGGCAGTTTCTTAAGAAGTTAAACTAACCATATGACCTGGCTCTCCTACTTCTTTATTGAAAATGGGCCTGAAGAACTATCCCACACAAAAACTCATATACCAGGATTCTTGGCATATTATTCACAGTAACTAAAAACTCAAACAAATCTATACATAACAACAATATAGATAGTGTGTGGTATTTCTATACAAGACTATACAACTTAGCAATGAAGGCAAACAGACTACTGACACGTGTAACAATGAAGACGAATGTCAAAATCACAATGTGAAATGAAAGAAGTCAGTCACATAAGTGTATACTAGATGACACTTTTTACATAGAAATGTCAGGCTAATTTATTGTGACATAAAGAATTTTAGGAGTTACAAAAGGCTTGAGGTGGAGTAAAAAGCAGAGTTTTGGGGTGATAAATATGTTCTTTTTCTTTTTTTTGGGGGGGGGGGAGAGGGGGTCAGTCACAGGGCTTGAACTCTGGGCCTGGGCAATGTCCCTGCACTCTTCAGCTCAAGGCGAGCGCTCTACCATTTGAGCCACAGTGCCACTTCCGGTTTTCTAGTGGTTTTACTGGAGATAAGAGTCTCACAGACTTTCCTTGCCCACGCTGGCTTTGAACCTTGATCCTCAGATCTCAGCCTCCTCAGTAGCTAGGATTACAGGAGTGAGCCACCTGTGCCCGGCTGTGATAAATATGTTCCGCACTCTGCTGCTGACATTATTTTCAGGGGTCTATACATCTATAGAAACTCAATGAACTGTTCATGATAAAGGAATGTAACTTACAATACATAAATTATCTCAATAAAGTAGAAAAAGACAAAGCATTTCAAATGCAAGCTATTCTGCAAATGCTACATAATAAAAACTCTTATAGAACAACCTTGTCAGTTACTGGTTCTGTGACCTTGGTCAAGTTACTTAACCTCCATGAGCTATAGTTTTCTTAGCCATAAAAAATGAGATAATAAGGCATACTTGACAAAATGATTATGAGAATGAAATTATAATTACGCATGTACTCAAAAGTGCCATCTCAGTAACTTTATCCTATTCTTTCAAATAACATTAGCTCCCTTATCTTCCTCCTTAATATAATTTAATCTATGATATATTCATATACCTTAGCAAGTATTAAGACATTAGAGAAAGCCCACTTAGAAACAAAAGACTTACGCTTTTGACTAGTTCAGCCAGTTAGTTGTGTAATACTTAACTTTCCATTTGTAAAATTATGAATAGAAGGTGCTTATTATTATATCAGGTGTTATTATTAGTTTAGATTAACAATTATTCATTGTTATCTTTCTCACTTATATGAAATACACTATGCAAATTTACATCCTCTATCTATCTTTTCTCCAACGTTTTTATGCCATCTTCATGAATAGATATTATGTACATTTTGATATTAATATCCATACATTATTCTCCATTTTCTTTCTCCCTCTTTCTTACCCAACTCAAACCATTCTGTGACTATTAATGTACAATACACATATGTATAATACTCATCTGACAGCACCTAAATGTACAGAATTTCAAATAAAAGATAAACACACATTAAGCACTCCATACTATTTGATTGGATGATTTTTTTTTTTTTTTGTCGGTCATGGGGCTTGAACTCTGGGCCTGGGTGCTGTCCCTCAGCTCTTCTGTTCAAGGCTAGCACTCAATCACTTAAGCCACAGCACCACTTCCGATTTTCTGGTGGTTTATTGGATATAAGAGTTACATGGCTTTTCCTGTCCAGACTGGCTTTGAACTGCGATCCTCAGATCTCAACCTCCTGAGTAGCTAGGATTACAGGCTAGAGCCACCAGCGCCCAGCTGACTGGATAATTTTAAGTGCTATAAATAAAGAAGCAAACCTAGTCTGAAGAATTTTTCAAAAATTCCTTAAATTCCCCAAGGAAGAACTAATAAAAGCATTTGGGGGGGAGGGGGAGGGGTCCGGTCGTGAGCCTGAACTCTGGGCCTGGACACTGTCCCTCAGCTCTTCAGCTCAAGGCTAGCGCTCTACCACTTGAGTCACAGGGCCACTTGCAGTGTTTTTTTTTTTTCTTTCTGCTTATGTGGTGCTGTGGAATCGAGCCCAGGGCCTCATGCATGCAAGGTAAGCGCTCTACCACTGAGCCACCTTTCCAGCCCAATAAGAGCATTTTTCAAAGACATTACTCAAACTCATGATCTTGCTTCAGCCTCCCAAGTGCTGGGATTAGAAGTATACACTATGTCTGTCTACTAACTACTTTGAATCACACTGGTTCTAGTGCAAAGAACTCTTTGGAGGAATCCAGAAAGGAGCAAGAACAAAGGAGCAAGAACAATCAGGAGAATGGTAGCAGCTAGAACCTGGGTCATGGCTGGGAACTATTTTAAAGACAGGCTTATTTTTTTAAGAATTGCAAAATTTTATTTCTTTCAAGATCCTTTATTACAAATTTTAGAAGTCCTTTTTCCCTAAGAAATCAGAAATCTGGGCAGGGTAGTCAATTTTTCATTTATAAAGATCATGTTGAAAATGATAAGAGATGAAATCTATAGGTATTAGTCTTACTTCTAAGAAGCAATGAAATATCCAAGTAGCCACATCACCAGGGTTAGTAACCTTGTTTCACCATCCATAATTTGTGCTAATTCCCACACTTGACATAAGACTTTTATGGCCCAAAAGGGAGAACTGTCCCTAGATGGCACTCCTGGATGGATTCCCAACTATTCAGCTTCATGTGAAAATAAGTATTTCTCCTCCTAAGGCCTGTGTGGATTCACAGCTATTATCCTCTTTCCTTTTTCCATTCTGTCACAAAATTATTAGAAACTTTCTTTAAATGCAGGATTGACAATGGGCTGTAGCAGTGGAATTTAAATGGACAGATCAGTGATTAAACATGCAAGGACAATAGTTAATGAGTATTCATTATCCCCAATGCCATAAAAAGCTAGAAGATAAAGAACTCAAAGAAGTCTGACTCAACTATAATTGCAGGTCAACTGTATCCCAGGTAGTATTCATTTGACAGAGGTTATACCTTTGTCATACTATGAACTCATCTCACTCTGACCAGGAGCCACAGTGTATAAAGACCATGAACTGAGACAAAAAGCATAAGGAGACTGCAAATCTAAGCTGATTTCACAGGATGCAAGAAGTCCTAATAGATGGGTTTATGAGACACTTAGGAGACCTATTGAGAACTCACTTGTGCAAGACAAAGGATAACTTCCAGGATCAGCAATTAGTAAGGCAAGGGAGCTGTTTCCTGAAATTGGTAAAGAAGTTAGGTGGGGGGCAAAGGAGATCCTTGAGTTTGATGTAAATATGTTCAGGGTCAGGTGCCCTTGAATCAGCCCAGAAAGGAAAGAATCTGTTCTGTCTTCCTCAGGGGATTATGATAATCATGTTTCTATGGTATATTTCCAAAATTGTTATTTCATACATAATATCCACAGAAACAAGAACTACACTGAACTCAGACATCAGACTTTCCAAAGTCTCTCTCAGCTTGCAAATAAACAAGCATAGAGTAGGACAGGGAGCAACTGCAAAACTGATACCGGAAGTAAACTGTAGCAAGAGGAAAAAAAAAGATTGCTACTTTCTTTTCCTTCTCTTCTTCTTCCTCCCCCCATCCTCCTCATCCTCTTCCCCCTCCTCTTCTTCCTACTCCCTTTCCTCCTCCTCTACCTCCTCCACCTCTTCTTCTAATTCTTGATTCAATCTCCGCCTTGTTCTTTTCCCCCTTTTCTTGTTTGTTTGTTGTTGTTGGTTTTTTGGGTTTTTTTTTTTTTTTCAAAAAAACATCTCCCTAGTCTCAAACTAGTAGTCCTTTTATGTCAGGCTCCTAAATACTGGGATTAGCAGCATGTAGGATGAGGCTAGCCTATTGGTTTTCTTTCTTATAGTAAGAGAAATAGTTCATCAACTTCCATCCATTACTCTGAGGGAATCATAAAGTAGGAATCACAGAATATCAAGATTGAGTGGTGTACTGTTTTTCTAGAAATTACTGCGACTTCAGAAGCTTAAAACAACATAATTTGGTTACCTCATAATTTCTGTGGTTCAGGAGTCCAGACAAGGATTATGTGGGACCTATCTTGGGGACCCAGCCCTGAGACTAGGAATTATCTGCTGCTCACTTCCTAGCTTATTCTAGTTCTTGGTAGAATTCTGGTCCTTGTGGTTGGACTGAGGTTTTCCAGGTCCTTACCACATGCTCTACTCTCATCATGGAAGTTATTTCTTCAACCCCAGCCGAAGAGCATCTGCTGCTGTTTCTTGTCTATTTTAACGGCTCACCTGTTAAGACCAGATCCAGACAGGAAAATCTTCTTTTTGATTAATTCAAAGTCAAAGTATTAGGTGGGTCAAACACATTAGCCAAATACCTTCTGTACTGCTATATACTATATACTAATCATTGTAATGACAGTTTGTCATAGTCACAAATCTTGTCCACATAGGGAGAGGATTTAGATAGTTAAGAGTCATTACAAAATTCTGCTTTCTACCAGTGATACAATCAATAAGACATCATTCAAAATAGGAAGTCATGGAGACACAATAGAAAAAAGAGAGGACAGGAAATATCATTCATTTTGTCTTGAAAGTGTAATTAGCAGGTAATATCTAGCAAGAAAAGCCAACCAAGAATTCTAGATAAGATTAGTGAAATTAGATTAGATAGATCTGTGAAAAACTACCTTCATCCTTATCTAACGCACTATCAAAATTACCCTTTCTCCATCCTTTCTTAACATATAACATCACTATCAACTCAAGTTACCAGATTACAAAAATGGTAATCAGCCAAAATGTGTATCTCCTGCTCCAACCCCACAATTTCCTGTCCAACTAATTCTACCTCCAATTAGCATTTGGATCTCTTCCCACCTGTCCTAAAAAGCTGGCATTGTCTCCACAAGCTTTTACCTGAAGTAACAAAACAACTTGCCTCCTTAGAAGCAAGCTCATTGCTCTCACTTCATACTCCATGCAGACATCAGGTTTTTTTTTTCAACAAATGCAAGTTTGACAATTACTTTCCTATATGGAACCCTTAGAGTAGTTCTTAACATCACGGAGAAAATTCCATATCTTGCTATGTCATACCTTGTCTTTAGAGACCTGACTACCTCTTTCCCTTATTTCAGTTCAATCTCCTCAGACGCTCTATGTTTCAACTGCAATAAAATGCTTGCATTTCCATGAAACTCTCCCTTGTCTGTGTGCTGATTTACATTTTCTCCCTACAGCAGTGGCTTCCCTTCCTTTGGCTGGTTGGTTGGTTAATTCATCTTCTGGAAATGTTAAATGCCTTCTCCTTCATGCTTCCTAAGTACTTCTAAAATTCACTGGAAATGGAACTACTCAACTGTCTTGTCTTTCACAGTACCTGGGATGTCTTCTTATGCTGGAGATGTTCCAGGAGTAGTGCCAAGAATAAAATTAGCCATGAAATGTTGACTGTACCTTCTGTCCTTCAGTGTGTCAACTGATAGGATAATCCTATGAGCTAGGCAGGATAGTTAAGGTCATTTTATAAAGGAGTAATGTACAACTCAGAAAGTTTAAAGTGATCTGTCCATTTTGTACAAGTGAAATGAGAAATAGGTGTTCCTTCTATTAAGTCATAATACTACCCAAGCTAATCCCAGCACAAATAAAGCATACCAATATTCCACATATGAACATCACTAGCCAACTGAACAGGGATATGTAAATTAGTTAACTGATGCAGAAATCAGACATTAATGTGCAAACAAATAGAGACTTATTTGAGCTAAGTGGGCATGAATATGCAAATGAACTGGCTGCAATTCAGTAGATGTCATCACAATTCGAGGAATGAACATCCTATATTATGACTATTACAATATTCATGTAGCATTTATACATACTATCATATATTACTGTAATATGTGCTGCTCGAGTTTCAATTTGTGGGGAAGCCAAAACTAACTTGATGCATATTTTCATCCACACCAAAACCACAAGCTGCAAATCAGATGTAAGCACACAGAATTCTACAGTCTTCATAGAGAACCAAGCTGCCATCCCCACTTGCAGTGCAAGCTAAATATTCTCATTTTAACCAATGGAGCTTCAGAAACAGATTCGATTCATCCTTTGTTCTGATCCTTGCCAGCTCAACCAGCCTCAACTATCAGGCACAAGCTGAAAAGACAATGGTTGCATATAAAACCAAGTCATGTTTTCTATAGGAGTTTTAGTAAACACTGGGACACTATTCAAAATAATCAGTATGAGATGATAATTTGTTTTTCTCCATATATGATAATGATTTATCTTCCTAACATTAACTAGCACACTATTGGTTCTTTTTTATTCTTAAATTTCTTTAATTGGTAGAATCAAGGTTTGCCAATAAGTTTGGTGTCCTTCCTATCATTTCTGGCTTCTGAAAGTGACAAATTATAATTAAAGAACCAGTGTGTATATATAAATTGAGTTTCTTCCTTAACAGAAAATGTTATATCTGACTTGTTCTCTGAAACTCACATTATGAGAGCATAGCCTAAACTCAAATACTGTCACACATTCTTCCATGCTGCGCCCAGTGCATGAAATTCCTCAATGCTTTTTTGTTTACCTGAAAGTTTCCCTTCCCTCCTTATATCTGAGCTTAATACATAGGAAGCCCCTGCCAATCAGAAGCCTGAGCTCTTTCTCTCTCTTTCTATGCTACCATCCCTGTACTGCCTGGTCTGAGTTATCTCTCATTTCACTCATAATACTGTCTTCAGCCACTTGAGTTGGAAGAGTTCTTCCGTGTAAGAACATGACCTGAAGTGAAACACATTACTTTTACTCATAGCCTATTTCCCAGAATTAAATTACATGTCCATGGCTGGCTGAAAGAAAACTTCAAAAATGTTCATTTCTGTGACCATACGTCTAGCTAAAAATCAAGGGCAATATTAACACTGAAGAAAAGGAGAACAATGTTAGGGGACAAATTTAAATCTTTATAAATCAATCGTAGAGTTTTCTTTGCCCCTTCAAATGGAAAACTTGATTCTGTTCAATATAGAATCAAAAATGCCTAGTGAGGGGCTGGGAAGGTGGCTCAGTGGTAGAGTGCTTGCCTTGCATGCATGAGACCCTGGGTTTGATTCCTCAGCACCACATAAGCAGAAAAAGGTGGAAGTGGCACTGTGGCTTAAGTGGTAGAGCACTAGCCTTGAAGAACTGAGTGACAGCACCCAGGCCCAGAGTTCAGGCCCCACAACTGAAAAAAAAGAGAAAAAAAGGAAAAAAAAAAAGCCTAGTGAAATATGCTGGACATATAAATGATGAGTTTGTATTCAATCAATAAGCATGCAGTTCTAGGAAAGATAAAGAGAAAAAAGCAGAACAGCTACTGATTCCCGCTAGAGGTGTTTGATATCTACTCAGAGGATGAGAAAGAGAATGGATCAGGAGTGTCAGTTAAGAACATACTTAACCCAAAAGTTATCTTCTGATAAACTATTTACAGTATAGTACTAGCTCAGGGATAGCTCCAGTTTTGCCTTGGGCCTGGAAATTCTGATATGTTATTAGCCAAAAAGCCTGGCCCTTTGGCACAGAAACTTTTAATTTGGCTGAAATTCTAAATGGGGACATTAAAGTACAGAATGTGTTCTCTTTGCAGACTTAACTTACCTTAAGAGCCATATGCTCTTCTCTCTGCTCATTCCCTCCTCCAGTCTCCAAAGTTGATCTCTTTCCTGAGTTTCACATTTATGCTCCATGATTTTACATCTTGCATATTCTTAACCACATAGGATATATAACAGGACTAGATTCAAGATTCAGCCAAGACAATGAATAGTAAAGGTTGTTTTTATCACTATGTAGTATTCTACTGTAATGGCTCTATTGAAATTTATATATCAATTCTCCTGTCTATAGGCCTTTGGGTAGTTTCTAGGTCAGTATTCAAACAATGCTGCAGTGAACATTCTTTTCAATAGGTTTTACCTTTTACATTTGGGTTCTCAATTCATTAAAACAAATGTATTTTTGAAACTGATTTGAAGTACAAATATAGTACATTTTCTTAAAATGATAAATTCTCTTGCCACCTTTTTTGATTAGTCTGTTGTTTTCCTTGCCATTTATAATGTCATCAACCTCCTGTATCAAATTTCTATCTGTGTGGATATCTACTTATAAGTCTTTAGCGGTAACAAACGGTGCCCACACCAGAGTAATGGAAAGAAACAAATAAAGTGAGGGTCTACGTAGTTCTAAACCACAGTCTCCAAACCATTTCTATTTCAATCTTCAAAATTATGATTTCAAATAGATGACTGTAAACTACAAGACAAATTTGAAAAGCATGAGCATGAGTTCTATAACACCTTCTACTACTAAAATCTGCTCTGTTTAGATATTATTATGCATGGACTGTTTTCTTCTATTTTTCTGGGGATTGATAATACTTCACTTGATGCAAGCTAATTCCTACCTTATACGAGTTTCATTTCAAAAACATAAAATTATCTCATAAACTATATTTTATCAAGGCAAGGATAAACTTGTGATTTATCATTTTTATAGTTTTAAATAATTGCTTTATTTACTATATGGCATAAATGATTATGATCTTTTAAATTTTATTAAGAAAAACTCAGGATGAATGGCATTATATAAACGATTATATTTGCCAAGAATATAATTTCTGTGGTCCTAAACAAAGTCTAAGAATATAAAAAAGTTGTTACTTTGTTATTAAAAATCAATTTTGAACAAAATTGATGGAAATATGAGATTTAAAAGAACTTTTATTAAACTTTTTAGTTTTGTCATGTTCAAAGTTATTGTTTCCTATATTTCTTTTCTCTAAAAACCTTAAGATTAAAGTGTAACATAGTCTTAAAGAAATATACTTTTAGGGGCTGGGAAGGTGGCTCAGTGGTAGAGTGCTTGCCTTGCATGCTCGAGGCCCTGGGTTCGATTCCTCAGCACCACATAAGCAAAAAGAAAAAAGCTGGAAGTGGCGCTGTGGCTCAAGTGGTAGAGCGCTAGCCTTGAGCTGAAGAGCTGAGGGACAGTGCCCAGGCCCAGAGTTCAGGCCCCACGACCGGACCCAAAAAAAAAAAAAAAAGAAATATACTTTTATCATTTTAAAAACTCAAATATATTATATTTCATTTAATAACAGCATTTCTTCTTTTCTCCTAGGTGTATGAATAGATGGATGGATTAATACAATGGAATATTATAAAATGAGTTTACATATCACCTATTGGGACTAAGAAACAACCCATGATCATATCTCAAGAGTAAGATATATTGGCTTTAATAGGTATTATGCTGTCTATTTTGTACCTCCAATATGCATTTTCTCATATAATATAGGCTCTCTTAATACATAGTTCAACTACCAGTAATTTTTCTATGAGGTAAGATAACCAGGATAGACTATAAGCTAGGCTTTTTCAGAAAATAAATTCATTTTGTATGAATTAAATCTACAACTGACAAGCCTTTTGAAATAAAATAAATTTCTGTATCACAAAGATTTGAGTCTAACAGGCTATACCTAATAACAAACGTAGAGTAAAAGTAGTTTTACTTCCTAAATGAGTTGAAATAATGAATTAGTTTAATCATGATCCGAGAAAAGTACATTTATTGCTTCTTCTTAGAACAGATGAAAAATTAGCACTTATAAAACTTGTATTGTAAGTTCATTGTAAGCCAAATCTTACACAGAAGTTAAGATCATTCTTTTCAAAAAGTGAGGATATAAATATACAAAGAAAGAAGAATTAGTTTTTGCATACTATATTATAGACTAGAACAGAAGAGATAACTATGAAAGATTTAAAAACTACACAAGATTTAAAACAATTATATGAAATTTTTTAAAGAAAAGAATGTACTTCTTTTCATGTTCTCTGCATATTGTTACAAAGTTATTAGGAAAGGTATTAAGTAAAATTTAAAAGGCTGCATGAATTTTCTAATCCAATTTTAGGATCTAAACCTCTACAAGTATGTCTTATATTTAAAGCAGTGGAACAAATGTGTGCTGTGAGAGTGAAATTGCTGTACTAAATACCATACCTCACTTCAGCTAAAATGTCCCTAAAAAATGTATACATGAGTGAAATCTTGCTTTAAATGCTCCATTATACAACATCATGCTATCTGAGAAATTCCTGGTGGAAAAAAGAATTTTGTGAAAAGGATAAACAATATGGGTTATCTCAAATATTGTCTTAACTTAAGACAAGATACCTTCAAATAGATTAATGTCATGCAATGTCCTTAAGTATTCACAAACTTAGTCACCAAAAATGAGAAAATTCAGTTCCAATCCGTGGAAAAGCCTAGTTCTCCCTGATGATTCTACTTCCATATTTACAATGTAAAGCAAATCCTCTTAGTAATGTCAATTCTCAAGTGGTTGGAGCTTTACAGAATATTTTAATGTCAGGGCTCTAGAAACACCACTCATTAAACTAACAAGAATAAAAATGGCACTTTAATGGTATGGTAATATCATTGAGTACAAATAGGAACCTAAATAGCCCCAAGATAAAAGAAGCTATAATCAAAACTGAGTACACATTTCTAATAGAATCAATGGCCATTAATGAACTCTACCTATTGGTAAGTTCATTATTCTTAAGAATGAAAGAATGGTTCTTGGCTTGCAAAAGCTTCCAGCAGGGTTTCTTAAGTAAGTGTGTGCCTGAAAACAAGGAAATAGGATGGTGCCTTATTCCTCACACATATATAAATGTATACCTCTACTATATACCAATATATGTCTCCCGCCATATATATATATATTTTTTTTGGGGGGGGGGGTCCGGTCGTGGGGCCTGAACTCTGGGTCTGGGCGCTGTCCCTCAGCTCTTCAGCTCAAGGCTAGCACTCCACCACTTGAGTCACAGCGCCACTTCGGCTTTTTTCTTTTTGCTTATGTGATGCTGAGGAATCGAACCCAGGGCCTCATGCATGCAAAGCAAGTGCTCTACCACTGAGCCACCTTCCCAGCCCTCCCACCATATATTTTTATGAGCCTAATTTGAGGCAAGTAATATCCAAGACCAGAGTTCAGGAACATCTAACCCACACACTGTATAGGGCCAACAAAATCATTTGGTCTGGCTCTGTCAAGGTAATGGCAGATTCAATAAATCTAGGAGCATTTTTGTAGTTATCATACATTTATATTAAGTAAATCACAATCATACTGTAAATTTAAGTGTCAATCAAGAAATATCCATTACAGGATAGACAGGAAACGTATGACTGAGTACATGATTGGCCAGCCATGTATGTTTTTCATAAGCTGTCTGTGGACCATCTGCCTGTATTGATATGACTCCCAGGACAGCCAGTGCAAAGCAGGCGGGGAGCGTATGAATTGCGAGTGTTAACACTGTGGTAGAACTACACAGATTCAGTGATGATGAGAAAAGAGGTGATGACAGGAATCCTCCTAATGCTGAGGGGAGGGGAGGAGAGGGGAAAGAAGGGAAGGAAAGGAGAGTTATAAGAAAAAACATTTTGTAATTATGGGTAGAACACAGAAGACAACAGGTCCATGAGAATACTCATAGAGACCCGAAGTAGAAGAAAAAGAAGAGGATTGTTAGAAGCTCAAGTGGGATAAAAAGCAAACACAGAGTCTGTATGATGGAAGTCACTGGTGACATGGAAGAGAGTCAGCTCTGGTGTTGGGAAGAAAACAAGGGGTAAAGTGGACGCAATGTTCCTACTCCATTAATGATAACTTTTAAAGTACTACTTAAATTGCAATCAATATAGTTCTAATTGTTCCAGAGTTCAAGTATCTAATTTAATGGTCAAAATACCCTAAATAAGACAATTCTGGTAATGGCTTTATTTTTTTTTTTAGTTTGAGAAAATTGAGGCACAGAGAAAATGATTAACCTATGAACTTATTTTCATTCTTTGTAGCAGTATTTTTATTTTTTAACCCTCTCACGATAATGTGTTCATCAATTATTTTATTCATCTGAAGAATTACACGTTAACCTGAGTTGCTATACTCAAGGTAAATATTCATTAAAACTAATATCTTTCTACATTTACAACAGTTCATTCTAAGCAGTACAATGCAAAAGTAGAGAGGCTCAAAGCAACAGGATATCGGTGATTAACATAGATACATACACAACTTAAGATTTTCCACCTGTTATTTCATACACTTTGAAGTAGCAGCACCCCTACCTCCTTAGCTCAATTGACAACAGTAGACTATATAATGAAACATCTGCACCCTAACAGTGAGAGACAATTGAGATGGGTTGATAATATCAAAGGAACTTCATTTTTACATTTGTTATCCCCTCATACATTGTTAAACTAACATTTTTAATTGCATGATAAATTGGAAACATTGGGAGGAAGGTAACCTATGTAAAAGTTGAGGTTTTTTAGCATTACTTTCATGGTCTTGCTGGTAGGTTTTTTTGTCATGCCCTTGAATGACAGAAGGAAAAGTTGACCCCATAAACCAAACAACTGGGAAAAGAAGCCTGTAGCTATATGGAATTAAGAGAAGAGACAAAAATCTTCCCTAGTCTCTTTAGGTGTGGAATGAACTAACTATTCAATTATGCCTTTTCAAGGGAAGGTTAAATGCCGATCCCACGATGGTCCTTGGACCAGACAAAGTATGGAAAGAAATGCTATAACAGGATGGCTATTTTTAATGGAAGGTAAGTATGATTTCCTCTTTGTTTTAATTCTGAAAATTTGTGCTTGCTTCAGCAACACATATACTAATTCTGAAAACTTAAAAGCATTCATCAGAGAAACTTTTACTCCTGAATAACAACATCAAACTTTTATAAAATCTAGTCAGTTTATTCATTCTCTTATCAAGCACATGTCTGTTCAAAATAATTTTTAGTGATTAACATTGTATTCGTGGTAATTGCAGAGAACCCCCCCCACACACACACACATAACCACCACTTGTTAAATTTAAAAGCTCATGGAAACCTGCATGTCTAATAATGGTTATCAGTGGTCCCTATCTCCTGCAGTGTCCCTTCCTCCCACTCAAGTGATCTCTCTATCCAACTTTAAATCTTAACTGCCCACATTCATTCTGTCACTGAGCCAACCAGTATTTATGAAACATTTATTGTACCAAGCACTGCAAATGCACAAGAAATAAAATATGATGTACTGTGTGGAGCTTACAGTTTTACGGCAAACTCAGGTATGTGAGTACTGACCCACTATGGCATGGTATATACTCAGAAACAATAACAGTGTCATAGGAATGCATAGCAGGAACCACAACCCCAGTGTGTGTGTGTGTGTGTGTGTGTGTGTGTGTGTGTGTGTGTGTGTGTTGCTCTCACACAGTTGCAGTAGGTTGGAGAGGAATCAGCAGGAAAGCTCACTGGAATAAATGACATCCAAAGTTAAGTTAGAAAGCCAAACAAGCCTTAATATAAAAGATGAAGGAAAAACAGAGTATGTATGAAAATTCCAAATCATAGTCCTACAAATATAACTCAGGAGGGAGAAAAAAGGAAGGCATAATATTCTCTAAACGTCACACAGTTTTTTAAGCATTGGTTAAATCAGAACTGCAAAAATCACCTCAGCAAGTAGTTATTATTTACATTCCCATTTAGAGAAAAAGAAAAAGCAGCACTGGATGGTGATGTGTAAGGCCAGTAGTTGTGAGTTCATTTTTTGTTGTTGCTGTTGTTTTGTTTTGTTTTTTAATGTAGGCAATCTGGTCCCAGAACCCTCACTTTGCATTGCTGCACTATATTCTCCCTCAGGAGATCATGGACCAGTGACAGGGAACTAACAATTTTTCCACGAGGCTACAGAATAGAGTGTCCATTATTCTTCCTGTCTAAAAAATAAGGAAAAAATGTACTATCAGTCATTTATTCTGTTGACTAATAATGCTTGAATCTGAGTGAATGACAGGTTGTATTGCTGCCCCACTGATCATGTGATCTACCTTCTCATCTTCGAGTGCCAGATGAAAGGCTTCCCTGTGGTACAGAATACTGAGAGAGGAGGAGGCTATGCATGTGTACTTCCTATTCAGTTCTGATGTGAACCTAAAGCTGCTCTTTAAAAATGTGCATCAATATTTAAGAAAATGAAATCATCAGGATTCAGCCCTCTAAAACAAAGGAGATTGTTGTCACCATTAAAGAAATTTAATATAATAGAAGACAGGTGGATAAAAATTCTGGAAACAAATATAAACTATTCCTTTTCAACAGTGAAGAAAAGTAAGAATCAGAACACTTGAATATGGAAGATTCACCAGCCCCAGATAACCTGCTACACCCTTAACTAACAGTGTGTATTACAGTCCCCTTCCCTGCAAGAATACAGCTTTTGTACCATCATTTTGTTCTACATTTCCTACCCCATCCCATTCCCCTGGGAGGCAGCTACCTGCTACAGCCTGGGTCACCCTCCTCCTTCCATTCCCTGTCTGATAACAGGGTAGTGGATCATTCCTGCATTTGTTTGCAACCCTAACTATGCTCTGTATTCCTACAAGAAGCTTTCCATATGCTGTCTAGAATGTATGGAAATACTATTTTAATATTGAGTAAAGTGTTGGTTTTCTTAAAACTCTAGAATGTATTTCTAGCTTTTTGCTTTTGGTTACTACACATGAATTATGGAACTATTACTATGATATAAATATGAGCAAAATAGCAGGGCTTTGGGGAAATGTTACATGTTCCTACATCAATGATAAAGGTTGAAGTAAAACTAGCAATAACCGTCAAATGCAGAATGACTGACAGTTATTGTAGATGTTTTGCTGTATATCTTGGATGAGTCATAAAAACTTAATGTTTAATTATGTTGGCTAGTCACTGCAAAATGTTCCAAGAACTCCCAATGCATCTGAAATTATAAATGTCTACATACCCATACAGAATTCCAGAGTAATTTAAAAATCACTCTATTAACTCTGAAAAAGTCAAGGCATACAATTAATTTAAGATGCTAATATTTTTTCTCTGTGCCACTGTCTCTCTTTCTGTGTGTGTCTATATGTGTATATTATCATCCTCCATGGACACTAAAATCCATAAATGCTCAAGTCTTTTATATAAAATGGTGTGAATTTTCATCAGCTACATACATCTTCATCTATAATAATATTAAATATTAAATAAATATTAAATAATATTTAGACAATTGATAATACCTAGTACAATGTAAATGATATGTAAATAGTTATTTTACTGTGATGTTTAGGAAAGAGTAACAAAAAAAATCTATGCATGTTTATACCAGATACAAGTACATATAGAACCAGTAGATGTAGAGGGCTGACAGTACACACACACACACACACACACACACACACACACACACACACACACACACACACACACACACACACACACACACACACACACACACACACACACACACACACACACACACACACACACACACACACACACACACACACACACACACACACCAACCATACTTTTATAACTAGATCTTAAGGCTTTATCTTATATATTTTACAACTTAATTCCACCCATTCTAACACCTATAGTGTCTTACACTTTACTAGCGATTAATAGATTACAAAAAATGCTACTGATTTTTATTTTATTTGTTGTTTATTTTCTAAGTATTTTCTTCTGCAGATTGCAACCCTTAGTGACCACAAGCAAGTATGAAGTATTCTGTGTATAAAAGTTATGCCTATTAGAAGCACCACCACCCCCCTACCCTTTAAATAATGACAGAGGCTGTATTTGCCCTTTTCCAATTCTCAGTTATGCTTGCTACATCCCAAAAAGGGTCAAATATAATAACTATAAAAACAGTAACAGTGGCCACCACAAAGAACTGACATTCTGCTAAGCTGCAACTGCACTCATCTGCTATCTAAGCAAAAAAAGTCTGGCCTTACTTATTTTGCTTAGAATTTCTACTTGAATGGCAACAAGTCTATAAATTCTGCAGCGATTAGTTGTAGCTGCTTGGCAGCAGATGGTTGAAATGATAAAAGAAATAATCAAGTCTTTAAACCATTTCGTGAATACAGACCACAAGTTCACATACTACAAATGCTTCAGCTCATCCTCCAGAAAATTAATTATTCCAGAGAAATCCAATCACCTACCTTGAAGTTCTCCACTCCGACTATAGAGCTCCCTTCTCTGCTCTCTCAAGTAAGCACTCATGCTGATAGCATGGGAGGATGATTCAAACCTGCAAAGAAAGAGAAAAAACAAGTCAAATAAATGGAGAGAAAGCAGCCTTATAGAGAGTATCTGGAGATGTATTTCTCCACATATTCTGCTCTGGTCTATGTGGCCCTTCTTGATATTTCACACTCATGACACTTCAAGTAGATTATTCAAAGGCTGCATCAAATCCTGACTCAGGGACAATGTTCCCTGGTCAATATTCCTCTAAAATAATATTTGGATCTTTTTCATATTCTCCATTTCAACTAGTACAACTCTGGTCTGCTCCCTCTCCACTTCACCTTCAGACTACCATCATCATTTGTCAGAACTCCTATACATACTGCCATTAAGAGCATCCTCTAAAGTCATTCTGATAATGCAACTATCCAGTTCCAAAATCATCAGTGAATAGCTGCCACCGCAGAGATATGCCTGCTTTCCCAACTCCTTCGGCTAGAGAACCAGTATACAATGTATAGTAGAAATGACACTAGATAGTGACATCAAAGAAGTAAGACTCTCTCTGAGAGTCTTACAAAATCGTGTTCCCAATGGCTCTAGGTTTGTAATCTGCCACCTCACAAAAGATCTCAAAAATATCAACCTATACAATGTTCATTCATACGACTAGAATCTAGTTTAAATTGTCAGAAAGATCAGAGATAGACTCATGATACCCAAAAGCTCTCTCAAAGCTAAAACAATGAATACAAATCGGTCTCATGAAGAAGCTTGCATATAACAAGAAAAGAACAGGTAAAATTATAGAAACGAACAGTAAATCCTTTGATGTACTAAGAGATTTCATTTCAAACCTGAGATTTTCAAAGGCAGGTTTACAGTCTGACAAAAGGAGGAGTACGTCTTAAAATTCTTAAAAACTAAGGAATAAACAGGATAAAGCAAGAGCAATGGTCCAATGAGACAGGTCTCTGGCAACAGGAAAGGAATTTAAGCATTTTCTTAATTATGTCCCTTTACCCATTCCTTGACAGGAAAGATGAATACCAAGATGAAGCTCTGTCTGTGAGGGAATTACTTGGGTTACCTGATCCTCTCTTTGAACCCTACCAAGAACTAAGAGGCATAAACAGTTGAAAGGAAGGCAAAGTGTGCAGTACTTTCAAAGTGCCACCTGCCAGTCAAGTGCAGAAAAGAAGCCACTGACCTCCTGAAAACATGCTGCCAACTATTGATTAGAGAGGGTAAAGAAAAAAGTCAAACAGAAATATAGAAGCACACGTTGTACAAAAGCAGAGAACTTAAACACACTTAATTAACCTTGGCTAAGGGCAATTAAAGAGGGCAATAAAATCCTCCACAGATGTGATAAAAACAGATTACAGCTCTCCAAAATTTTAATCCTTTATGACTTGATATATTTTCACTACTCAGAAATTCTTTTTATGTTTGTAACAAGTCACACATTGAGAAAATTTTATAGCAAAAGAGGCACTGGAGATCATTTGGTCTCACCTCCTTGTTTTATAGCCAAAGGCACCCAGGCTTGCTAACACAGGAGACTTATTTGGATAATCATGGCTCATGAAAACTGGAACCAATATTAGAAAGAGGCAAATCTTCAGTGACCACCTAATTTTCTGTCAGAAAGGTTTTATTACTGCCCAGTAATAATAATGTGTAATAATTATTTAAGTTAATTTGTTCATTTCCAACAAATTAGGGTTTGGAGTTTTTCCCAAAAATACAACTTCACAAGTACTGGCTGAATGTATTGTATATGTATGTGAACTCAAAACCTGAAAGGTCGAAAGTTAGACATGGTGATTGCAAGCATGAACTCTAAAAACTCGAAAACCTAATTTCCACAAAGACAAACAAAAAAATCTCAGACCTAAAAGTTTGTTTGTTTGCTTTAATTTTTAAAATGCTGGGCCTAGAATGGACATTGATGCAGAAAGGGGCGGGGATCTTCAGTAAATGATGCTAGCAAAATTGGTTAATCACTTGTAGAAAACTAAAGCTAGATCCTTGTATATCACCCTGCACCAGAATCAACTCCAAATAGATCAAAGACCTCGGAGTCAAAGCAGACACTCTGAAAACATTACAGGATGGAATAGGAGAAACCCTAGGTCTCCTTGGCACAGGCTGAAATTTTCTTAATAGAGACACAGAAACACAACAAATCAAAGAAAGGTTGGACAAATGGGATTGCAAGAAATTGCAGAGCTTCTGCACGGCAAAGGATATAGCTAGCAAGATCAATAGAAAGCCCACGGATTGGGAGAAGATCTTCACTAGACATATAACAGACAAGGGTCTCATATCTAAAATATACCTGGAACTCAAAAAATTAAATTCCCTAACAACAAATCCTCAAAGAAACAACTGCCAATAAATAAGTGGGCTAAAGACTTAAAGAGAAACTTCTCTGAAGAGGAAAGAAGGATGGCCAATAGACACATGAAGAAATGCTCAACCTCTCTAGCTATAAAAGAAATGCAAATCAAAACGACACTGAGATACCACCTCAACCCAATTAGAATGGCTATAATCAAGAACTCTAATAACAACAGATGCTGGAGGGGATGTGAACAGAAAGGAACCTTACTGCATTGTTGGTAAGAGTGTAAACTTGTTCAACCACTTTGGAAAGTAGTATGGAGGTTCCTCAAAAGACTCCACATGACCCAGCAATCCCACTTTTGGACATTCACCCAAATGATCACAAACAAGACCATACTAATGCTACCAGCACAACTATGTTTATTGCAGCATTATTTACCATAGGTAAGATATGGAGCCAACCCAGATGCCCCTCAGTAGATGAATGGATCAAAAAAATGTGGTATAGATACACAATGGAATTCTATGCCTCCATCAGAAAGAATGGCATTGCCCTATTTGTTAGGAAATGGAAAGGCTTGGAAAAAATTATATTAAGTGAAGTAAGCCAGGCCCAAAGAAACACAGGTCCCATGGTTTCCCTTATTTGCAATAACTAGTATATGTCTGAGACAAGCAGAAAAGGTCAGTTAAGTTGATGTTAGGTGAAATGAACCCAAGATAAGTATTCAAAATTTTTTTCTTTCTTGCAGTTGTTTCTAACATATTTATAAGATGATTTCTTTGTTGCTTTGTATGTCCCTCCCCCATGGTATAACCTCTGCTTTCATTGTATTTAATGTTGGTATAATTTGTGGAGGGAAAGGGAAAAAACAAATCATTTAGATAGGGATACAGGTGGACCCATTGCAACAATGAGGTGTACAAGTCATTATGTTGAAAAATGAACTTTACAACTTTGGCGAGGGGGTGGAGAATGGAAAGGGATGGGAAGGGGAAGCAAAGGAGGAGACAACAAACAATGCTTGATAAGAAATGTACTCATTACCTTGCCCTCCGTATGGTATTTTCACATTTAAAAATGGGGAAAGGGGCAGGGAAGGAAAAGGGGAAAAGAAAGGGAAAGGGAATGTAGGGCCAAATCAGACACATCTGAGCCAGTCTTAGTTGCCTCTATCCACTAGTTCTGCTTCCTTACTCCCTTGTGACTTGGCGATGTATTCAGAAAATGGGTCCCTCTCCAGCTGCAGAACTAGCAACAGAGATGAACTTCCCTGCTATGTGACAACCAGGTGGTCTGCCTCCCCTTTCCAGGGACTGCTTTCATAGTGTACCTAAGCTACAATCCTAGAACTTCAGGAGAACTGGGAGCGGGGATTCGCTAATGGCACAAAAGATTGAGGACCAGAACATCAATAGTTATTAACAAAAATATGCCAAGTAGTACAAATCACAGTAAGAGGCAAAAGAACCTAAACTGCGTATCAATGAGTTCAAGAACCCAGTCTAAAAACGCTATATGTTATGTAGAGGCAACTAAGACTATATGATTCGCTATAGAACATTCTAGAAATTTCAAAATGTTGGAGATAGTAAAAAGACTGGTGGTTTCCAGAGGTAAAGGAGGAGGGTAAGGAAGAGTAGGCATGTAGCACAGAAGTTATTTAGGGCAGTGAAACTATTCTGATATTATGCATCTGACAAAACTCTTAGAAGTGTATAACACAATGAACTAATTAGGGTAAACCATGGACTTTAGTTAATAATGCTATACTAATACAGGCTCATTGATTTTTAACAAATACATCACACTAAGGTAAGATGTTAATAGAAAAAGCTGGGGAAGGGTATAAAGGAAATCGAAGCACTTTCTGGTCCTTTATTCTGAATACCTAAAACTACTCTAAAGAATAAAGCCTATACATTCAAGAAAGAATCATTTCCTATTTCTATTTCCTTGGCATCATCTTTATTACAATGAAACTAATGTAAAAATCAGTCATCACAATAGAAAACACAGAGAAGGGAAGGGCTGGGCCTTTTGTATACTGTAGCACTGAAAAATGAAAATTCCACATTAGTGGAACTTCCCAATAGTATCATGTGTTCAATGTGTGATTTGATGTTACTTGTAGCCTGAAGTATTTTAACTGCTTTGTGTCTACCACATGAATAATACTCTTTAAAAATGTTTTATTCAATAAACAAAATGGATTTCTTTCCAGGCAGGGACACTTAAAATCTCTTCTCCATTAAACCACAAAATAATTAACTGTTGAAACTTTCCTTAATTACTAAGAATACTATCAATCCAAATTAACAACGAATATCAAAGGTAAGCAACTAAAAGATACAGAGCCACAGCTACTAAAAAAAACTAATTCAATCCACTGAGATGATATTTCTGCTTATATTTATAAATATCATTTATTTAATATCTATTAATTCCTCAAGGTACAGAGGTCTTAAGACTTCAAGGATTTAAATCTTGCTTCTAACACTGGTCAGCTATGTGACCTCATATGTTACTTAAATTCTTTTGAATCTTAATTCTCTATGTCAAATATTTGTATGTGTACAAAAGGATTAAAAACAGAACCTTTGGTTATAAGACTGCTCTAATGAAAAAAATCAGATAATACATAAAAATGGTTTAATTTTTCATCTCTTGCTTAGGAAAGACTTGATTAATTTAAGTTATTAATTGCTATCACTGAAACTTGGCATAATCTAAATTATGTTTTACTGAGATTGAGAAAAACAACTAGTAATAGTGCCTTATAAACAGCAAGTCCACAATCAATTGTAGCTGCTTGCACTATCAATGTTAACAGTCATATTTTGTAACTATTAGCCATTACCAACAGAGTTACACTCTGGGAGCATAGCCTGATAGGGCAAAGACAGTAATTTTAAAAAACCTTCCAGTTGATTCCTCTATTAAACATCTATAAACATACTGCAACTACTGCTTAGCTGGGGAGACTTGCATACCTTCATTAATAAAGGTTACTTCTTTGCACTGTGGGCTTTTTCAAGGCAAACATACTTTCATTTCATAGAAACCTCTTCAGAAACAACCAGAGTTTCATTTCCCTAATTTGATATGAAACTCCTCAGAAGCAACTTAATTATTAAGAGATCTGTTTTGGACAACATCAAAAGCAGCTACTTCACCTTACAAAAAAAGTAAACAAAACTGAATATATATTTATTTTCTATAAATTACTTCAATCTCAGCTGAGGAAGTAATGACTGTCAATAAAGTAGAAAGTGATTCAACTTGGATCTAACACTTCTTGACACCTTGGTATGTTACTGGCAGAGTGATACTTACTTGAAAAGAGAATTTTTTGGCCTTTGAGGTTTCTTCTTGGCAAAAAAAGCTGCAAACTCTCGTCCAGTACTGGCGTAGCTTAGTTGAGCTGATGGTTCAGAGGCTGTACTTGTGTTTTTCATATCCAAATACTCAGTCAACAGCATCTGATAAACCAGATTAAAAGTTTTATATACACATCTAAAATATGCTAAAACCTCTGCCTTAATATTCCTAAGAATACTGGCCTCTGGCTTTTCATTTTTGCAGTTGGAGACTAAAGCAAACATATAGACATCTATGTTACCTAGTTCATGAGTAACAGGATGTGGTGGACATGTGAACTTGGGGATAAAGAGAACATTTTTTTTATTTAGTGTCTATTATGAGCCAGATACTGTGAGGAGTCAAACAATATTCTTATTTAATTCTCATTATGCAGTCTTAGCAGCAACACTCTAGAATTTCTTTGGAGCTTAATGAGTTTCAGGAAAGGCGCTGATCCATTTGGATGTATTATCTCATTTACTGAGAAAAATTTATCTGATAAGTTCAACAATTATAAGAAAGAAAAAGACAGTGAGGTTCAGGAGCTGTAAAGTGGTCCCTGGTGGACTGGTTCAAGTACACACTCTTACTTCTCAGTCAACCAGGGCAGTAACAAGCACCCTAACTAATCTGCCAGGGAAAGGTACAGAACATGAGGTCAAACAAAGCAAAGAGCTCCAAATCTGCAAACACTTAAAAGAACGACTACTCAAGTTAAGATTAGAAGAAAAAAAAAACAACTTTTTAAAATCAAATCAACTACTGTAAACAGCTCCCACTTTGAAAACCAATTCACTTTAGAGCCACAGAAATGGGGACATGGGATAGAACATGCTATTCGAGCATCTTAAGAGCTAATTTTTTTAAATTCCCATTGTTATGAATGAAAATAGAATCAAAATAGAAATTACCGGGGTTCCAATGATTATTTAAGCTGGGACTAAGCAACAGAACTTATCTGTAATCACTAACTACATTTATAATTTTCTGATACACAGATAGGCAAACAAAAGTACTGACATGAGTCGAAAGAAAGCATTTCAGAAACACAAAGTCATATTTAATCACTACTCTATTCATGTAGTTAATTTAATAAAAGGTTAAGTCTGATTTTAAGCAATGCTGTCAAAGGAATTTTTTATGAAACATCTCATAAAAATGAGGTTGCAAGTTTTAAAAGTGAGTATGTCTATGTTATGAACACTGGTGATACATACCAGAAAATTTTGAAAACATTACTGCAACCTCAAATATATTAAATCAACCAGCATATGTCTTGAGGAGTCACACCTTGCCCATAAAAACAAACAACTTTTGAAAGTGTAAGCCTGGAACAAAATCTACCAAGCAAATGCCCCCATAAACAGGCGGGAATTACAATCCTAATATCAGATAAAATACACTTCAAATTAAAATTAGTGCGAAGAGATAAAGAAGGTCGCTGTATACTAATTAGGGGATCTCTCCTCCAGAAGGATATTACAATTCTAAAAATATATTCGCCAAACAATAGAGCACCCAAATTTATCCAAGAAACACTATTTTCCCTCAAATGTCACATAGACCAAATTAATTGTTGGGGACTTTAACACATCACTATCTCCACTAGGTATAGATCAACTCAGCAAAAACTCAACAGAGAAACCACAGATCTAAACAACTGCATAGATCAACTAGATTTAACAGACATCTACTGAATATTTCACCTAGCAGCATCAGAATACATGTTTTTCTCAGCAGCACATGGAACATTTTCCAAAATAGACCATATTTTAGGTCACAAAGCAAACTTGTCCAAATTCAGAAACACTGAAGTTATACAAGGGAATAAACTTAGAATGCAACACCAAAAGCCACCAAAGAAAGTCCTGTAACACATGGGGATGAACAACAAACTATTGAAATCAAGTGGGTCATGGAAGAGATTAGAAAGCAAATTCAAATGTTCATGACATTCAACAAAAATGAACACATAAATTACCAGCTCCTCTGGGACACAGGCAAAGGCAGTACTCAGAGGCAAGTTTATAGCTCTAAGCTCCTATATCAACAAATTGGAGAGATCTGAAACCAACAATTTAATGAGACATCTGAACCTCCTTGAAAAAGAGCAGCAAGATAAACTCTAATACAGTAGACAGAAAGAATTAATTAAAATTAAATCAGGATTAAATGAATTAGAATCCAAAAAAAATTGAACAAATCAATAAAACAAATAGTTGGTCCTTTGAAAAAATTAACAAAATTGACAGACCCTTAGCAAATCTTATCAGAAAAAGAAGAGAACAAACCCAAATAAATAAACTCAGGGATGAGAATGGAAACATCACCACAGAAAGACCAAGATTCAGAACACTATAAGGGAATACTTCTCAACCTTTATGCTGCTAAGTTTGAGAACTTGACAGAAATGGACCTTTTCCTAGCAAGTATCGACAGGCCGAAACTAAACCAAGGTGAATTAAACCATCTTAACAGGCCCATATCAAGTATTGAAATAGAAACACCAATAAGAGACCTCGCATCTAAGAAAAGCCCAGGATCAGATGGCTTTACAGTGGAATTCTACAAGGCCTTCAAAGCAGAACTCACACCAATACTCCTCCAACTCTTCAATGAAATTGAAAGAGAAAGTTCATTACCAAACTCATTATATGAAGCCATTATAACCCTCATCCCAAAACCAGGCAGGGACTCATCAAAGAAAGAGAACTATAGACCCATTTCTTTGATGAATATTGATGCAAAACTTCTCAACAAAATTTTGGCCAATCGAATTCAATAACTCATCCAAAAAAAATCATTACCACCATGAAACATGATTCATATCAGGGATGCAAAGCTCATTCAATATACGCGAATCAATTAATATAATTCATCACATCAATAAGAGCAAGGATAAGAACCACATGGTTATCTCAATAGATGCAGAAAAAGCATAGGACAAGATCTAACACCCCTTTATAATGAAGGTTCTGGAAAAATGAGGAATCCAGGGAAAATTCCTCAACACAATAAAGGTTGTATATGACAAATCTATAGCCAGCATTATACTTAATGGTGAAAAACTAAAGCAATTTCCTCTGACCTCAGGAACAAGGATGTCCACTCTCTCCACTTCTCTTCCATTTAGTATTAGACTGCCTAGCTACAGCAATAAGACAAGATGCAAACATAAAAGGGATCCAAATAGGGAAAGATGAAGTAAAACTCTCCCTCTTTGCAGATGACATGATCTTGTATTTAAAGAATCCCCCGGACTCCACTCCCAAATTACTCAAACTGATTCAAAACTTTGGCAAGGTAGCAGGGTATAAAATTAACCCTCAAAAATCAATGGCTTTTCTCTATGCCAACAATGAGAAAAGCGTGGCTGAAATCAGGAAAGCAACTCCATTTATAATAGCCCCACAAAAATAAAATACCTAGGAATTAACTTAACCAAAGAAGTGAAGGACCTCTATGATAAAAACTCTAAAAACCTGAAAAAGGAAATCAAAACAGAACTTAGAATGTGGACAAACCTCCTATGCTCCTGGATTGGAAGGATCAACATCGTGAAAATGGCAATATTTCCCAAGGCTATCTACAAATTCAATGCAATATCTATCAATATTCCAACCTCATTCTTCAAGGAAATAGAAGAGGCAATCCAAAAATTCATATGGAAAAATAAAAGACCCTGAATAGCTAATACCAAATTTCAAACTCTACTACAAAGCCATAGTAATCAAAACAGCTTGGTACTGGCACAAGAACAGACCTCAGGACCAATGGAATAGAATTGAAAACCCAGAAATTAACCCATAGACCTACAGCCATCTAATCTTCAACAAGGGAGCTAAAAAAATAGAATGGAAGAAAGACAGTAAATGGTGCTGGGAAAATTGCTTAATCACTTGTAGAAAACTAAAGCTAGAACCTTATATATCACCCTGCACCAGAATCAACTCCAAATAGATCAAAGACCTCGGAGTCAAAGCAGACACTCTGAAAACATTACAGGATGGAATAGGAGAAACCCTAGGTCTCCTTGGCACAGGCTGAAATTTTCTTAATAGAGACACAGAAACACAACAAATCAAAGAAAGGTTGGACAAATGGGATTGCAAGAAATTGCAGAGCTTCTGCATGGCAAAGGATATATAGCTAGCAAGATCAATAGAAAGCCCACGGATTGGGAGAAGATCTTCACTAGACATATAACAGACAAGGGTCTCATATCTAAAATATACCTGGAACTCAAAAAATTAAATTCCCTAACAACAAATCCTCAAAGAAACAACTGCCAATAAATAAGTGGGCTAAAGACTTAAAGAGAAACTTCTCTGAAGAGGAAAGAAGGATGGCCAATAGACACATGAAGAAATGCTCAACCTCTCTAGCTATAAAAGAAATGCAAATCAAAACGACACTGAGATACCACCTCAACCCAATTAGAATGGCTATAATCAAGAACTCTAATAACAACAGATGCTGGAGGGGATGTGAACAGAAAGGAACCTTACTGCATTGTTGGTAAGAGTGTAAACTTGTTCAACCACTTTGGAAAGTAGTATGGAGGTTCCTCAAAAGACTCCACATGACCCAGCAATCCCACTTTTGGACATTCACCCAAATGATCACAAACAAGACCATACTAATGCTACCAGCACAACTATGTTTATTGCAGCATTATTTACCATAGGTAAGATATGGAGCCAACCCAGATGCCCCTCAGTAGATGAATGGATCAAAAAAATGTGGTATATGTATAATATATGTATAATGGAATTCTATGCCTCCATCAGAAAGAATGACATTGTCCCATTTGTTAGGAAATGGAAAGACTTGGAAAAAATTATGTTAAGTGAAATAAGCCAGGCCCAAAGAAATATAGGTCCCATGGTTTCCCTTATTTGCAATAACTAGTATATGTCTGAGACAAACAGAAACTGTCAGACAAGTTGATGCTAGGTGAATTGAACCCCAAGATAAGGGTTCAAATGTTTTTTTCTTTCTTGCAATTGTTTCTAACATTTTTATAAGATGATTTCTTTGTTGCTTTGTATATTCCTCTCCCAGGGTATAAGCCCTGCTTTCACTGTATTTGATGTTGATAAAATTTGTGGGAGGGGAAGGGAACAAATAAGCTGTTTAAATAGAGTTACAGGTGGGCCCATTACAACAATGAGATATACAAGATATTATGTCACAAAACAAACTTTACAACTTTGGCGGTGTGGGGGGCTGTAGGGGAGGTGACAGGGGAGCCTGGGGGTGGGGAGTCAAAAGGGGAAGGGATGGTATGGGGAAACCAAAGAGGAGGCAACAATGCTTGATAAGAAATGTACTCATTATCTTGCCCATGTAATTGTAACCCCTCTGTATGGTATTTTCACAATATTTTAAAAAAAAATCAAACCAGCAGAGAAAATACAGTAGAAATGAACTAGACAGCCACAGAAAAATAGAATTGACAAGGGAGAAATTTAAAAGGTTGTAATCCTTACATGTTTTCCATGAACTAGGTACCTCTAATGCTTAACACAATAATAAAGTATTAGATTTTATACACTTTGATTCCACAATATCTTTGTAACACATTTCTTTATAATAGCTTTAAAAAGTTTATTTTTGTTCCTTCATTACAATATCAATGGACAGATCAGTGACATTCACAATTCCTAGTCACAATTACTGTTTTTGTAAAATCTTAGTATCTCATGAAAGCACTCCTGCTTTCCAAAATTTCACACATTTAATGACTTATAGTAAAGTAAAACTTAAACTTTCCTCCTAAACAAATCTAAGAATTAGAATGCTGTAAGAGAGAAGTAGTAAGCCGTGAAAAAGTCACCCCCCAATTCCCAACATGAACAAAAACAACTTCTTTGGGATGCTATTATGCTTTGGTGTGTTTGAAATATTGTAATTTCAAGAATTGTAAAGAATTTACGTTTTCTAAATGCAGATGGCCAGGAATCTGTGCTCTAGGCACAGTAAAAGGTTTTTTAATTGTTCATTCTCATTTAAAATTTTTAGTTTAAAATATATATATCAGGGAATATATATACCTCTGCATATATGCATACATGTGTACATGTTTATATATAAATTCCCACTGTTATGAAAGAAAATAATAAATTCAAAACAGAAATCACCACTAGAGTTCCAAAAGAACAATATGTATGCACACACATACACTCAAACACAAACACACACAGATATTTTATATTTAGATCAACATAAATGAAAAATATTAGCTGAGGCCGGTACAACAGTTGAACTCAGGGCCTAGGTCCTGGCCCTTACATTTTTCATTCAAAGCTGGCACTCTACTACGAGAGCCTCAGCAACACTTTTGGCTTTTAAGTGGTTAATTACAGGTAAGAGTGTCATGAACTTTCCTGTCCAGGCTGGCTTTAAATTACAGTCCCCAGATCTCAGCCTTCTAAATAGCTAGGATTACAGATATAAGCCACCAGTGCCCAGCTCAAAATACTTATAAATAAATGAACATATGATTTATTATCCAATCTATGATAGTCTGCCATGCACAAACATTAAACCAAACAAAATATGAGACCTTGCCCATCAACTAGAACTGTCATAGACCATAATGTGTAATTATTCTTACAAGGAAAAATACATTATTCCTGATCTTCCTCAAGATCCAACTAGGAAATACTTCTTACAAGATCAGTTTCCCCTTCATAATTATAATCTTATGGCTAGGAGCAGAAAGGTTCAAAGGTAAATGAGTTACACATCTCAGCTTTAAGGATGCAAAAGAAAAAAGAAAAGAAAAAGAAAAATTCCAAGCAGGAAATATGGTCATATATCTAAAGGAAAACCCAGAGAAGGGGAGATGCAAAACCTGAGTAACATATCTCTCAAAATATCTCAATGATTCCTGAAATGTTTCAACAGAGAAAGTAAAATAATAGCAAGTTTATTTTTTTTCAACATTTATCATCTCTATCTCAAAGCTATTCTTTTTTTTTTTTTTTTTTTTTGGGGGGGGGTCCGGTCATGGGGCCTGAACTCTGGGCCTGGGCACTATCCCTCAGCTCTTCAGCTCAAGGCTAGCGCTCTATCACTTGAGCCACATGCCACTTCCGGCTTTTTTCTTTTTGCTTATGTGGTGCTGAGGAATCGAACCCAGGGCCTTAGGCATGCAAGGCAAGCACTCTACCACTGAGCCACCTTCCCAGCCCCAATAGTAGCAAGTTTAAATGAAGCCTTCTATCTAGTTACTAATCACTAGTAACTAGAGATTTTCTAGAGTTACTATAAGTAGTAACTATGAGGTTTTCTCTTCATAGAGTTGCGAGAGAAAGAATGCTAACAAAAACGTAAGTTATTGACATAACAGCCTACTAACTCCAAGGACTAAAATAAGGAAACCAAATAAATAAATAAATAAACATTTTGAAAATGGAATAGATTCCTGTTTAATTATACTTATTATCAATGGCAATTGTGCCATTAAAGCCACTGTTAGTATGTTCTTGTGACTAGTCCATTACTTTGGTGCTCAAAGGAAAAAAAAAAATTAAAAATAACACACACTAAAAAATTCCAAAAATACACCTGTATTTTCTGGTGCTGCATCAAAACACCTGAACAGCAAAGCCTAGATCAGAGTCATGTTTTGCTTTTATTTATATTCTTTTCTTCCAGAAGAGGAGCTCTTTAAAAGGAAATACAGTTTTAACTGCTTTCAAAACAATGTTTTTATTTACCTTAAATTAAACCTACATTTATTTAACATACAAAAAATGCAAAGTGTTGTGCAGAATATAAAAACAAAATTTTAAAGCATCCTTCCTTCAATATGTTTTTTTTAATCACGAAGTGATTAAAAAAAAAAAGGAGAAAGTTGCAAACCTGTAAGATAAAGAAATAGCTACGAGTATTTATGGGAGGACAAGATTTAAAAACCAGGCAATGCACATGGGAACACAAATGATTGAAGGATAAATAAATAATGGAGGGAAAGTGAAGGCAAGGCATAAGGTAGTTATAAACAATAAAATGATGATGATGATAATGATGAGGATAATAATAATCAGGATAACAATAGAGATTTTAAGATGTTAAGGTTGTACAATTAGGAATAAGCCTGAGATTTAACACAGAGGAAAAAAATTTAACTAGTTACTCTACAAAGGAATGAAAAAAGCAATGGTCAAACTAACATGTGAAGGAATCAAACACCAAAGGGCCAACAACAATAATCAAGAATGCAGAAGAATCGGGAATATAACTTACGTATCAGAAAATTCATCCAAGTTCTAATGTAAATCTATGCAGTGTGTAACCATTAACATAATGATTTTAGAATACTTTTTTACAACTCATTAACAAATGAG
This sequence comes from Dipodomys merriami, assembly GCF_024711535.1. Taxonomy (NCBI): domain Eukaryota; kingdom Metazoa; phylum Chordata; class Mammalia; order Rodentia; family Heteromyidae; genus Dipodomys; species Dipodomys merriami. Next base: position 63,719,608 of record NW_027206068.1, on the reverse strand, counting down.
ATTTAAAAAAAAAATGTTGCTGGGCGTTAAGAGAAGAGCCAAGTGCAGCAGAATGTGGCAGTGAAAGAATCTGGAGTTAGCTGCTGAAATTTGGATCCAGTTTCTTCTATTCACTACCTTTATAACTAGCAGGTTACCTAGCAGAAATGTGTCTCCATTTCTTCATCTACTGCACAATGTTAACACCTTCACAATCCATGGTTTTGCTTTCCACTATTTCAGTTATCTGAAGCCAACAGGGGACCCACTGGATTGTACATTCTAGAAATCAAGCAATTCGGAACTTTTTAAACCGGTTATGAATTACTGTTAACCACTCATTTTTCACAGGTGCCTTTTATTGGACTGAGAAAGTCTCTTCCTTTTAGTCATCATCAATGAGGATTGAATACTTTTCTGAATGTAATATAATTATGTAAACTTGGACCTTGGGTACATTAGTATAGTAGATTACATTAACTGTTTTTAATCAAATTTCATTATGGTATATAACATAGTTGGTTTATTGATAGTATGCAATATGATAGTATTTTATTCAACATATCCATGTTCGTAAGAGTATAACATAGTTTCCTATGGTAAGTTTAGTTACGTTATCAGAGCAATACTTACCTAACAGAATGTAGTGTAAAGTAATCTCTCAATTTCTATTTTGTGAGTTTGCAAAGAATTAGTATTAGTTAATTTTAAGTATTTGATAGCTCATTTGAGTAGATTATGACTGTGTAGGGAAAAATATTAAATACTAAATTAATTTCTTCCAGGAAAATTCAATTTTTCTATTAAGTCAGCTTTGATATTTTTTTCTAGGAATTTGTCTGCTTTCCTAAAATTCTTAGTTAATTCGTATTATCTGCAATATTGAATTATGTGGGGTCTTAAGTAAAGTTTCCTCTATCACCTTGATTCTGGCACTTCTAATGACATCTCCTTTCTTTTCATTGTTCTGCCTAACTTAAGATATATTGAGTTTTTGTTCCTATTTATTTTTTAAAAGTATTTAAATTTTATTGTCAAGGTTATGTACAGAGGGGTTACAGTTACATATGTAAGGCAGTGGGTGCATTTCTTGTTGAACCTTCACCCCCCTCCTCATTTTTCTACCACTTTCCTTCCTCCCCACCCACCCCTCCCAAGTTATAATATTATTTCCAATATATTGTCTTGTGATTATGACTATTGCATTGGTTCCCCCTTTGTCCTTTGTCTTTAATCTTTTTCTTGTCCTGTAATCTTTTCCAATAACCAATTTTTGGTTCCATTATTTTTTCTCTATTGTTCTGGTTTGTATTTTGTTGGTTTCTACATTAACCTGTATTTTTTCCTGTTTTTCCTTGCTTTGAGTTTGAGTTTATACTGGTTGCTATCTCTTAGGGTAGAAAGAGATTGCTATTATGTCTTTTGTTCCCCCATGATGTATTTAGGTCTTTTATTTCTAAATATTTTAGAGACTAACAATTTTCCTCCTGCTTTTTGTTTAATTCTGTCAGAAAATATACTTTATATAAGCATCCATTTAAAATGTATTGAGGTTTAATTGGTAGTACAGTATATGATCTGTCATGGAAAATAGCCTATGTGACTCTGAGGTAATTGGCATGACGCAGTATGCAATATATGTCAGTCTGAGTCAAAATGGTTGATATGTTGTTCATGTGTTCAATGTTTATCTAGTTGTTTTGCTCATTATTTTTTTGGGGGGTCTGGTCATGGGGCCTGAACTGGGTCTGGGTGCTGTTCCTCAGTTCTTCAGCTCAAGGCTAGTGCTCTACCACTTGAGCCACAGCGCCACTTCCAGCTTTTTTCTTTTTGCTTATGTGGTGCTGAGGAATCGAACCCAGGGCCTCAGGCAGGCAAGGCAAGCGCTCTACCACTGAGCCACCTTCCCAGCCCTGCTTATTATTTTTAAAAAAGCATTAAATTCCCAACTATCATTATTGAATTTTCCACTTCTCCTTTCAGTCCTATCACTTTTCCCTACATGTATTTTAGATCCCATAACATTTTGGTCGCTTGTTATTTCCAATTTTTACTTTTAGAAAGTAGAAGACAACTAAAAAAGAACCTGCTGGAGGAAAATAAAAATGTATTCATAACTGCAACCTTGATCTGTTCTCTAGCTACTTCATCCAATCATTTGTTCAAGTTCATTCTACTTATTCACATCTCTTCCTCTTCTTTTCTCACCAATAGGACTAATCAGAGTGCAGGATTTTGTTACAGGTTTGCACCATTAGCTTACTTCAGCTACTGGTGTTTAATTCTATAATTAATTAATTCACATACTTTTACTCTATATTAAGACCCCTAACTTAACTCACCCTATGTTAACGATCCTGTCCTCAGAGTATTTGATCATTTCCTCAGTTCCAACGACCTGTACTCTATCATTCTTCAACAATCTTTGTTCTTTGGAAATATCTCATCTTTGAGGTTTCTCAACTCTGCATTTTATTTGACTACATTGTTTATTCTCATTCAACAAATACGTGTCTTTTCCTTTTCAGTTTGTGCTAAAATACTGGGAAACCTAATTTACATACAGGAAGCATTTGAACAACTGCTGTGAAACAGAAATCTTTAGAAGTACATCTTTAGAAGTACAAAATGAGAGATTAAAATAGAAACATATGGCCAGGCGCTGGTGGCTCACGCCTATAATCCTAGCTACTTAGGAGGCTGAGATCTGAGATCACAGTTCAAAGCCAGCCCAGGCAGGAAAGACAGTGAGACTCTTATCTCCAATAAACCACCAGAAAACCAGAAGTGGGCCATAGCTCAAGTGGTAGAGTGCTAGCCTTGAGCTGAAGAGTTGAGGGATAGTGCCTAGGCCTAGAGTTCAAGCACCACGGCTGACCAAAACAAAACAAAACAAAAAAGAAACATATGAAGTCTGGCCTTCAAATTAGCTCTGCTACTTCTCAGCAAGTGATCATGGTCACGCTACTCTCTTTGACGCCTCACTGTCATTAACTATGAAATAAGGATAATAACAGAGACTATTTCTTAGAACTGGTATGAAAGTTCAATGAAATACATCTAAAATGCTTAGCCTTTAACAGATTGTTCTAATCTTCAAAAGTGAGGCTCTTCCTTATTACATTCTAGGCACTAAATATGTTTGTTTCTCTATGACTTTGAACCTCAATCTTCAGATCAATAAATAAGAATATCACTCTACATATGATCAGGGTTAAATTAGTGCCATAAATCACGTAGAATATTGCCTCACTGTAGAAGTATATTTAAATAAATAAAACAATATATGGAATTATCTCCAGAAAGTCCTCATCATTCCATGTCTATTGTTCTACTTTTTTCTGCTCCATATAAAGGCCCATTCACTAAACCCAGGTTCTGTTAATATTCATTCTCTAGATTTGAATGACTTTGACTGCCACTTTGTCCACACTAACAACTTTAATACTCTATGCCTTAATACTTGTTCTTCCTCTCTTCCCCTTTTATTGTTTCTAACTTTCAGATGATACCCAAATCTCCCTCTTCTATCCTATTCACATCATCGCCACTACCTACAACAGTGCCTGGTTTTTCACATCCTTTTCACAATATACAACACAGAAGACTTTTAGGAAATGCTAAAGCATGGATCCAACATATAAAGTTCTTCACTCTTTAGAGACAATGTTAAAGGAGAGCTTCCTTAGTTGTTGCTAATGCTATTGTTAATAACTGCTGAGCTATACTTCTAGCCCCTGTACCAAAATCTGTAGATAGACTCTTCTGTCTTCTCCAAATCACCTAACAAGCCCAATAAATTTTATACTATAAAAGTCATATCTGTTTCCTAAGTATTTTCATTCTATATTCATCCCTCTAAATCAGATGCTCATTATCTTCACATAGATGACAAGTCTCAAATAGTTTTCCTACCTTACACTTATGTCATTCTAGGCAGCAACTTGTTTCCTGATTTAGCTCAAAGTCATCGTTACTCTGATCGAGTCTTGCATTGCTTTAACATAGTCCAATCAACACCTGCAATGTTAGTTTACAGTAGTTGTTTTACATTATTAACAACTGATTAAACTACATTATTTCCCATTTCCTAAATAACTCTCAAAAGTTCTCATCATGTCTGAATTTATTTCTTCTTTTTTTTTTTTTTCCTTCTCTGCTTGTACATTATCCATTCCAAGCATGGGGAACGATCAAGAAAATGACTAAGTAGTTTAATATGCCACTTTAGCTCCAGTCAGATGTTACTAATCAGAGTTCACATGCATGGAGAAACCATATCATGCATGAGGAAATAAGTAGGTGCTGTAGTTTTGAAGCTTTAACCTTTGCTACAGGTGTTATCTCTACCATCTTCTTTTGAAAGTTCTTTTGCCAGTAATCTTCTATGTTGCTTGCTTTTGGTCTTATGATTACAATAAGCTAATTCCTTTCGTCCCCTTAAATGTGCAACATGGGGGAAGGAAGGGATAGTGGGAGTTCAACAACGAAGGAGTACTCATTACCTTACTCATGTAACTGTAACTCCTCTGTACAGCATCTTTACAATAAAATAAAATTTAAAATAAAAAAATAAATGTGCAACATGCTAGTGTGCAGAGTAGATAAATTTTTACCAGTCATCTGAATTCTGGATTGAAGTATGAGAAAATCAAGGAGAATATCTAAAAGGATGGGAACTTTTTTTTCTGATTTTCTCACCCTGAGTACAGTCGCTTTGGAATATGTCCGAAATTAATAATCACAGAGAGGAGAAGTGACATATATAAGGATTTTTAAAAATTTTTATTGATCTTGCTTTCAGTTCCATACATATATATGTACCTGTTCATAAATGAAATACGTATGTGTAAGAAAATAAAGATAAATGAAAGTACTGTGTGAACAAGTCATGATTCTTACCTTCCAGAAGATTAACGAAGATCTGAACTGGAAACTCAACTCTGCTTTCTCATTGTAACTAAAACCTACACAGCAGCTTGGATCTCCCAACACCTATATCTTGCAGTTACTTATCATCTCTGCTGTCTCTTAGCTCAGGCTGGGTGTTTTCATTGTAACTCTGTCAACATCTAACACAGAACCCAGTAGGTTACCTAAATTCAAAGTAAGATAGTCTAAAGGGTAGTACTTATAGATGTTCCACACCCACGGATGAGCTCCCGAGACTATAACTATAACACCCATGGAGAAACTTCAGGCTTTTTGAGGTACATTAATTTACTCACATCACGGGGATACCATTTATTAAACTTCTGCTCCAATAAGATAAGTACAATCCTAATGCCCTGAAAGAGTTAATGCATCTTGGAAAAGACCCAAATTGCTCTCTGGAGACAGTATATTCAATTAAGTGACTAAAACCTAGCATTTTCAATTAGCAGTTAAGTTACTAAAGACACTTTTATATTGCATATACATAATGTGTGAATATTGACACAAAAATTTACTTGTCATTTGTTCAAACTAGAATCTTCAGAAATAACAAGTGCAGATTCAGATTCCATTAACATTTATTTTTTATCTACTAAGTGTCAGGAACCATACTGCATACATTTCCAATGGGATTTAAGAGGAACATTGTAAAGACATGGAAGTAATGGAGTTTCCAGGCAAACAATAGAAGGTACTAAGATATAGAGAGAAATAAAGTGGTTCCTTTCATTCAGGAGCCCACACAAACACTAAAATCCCTACTGAATTAATCGGCATCAGGTTCTATGCCATCTGGTTAAATTCAGTAAGGTATGTTTTGTTTTGAATAAAAGTCCTTTGTCCCTGGCTAGAATGATCTCCCTACACACCTAAATCCTAATCTTCCCTCAAACAGTTTGTCTCTTACCCTGTACACAAAATCTTGTATGATCAATCAATCTAAAGTTATCCCCTAAATTCTTATAGTATTTCTAGTAACCATTCATCAGTGATGATCTAAGCTTGACAATCATAAATCTGGGTATTGAACTTTTCCTATATTTTTCTCTTACTCTTCCAATATGACATATGAAACACTCTGTCTAATGTTAAGCTATACAGCTACCAATGCATATGAATCTGAGATAGTTAACTAAAACCCTTCATAACTAAAATAATCACTTAATGGAACCCATTTTTTAAATTTTATAAACACTTTCATCTACAAAATGTCTCTAACATAAAACTTCTATATCACACACACACACACACACACACACACACACACACACACACACACACACACACTCTTGAGGCAAAATGTTAAAAGGATCAAAAGAAACTATCACAAGTTAGTGATATTACTTAAGGATTTCAAATGAAATCCCACTGCATTGGTTTTATTTCTAGGGAAAAAAATCCTATCTACAAATGGTCTGTGGTTGATGTACACTATTTCTGCTGAAATGCTTAATTCAAAACAAAGGATTAAACTATTTTTTTACCTAGTGTTCTTGAGGTTAGACTATAATTTAAAAGTTAATCAAATGAAATATACTGCTAGGTTAGATAAGTTTATCATAAATAAAGAAACCTAGGGGTAAAAAAATAGAGAACTGATAACTTCATTCTTTTAGAATGGCTTTTGCACTAAAGTTTCTACCAAAGTATTTTCTCAAAATATTTGTTTCATTTTGACATCTAATTTAAAGGAAAATTATGTTGTTAAATTTTAATAGCACAGAAATATATATTGAAATATTTCTTAATAGTATAGCTATATGCAAGGAATGTATTTGCTTCTGATACTTTGCTTCTTTAATTTTTCTCTTGTCATCTCTAAATGTTAATAAGCATTATATTGAACAGATTAAAAAAACTTTAAAAACACACTGTTTGCATCCATTAAAAAAGAGAACTCAATTTTATAAATGGGAGGGAGTACCTCCTGGACAGTATATGATCCAGTAACATCCTTTCCACTGTGAATTATTTGTCCTTCAATTACCACACATCAGCATGCATCTCAATTTCTAAATGATATTACATGTGTCTGCTCCAACAAATGTAAGTCCCTTATTCTCCGTGACCCAAGTGCTATGGTCAAATAGCTGAAATGCTTAGGAGTATAAAAACAGGTATATGTCTACATATTTCTCTAATAATCACATCTTTTAAATTTCACTCTCAAAAAAACTACCACACCCAGCACAGTCAGAATAAATTCAGTGAAGAAGGATGACTAATATGACTCCACATGAGAGTAAATGTTTATAAACATGATTCGAGAATAAGGGGAGGCACAATCATGCTAACTCTCATAACTCAGAAAACTGCCAGAGGACTAACTAATTATCCTTGGCATTACTCTACCATGCAGTATCAACCGCATACCATAAAGCAAGTCATAGAGAAGAAAAAGACAGCATGCTATTTAAATGCCAGCCATGTTAACGTAGAAGCAATATAGTACAATCCATGTACCTCATGTTCTCTGCTAATTACTTAAGATATCCTGTTATACGCAAGTCAGCAACAGTAGCCAGACCCCAGTCTTCTTTAAATGCCAGCTCTTAATAACAAACTCAAAAAAGGTCTTAATTGCATTTACCAGAAGCTCATGAACTTTAAAAGTTGTTAAGCAGATTTCCATGTAAATGGAATGACGATTAAAGGTTAAGTACAGGTTCCTGAAATTTCAGAAGTTAAAAAATATATTCCCCTGCACATACATACACATGTGCACACATACGCATACACATACACACACACACACACACACACACACACACACACACACACACACACACACACACACACACACACAACCAGCCTTGACAGGAATGAAACATCTTAATTAAACATGCAAAAGTATCATGCTTATTTTTATGTGAAGTTCCATTTCCAAATGTCAAAGTTAATCATGCACTTGACTAAAAAATGTGCAACATTCTCTGATGTCTTCATATTGTTTTCTGAGAAGACATCTTCAGGTCTCCAAAAATCTTTCTGGTGTCCCCTCACACCTTGACCCCTTCCTGTGTTAAAAGAAAACCTGAATGTCATAGAGGAATGCTTCTACAGAAAGATCTTAATTGCTCTCCACCTGAGGAGTAATCTAAAGCCACACGTTTTCAATCAACTCTGTTTCATATTTATGTGGCTCAGGAGAAACACTAGGTGACTCCTCCATAATATGCTGCACCTGTGTCCCTGGAGTGACATGTTGACAAATGAACATGACAACTCCTCAAACTCCAATAAGAATTTATGATTCCTAGAAAGAATATATTTGATCAATTATAGTGTCATCACAGTTGAAAGCAAAATGATGTCTTTGGAGTGCACTTCACAAAATTTGTGAGGGCTTGTGTTTTATGATAGGATAAATGGCAATCCTAAATCCCAAAGTCAGGTCCTTATTCCAGCTACAGTACACAATCTCAGATTCTCCAGTTAAGAGATGATAGATACAACAACCACTGAGTGCCATAATGAATAAAAGGAATAGCTATGTGTGCTCTAAATGAAAAATTGCAGAACTTAAAAATCACAAATATTTTGTAGTATACTATCTAACCAGGAAAAGAAATATTCTGCAAGCCAGGCAAAGATTATGGGGGGTGGGGGAAATCCCTTCTAAAAAATCCTACTGCTTGTATCTAATTATACTTTAAATTCTTCCTTACATTCTGAGGCGAATTTAAAGTTTATTCAATACAAAGTACATGTAGGACATTAATTTTAAAGCATGAGTTCTTAGAATTAATTTTGAAGCTATCACTATTAAGATTAGGTATATGATATATATATATATATATATATATATATATATATATATATATATATATATATTAGGATGAGATATAGTGACTATAGAATTAGATAGAGGATAGATACATACTGGGGTTAAATTTGGCCAGTTAACAAAGCATTGAGTTTTAAAGAAATCTATAATTGATAAAGTAGTACAAAATAATAGCTATATAATTGAGGAATTAGAAATAAAGTGGGGAAGAGAAGAATTCGAAGAAGTTTTTTTTTACAGATCAATAGGTTTTTTATTTATCCTCCTCTTCTTCCTCTCCCTCTTCTTCCTCTTCATCTTCACCTTTTTCTGAGCAACTTTAGCAGGATCTTTAGCACCATCAAATTTCCCTTTATATTTGTTATCAACAACATCCTTTTCATACTTCTATTTTAGCTTTGAAGCCTTGGTGATACAGGGGTGTTTCTCATTGTCACTTAAGTTGTTCCACATCTCACCCAATTTCTTGGCCACATCACCATTAGACATGCCAGGGTTTGTAGACTTGATCTTGGGACGAAATTTTGAGCAGAAAAGGAAAGATCCACAGAGTGGTCTTTTGGGGTCATTGGGATTCTTTTTCTTTTTGCCTCTCTTAGCTGGTCCATAATCCTTCATCTCACAATCAAAGTGAACTTTATCTGTTTTTGCCATCTCACCAAATTTAGCTTTCTTCTTCCCAGACATTGTCTTCCATCTCTCTTGAGCATTTCTTGGAAAATTCAGCAAAATTGACAGGAACCTCCAGGTTTCTCTTTCCTGCAAGTCTGCACAAAGAAGGTATAGGCAGACATCTTGCCCATTGGTTTATTTGGGACACGTTTACCCATGCTGACTGTATACTGTTTGCTAGTCTGGGCAGCACAGTGCACGACACACTCAGCACTCCCCAGCCTCACGCTAAGAGTAGAATTCTTAAGTGGTTCTTTTAAAAATAAGATTTCACTGATAAATTGTGAGATCCCATCAGCAAAGTCTATATTTGCCTCTCAAGAATTATGATAAGCCAACTTTAAAGGAAAATGGAGTTCCCACTTCCAAAGCACAGTGTTCAGAGTTTTACATTTGATTCAAACTAACAAGTAGGCTTTGATAAGTATCTAAGAAGATTATCCTGGTCTAAACTACTGGAATATTTAGGCATTCTGAGTTGCTACACTTGCTTCTTTCTGGAGTCCTTCAGGAGAACCACAGCAAATAGTAAGGCTGTTGATCAAGAATTATAAAGTTAATCCATAACGAAGAAGATCTCAGTATAAATGTTTCCTATTCTCTTTTGTATTTCCAAAGAAGTTGGCATGAGTCTTATATGTGTGTGTGTGTGTGTGTGTGTGTGTGTGTGTGTGTGTGTGTGTGTGTGTGTGTGTGTTCTCATGTATCCTGTTGGTGCATTCAATCAATACCCACTGAATAAGTGGTTTCTACATTGATGAAACTCACAAGCTTGGGGTTAGTACCCTGTCCCAAAAACCAGGTCTACCCAAGAAATAATAATCAAGATATGGCTTCCATTAAAACAGAACACAAAATCCCTATGAATTGGTACTTTTAAAGTAACTTCTTTACCCATAGGTACCACAGTATGGACTGCATGTCCCCAACAAGACTTGCCTATCAGTGTCTCATAAAATCATTCTACCATCTATACCTTTATTCGTAAAGCTCTATTAATCCCTACTAAATCAAATGCAGCCTCTTATTAAGGCTCAACATTATATGCTTTTGTTCACTGGGCAAGCATGTATTGAATACAAGGTATGGTGTTAAGTGCTGTTCATACCCATGAATAATGAGCTCTTAGTACTCCAGTGTTCTATTCCTTTGAACTGTATCATTTAGTTTCTCTATTGGCTTAAGCAAATAACTACACAGAAAATACTAACCTTGAAAGTATAACAATCATCACAACCAAAGTACACACCTCAAAATACCACCAGATTCCAGCCACTAACTTCACTCTTGCCTCTGTTCTCCGTAGTCTATGGTTTATTTCTGTAATTCCTTTCATTTGTTTCAACAGTACTGCTAGAAACTAACCTAAGTAATACAATCATCACCTATGTTAATAGACTCAATTCAGTTCCACAAACCACTGTTCATGTCCTTCACCCTCTGCTCTGTGATTCCTGATTCCAAACTGGCAGCCACAGCTGCCAACAAACTTGAGAATGCACATCTACTAGCAACTTGAGGAGGACTAGGCACGCCGTTCAAGGGAGCATGTGGAGCTCCATTCAAACCTCAAACACTGATTCAAAAAGCTGGAATCTGGTTTACAGTCCACAAGAATAGATCCATCTGATGTCTCCATCTTGAGCACATCTAACAACCATGTCACTATAAACTCTGATGGTGTGATTATGGAATACAAACGAGTTTATTAGTACTTGAGGCACATACTTTTACAATGTGAAGATAAAATCATTTCCTATTTTGTTGGCCATAGTGTACCTATTCTTTTCTCTGAACTCAAAAACCTTAACTCGAATACTTTCTTGACCTCTCTGGAATCTGGCAACTCATAAATACACTGATTCTACAATTCAGTTATAATAAATTAGAGGACAAATTAGAATTGCCAATAATTTATAGGCTGGGAGTGGTTTTCATTTCCTTTGCATTTACTTTCAAATGATAAAAAGATACTTATCTTTAAACAATAGCTTACATGAATAAAGGCAAAATGTGCCTTGACTGATTACAGAATGTAATATATCACCCGAAGATATACTAGTGAGCCCAAAGAAGGATATATCCTTTAGTTCTTATAACTGTTTTCAAAGGTTAAATTGAATCTACTATAGTCAATAATTCTAAAACTAATACATTATACATGTTTCTAATTTGGAAAAGTATGTATAAGGTAAGAGCTACACTGCTATGCTGCAAGAATACTATTACTTTAATGTTTAACATTTCACCAAGACTATAGATAGATCATTCAATTTCAAGTCAGAATAGCAGTAATTTAAAGCATTAAACCACAAACTATACATACCATATACGTAGTTTTAAAGCTGAAGTCAGAATTTATCTATTTTAGACAAGCACAACCAATTGTTGTAATAACTTATTGCAATATCCATTGCAACAGGTTAATTTCTGTATCTACTACTGTAGCTTTTGAATTCAATTCTGCAACAACTTTCAAAGAAGCCTAACAATAACAAAAATGTTCTGTGGGTAACAAATTTAGTAAATGTAACTCTGTTCTTTATGTTTGGCCTCTACCTTATTTCTAGATGGTGGCATTTTTTTGTCATAGGTGAGTTGAAAATTTGTAAGAAAATAATATTGAAATAATAATCATATATTGCCATTTTAGAAATACTTTCTATTCTTAGCAGAAAAGAAAATTGGTCACAATCATTAACCTAACAACAGACCAAAGCAAAGAAATTAATGTAGTGTTGTAGAAATAACTTAAAACAGGGCATCAAACAAAAAAAGTTATGTAAGTATGGAAGAAATTTTCTGGTAGAAGTACACAAAGAGGTCAGGGAAAGGTGGTTTTATTCAGAAGGATGAGATCTGAGGATCACAGTTCAAAGCTGGCCTGTGCAAGAAAGTTCTTAAGACACTTATCTTCAATCAAACATTAAAAACCTTTCAGTGGAAATGTAGCTCAACTGAAGAGTCACAGCCTTGAGGGGAAAGCTGAGGGAAAGCACTAGACCCTGAGTTCAAGCCCAAGTACTGGAACAAAAAAATAAAAATAAAAAGTACATTAAGAAAAATATTTCTTAATCTATTAGAAATTGATTATTTAGAATATTTGCAGTTATGTGCAAATAAGCACAAAAGTGAAATGATAGCCTATCTCATTTCCTTTAAGACTGAAAATATTAAAAGAGCCTGAATCATAGAATTTTGGACTTAATGTTATATTGTTTTGAAATGTCATTGCTGTATAAAATGGTATTCATTTGATCTCAATCAGGAAGGAATCTAAACACATACACAATATCCTGTACTTTTTTTTTATTGCCTGTACTGATTATAAAAGTTGCTCAATTCCCATGTCATAAAGAAGCACTTATAAAAGTCATTGTTTTCACATATTTAAAATATAGCATAATAACCTAACTCTATGAAAAATTATGTTATGAATAATATTGTTTAAGAGAAAACTATGATTGCCAAAACAACTAATTATCCAAGAAGTGATACTTGTGATATAACAAATATTCCCTACTACATGCATAAAAAAAATTACTCTCCTTCTTTTTTAGTAGTATTGAGAACTGAATGCTTGCTATTTAAGCGCTACCACTAGAGCTACACATCCCTTATTATGATTTTAAATGTTATTTGTAAGGTCTTTGGTTCCACTTTTGTAACTGAGTGAGAATAACAAATGTTTTTACTGAGGTTTGGTTTTGAACTCAGGGCATGGGTGTGCTAGGCAGACACTCTAATACTGGAGCCACATCTCCAGGGCCCAGAGCCTACAGCCAGCCTCAAACCCAATCCTCCAAAGAGCATGAAATACAATTATGTGTCTCTGTTCTCAGCAAGATATCTGAAATAGTTAATAGAAATTTTCATTTTGTAAAAATTAAAACTATAACTGCTATTAAAGAATATAAAAAGAAAATGTAGATATTTATTTTTATACCATAATATCAATACAAAGCAAATATAATACCTACTACCAAGTAAGCACCAGTGTTCTATAGTATTGTATCCAAGAATTTTCACCTTGGGAATTTCTACTATCCAGTATTCCACATAGAATCTAGTCAACCAATGGTTTGTTTGTTTTTTTTTAAATCACGGAGCCTTGTTGTAACAAGTAAAAATATATTTTGCTTTCAAATAAAATTATTTCTATTACCTGGCTGTATTATTTATAATTCATGGTGATTTTTATATTCTCACAGTCTAGTACAGATTTTTCCTAGTGATTTATGTTAGGCTCTTTGAAAGTCTTGTTCATATTTATGGTTTATTCGCCTCCTAGAAAAAGTAACAGCCTTTTCCATGTATATATGTCATGATAAACTTACAGATTGACAGAGGGTGGACACTGGCTGACTTTACATAATGGAAAAGAGATTGATGAACAACTGGTGATGCCATTATAAGCAACTTAACATGGAGAAAAAATACAAAATGAACCACAGAATTGAACAACTATCCTCACATGACAGAATTTTAAACAGACATATATTTCAAATGTCCACATATTGTTCATTTGCTCACAGTAAGCACAAAGGTTAGTAGTTCACATATGTAACATTTTGTTGGCCATTCTGTCATTATTACTAAGAACATGTTTCCACAGGGTTCATTTGTTAGACTGTCAGTTACTGTCAACGATCCACAATGGTACACAATCAAAAGAGCATAGTTAAAAATAACTGTTATAGAAGAAAGTTATTGTCTGAAATTGTTGGGCACTAGCAATTCTGGATATAAGAGATGGGTAGAATATTTAAGGTTGGGTGAAGATGAACAATGGCAGAGAGTATTGAGAATAAAAAGACTCAATCTTTCTAGATGCGCATAACATTGTTGTACCTTGGTCATCAGCTTTCTGTAAGACACATTTACTGCTTCTCCTAAGATACATTTACTCCTTAAGAATGCCCACCTACAATTCTTAGATCCTATAGTATAAGTTTAGGCATATTTTAGCATGTTGACAAAAATCATGATAGATGTGTATATTGAACATTTTTCTTCTTCCTCAATCTTGTACTCCTTCATGTCTCAAAAGCTCATATTGTAATCAGTTTTATTTCTCTACCCTCATCTCTGCTTTCATTTTTACTTGTTTCAGCGCTGGCTGCTTCTCTTGACTCTTTTTCATGGGAAAACCGAATTTCTCAACAAGGTATACTTCAAAATGATTTCAATTACACATTCCATGCTATATTTTTTTATCCAAATTAAAAGTTTTCTTTTAAAAAAGAAAATGTCAGCTAGGCACTATAAACCTAGCTTTTCCGGGGAGTGAGATCTGAGAATCAAGGTTCAAAGGTAGCTTAAGCAGACAAATCCAAAAGACTCTGATCTCCAGGTAACCAGCAAGAAACTAGAGGCAGAGGCATGGCTCAAGCGGTAGAGCATCAGCTTTGAGTGAAAAAACAAAGCAGGAGTCTAAGACCAAGAGGATAGGCAGAGAAAGAGAAAGATAGAAGAAAGGGAGGAAGAAACAGGGCAGGAGGAAAAAAGAGAAATGGGGAGAGGAGAAGAGAGAAGGGAAAGAAAAGGGGGAGGGGCATACAGATTCCCTGGAAATCATAGCTTCTCTCAGATACCCTCCTGGGCCGCTGCTCTTAGAGTCTGGAGAGTTCTGAGTTTCTTCTTCCCACAGCCTCCACATCTTCAGGAAGCCTGCTTAGATATCCTCCAGAGAAGGTCTCTTCCTTTAGGTCCTCTACTTCATAAGCAAGGGATTCATCAAAGCTCAAGAAAGTTTGGAACTGAGAAAGATTTTTCTAAGCAGCGTTTACAAATTGGAAAAAGGGATAAGGAAAAAGTTAAGGCTGGGAAAAGGGTAAGGAAAAAGTTAAGGCTGTCTTTGATATAATTCCTTTCCCCTTGCAGAACCCAGGGCCCCTTGTCTTTTGCAACTTTTAGGCCAGTGCTCTTCCAGAGACTCATTTTATACTCCCTTGGGTGTGTAGGACCTGCACCTTATTCTTGTTCTGTGAATTTAACTCTCCAAGATGATTGTAATGTGTATTCAAGGCTGAGAACCACTACATAATGGAAGAGCTCCAGCAGATAAATCAGTCTCGGGTTCTAAGACTGGCCCAACAATTTTTACTTTTACTGCCCAGTGTGAGTCACCCTGTTTTCCAAAGCCTTCCTTGACACCACTACAGAGAAAGGAGAACATCCGCCTACCTCACCGGGCTTCGGAACCTCAGCTGCGTGTTTACTGTAAAGCACTTACAAATGTTCCAGCTGTCCTTTTTAAATCCAATATTTACGCTGAGAAAGATTTCAGGGACTCTCCATAAATCTGAAGATCAGAAACCTATGACTGCATAGGCACACTTGAGTAGATTTTATAATGAGTTTACAAAAACTTCAATATATCAGTTTGTAAGTTGATATCTTTGAGAAATGTTTTCTTTCCACTATCAACTACAATGTAGAATTTATCAACAGTATACATATGATCCAGAAAGACGGGAGGGACAAATCATATCCATGCCATTAAAGTTCTGTTTAATGTTTCAAAAGTTGATCTACTGAAGGTAAGAATTTTAGGGCTATAGATGTTCCTCAATGGTAGAGAATTTGCCTGGCATGTGTAAAGCCCTGGGTTCAATCCTTAGCACTGGGGGAGGGAAGGATTTTATATAGCTAATCTCTAAGCAAATGGGCATGACGTAAAAATGAGCTCTTGGCATGTGTGAATATAAGGGTCCATCCAGTCCTGTGACTTAATATACAATATTTCTGATAAGACCTGTTGATTTATTGGCCCAGATCTCTCCCCACATTTAGTATCTCGTCTCCCAATTTAATACGGTCAAAATGTAAACCCCAATTCTAATCTCCCTTCTCCCAACCTTAATGTGATTCTTTTATCCTCTTCACTTGAGAACTCAACACACATGTCCTGTTCAAAGAGCTAAAACATGACATCTCCCCCAAACAAGCATACAATGATTTGTTCCCTTAGTGTGGTGCTTTTCCTATTTTTTAATTTTCTACAGGATGTGGATTATCTAGGTATGTGCGGATTTTACTGTCTCCATCTCCCCACTAGGATGTTAGTGCCAACATGTAAAGCACTGGTAACCAAGTTAATCCTCAACAAATGTTGCCTCTAATTTTGTGGCAGGATCAAAGTATACGGAAAAGTCGGTCAAAAAGCCTAAAGATTTTTCAGGCTGCTTTTGCTATCTCTCTTTTCATACTTCCTCTTCTAGCCACCCTGGTCTCTTTTGCTGGGTCTTATCTGGGACTTCTCTCCTTTGCATTAAAAATTACTTTAGTTCTCTCTCTGCTCTTTTCTAGCTCTTTCTCAGCTCTTTCCTTCTCTTCTCTTTCCCAGCTCCCTTCTCTTTCCTAGCTCTTTCTTTCCCACCTTTCCCAGACTCTGTCTTTTCTAGCTCTTTTCTCTCTCTTTCTCAGCTATCTCTTCTCTTTTCTAGCTCTTTCTCAGCTCTTTCCCACTTCAGCCGCATGGAGTGCCAACCTTGCCTGGTCCCAGCAGGTCTACTGAATAAACCTACCCCTTACCTGAATACCACGTGCGTGCTGCTGTTCTTACTCGGCTACCTCTTTTTAAAAACCTAACACCAGGGGCTGGGAAGGTGGCTCAGTGGTAGAGTGCTTGCCTTGCATGCCTGAGGCCCTAGGTTTGATTCCTCAGCACCACATAAGCAAAAAGAAAAAAGCCGGAAGTGGCGCTGTGGCTCAAGTGGTAGAGCGCTAGCCTTGAGCTGAAGAGCCCCACCACCAGACCCCCCCCCAAAAAAAATTCCTTTAGTTCTGTAACAGCCTGGTTCTGTAATTTGGCTTCAAAAGAAACACTAAGATAGAACATTTTGCCATGCAATGCCCATGAATGAGCACCTGCTGAATATACAGTATATGAGTGTATTACATGCTAGCCCATATTTTGGCTAGCATGTGAATGTACCCATCTCTCCTGAACCAAGAAAATCACTTCCTGAACTACATAGTTCTTGAAGTTTGTCACTGTTCTTGGATCTGGAGGAAGGCAAAACTACAGCGAGTCTACCTCAAGCTTTCCTTATCTAGTACCGTCCTTGTACTTCAAGAACACTTCATATGGGTGAGCTTTCTGGGGCACAAATAACATACCTCTCTTAACCACCACATTCCCCTTTGAAAAAGCATTTTTCAGCTCAACTTCCTGGGAAAACCGCCGAGGAAGAAGAATGGGTGGGGCCTTAGGACCCTTAAGTACTATGAGTGTCCTGACCCCTCACCAAATCTAGAAGATATAGGAAACTTTGCCAAAAAGCACTCCAACTACCAGTGATAAACCAAGAAAGACAAGACAATGGGTCTGAATCTTTAGAGCAACAAAAACAACAGAATCAACCAGATTCCAAATGGAGCATCAGGGACTAGTACCTATAATCCTAGTTACTCAAAAGGCTGAAATTAGAGAATGGTGGTTGAAAGCCAGCCCAGACAAACAAATGAGCAAGTTTCTTATCTCCAATTAACTAGCAAAAATCCAGAACTGGAGGTATGGTTCAAGTAGTAGAGTACCAGCCATGAGCATAAAAGACAAATAAAAGCACAAGGCCCAGAGTTCAAGCCCCCACACACACTAAGAAAAATTTTTGAAAACCCTACCAGATTCTGTATCTTTGTGCTTCACAAAGAAGTTACAGAGGAATTTGGGGATTTGAATTTCCACAAGAAGAATGAAGTGACAGTAGACACAGGGCAAGCTGACATCCTAGACAAATATATCACCTATGAGGAAGAGGAGAGGCCAAGGAAGCAGTGGCCTACAGAGAAATGCATGGTCTACCTCTTCATAACCCCCCAAGCCCTACAGACAGGTATTCTATATTTCAGATGACATCATTATTATGCTCCTCTTTGTCGATGGTGATTCCCTATTCTTTCTCAGGTCAATCCTACCAATCCTCAGTACAAGCTTCCCTTGAGACTTTCATCATCTCAAACTCAAATGCATTTGAAACAAATTGATCTCTTTATTAATAATGGCACCACCATTCTTTTCAATAGACAAAACTCAATATTAGGTCATCTTTGACTTTTGTCCATTCTCTAATGCCCAAGAAATCTTCAAATGCCATCTTCTCATCAAAATCCATTTTTGTCTGCCTCCCCTATATTTCATATTTCACATTATTAATTATCCCTTCTCTCCTGAATCATAAATAAATCTCTTCTCTGGTAGGCTCTTTGGTCTATGAAAAGAACTAAATACCATCACTCCAAAGCTCTTTTTTAATCCTTTCCCTACACCTTCAGTAGACTAAGAAATGGCTTCCTCATTTCTAGAACATTTCAGCCAGTTTGATCCTTAACTACAACATGTCATCACTATTTGAATGTCAGATTGTCCAGCAGTGGAGGCTATTTTAAGCAGAAAACCAAAACTTTATAACCTTAAATCCACAACAATATCATAAGTCTCTGTAAATTTTTATGAAATAAATTCTTTCTATATATCCTCTTTAATACCATCCCTTTCGTTCACTGTCCTTAGTCTATTCCTACTCAACCTACATTAGACCTTCAAGAGACTCTTTATATTGGCCTTGCATTTTATAAGCTCTAATCCAGATTAAAACTATTCCAAACAATCATTTTATAATATTATATCTAGGAGTTGTTTTTGTAACAAAGCAGATATTCAACAAATGCAAAGAAAAAACAAACCAAAAAATAATCACCAATGAATCCCTACTAATATGATAAGTGTTCTCTGTGAGCCAATCATTAGTGAGCTATAGATCTGAAAGACCTTGTAGTCCAAACTTCTTTCATTTCAAAAGTTTCTGAGTATTCACAAGAAGGGAATTTCAGAAACAATCAGTAGTGTGTTTATTGGTATAAGTACACACACACACACTAAGACACACATATAATATATACTAAGACCTAAAACCTTGATAGTAAAAACCAGCCCCCGGTACCATCAACCAGTCATATCCCTCAAAACATGATTGAAACCGTATCAGAAATGACAAATGGATCTTCAAGATGTCAGAAAACCTTGCCTTATAAACCATAACTTAGGATTACTAGTCCCTTGTAACCCAACTCCATCTAGATTTTCTTTCATATGTGTCTTACCCACATGCCTTCTGTGGTAAATTCCTCCCCACAACTATACTTGCCTCCATGTCTTTTTCCAGTATTGTTTCCTCAGATCTGACTCACTCATCTGCAAATACTACTCGAATGCTGAAGTATTTTCCAACAACATTTTCCAACTGTTCCTCTTTAACTCCCGTTGCAATCACATTCCATGTCATTTATTTGGCATTTACCACTAGCTATTAAAAAGTTACAACTTTTGAAATGGAAGATTTCAGCCAAAATCTCTATAGTACTTCTAGTCCCATCATGAACATTGATGACCAAATGTAACATAAGAAGTTAATTCCAAGGCTAAAAGTGCTTAAAAAATAAAGAGAAGTGGATGGAAACAAAAGTGCAGTTAATTCTAGCACTTTCTCCTGGCTCCCTCAATATATCAGAGAAACAGACAACCCCAGTGAAAATATGAGGAAAAATAAGAAACCCCTTGTAGTGTGTATGTGTGTGTACCTTTCTGAAAATTCAAAAGGTAGTTGACGTTACTCACTATTAGGCCTGATATCAGAATGGGGAGGGAGGGAGAAATGGGAGGGGAGGGCAAGGAGGGAAGGGAGGCA
Organism: Dipodomys merriami; assembly: GCF_024711535.1. NCBI lineage: Eukaryota > Metazoa > Chordata > Mammalia > Rodentia > Heteromyidae > Dipodomys > Dipodomys merriami. The sequence goes on along the minus strand of NW_027206068.1, from coordinate 63,699,544 downwards.
AGGTGGAAGAGGAGGGAAGAAAAGGAAAGGAGAAGGGGGAAGGAAGGAGAGACTGAGGGAGAGAGAGAGGGAGAGAACAGAGACAGTGTTGCCAATAATTGATTATTCAATTTGATCACTAAACTTATTTGTTAACTTTTTAAAAATATATTGAAAGGAATACAGATAACTAAAAGGAAAAGCAAACAGAAAGGCTGTAATTTGTAAGAAGTATTGGGTTAACCTGAGTTTGGTTTCTTGGAGCTGACAGGACAGAGTAGCCGACAGAAGAGTAAATCAGTGAATTACAGTCACTGGTGATGATACTGTTAGCAATCTTTAGGCACTCCACAATTCAGAAGTGATTCAGGCCAGGGAAAACATAGGAAGAAGAATAGCCTGGGCTGAGACATTAATACTGTCCACCTGCATCTTAGCTTCTATTCTTACTTTCATAAATCCTAACTCAAGAGTGTCAGACTAGCAGTACAGCTTTCTTGGCTCCAGATAACGATATATCAGTAAGAAGGTGAGTTTATGTCATATTATTAGCCTCATCAATACAAACACACTTATATGCAAATAAATACACTATTCTTTCATGGATCAAATCGTCACATTACATTTTAACATCTCTGACACTAAAACGGGTTTCTAAGTGATGTTCTTAATAGTAGACCTGATAAAACATGATAAATTTCTTATGAATTTGATGTTAAGCCATTGAAAGTCATATACTACAATTGTGGTTCAAACACTGACTTAAAGAAATACAAGATGGGGCTGGGGTCTTGCTCAGTAGCAAAGTACTTGGCTAACAAGTGCACCATCATGAGTTTGATAGCCAGCACCATAAAAAGAAAGGACAAACAAAACAAAACCACAGTTTAAAAAACGAAATACAAGATGATCTAACCTAATTATCATCATTTTGCAAGTGAAACACAGGGGGTGAGGGAGTGGACAGAGAAACAGACAGATAGAAAGCATAAATAACCTAGAAATCAAATCTCCTGGTGCACAGTCCTTACCTGTAAAACAATAATGAACTGACTCATTATTGTCCATAAAAAAATAAAATCAGAAAGGCAATGTAGTTCTAAGTGCTGCAAGATCTGGAGTCATATCCATTCTGTTCATTGATTTATATAGTGCCCTACAGACAATAGTATTTCATAAACAAACCTATGAATGAATGTCCAAATGAAGAAAATCTGGCTTTTGTTTTAAAGCCAGGGTTAGGGCCTTCATTAGCAGGCAGTAGTGATATAAAGTGGTGTGATCAAATGAAAATACCAAGTCTTCCACAAACCCAAAAGAATCAGGATTTCTAGGGCTGAACTACAGGAAACTGGACTTCTAAAATGCCACATGATTCTGGCCATTAAAGTTTTCCAAGCACTGTGTTTAAGATAATAACAACCTGGCCTGCAAGCAATGGGAAGGAAATAGCAAATTTCACAAATAAAAAATGTTAATTTAAAGAATTTAGTCAAGCCTTGTTGTCAGTGGCTCATACCTGTAATCCTAGCTACTCAGGAGGCTGAGATCTGAAGACTAAGGTTCAAAGCCAGCCCGGACAGGAAAAGCCGTGACACTCTTACCTCCAATTAAATACCAGAAAACCAGAAGTGGTACTGTGGCTCAAGAGATAGGGCACACGTCTTGAGCTGAAGAGCACAGGGACAGCACCCAGGCCCAGAGTTCAAGCCTCACTACCAACCAAAAAAGAAGAAGAAGAAGAAGAAGAAAAAAAAAAGAACATAGGCAATTAGACAACGAAGAGACAAAACCTAGGTAGAAAGAGTTAAAAAAAAAAAAAAAAAAAGGAGAAAGTTCGTCATAAACAACAGCTCAAACCCTTTCTTCTTCTTTTTTTTTTTAAAATTAGTCATGGGACTCGAACTCAGTGCCTGGCACTGTGCCTGAGCATTTTTCCTCAAGGCTGGAACTCTACCCCTTGGGGCCAAATCACCACTTCCCAAACCCTTTCAAGACGAATTTACAAACATTAAAAGTCAACAATTCGGGCTGGGAAGGTGGCAAAGTGGTAGAGCACTTGCCTTGCATGCATGAGGCTTTGGGTTCCATTCCTCAGCACCACGTAAGCAGGGGGGGAAAAAAGCCAGAAGTGGCACTATGGCTCAAGTGGTAGAGTGCTAGCCTTGAGGTGAAGAGCTGAAGAACAGCGCCCAGGCCCAGAGTTCAGGCCCACAACTGGAACCCCCCCCCAAAAAAAGAATCAACAATTTTGTGGAGCCCTAGAAAGGATTGATTCCATCAGTGTATAAGAGGCCAAGAGTACCAAATGAGACATCATTAGGATAATTAAATAATTACCACACATAAAATTAAAATTCCTCTTGGGGAAAAATGATAATGAACAAGAAATACCTAATGTAGTTTCACAAATGAGTCTTCAAATATCTACAAAGACAGATCTGACAAAAATGTTAAGAAAAGTGAAGAAGTATCCTGTTACAGTCAGCTAAAACTTATAGAAAAAAGTCAGAGGTAGCAAATTAATTCATGCTACACAAGTAAGTTAGACACTGAAGACAAGCTTTTAAAATTATCAAGGGGGGGAAGGAAGACTAGGAAAAGAAAAAAATGCTGCTAAAAATGGAATGGGGTATAGAATTAATGAAGACTAAGCTATCTCAGAAACTGAACTAATTCTTTTTAATTTGTCTTTGACAAGAAAAATGGAGAAGACATATTTGTATAATTAGAGAGAATGAAGACTTTGCAAAAATAGCGACTGAACAAAAGCAGATGTGGAACACTTGACAAAACTGAACTCATACCAATCAGAAGGCCTGGATGATGACAAGCTCAGCCTCTTGGGAGAATTCACTCACACACTCATAGAATCACTCACCAGCTTATGGAAATATCACACAAAAATAGGGAAACAGAAGTGAAAGAAAAAATTAATGGAATACTCTTATCAATCTTAAAGCAGTTGCAAAGTGAGAATACAGAACATGATGATAGTGAAGCCAGTGACATTTTACCCCTCAGACTATGAGTTTTTCCATTAGTCCAGGCAGAACACAGTGAACAACAAAGTGAGGGATGCCATATTGTTCCATGCTTTCTGCATAGAAACCTGTACCACAAAGTCAATTTTTTTCGTAAAAATGACATGAGATAAGGAAAGGCAAAAATATTTAAACATCTGGTAAATAATTAAATCATAAACCAAAGTCAAAATTAAATCCTAAAGACTAATAATAATAAAAGTATCTTTGAAAAACTTTAAAATGAAAGGAAAAATACAATATATACTATAAATTTTGGCAACAGTTTTCAGTATTTTCTTTTAAAAAAATAAGTCTTCTACTGTATTTGGAAACCATGAAAATTAGAACAAATTTTTAAAAGCACTTTAACTATACACATTATCTAGTTTAATGAATCATTGAAGTTTCTCACACACAAACACACAAACTCACACACCTACAAACTTTCAATTATGCTCTCAGTCACTCAACATCAGTGTGTAAACAGGACAGATAGGCAAGTTTATATAGAGGCTCGTGTTTCCAAGAGACTGATACTAGCTAATAGGAAAAGATCATAAGCAAGTTTCAAATAATTAAATAGATTAAATGTTCCATTTCATTTCCTATGTTTTAAACTAATGGGTGGAGTTTGGGAGAAACTTCATTTCTGGGAATCTTTGGGTACAAACCACACAAAATACAATAATAAGTACATACTGATTAAACTAAATCAAAAGCCACTGTTTCATATGGAGAAAAGCAGAAATGTACGTAAAGAATCCATTGTATGATTAATAAGAAATCTGTTCTTAAAAGAACTAGAGTCAAATTCAAGATCTCATGCACAGGGCAGAGCTCAGGTGGAAAGATAACTAAGTGTAGACATGTCATCTAATACAGCAAGCAGGGAATACAGGGAAGGCCAAGTCATTGCAAGTTTGACTTGGCTTGAAGACAGCCAATTTGTATAGATGCCAAGGAAAGAAGAATCTTCAAATAAAGCAAATCTGCTAACCTTGTGATATATGCTTAGAACCCCAGCATTCAGGAAGGCAGGATTGTCAATTGCAGGCCAGCCTGGACTGTATGTCGAAGCCGCACGCACACACGCGCACACGCACACACGCGCGCGTGCGCACGCACACACACACATACACACACACACACACACACACACACAAACCACCCCACCTGGTATAAAGAACACAAATCCCTTCTTAAATCAACTGGGAAGTGTAATTCTACCTTCTAAAAAGAACTACTAACATAATCTAGATGTTGTTATATTATGTACTAGGGATTGAATTCAGGGACTACATGCTTTCTAGGCAGACACTCTACCATGAGCCCCACTTCCATCCCTTTTTCTGCTGGTTATTTTCAAAATATGGTCTTACTTGATACCTGGGCAGGCCTGGACTATGATCCTCCTACTATGCTTCCCTGTTGCACTGGAGATGAAACACAGACAACTATACCTAGCCATTGTGCTCCCTGATAACTGGGAGCATATTCCACGGAACCCAGTCACTGGTTGAGAAGGAGCATCAAGAATGATTATGCAAGATGAGCCAATTCAACAGTGATACTTACTAGATAGTATCTTGGAAATGAACTTTACAGCTGGGTGGGGGAGGGTATCAGAAGGAGAAAAAATACAGAAAATGAAGGAAGGGTAACACTGTTCAAAAAGAAATGTACTCATTATCTGACTTATGTAACTGTAACCCCTCTATACATCACCTTTACAATAAAATTTAAATTTTTTTTAAAAAGGATGATTATGATAGGGCTGGCCCTCAACTATAATTCCTTGATCTCCACTTCCCAAGTAGCTAGGATTATAGGCTTGAATTACCACACCTTGCTATTTTACTCTTCCTTTTACTTACAGAAGAAATAAAAAAAAAAAACAATAGCAAATTAAAAGAAGCAAAAAAAAAACCTACCCAAATATTCTACTCAAAAGGAAAACAACCATTTGCTTCACTTCCAAAAGAAACATGATTACTCATTCACTTACTCAGTCAACACAATCAAAACAGGCTTACAAAAAAAAAGGCAATAACTACATCCCTAACCCAGATAGTTGTGAAATTAACAAGGAATCACTTTCCCAAAAATACATGTCCATGTATCATCTAAAATTTAAGTAAAATGCAAATGCAGATGGAGAGAACCAGGAGAGCAAACTCTGAGTAGAGATGTTTTATTTGAGTGCATTTATTAGCACAATAATAACTAATCTTCTGGACAACCTAGACCACTCAGAATAATAAGAATTACAGGAAAGGAAGGAGGGAAGGAGGGAAGGAGGGAAGGAGGGAAGGAGGGAAGGAAGGAAGGAAGGAAGGAAGGAAGGAAGGAAGGAAGGAAGGAAGGAAGAAAGGAAGGAAGGAAGGAAGGAAGAAAGGAAGGAAGGAAGGAAGGAAGGAAGGAATGAAGGAAGGAAGGAAGGAAGGAAGGAAGGAAGGAAGGAATGAGGGACAGAGGGAGGGGGGGAGGAAGGGAGGGAAGGAGGGAGAGAGGAAGGGAAGTAGAGAATAGACATCACTATTAGACATCTTAATTACACTATAAAATGCATAGTTGTATCTCAGACTTTTTATGCCACAGTGTTTCTCCGGTTCCTCTCCATAGACAAGTCTAACTACCTTGGATTTTTCCTTTCAAATTACACATTAGTAATTAAGCAACTTATAAAACAAGAGGAGCACAGATGAATACAATGGCTCATCCTGTCTATAACCACAGCTACTCTAAAGGAAGAGATCAGAAGAATGATGGTGCAAGGCAGCCTCACCCCAGAATTCAAACCTCCTTATAATGGCACAACTATGAGGCACTTATTTCAATCCTCCCACAAGCCTCAAATATGATTAACAAAATACCTTAGAAGCAACATCAATAGTATATTGGGTTTCCTTTTTTATTTCCTGCATTGAATTTCAAGTTAACAAATGTTGCAAGCTATTCTGCTACGTTCCATAATCCACTCCACTCAATACTACGGAGGAAAAAATCCTGCTAGCGCTTTACAGTCTAGAGGGTTTGCAAAATGACATGGTGGGGAGCATTGAGTTTATAATTACATAAAGAGAAATGTGCCAGGAATGCCAGAGGGGGGAGCTCAGAGCAAAGGGAAAGATCATGTTTAAAATGGGCAAGAAAGGAAAATGCTGAGAACCTTCCTAGTTTTTATACAATACCCTTCTTTTTCCTTTCTCTTTTTTCACTGTTTTTTGAAGGATGGGTTATAAAACCTTTGGGGAAAAAAAAACACACTTTTTTCCATCATTTCCAAGGTGGGGGGGGGGGGGAAACGACAAATAAAAGTGCTACTGAGAGGATAACCAGTTTCAACAATGGCCAGATATCTGAAAATCTCTTTTAAGGAGGTCTCTGGCTCACAGCCTCCCCTCACCAAAGCACTTTTGTTTGCAAATGAACCTACACAGTAGGATTGACATCTAATGATGCCCAGTGCACAGGGAAGGAATTAGCCTAAGACAATCATTATTTCAAAGAGGTATTTGGCCTCCTCCAGATTCCTTTATATGTTTACTTCTAAAGACACAATGAAATTTTAATAGGCTCTTTCCATAATTAAAGCGACCATCTATATGTAGTAACTGCCCTTTTTACCACTAAGAAAATACAGCTATTTAATCCAACATTAAAGCAGCCATTGCCATTACCTTCTCCTAGAAACAACTTCCAATAGCAATCAGATTTGCAGACATCACAGGTTTCAAATAGCAATCTTCTTCCTGATCTAACTGCTAGCTTTTTGTTGTCATTGTTGCTGCTGCTGCTGGTAGTGGTGGTCATGGGACTTGAACTCTGGGCCTAGGCACTCTGGCTGAGCTCTTAAGCTCAAGGCAAGAGCTCTACCACTTTGAGCCATAGCACCACTTCTGGTTTCTGGTGGTCCATTGGAGGTAAGAGTCTCACAGACTTTTCTGCCAAGGCTGGCTTTGAACTGCGATCCTCAGATCTCAGCCTCCTGAGTAACTATGATTACAGGTGGGTGCCACCGGCACCTGGCTAACTGCTAGCTTTGAACTAAGCTCTCAATAGTTTTACCCGTGTCCGGTGGCAAACTGGAACATAGATGCTGTGAAACAACAAAGGTCTTGGTCCTAATTCTACAGGAAGCTAAAGCTCCCAAAGTATTGCCCAAAGAAAATCTTAATATCAGCACTTTGTTATTGCCACAATGATACTGAATAACAAACTACCCCACAAGTTGGAAGTATACAAATACGCTGGGTATTTGGGATTCAACTGAAATGACAAGATACAGATCAGGTCAGGAGCTTGTTTTTTGCTATTGAGAAGCAGGTTCTGATGGGCACTGACCGATGTGCAGAAAAGGCCTAGGTCCAAGAAACTAGCATTGAGCTTAGGCTATAACAAGTCAAACTGTCTAAGCCCACTACCAATGGGGCAGGTTGGAGATGGGTGATAAGATGGGTTAAGGAATGAATATTTGTTGAACAATAATCTAGATGTAAGATACTACAGTTCTGTTTGCCCATGTCTGGTATCTTGCTGCTACTATCTATATAACAATGACATGGGTCTATATAAGTTTATTTTTAATAGAACTATTACAAAATTACAAATTAAATGGGAAAAAAGTTGTAAAACTGGGGTTACATGGCATTCTGAAATATAAATGCTTAAAAATTAGAGCTTTAGGTACCTCAACAGTCAACTGACAAATAAAGGGTAGTAAATAGCAGTTACACAGGAATGGTTAGTATACTCTAGTGTTTTGAGTCCAGTAGTTCCTAAACTGTTTGCTGTATATCAGTATCAACAATATTCTACACAGTAGTAGCTTTGAATAAAAATAATCTGCCAGGAAGAATTACAAAATGATGAAATCTAGGGAAAAATCACGTCAAGGTTTCCAGCTTGAATACTGTAAACAATAGTAATAGCATTAGGAGAAACTGGAAGAGAGTAGAAAACCCTAGATTTATAGAAACTACTAACAAATATCTGTACTACACCATATTTTAAGCTAAGTTTTAAAGGCCTAGACTATCCAGAAATATTTGAATTCAGTTCTCAATTAAAGACTATTAGACACAAAACATGAGATGGACATACATTGGAAGGATAAATATATATAGACACATATATGTAATTCTGTATCTCAGATACACACACACACACACACACACACACACACACACACACACACACACACACACAGACAGACACACACACACACACCAAAAACATTAGGTTTTCAAAGAAACTCCAGGCTCAGAGTTCACCAACAACTATTGCCTACTAAATGACCCACATAATACTTCATCAACTACAAAGCTATGACATGACGTAGGAATTAGTCTTATCTATACTTTACAAATATATATTAGGAAATATGATTTAAAGAAAACCATACCAATAGTAGCATACTCAGAAAGTGACCATAAGTCTTCTGAAGAAAAGCCTACCCTGGTCTAACTTCCTACCAATGCCCTTATTTCTTAGTTCAATGAACATACATACCATATATGTTCTTATACTCTCATTACATACAGTCATGTAATAGACAAGGAAAGTAACAATGATTTTAATGTATTTATGAGCCTTCTAGGATATGTAACACAGATTTGGAAAAATATAACCAGAACTTGGGAACTTTACAAACTTTGTATTTAATTGAAACTAGCTAGTTAAAATAGCTAGTTCAAAGTGCAAAAAAATGGGGAAAACAGCATCCTGCTTAAGGAATTCTGTCTAATATTCTGATTAGCAGAGAGTTTTGACTAAAATAATTGAATGTTTCCCATAAAACTTTCTTTTAAAAAAGCCTCCAAAATTTAAAAACAAAAACAAAAACAAGGACGTAAAGTATGTGTTCTTTACCCTCAAAGGCTCATGACTTCTACCTATAGTCTACAATGTTTGCACAGAGAATCTCAATTTTATTATGTGAAGTCTGTAAACCTATCCTTTTAGGCACACAGCTCCACTTACCACACAAATGTGGCTCCAAAACAATGCTTTCAATACAAAGTAATCTATGTTTACCTATGCTATATTATATTTAATTGCTAATATATTACTCTGGAAGAGCAGTTTAAAAAGGGGAGACTGATTCTTCCATTCACAGGGTGATTAGCAAAGAAGAAAGTATAATAAAAAACAAACGCATCAACGATGCCTCATTCTCAAATAATTTGTTCAAAACTTTTTTTGTTAGGTAAGTGACTCACAAGGAAGGGCACAATTTGATAGACTTCCACAATTTAATAATCTTGGCAGCTATGAAGGTTGTCCATTTATTGATAGGCAATTGTAATTCATCTTCCTTAGGTAAAATACAGTTATTTAAATGGTTTTTCTCTCTTTTATGACTAGACTCAGCAGTAAACATGTAAATGACTTCACAAGAACAAAAACACTCATTAAATGTCAATAAACTCTCAAAGCACAGCTATAAAACTAAAAAATCCAGTACTAGGTCAGCAAAGACCATCCTGCTCAGGAAAAGGAATGAATAGTAATTTGGAAAAGTAATCAAGAACAGGATTCTAGTCCTTGTTCTGCTCTAACTCTGTGTGGCCTTTAGAAAGTCACTTGGCTTCTCTGGGCATTATTTATTTTCTAATTACAAAACAAGGAGGTTTGAAGTTCAAGCCCCACAACCGACAAAAACAAAAACAAAAACAAAAACAAAAAACAAGGAGTTTGAATCCATTCATTCAGAGACACTTGCTAAGCACCTATTATTCACAGTGCTGATTTAAGTAGAATGGATACAGTAACAACAAAATGGGCAAGGTTCTTCACTCAATACCTTTCATCCCAGTAGAAAAATAATCCATTAGAAAGCCTCTAACTTTAAAACTACATGACCCCAAAAAGCTGGAAAGAAAAGATACACTTATTTTTCAACAGTACATCAGCTACATCTCAAATAATATGCCTAACATGGTGGGAATGTAATACAGTTGATTTCAGAACAGAGCTTCCATATGGATCCAACAATTCTATTCCTAGAAAAAGTGAAATTGTAAACATTTATTCAATGAAAGATGTGGACAAAAATTTTCATAAGCCGGGCACTGGTGGTTCTCACCTGTAATCCTAGCTACTCAGGAGGCTGAGATCTGAGGATCGCGGTTCAAAGCAAGCCAGGGCAGGATAGTCTATGAGACTCTTCTCTCCAATAAACCACTCGAAAACTGGAGTGGCGCTGTTGCTCAAGCAAAGAGTGCAGGGACAGATCCCAAGCCCAGAGTTCAAGACCGACGACCAACCAAAACAAAAAAAAATTTTCTTCATAGCAAGCCCTGTGCTGGTGGCTCCAAGCTACTCAGGAGGCATCTGAGGATGGTGGTTTGAAGCCAGCCCAGACAGAAAAGTCCCCATAAGACTCTTATCTCCAATTAACCACTCAAAAACCAAAAGTGGAATCATGGCTCAAAGTGGTAGAGTGCTAGTCTTTAGCAAAATGAACTTGAGGACAATGCCCAGGCCCCACCACCAACCGCCAAAAAAAAAAGAAAGACAGAGACAGAGACAGAGACAGAGAGAGACAGAGAGACAGAGGAAAGAAGGAAGGAAGGAAGGCAGGAAGGCAGGAAGGCAGGAAGGCAGGAAGGCAGGAAGGCAGGAAGGAAAAGATTAAAAATAATAATAGGGGCTGGGAAGTGGCTTGGTGGTACAGTGCTTGCTTTGCATGCATGAGACCCCGGGTTCGATTCCTCAGCACACATAATTGAATAAGCGAAAAAGCCAGAAGTGGCGCTATGGCTCAAATGGTAGAGCACTAGCCTTGAGCTGAAGAGCTGAGGGATAGCGCCCAGAGCTCAGAGTTCACGACCAACAAAAATAAAAAAAATAAAATTAAAATAATAGCAGAGCATAATACCCAAAATGTGGAAACAACCAAAATGTCTACCAATTAATGAACAAATGAGTAAAATGTCCATAAAATGTAACATTATTAAGATACAGTAATAAATTAAGTAGCAATACATGCTGTAGGACAGATTTGCTATTACATAATTAAAATATTGTGCTAAGTAAAAGAAGCCAATAACAAAAGCCACATGTTGTATAATCCCATTTACATGAAGCGCTTAGAACAGACAAATCCATCAAAAAGAAAATCAACTAGTGATGGCCAAAATTTGAGGAAAAGGGAACATGAGTGATGGGTGATAGTGAGGAATCAAGAATGACAGCTCCTTCCTGGGGTGACACACATGTTCTGGAATTAGAAAGTGGTGATGGTCCTTCAACTGTGAAGAAACTAAAAACTAGTAATGGTATCATTTAAGATGGTAAATATTATTGTAAGTAAATTAGTGTTCTCAATTCTTTTATATTTAAAAAAATTTAAACTTGCCAAAAAGGAAAAACAACTTTGTCCAAATGTGTACTGAAAACCAACTTAGCAACAGTGAGAAAATGATACATTGAAATGTAAAGCAGATAATTCACTAGGGAAATATTTAAGTAATGTTCTAATTATGATTTCAAAATAATTTTACACTTGGTTCATTAATTTGCCTCATGATGAGCTCTGGTTCTTTTACAGGTTCTTTCTTTGCTATTCTGAGATTTCATTGTTTCAGTATCTTTGCCCTTAGGAAATCAATATTCTCCTTACTTACCATCATCACTGTCCTTCCAATCCAAAGTGGTAATTACCTACTCCCTATCCTCAAGTCTTACCTCTTTTGGTTAATATTCTCTTGCCCCTTCAGCATTTCCAACTCATAAATATTTCTACAATTCCCCTCTAGTGACTCATTACAAATTAGAATTTTCATACATCACATCTACATAACCTCTATGAAGTAATTTTTGATCAGAATGAAAAAAAGGAAAAGGTAAAACATAAAAATAAGAAAGCTAAGTCTGGCATGGTGGCTCATGCCTATAATCCCAGCTGCTTGGGAGGCAAAGATTGGGAGAATCAAAGTGACCAACAAGAGCAAAACAAGCAAATCTCTAGCTGAAAAAAGTAACTGAAAAGCAAAAAAGACTGCAATAGAGTACAAGGGCCTGAATTCAAACTCCAGTATTAAAAAAGAAAATAAAGCTAAAGATAGTATTTTATCAAAAATAACTTGAAGTCCTGGTTTAACCTAAGTCAAAACCAAATATAAGCAATATCACTACTATGTGTTGTGGAATAAATAAGAAGTAGTATAACAATAAAATATGCTGATAACATAAATAACTAAAGAAACTTGGACATTATAAACTAATCTTCAATCCCCAACTACTGAATCCATTTCCTAACTTATAAAAGCTACAACAGAACATTAAGTCTAAGCATAATTAGCCAAAGCTAAATAAGCCTTGGGGATTTTTTACAGAGTTCTATGAGGGTCCACTTAATAAATACAATAAAATATAGCACAAAGTGATTACTGCGCCTTTTGAGATTTCTTCTTGAGCTAGTAAATCATATGTGTCAGTTGGTGACACATGCTCAAGGCTGTTGAAATAACAAATAGCTATATCTAGATGTCAATAGAGAACAGGGTCAAGGGTAAAGGACTGTGAGCAATTCTCTGGTTGAGAAGTCTAAGAGAAAAAGAAATTCTTGGAGCTCAGTTTTGTTGGCCTTGACCAGAAAACTAAACTGTTGTTGGAGAAACTTATACGGTACCACATAAAACAACAGGAAAGATGGCTGTTCCTGACATCAGACCAAGTGAATAAAATTGGAAATTTTTAAATCAGGGCATTTCCTATGCTGAGGTTTAATAATCCGTAGACATACAAATCGCTGTCAAGTGTGATCCAGCAATTCCGAGAGCTCCATTTTAAGCTTCCATTAGGCTGGAGCACTTTTACTATGATCCTATCAGTCATAAGTTGAAAAGTTAAATATCCTATTTCTCAAACTCTTGAAAGCATCACGGACTGAAAGCAAATAATTTGCAAACACAAGGTAGTTATGTCTCTCACCCTTTCCTATAATAAGAAAATTGATTCTCTCCTCAAAATCTACCGATTGATCTTTCTCCTCCCTTTAAATCAGAATTATTGAAGGGTAGTATGATTTCTCTACCTGGGAACCTCAATCTGAAAGGAGGAACAAGGAACCAAAGATCCAGAAGATGTGCTTGAGCCTTGCTTCTAACTCCTTCCCCTGCCCCACGACAAAAACCCATGGCAATGTCTGGCCACCAGCACTTTCATCTCCATATGACAATCAATGGAAAGAGTAGTAAAGAGGGGCCACAAAGGCAGGACATTAATTTGCACAGTTCAGTGCTTCAATCTTCCTATGTCACCCCTATACTGGACAGTGAGTAGCTGGCACAAACTAATACAAAATACAAAAAGTTCTGCTGTTCTTTTAGACTGAATGTTAAAAATTGTGGCTCTCCCAAAAACCAAAGCCAAAGCCCATCTCTGCTCTACTTCCTGTTTTGTGAACAAAAATAAATTTTAAAAATTCAATCACAATCATAGTGTTTGGCATTCCATAGCATAATGATCTCCAAATTATCATGTCAAAATGTCAGAGTAGCTGATGAAAATGCACGGAATGGAGCAAAATGCTGGAGATTTATCATATGCAGGAAAAAAAAAAAAAAACAAGACTAAACAGTAACTTGGTAGAGCTATGTCTCACCCTGCTGAGAAGGATGAGTGTGGATGAATCCAGCCTAGAAAGTCCTATACAAAATACAGTACCTTTTTCCCAAAGTAAAAGGTTACCTTGCCTTTAAGGCATCTGACACACAATCCAAGCTAATTACACAGAAGAATTGATTATCTTGAAAAA